>NC_140486.1:54398599-54998599 GCF_964271855.1 Acomys minous
TTTCCTTCAATTATGGCTGATTGTTTTGCTGAGTCTATTAGTCAAGGCTTACCATCATAGTCTTTTATGGCTAGGAACACATTTTTCCAGGCTTTTCTGCCTTTCTAATTTTCCGTTGAGAAATCTGCTATTATTCTATTTGGTTTTCTTTTGTACATGACTTGAAAATTTTCTCTTCTAGCTTTTCAATAGACTGTCTTTATTATGAATACTTAGTGTTTTAGTGATGATTTTCCATGGACATTTTCTTTTCTGGTCTTGTCTATTTAATGTTCTGTGTAGTTCCTGTATTTGTATGTATGTGCATTTCCTTAGTTTGGGGGAATTTTCTTCTATGATTTTGTTAAAGATCTGGTCTATGGCATTGACTTAGGATTCTTCTCCCTCGTCTATGCCTACCATTCATGTAAATCTTTTATGGTATCCTTGTATCTTCCTGTCTTATGTTTAAAATGATTTTCATATTCCTTGCTTATTTGTCTTATATTCTCTACTTTTATCTTCGAGCTATCTTGCTTCATTTGAATGTTAGTCTTCACTTTGAGTTTTCTAGTTGAGGTCCTCACTTGTTTAATCCCATCTCCATCTCTGCTTGGGTACCTGCAAATGTTTCCCTCTTGGTTGAATTCCATTCGGGAGCCCTGAGTTGTCTTTTTCATTCCCACCAGCTTCATGTTTATGTTTCCTTAGGCACTACTGAGATGCTCATTCCCCTTAAACTGTTAATCTGTTTCAGTCTATCTTCCTTCAACTCTGTGAATACTTTAATAAAATGTATTATTGTCCTTTTAAACTTTTGTGTCTCAGTGTTCACCTAGGTGATTCATACTGGCAAACATTTATACAGGATTGATAGGTTTCGGAGGGAAGATACTGGCTTGATCTTTCATACTCTTGGTATTTTTACAAAGATCTGGGCAGATGGACTTCACTTGTTACCGCTGAGTCTGATGTGGACAGGGCAGGTTCAGAAAGGAGAGGTGCTGGTGGGCTGATCCTAGAAGATGGATGTGGCACAGGTGGTGGTGAAATGAACTCAGATGGACCGAGGAAACTGCTGGTCTACAAGATGCTCTTCATGGCCCATGCCTGGAATGTGAGGGTAAATCTGGCTAGGTTTGATATGGCATAGGAGGGGCATGTGTGTTGTGGTACAAGTAGCAACGGGGTTCTGGGTGAAGCCTGGATATCGTTTTCAGCACAAGTAAAGAAGGCCAAACTAGGTTGAGTACCCAGGCTAGATCTGGTATGCTAGGGAGAAAGCACTGACAATAGGGCCAAGGAGATTCACCGGATTGGATGCTGGATGACTTGGGAAGTCTAGCTCTAGAGTGTTTGGATTAAAGGCACAGAAGGGATCTGTTGGTGGTGGAAGGTAGAGCAGGTCGTGGCCAAAGCCTAGAGATTGACAGTGGTAAAACAGGAATGGCCACGCTAGGCTGAGGCCCTGGATGTGGGACATGACCTAGACCTGGCAGGTTGTGGAGAAGGATTAGATGCGGCAAGGAGAATCATTGAAGTAGATCTGGAGAGGGAGGTGGGAAGTCGCTAGGTATAGTTTTATTTATTTGTAATCATAATGAGTAGTGCTTTATAACTATTACATGGCACACATTATATCCAAAAAGGTCTTGAACCTTTAGTGATTAGTACATAATATAATCCAACTCTGGGCTGATACTTGAAGCAAATGTTTACCTTAATCTGTGTCACGTGTTTCACACTGAGCTGACAGAGGCCTGTCCAGAGGCAATTTTAATTAGCTTCCCACTTGACAACTTGAAATGTGAAGTTACATCCTACCTACACCCTGCTAATGTCAGTAATGTCATCCACCTGTTCATTTAGTGCATTTTCAGTAGTCAGCCACAACCTTCTTCATAGATGTAAGGATCGATGGCTTGCAAATCACTAAATTAAACTAAATTTATCATATTTACAAAATACAAATATAGAACAGCCTCTTGAATTTGAATTTTAAAGGGATACAATGTTCTTAATATTCATAAACTAAAAAGAAAAAACATTTTCTCCCTGAAACTTAACTAAACTGGATCCCTTGCATTTTATTTGGAGGCAATGGCCTATGGCTTCCTCCAACTACATTTTATTTCTTCTTTTCTAAAATCATTGCCTCTTGTGAACTGAATACTATGTTAAGGGTGTGATTCTATGTTGACTCTGATAGATCATGGAGAAGTCCTCTGATCATGTCTATTTGTGGTTCTAAATGCCTCTTGGATCTGGATGTCCATTTCTTTCTCTACCTTTTAGAGATTTATGCTATAACTTTTTTTTTTACTTTTTTGTTTTTTCAAGACAAGATTTCTCTGTGTAGCCTTGGCTGTCCTGCACTCACTTTGTAGACCAGGCCAGCCTCAAACTCACAGAGATCTGCCTGCCTCTGCCTCCTGAGTACTGGAATTAAAGGCGTGCGCCACCACACCTGGCCTTATGCTATAATTTAATTGACTAAATTATCTCTGGCCTTAAACTTTATCACAGATCTCTGATGCCCGAAATGTTTTTTCTTGTGCGTACATGCCAGAATTATTGGTAATTTCAATGATTTTTTATTTTGTAGACAGACAGGCACACACACATACACGCACATGAATTAATTTATTGTCTCAACATTGTCTTTCATCCATGTATTTCATTCTTCTTATTGGTCTTGTCTGTGGATCACAATTTATGATATAGCTTTTGTTTGATTCATTTATTTGGTTGAATAATACATTTTCATAATTTATTTTTAGAACTTTTTATAGAGTATTTCCTTGCTGATTTTCCTCTATGTTTTTTAATTTCTCTTCTAAATCGCTATATATTTCATTGATTTTGATGTTTTCCTTGTCTATGTGCTAACTTGATTCTCTATATTATCATCTGCTTATTTCAGTAGTATATGTATCCAGTGACTTTTTTCTTTTAAAGTATGACTGAATTGTTTTTCTTCCATTTCAACTAGCCCATTGTTATTGGTTTTTTATATTCAAGGGCCATGTCCCCATCAAGGGTCACAGTGGGCTGTGTATTCACATTTCTTATACTCCTTCGTTGTATTTTGTGTGTCTGCTTGGGTGAATGTGTCCTGCAATTTTATTTTCCCTACTCTTTTTATTTTATTTTCCAAACATCTTCTAGTGAGTTGTCTTCACTTGGATTTATATCCTTCATTAAGATTTAAGGGGCAAGCTCTGTGCAGTAGCAGATGCTGTGCCCTGGCAACAGTACTGGCATTGCTGGCAGGAAGACACTTGTGTATCTTCTTATATCTGTGATAAAGTTCAGAGACAATAACACTATAGAACTCATTGGCAAAAAAAAAAACCCATGGACTTCTTGTATTTTTATACTTGTTGCGATTAAGATGTCTTCTTCATATTGTAGGTGCAAGGTTGCAGAGAGCACGAAAAAAAAAAAAAAAAAAAAGGAAGAAAGAGTTCCACTCAAGTCCTGTCTATGATGACATCAGTTTAAAAACAACTTTTGGAACATTCTAAATTCATCGACACTAACAGTTTAGGTGCCCATCACTCTGCTGGACAGCTGTAGTTAAGGTAGTCTTGTGATTCTATAAGAGACACAAAAACATTTCCAGCAGAGCTCCTGTAGGAAGGAGTTACCAGATAAGTACTGCTGCTCACAGAAACCAGGAGAAATACAGGTCAATGAACAACAGGCAGTCACTGCAGGGACCTGACGGATATTAAATTAGTATGAGGCACAGAATTAATTAAACCACAGTGAACATCAGTTATAACTGAGTACCTTATGGAAGGTAGGAAAGAGGTGTTTTGAGAAAATGTCATTAACGGGAAGCATAGAAAGAAGTGAAAGAATAATTATTCATACAAAGGGAACAATTGGTGGGAAGGCCTTCAGGTAGGAACATACTTAGCACTGCAAAACCCTGATAGAAAGGTCACCATGGCTTGAGTAATATCTCAACTTGAAGTTACAATGGCAAATGCCGTATCATGTGCATAGGAAGGAAAGAAAATCATCTTATGTATGCTTCTTCAGGTACAATGGGTATTTATTTAAAATGTGACAGAACTCCACTAGGTAGTTTTACAACATAGAGATAAGAATTCAGAGAGCTTAGTGGGATAAAAGACAAAGATAAAAATGGATATAGAAAAGCTACCCCCAGGAAATGGGAAGTGGGTTTCATGAAGGTCATTCCTGTGATGAAGGGCTGAGAAGGAATGGGATAACAATTACTCTTGATCTGATGATTACCACCCATTGCTTTCAAAACAAAGTCAAAAATAAAAATCACTAAAAGTTATTAGTTACCTTTCTACATTTTTTTTTACCAGTTTACCAATTTTCTCAGCTTATTAATTTGACAGTCAAGTTGGTCTTGTGTAAAGATACCAGATAATAATCAGGATGAGCTCAACAATGAAACAAATTTGTTTTCTGAACATAACGTTTGTATATTATTCTATAATATTGTATGTCAGAAAAATCTGGCTATTAATTAAATTAACTGAAATAAAAACAGATTCAATAGCTGCACTGACACAAGACTCAGAATATTAAATAGAATTTGTATGTTCGTCTGAGTTGCACAATAACATTCCTCCATTCCATCCTTAAGGAAGAAATAAATTACTCCTTTGTTCAAAAAGGACCATTCTTATAGTATGTTATAGTTATTAAACTATAATATCTCACTGTGCATAATTTATAAACTAATATTATGATAGAAAAGACAGAGCATAACTACATCATATCTGTATGTATAGGAAAAACAGTATATTCAGGGTTTATTACTGTCTATTATTCCTGTAATTTTCTAAAATTTTCAGAAACTTTACTTGCAAACAGAGTTAGCTAGTGTGCACTTTGGTTAGGATGGACTAAGATACAAGGTATAACAAGGACCCAATGGCCTAATAACCCAATGTCTTAAGAAGTAGGAAGGTCTCCTGTTCAATATAAAATCACCCAGAGAAGGTGTTCTTAGCAATAGGGTGTCTTCCATTTACCATGACTCAAACACACAGGAGGAGGCAGCTCTACCAGCTTCATGAATAGACCTGTGCTGTCATCTCAATAGGAAAAAAGGCAAGCACATGAGAAGGCATCTAATAGTGTATGTCTAGGTGTGAATTATCTTCTGTGTCAATGTTCAGTACCAACATATCTAGGAAATGTGATCAAATAAGACAGCTGAATCTCACACCAGTGTGCTGAGTATGAAAGAAGAACATGAGATTAATGTGCCTCTCTTTTCATCATGTGTTCTGAGAACTATTGACAATTAGGAGAATATGACTCAAATTGCTATAACTTTTAGAACCTCAAGTCCACTCCCTTGTCTGTCCTAGATTTAGTTTATAGATCTCTGAACTTGGTCATCAGTCAAGGATGAGTGACAGCAATGAGTAAGGCATTTTTCCAGGAAATGGCTCTTTGCTGCTGCTCTGTGGTTGTTAATGTTCTCAAGGGATTGCCTTTAATCCCACTACTCAGACGGAATTCAGAGGCAAGCAGATGTGAGTTAGAGGCCAGCCTAGACTACAAAGTGAGTCCAGGCTGGCCAAGGTTACACAGAGAAATCCTGTCTCAAAAATTAAAATAAAAAGCTAATGAATAAATAGAAAAGAAACAAAAACTTGGAAAAATACCTTGGTTGGGAGCACAAGGAGAAAAAGTAGATCAGGAGATATTTTTTTTTCTGTACTCATTCATTTCTCTTGCTCTGTGAGTTTTTATTTTCTGGTGGAAGTAGGCATAAAGCCTTGGGCAACATAAATATGTTCTCTTACTGAATTCTCAGACAATTTTAAAAACTTGGATACTTTTGACAATATGACATGATTGAGAATTCGACTCAATGTTATATAAAAACTCCTTTGGACATTTATGTCCTGTGGCCTTGAGGTATGGGGTAATTTTATTTTACCTAACCACTGAGTATTCAATGTAGTAATCTCTAAGTTCATCTCCTGGCTTCCTCAGGTGGAAATCCAGACCGTTATTGGTAAAGTTCTCAACTAATATGGAAGGTGTAGGGTGAGGTAGGAAGGATAGGAGGGATAGAGCTATTCCTGTGTGGGAAAGTTCCTCAGACAGACAAATAAGAGGAGGGGAATAGAAAACATCTGTCGGCAGGAGGTACCTTTGTCAAGGTTCTTCAAACAAACAAGATACACATACAATGTAAAGTCACCTCCCACACCAAATACCTATGGAAATATAAACATAAAGGGAACCAATGGTGTATTGTGTTTAAAGGACAATGTGTTAAAAATAGATCTTAAAAACGAAAAAAAAATAAAATAAAACCACAAAAAAAATCTCACTCTCTGGTAAGTTCAATCAATAGAAACTGCAAATAGGCTTTGTGTGTCTGAGAGTTTGTATTTCAGGATTGACTGCTGGAATCACAGCACCTGCAGGCCCAGAATCAATGAGTAGGAGAACCTGAGGCTGCACCAGTTCCTACCTGATTGGTCAGCCTTTGTTTTTAAAGGCCTACTTCCATTCCTCGAATGAGACTCATCCATGTCACTGGAAGTATTCTTCACTATTCAAGTGCTCCTGGCTTAAAAATCAATCACACCTAAAAATCTGCCACAGTGACATCTGGACTGGTGTTTAGCCAAGCCGCCATCATCACAGCCTCATCTTATTGTCACACATCATGACAAGAGGGATGCTTGCAAACACCAGGGCACTAAAGTAACTCAACCTAATGATTTTAGTATCTAGGGAGGTAGTTCATCATCATGTTAGTTAGGATATTCTCCTTGACAAATAAAGAGGGAGAAGGATAGAGAGAGGGAGGGAGGGAGGGAGGGAGAGAAGGGGAGATGGAAAAGAGAAGAGAGAGAAAGAAAACCATGTGTTTTTTTTCTACCACAAAGGAGTCAGTCTTATTTGATTCACAAGAGTAAGTTACATGATAATACATAGGCAATACATAGACAAGTATAATCAAATAATAATAATAAAAAAGAGGCCATCAATTTGAGAGGGAGGGAGTGAGAAAGTAACAGGAGAAGGCTTAGAGGAAGGAAAGGAAAGATATTAAGTAATGCAACTATATTTTAATTAAATATAGTTTCTTACTGATTTCACCACAATCTTTCCTAAATAATGACTCTATCTTTTAATTGTAGAAAAGGGTTAATACTAAATATTAAATTTGCTCTTGTCCAAAGGAGGCATGTAAGAACTAAGTTACCAGCTCCATAAACAAGCTTAAATGCAAACAATGTGATAAATATTCTCTAACTTGTATTTTTTACAAGAGTGCTCTAAACAGATTTGCCGGATATTTTCTGATATATTGCTTGAGAAATTGGCATCCTTTAAATCATTTGAGGAGCCTAGTAGTTAACAGCATATATCAGAATGAGGTATGGCAGAATTTATGCTAAGCATCAAAGACACACAGTAAATTTGCTTTAAATGAGGAAAGTTTGTAAAATAATTAAGATCTTTTTTTTTTTTTTTGAGTAGGAAAAAGTAATTTAAGCCTCATCTTACAGAATTCACCTCTAGGGTTGAAATTTTATGGACATGAAAATCGCAAAGGGAATTGGAATTTGTTATGGGTGTAAAGGAAGAAAACTATCTGTATAAAAATAATGAAAATGAGGAATTAATCACTCTGGTGTATTCACTCAATACACATTTTGAAAATCTGAAATACACAAAACCTCAACTTATGAACACCACTAATTGGATTCAGCATTAAAAAAAAATACTGAGTGGGGAAATAAGAGTTTGTCAGGATCCTCTGAGTGAGGTAGAGGGGGGACTGAGAGGTGAGTATGATCAAAATTATAAATATGTGTGAAATTCTTAAAGAATTAACATAAATATTATATTCATTTATTTTACTTTTGAGAATTTTATATATGCAAACAAATGCCTTTTGATCCAATCTGTCCACCAAGTGCTCCTGTATTCTCCCAACCACTATTCAATCCTTCAAAAGTTAGTTGAATCAGAGACCCCGAAATAAACCCACACACCTGCAGACACGTGATTTTTTACAAAGAAGCCAAATCTATTCAATGGAAAAAGGATAGCATCTTCAATAAATAGTGCTGATCCAACTGGATGTCTACATGTAGAAAAATGGAATTAGACCCACATTTATCACTGTGCACAAAACTCCAGTTCAAGTGGATTAAAGACCTCAACATAAAACTAGAGACACTAAATTGGTTAGAAGAAAAAGTGGGGAAGAGCCTGGAACACATTGGGACAGGAGACAACTTCCTCAACAGAACACCAACAGCCCAGGCCTCAAAGTCAACAATTAATAAATGGGACCTCATGACACTGAGAAGCTTCTTTAAGGCAGAAGACACTGTCAACAGAACAAATCGACAGCCTACAGACTGGGAAAAGATCTTCACCAACCCTACATCTGACAAAGGGCTAATATTCAAAATATATAAAGAACTCAAGAAATTAAACACCACCAAACCAAATAACCCAATTGAGAAATGGGGCTTGGAACTAAACAGAGAATTCTCAACAGAGGAATATCAAATGTCTGAGAAACACTTAAAGAAATGTTCAACCTCCTTAGTCATCAGGGAAATGCACATCAAAACAACTCTGAGATTCCATCTTACACCCATCAGAATGGCTAAGATCAAAAATTCAAGTGACATCACATTCTGGAGAAAAGGAAACACTCCTCCATTGCTGGTGAGAGCAAACTTGTATTACCCCTCTGGAAATCAACCTGGTGCTTCCTTAGGAAATTGGGAATAGCTCTACCTCAAGACCCAGCCATACCACTCCTGGGCATACACCCAAAAGATATTCCACCATACAACAAGGACGTTTGCTCAACTATGTTCATAGCAGCTTTATTCATAATAGCCAGAATTTAGAATCAACCCAGATGTCCCTAAACTGATGAATGGATAAAGAAACTGTGGTACATTGACACAACTGAGTAATAGTAGGCTATTAAAAACAAGAAAGTTAAGAAATTTGCAGGCAAATGGATGGATTAGAAAAGATTATCCTGAGTGAGGTAACCCAGACCCCAAAAGAATACATGGTATGTACTTACTTATAAGCAGATATTAGCCATATAGTACAGGATAACCATACTACAATTCAGACCTGCAGAAGATCAATAACAAGGAGGACCCAAGGGACGATGCTTAAATCTCACTCAGAAGGGAAAACAGAGTAGACAGGGAACATGGTAGGAGAGGGAGTAGGGAGAGACATGGAGATGGAGACCAGACATGGAAGAGTGTAGGTGGAGAACAGAGGCTTGCAGAGCGAAGAGAAACTGTGGGCTGGGGCAGGTCTGTGGCAAGCTAGAGACCTAGGACAGGGTAGTCTCCTGGGGGCACATGGGAATAACTCTAGCTGTGACTCCTAGTAGCAGGGGTCATGGAGATTGAAGAGGCCACCCTCTAACTAGACACGACTCCTAGCGGAGAGAGGGGGGAAACCAACCCACCTACAAAACCTTCTACCCAAAAATAGAGCAGAGATTTAAGGAATGTCCAACCAATGCCTGTCCCAACAGGAGACCTACCACATGGAAGAGAGCCAACCCCTGACACTATTGACTATACTCTGCTGTGCTTACAGACGAGAGCCTAGGATAGCTGTTCTCTGAGAGGCTCCATCCAGCAATGGATAGAAACAGATGCTGAGACTCACAGCCAAACATTGTGCAGAGTGCAGGGAGACCTGTGGAAGAATAGGGGGAAGGATAGAAGGGAGGGTACAAGAGCTCCACAAGAAGACCAATATAGCCTACTAATCAGGGCCTAGGGGGGCTTTTGGAGAGTGAGGTACCAACCAAGGATGGTGCATGGCTGGACCTTGGCCCCATACACAAACGTACTTGATGGGCAGCTAGGTCTTCATGTGGGTCTCTTAGTAAGGGAAGCAGTGGCTGTCTCTGACAAGGACTGTTGCCTGTTTTTTTTTAATTGTTTGTTTGTTTGTTTTTTGTATTCTACTTTATAAATTCAGACAAGTAAAATAAAAAATGTCAGTGATGAATGACATTATAAGTACTTTATGTCAATTTGTCTTTAGATGCTTATGTATATATATTTATTACCTCCCCCTGTATATGCTCATAGGGTATCAAGTCTCTTCTTGGTAACCTGCTGTCCTTTCTCTGAGTGCCACCAGGTCTCCCCCTCCAGGGGACATGGTCAAATGTGAGGCACCAGAGTACGTGAGAAAGTCATATCCCACTCTCCACTCAACTGCAGAGAGTGTTCTGACCATTGGTTAGATCTAGGTAGGGGTTTAAAGTTTACTGCCTGTTTTGTCCTTGGCTGGTGCCTTGGTTTGAGCGGGACCCTGGGCCCAAATCTGCCTATCAAAATGTTCTACTTGAAGGTTTCTAGGACCTCTGGATCCTTCTACTTTGCCATTCTCCCATGCTTCTCTCATCTAGAGTTCCAGAAGGATGTCCTCCCCTCTATCCCAGTTTCCTGGTAAGTGAAGGCTTTCGTGGGACATGTCCCTTGGGCTTTATGCAGATATAAGTGAGTATATACCATTTGAGTCTTTCTGCTTCTGGGTTAACTCATTCATTATGATCATTTTCTAGCTCAATCCATTTATCCACAAATTTCAGGAATTCCTTGTTTTTAATAGCTAAGTAGTATTCCATAGTGTATATGTACCACAGTTTATTTATCCATTCTACTGAGGGACACTTAGGCTGTTTCCATGTTCTGGCTATTATGAATAAGCCTGCTATGAACATGGTTGAGCAAATTTTCTTGTTGTGTGCTGGAGCATCTTCCGGGTATATTCCAAGGAGTGGAATAGCTGGGTCTTGAGGAAGCCCTATTCCCATTTTTCTGAGATAGCACCAGATAGATTTCCTGTGGCTGTACTAGTTTGCATTCCCACCAGTAATGAAGGAGTGTTTCTCTCTCCCCACATCCTTGCCAGCATGTGGTGTCTCTTGAATTTTTGATCTTAGCCATTCTGATGGGTGTAAGATGGAATCTCAGAGTTGTTTTGATTTGCATTTCCCTGATAACTAAGGAGGTTGAGCATTTCTTTAAGTGTTTCTCAGACATTTGATATTCCTCTGTTGAGAATTCTCTGTTTAGTTCCAAGCCCCATTTCTCAATTGGGTTATTTGGTTTGGTGGTGTTTAATTTCTTGAGTTGTTTATATATTTTGGATATTAGCCCTTTGTCAGATGTAAGGTTGGTGAAGATCTTTTCCCAGTCTGTAGGCTGTTGCTTTGTTCTCTTGACAGTGTCTCCTGCCTTACAGAAGCTTCTCAGCCTCATGAGGTCCCATTTATTAATTGTTGACATTAATGTCTGGGCTGTTGGTGTTCTGTTGAGGAAGTTGTCTCCTGTGCCAATATGTTCCAGGCTCTTCCCCACTTTTTCTTCTAAGTGACTTTGTGTCTCTGGTTTTATGTTGAGGTCTTTAATCCACTTGGATTTGAGTTTTGTACAAGGTGACAAATATGGGCTGTTGCCTGTTTTTAGATCACTTGGGGAGGCTGCCATGCCAGGTCTTAGGAGAAAAGGATGGGTACAGTCTTGATGTGTCTGATGTATTTTGATGCTAATTAATAAAAAGCCATAACCTGGACAGGGCAAAGGAGATAGGTGTAGCTAAGGCTTAGAGAGACAGAGAGGATACTGGGAAGAGGAAGAGAGACCCAAGAAGAGAGAGAAGGAGGTCCCCTCATCATGGGTTAGGTGGAAGAAAAGTGCATGGCCAGCATGGATGGAAGATTCAGACCAGATGAAGAACATTAGCAAGTATTTAGGATAATGGATGGGAGGTAGCTTGATAGAAATTATTAGAAACAAATGGCATGGGATTGGGGTAGGTACCCCATACTTGCCCCACTATGGGAAGTAGTTTAGAGGATTAATGTCTGCCCTGCCCCAGGTTAACTAAGGCTATTTTAAAATATAACAGGAGTCTGTATCTTGATTGATTGCTAGAGGGTTTTACTGAAGTAATAATAATTATAGAACTGATAGTAAACAATTATTAGGCCATATTGATAAATTAACAACAACATTGATGTGCTGGCGTGGGTTGGTGGGGAGGGCTCTCCTTTTCTGAGGGGAGAGGGTATGGGGGAAGAGAGGGGGGTGGTAGTGAGAGGAGAAAAGGGAGGGGGCTATGATAGGGATGTAAAGTTTTAATTAATTTATTAAAATCCCACCGAGTCCACTTAGTCAATGGACTAAATTTTGACTAAATACCATGAGTGAAATAAACCACACCCAGTACTGGAATCCCTTTGTTTGGTGACCTGTGGTCACCCTGGCAGTCCCAGAACTGTCATAGCACCCCTTCATCAGTGGGTGTATCTTTCTAGGCCAATCATTATTGTAGTTTGCAGGGTTACATTTGCGTAGGTCTGTTGATTGCTTTTCCTCCAGGCAGTATAGAGAGAACCTTCCAGCACTGTTAAAGGTCTTACAGTCCAGTTGTAGAGGGTAACCCAGAGCAGTCCCAACAGCTTGTCACATTTGAGGCTGTCGGTAGGACCATGTGTGTGCCTGGATATCGGGCCGCCTACTAGAGTATGGGTAGCCTCCCCGGGACGGCTTCACTAAGGGAAACTGGCTCTTCCTCCTCCCTAAGTTGCAAATAACTTCTCAGCTAGCTGTCGAATTTCCTGCTTCTCTCTCCCATTCATGCTGGAAAGTTGGCTGCCTTAATCCTCCTCTGTGGGTTTCATGCACACAGTCACAGATGCTGTGAGTTCATGTGTGCATTGACCCTGTCCTGTCTGTCAAGGGGTGTTTCGGCACAAGCTTCCTGTGATGGTTATTTTTGGTTGTCAACTTGACTACATCTGTAAGAAACTACACTCTTGAAAGGGAGGGCACACCTGTGAAGAGATTTCTTTCTTCTTTCTTCTTTCTTTTCTTTTCTTTCTTTCTTTCTTTCTTTCTTTCTTTTTTTTTTTCTGGTTTAAACTAGGTGAATCTACTTCTGGTCTAGACATTTGAGGAAGGAAGGTACATGCCTTTAATTTAGATCTTGAGTTAGGCACACACTTAATCTGGACAATATGTTCTGCTAGAAGTCTGCATGAGGACACAGGAGAAGGAAGCTTTTGCCCTTTGCCTGCTTGACCTTGCCTTGTTAGCACACCCATTTCTTCACTGATATGAGAGCCTACTTCTTTGGGTTCCAGCATACGTGCATGATTAGCTGAGACATCCAGTCTTCTGGATGGAGCAACTCCTGCATTCTTGGGCTTTCTGTTCACAACCTGTTGTTGTTGGATTAGCTAGACTGAAGCCTGTAAATTAATCCAATAGATTCTTCACTTTACACCCCCACACCCCCACACCCACATAATATATAATAAACATATGCATGTATGCACACACATATATGTGCACACATGTATGTATATATTCTATACAATCTGTTACTATACAGGACCCTGACTAATCCACTTCCTTTATCTCTGGTTCTGAGAGTTAGAGTTGATCACTCCATAGTCCTTTAGCCTTTACAAGTTGGCCAGTTATAGATCCTTGTATTAATACCATCTACTTAAAAGAAATATCTCTAATAAGATTTGAGAGGTGCAATAATATATGAGTATAATGATAAGAATTTAAGAGGTATTTTATTAGTATATTTATATTATTATAATAATATACTATATTGTTATCCATTTACAAGAACAGTACTAGGTTCTTCCTTAGAGCCTGGGATCTAACCATCCGTAGCTTCTGGGCCCAGTTCATGCTACCAAGGCTGACATGAGATTGGTTTTATGGAGTAGGCTTTAAGTCTAATCAGAAAGTAGGTATTAATTCCCACATACATACATGTATATAAGCATATATTTCCATACTCTATATTAAGGAAGCTTTTTGAAGGAAACTCCTACAGTAGTAAGTTTCTCTGTGTCTTTTTCAAAGTTCTTCCAAATTAGTTAGTCCTCACCCAATACTTTCCTTTCTACAATGCCCTCCCACACCTCACCCCACCTAACTCTTCCTCTTTGCATTTCATACTGTCTGTGCTCTACCCACTTCTGTTTGAAAGAAGTATGTTTGGTGAAGCTGCACGTTTTGAAGTCAAACAAACAAAGCATCTCAGGACAGTGCTTCATGGAAAAAAGGGGTTTCAGGCTAGAACAGGTGTTTCTGATCCGAGTTTTTTTTTCCTCCTAAGAAACCACCACCAGGAAAGCTCAAGCTGTAAAATCTAAATAGAATTGATGAAATACAGGAATGATTCTATCTTTTGCTTTCTCAAGAGTAATGTTGTCTCCAGTGCTGTGTCCAGCTCATATATTACACACAATATATTCCCTATTCCCTAAATCATGTTATCATGGTTACAGGTAAATACCAATGTGCATGGGGTTTTCAAAAAGATTGTTGCCACTGGCCACTTTGTTATAAGCATGGTGCATAGAATAAAAATCACTAATGCTCCCAAGTCCATGTAATGGCATAGTGGAACAAACACACGTGATTTTTATGTTATTTCCTACCTTTTTAATAGTGTTGTCTTAGATCTGAAGGAAGATATAATTCCATCTGTTGCTCAGCCATACATACAGCCTTGCTCCTAATATAGTCATAGGTGAGTGTGTATACACACAAGCACATAAACAAATCTATTTTAAAAAATTTTACCCTTTGACTTGTTGGTTTTAATAAATACTGAAGAATCTAGTTGTAGGTCCCCATGGTTCTGTCATCTCTTTTACTTCTGGATTGTCTGATGAACCAGCACTGAAATACCCTTGCAAATATTAGTCTTTAGGGGAAATTGTCCCCAAATCTTAATCTGTAGTAAGACCATCCTTAAGTCCTTGTGGAACATCACAGTCTATCTAAGTAACGTAGTAATATACCTTAAAATTCTCTTTATGAGAAAAAATTTCACCCATGCCATTAAAATATATATACTTTCTTGCAAGTTAGTAAAGTGATAACCGAGTCTTCAGTAATATGATCTCCTACCTTCAAGAAGTTCAAAGTCCTATGACAAATATCTGCAGGATTCCGTTCAGATAATGTTCCCCCTGATGCCTAATGAGCACATTCAGAATAATGTGACTTCCTCGTGAGGGACACTGAAATCTAGATGAGCTCCTGAACAACAGCTGTAATGACTAGAAACTAAAGATCTAGGCAAGTTGTGAAATATGTGACCAACACTTGTCAGAAGTGAGTCTCACTGTCATTTCAATGTCCTGTGCTCTGTGCTCTGTGCTCTGGGGTCTGTTTTTCTATGAGAAAATGCTTTTTAGTGTCCAAACCTATGCAACTTTAAGGTGAAGTATAATTTTCCACCTTGCATAGAAACTCAGATTCTGTGTATCTCCCACAAGTCACTTTATTGCCAACCAGAGTTTCTGGATTATCATTGCAGATTGACTTCACCCACAAGTTTAGGTCCAACAAGCAAAAGGCCCTTACCATGTGTCCTCACACTAGTCAGTAAGTGGACGACTTCTCATCTATGGAATATTGATTATCTACTCATACTTGTGCTTGGTAAATCCATGCTCTCAGCAGATGGAGGACCTAGATGGGAAGTCTTCTTATTTGTTGATATTAATTGGCATATTATTTTTTTCTGGTAGTCATACCAAAGCATTATATTACAAAAGGTAACCCAAAATCTCTGTCTTGCTATAAATATCCTAATGGCAAAAGAAGTTTTGGATGAAAGAAGAAAACTGACGGTTCAAGAGACGTCACCACCATTATCACGGGTGTTATATACGTTGGTGAGCATTGCTTTATTTTCAAAGGAATAAAGTCTTGTATTTACGAACTTTTTCCTTTTTTAATTGAAAAATAAAATCATTCATATTACATCTCAATTGCTATCCCATCTTGTGCATCCTCCCATTCCTCTCTCCTTCCTGCTTTCATCCCATCCCCCTTCCCTATGACTGTGAGTGAGGGGGACCTCCTTCCCCTGAATATGATGCTAGGGTATCAAGTCTCTTCTTGGTAGTCTGCTATCCTTCCTCTGAGTGCCATCAGGCCTCCTCATCAAGGGGACATGGCCAAATATGGAGCACCAGAGTTTGTGTGAAAGTCAGTCCCATTCTCCACTTAATGGTGGAGAATGTCCTGTCCCTTGGCTAGGTCTGGGTAGGGGTTTGATGATGACTGTATGTATTGTCCTTGGTTGGTGCAGTAGTTTGAGCAGAACCCCTGGGCCCAGATCTGCACATCCTGATGTTCTTCTTGTAGGTTTCTAGGACCCTCTGGATCCTTCTATTTCCCTATCTCCTGTATTTCTCTCACCTAGAGTCCCAATAGGATGTCCTCATCTCTATCCCACTTTCCTGGTAAGTGAAGACTTTCATGAGACCTGCCCCTTGGGCTAGTGTCCAGTTATAAGTGAGTATATATCATTTGAGTTTTTCTGCTTCTGGGTTACCTCACTCATTATAATCATTTCTAGTTCAATCCATTTGTCCACAAATTTCAGAAATTCCTTGTTTTTAAAAGCTGAGTAGTATCCACAGTTTCTTTATCTATTCTTCTACTGAGGGACACTTAGGCAGTTTCCAGGTTCTGGCTATTATGAATAGGGCTGCTATGACCATGGTTGAGCATATGTCCCTGTTGTATGCTGGAGCATCTTCTGGGTATATTCCAAGGAGTTGAATAGCTAGGTCTTGAGGAAGCCCTATTCCCTGTTTTCTGAGATAGTACCAGACAGTTTTCCAAAATGGCTGCACTAGTCTGCATTCCCTTTTCTTATGCTATAAACAATAAACTCAGAAATTTTTGTGAACAGCCAAATGAAACCATGATATTAACTTTGCATGAAGCATGGCTTTCCTCTCAGAGTGTGGCACTGTAACAATGCCATATCATAAACAATCATTGCTCATCCAATTTCACTGAAGAGTTCCTCATAGGCAAATCTGCAAGAACTGATGATCTTGACCTCTGGACCTAAATTCCATCACTTACCAAGCTTGCAGTGTGGCATGTGGGGAAGACATAGAAGCATGGGGCTATTGCCCAGTTAACATCTCATCTTAAGCTAAAAAGCAATCTAACCAATATTTCAATTTGCAGGGAGAACTCTTTATGAGCTTTGGACAGGTTTGCCTTTCAATTGCAGGATTTGAATAGCTTCTGTGGTAAGGGAGATGCTGCCAGCAGATGATAATTTTGAATTTCACCTCATCATTAATGCTCCAGACCCCTAGGGAAGTCACTGTGCCTTTGACGAAGGTCGGAACATTTTATAACCTTAATAAAGGCACATAGCCCCAGGAGTAGCAAGTGTGAGCAAGTGTGGGGAACTGATTTAATAAAAATATAACTAAATTTCCACTTTATACTATATCAGCTTGAGAATTTCAAATGAAAATCAACACATGAACAGTACTATATCCCTCAGACTTCAGAGCTCCTAAAATATGCATTCACATACATGATATTCAAGGATAACGAGAAAAATATTTTCCTCCTTTAGTACAAACATTTCCTGTAATTTTTATATTTTATTGTTTAGTAGTTTTACAAGAATACTATACAGTAACAAATAGGTACCTTAATAGATATGAATTCACCATCATAAACATGATGCTTCTCAATGTAAATTTGTTTTTCCATATAGAATTTGGTTTACTCTATTTTGAGGTGTAATGTGAGCAAAAATCATAAGAAAAATGATTATAAGAGTTTTATAGCCATTTATATGCCCAAGGGATGAGTCAGTGTGTCTTAAATGTTAATAATAAATCATAGTTTTGCAGAATCTTTAAGGGGGAATCATTGTAATTTATAAGTCAGTAAATACTTTTTCCCTTTTCTGAGGTTTCTACTTTCTTCCATCAACTGCCATTTTCTGGCCATGTTTTTATGCTTGAGAATTGTGAAAGAAAACAAAGCATGCCTTGCCAGCACCGGGAGATAATATTTCATCTTTGCTGACCTTCACAGAAACCTTTAGAGGAAAGCATTATTATTCTTATTCACAGACTGTGGATCATAAAGGTTAAATAATTTTGCAAGGTCACCGTCTTGATGATTATTAGAGCTGAGTTCTGCTGAATTTTCTCAATGCAATAAAACACACTGTATGTTGCAATGAGAGACAGGAGCCCAGGAGTCTTGGAAAACTACCTACACTAGGTCACTAACAGGAATGTTCATGGTGCTCCCTGAATTAACCAGGCAATTGACCTTTGGGTTGTTTCTCAAGGTGAGTTTTGGGGAGACAGAAATGTTGGGATAAGCTGGACATGGTAAGACTGTGATTTGAGCTAGAAACCCAAAATGAAAATGTGAATAATCAACCTTATATGCAAATAACTAGTAGAAGGCTTCTGGATTCCCACAATCATAGAGAGGGATAGAAGAGGAGCACTATCACTTCAGGCAAATAATTGAAGATTCATATCTACAACTCCATCACTATGTCGTACTTTATCAAAGCCTGTTTTCTTTGTAAGTATTTGCATGCTTTCTATTCTCCTTGACTACTGATATGTCCCGTGATAGTCATTCAGCTCGTTCATTCCCATAATCTGTGCAGAGCATGGCACTGAAACATATTTGGAAAAGATGGAAGTGGGGAGTAAGGAAGGGAAGAAGCCAAGGAGAAAAGGGGAGAGAGAGAGAGAGAGAGAGAGAGAGAGAGAGAGAGAGAGAGAGAGAGAGAGAGAGAGAGAGAGAAGATAAAGAAGTCAGGGCGAAGGGAGAAGAATTTTCAAATATATGATAATAACGATATTTAAGGCCCTGAGCTGAGATTAGTGCTTATTGAAGCTATCATGAACTACCTAGGAAGATCAATGTTGATTTTTTTATTTTAAAATTTATCGAAAATAGATTCTTCTCTCATATAATATATCCAACCACAATTATCCTGTATGAGTAACCCAGACCAGGAAAGGCAAATACGGAATGTACTCACTTCTAAGTGGACATTAGCAGTTATGTAAATGGTAACCAAGCTACAGACCCAGAGAGGTTAGGTAATAAGAAGAGCTCTGTGGGGGACACACGGACCTGCCCTGGGAAGGAGAAATAGAATACATTTTTCATATGGACTGGGGACAGGTTGGGACTGGAGCAGGAAGGATTGGCTGGGTGAGGAGGGATAAAGGGAAAGAGTGCAGGAGAGACAGCTGGAATTGGAGAGCATTGGAGGAGTGGTGTGGAACCAAGTGCAGTGCAAACTTCGTGGAATCTATGAGGATGGCCCTCGTAGACGATATGGAGTTTGTACTGGTAGCCAGGCAAGTTCTCCAATGGTGAGACGGAGTTTCACTCAGAACAGATTTTAAAGATGTGGACTATGTTTTAAAAATGGTCCTCAAACTCATGTGCTGAGGACTAATGAAGAGCCTAATTGTGAGGACTCTGTCTTCTCGGATGGATGTGTGCTGTTGTCTCAGAATGGCCTAACTGTACACACATGTACATAAGTTAACATAGCTTTAAGGTGATTCTAAGACTTTCTTGGAGAAGAATCATCTAAGCAGAGGAAGAATAGCTGAGAGACTTGAAACGACACACATCGGCAAATTTGAGCAATACCAAAGACCCTGCAGTGCTAAGGAAGAATGGTGTGGGATCATAGGGAATAAGTTAAAACAGTTGAGGATATTTCTCCTTGCTACGTGGAGTACATTGGGGAAGCTGTTCTTGAGGCTAAGTGAGCCGGCAAAAGATGGTGGTGGCTTAGGCTCATGCGGCAGCATGGAGGGAGCTGTGGCAGGGTGGGAGGCAGAGCACACCAAAGCAAAAGCTGACAGACTTGCTTAAGAGGTTTCATGATGGGGCTAAGCAGGCAGATTTTCAGTTTGTGACCAGTTCGCAGGTAGAGGACTGAGCACAATGACCAAGTTAAATAAGGTTATGGTGGACTACACAAGTTAGACAGAGAAGGCTCTTGAATCCAGAGTGAGAATTTGGTGAAATGAAGAAGAAAAATAAGCTTGGAAAAAGAGTGGAGAGGGGCATGGAAATGGATTAAAATGCCCCAAAGTTTAAAGTGAGGCTTCAGTTTAAGCTTAAGGGACATAGGAGCTGTGTACTTATTCCCAGTGTTTGGGAAAGACTGACCATATCCACAACCCCATTTTCCCTTCAAGCCAGGTGAGGCTGCATCTCTGGAACCCTGTCCTATTTCTGATAAAGGGCCACTTGAGTGAAATGTGAGCAAAATGATGACTATATTTTCCTAGGTTATTTCTAGAATGTGTACTCTCTGGTTATTTAACTAGTGATAAATGTAGTGTCTTTCTAACCACACCTTAAAAGATGTTGCTTTATCTAATCTGGGCAAAATTGACTCTTAGCACTGAGAGAGGGAGCTAAGTGTTTCAAGTCATTCTTGCTCTCCAGGGCCTCTGACATTAATTAAAAGACAACTGGTAACTTTCCCATAAGCAACATGTTGATAACTGTAATGCCATTGGATGGGGCCCACACATGATTTTATTGATGAGGAAAGATACAAACTATTTCAATATAAAAGCACTTTTAGTTTTACTGCAATATAATGAATGATACTGCTAAATCTAGAACAGTAGATAGATCTTCCTAATCTATAACTTAGGACAATATCACAAATAAATAAAAAGTATGAAACTATGGAGTCTCTTGGTCCTTGTTTGTTCTTAAAGCTGAAATGGATATGAGAAAACAGGTTACATGTAATACTTTTTTATGCTGAAGGCATAGCCAAGCAAAATGGAAGATAACTTTTAAAGGACTGTGGGGAAAGAGCAAGAATGCAGCTAAGAGGTAAATTGTATCTACAGGGAATGGTGTGCATGCCTCTGAATTGAAGAAAATGGGGAAATGGATGACTATTGAATATTTGATGCATTTGAAAAAACATTTCTTCATCAAAAATATGATGATATTTCCATATGCTTCCTTTATAAACAAAACCAAACAAGTCAAATAGGCTTCTTTTCCCACAGCTATTGCCAGGTGGGAGAATGTGTGTTATGAAGCAATGAAGACAAACAGACTCATGGCTCAAAAATTCTGTATTCTTATTAGAGAGCAACCATCCATCAAAGCTTATGCTTGCTAACTAAGTCCTAATTTATAATGTCTCAAAATAGCCATAATATTCCTATATTTTCTTCCTATACTGTGAGTGTTTGGGCTTAAATATTTCTTGGCTGTAATTCTTCACTAATTTCCAAACCAAATTTAGAGCTAAAATAATTTTTATGGGAACCTTAAAAGAAGAAACCATTATTGTCAAAAAGCATTGTTTATATTTGTTATTAAAGCTCATTACAAAAATAGAAAATTTAATAAAGATAAGAATGAAACCCTTACATAACATAAGAAAACTAATAAGCATTAAATAAACGATGAAATGTTTAGCTTTATAAAGAAACAATATAGGCAAATTCAATGTCATTATTTGTGGATAAATTAACACAAATCTTTTAAAAATATTTTTATTATGTTTCCTTTTTAACCTATATGCATTTATATTATTATACATGGGTAAACTAAACTACATAAAACAGGAAGAACCATGAGACAATCAGGAATTATATAAATGTTACATTCATAATGATTTGGCTATTTGTATTTGGCAAACCTGAAATAGGCATCTTTCCTACCTTGTTGGGTCTAAATTTCTGAATGAAGATTAGTATCTATCATATTTCATCTCTATTAACTTAAAACATCTATCTTGATCACAAATCTTTTTAAAAGGTTATATTTATGTTTACAGGAATCTTTCCTGAGACACATAAGATTTTAATATACTAACTGAATAATAAATTATCATTAGGACAGTTTGTTAATAATATACCAAGATTACTAATATGTTGATTTTCTTTAATAATACATTTTAAATTTAGAAATTTATTCAAAGAAAGCAAACATTGGTTTGTGAAGTAATAAAATGTTTATTAAAGTATGAATCGGAATGGGATATTATAAACATTGAATATTAAAGTAAGATTTTTACAAATAAATTATAGTATTGATTTTACAATTAGTGACACTGGAAATATTTTAACATAGCACAGATGCAAGTAATTAGAATATTATTTCCATGGATGACAAGGGCCAATTTCAGAAAATAAAATAGATAAATAGCTATACAATGTAAAAGGAAATTTACAAAAATATTAGTTTTGATAAAAGGAAAAGATATGGGGGTGGTTTAAAACCCTGTGTTCTGGGCACAGTTGCTGCTTAGTTCAGCACCAGTTGTTTGAGTAAAGCAGAGATATAAACATGTCATTAAATCGCTGTGAGTTTCAGCCTTGCTGAGGAAGCCTCAGCCTGTCAGTTCATAGGATGATGTGTCACTGCCAACAAGTAGCCCAAATTCTTCCTTTTATGAAAGAACCAGGAGACTCTGCCTAATTATGCAAGTGCTAGCACATTATGACCTGGTATGAAAGAGTGACACACAACTCCCAACAATTTGTTCACTTTGCTGGGCATCCACTATTGGTTCCCACATGTGGCAAGCCCTCTCCGAGCTGGATAACTTCACTTTCCAGGTAGGACATAGGCCATGCCATTTATGTATTTCTCTTGTGTAAAATAAAGATTGTTTTCTATATGGCTACTAAGATCGTGTCCTCACAGAATATTTTCATTCCATATTTTATGCATTCCTCTCTCCATACTTTTTGTCAATTGCTTATATTTTAAAGGTAAATCTCTATTTCTTCTTCTGCCCAAACATTTTCTGAGACAGATATTTCACTATTCCCTATTTCACTATTCCTAGATTAGACCAGATTCAGTCCCTTGTTCCTTTAAACATGTAGGCATCTACAATTTTAATAATTGACCACAGACCCAATTTTTCTCTAGTGTAACAGCTAGTTTGATAATACTAAAAGCAGGAATCTTGAATAGTTGGTTCTGCTTATGGCCGAATGCTAGCCATCCTCAGGAAAGGTTAACTGAATACAAACTGTAATGTAATATTTCACCACTCTCTCCTCCCACACCTGTCCCTGAATTCTCCAAAGCA
This sequence comes from Acomys minous, assembly GCF_964271855.1. NCBI lineage: Eukaryota > Metazoa > Chordata > Mammalia > Rodentia > Muridae > Acomys > Acomys minous. The sequence continues at coordinate 54,421,568 of NC_140486.1, forward strand.
ATGACTGTGGCCAGAAGCAATTGTTAGTACAACCAAGTAGCTAACCATTTTTAAAAGTGGAAAAAAAAAAGAGATAAAATTAAACAGAATAGTCAACTATTATTGCCACATTTCAAATTAGTTCAAGCTTCCAATAACTAATAAATTACAACACTATATAATACAGTGACAGCAGACCTTGCATTGTTAAGTGATATTACATTTAAAAATAATTAGAAAATACATTTTTCCTTTTGAATACACACTGAAAGCACTAATATTAGTATGCAACTTTTTAAAATGAGTAAAGAGAAACTAAGCTATGTATCTCAAAACAATGTTGTTTTGTAATGGTGGTTCTTGCTGTAAACTGAACCCTTTGTAATCAATTCAGATCTCTTTACATGAGTTGAACTGTGGGTCTAAGGGATATTTCTTCCTGGAAATATCTTTCTTGGGAACTATTAACTCTCTAATTTAAAGATAGCCTAAAGTGCTGAGATGTTAGGTACTTGACCTAGTTTTAAGAAAATCGCTTAGTAGAAATACACTGCTAGCTCTTGTAAGCACATGGTTTCAGGGCTGACTACTTGGCGTTGGATAACTACTAGGGAGCTATTTCTCTTGCTCTTAGCATTTCTTTGTTGCTTGTAGATATTTATGTTTGGGGCCCCATGACATTTCCCTTTCCATAGTAGCCTGTCTATTAGTCTTGTATTTCTTCAAGTCTTGCTTAGCAGGTCATGATTTTGAGAGAAAGAAAGGGGGAGTGTTCATAAGATGGATTGTAGGGACAGAAGGGTAGAGGGAATTATATTTTCTTTAAGAGTCTAATTCAAAAAGATAAATGGAAAAATAAAAATGTTTGGAACTAATAAGAATGGTTTTGTGTTTACTAAACTATGATTAATATATTCAATAATTAATAACTGAAATTTGAGTAAAAATATAGTAAACACTAAATGCCTATAGCTGGCCACTAATAATCATTTTTTATAATTTTAAATTAAGTTTTAAAAATATCAACTTACTAAAACATACTATTACACAATTTTGTTTGAATGATATCTATTATTCCTTGGGGAAACTCCTCCATTGCTTTTGGGAACACAAACTTATACAGCCACTTTGAGAGTCAATCTGGTGATTTCCCAGAAATTGCATCAGCTATACAATTCCTGGACATATTTTCAGGTATGGTGAATCTATAAGCCAACAGTTGTTTATGGTCCACTATACATCCTGAATTTGTATCCTGGTGAATGCTTCTTGTGAAAACATGACAGATGCACTCCTGAGGTTTCAGCACATAGCACCCTCAGACTAGGAAGAGAGAAACTGAATGCTAAGTCCCAGATTTATATTATATAAGAATGCATACGTCTCTATAGACCATCTTTCTGGGCTGTATCAGGATTTAACTTGAAAATTAAATATGGCGAAAGAGAAGAAACTGCTACTTGTGTTAGTTTAGTCTCATTACTAAGATTAAGAGATGAAACAAAGACTCAGTGTTACAGGAGAAAACACCATTAGAAAAACATTTAAGTACTGCACAATACGACCATATGTTTTCATGTTCTGATATGGTAGTAGTTGCTAATTCACATGAATCAGTTTATCTGAAATATAATTGTGTATACTTTCCTCCGAATCTCATTTCCTACTAAGCAATCCTCATGCCCTTGGACAAATACTAATAAAGTATTCCCTGAATTGGTATTATGTGATTAGGGACCACTTAGCCCCAGGAACCACAGAAATTGAAGTTTCTTTGGAGTTTACAGTGTAACCTCATAAGAATATGGAGAAAAATGTAGAAACCATCTTAGGTGCATGATGTGAGTCCTTCATTCTTTGGCACAAAGAGATGTTTGGATATCATTCATTTGTACCTTCTAAACCATCATGTTTCCAAGCCCTCTCCCTACCCTAAATGTTTCTCTGATGTTTCTTAACAATTAAACTTTATTATATAACCCAACTAGCTTACACAAGAAGGAAAAAAGGTTAAAGGGACAAAAGAGTGAACCTTCCAGTATCCGTTCCACGGGACGGGTCCTTAGGTGTCTCTCTGGCTTGCGTGCTGGTCCGGCCTGGTCGTTGCCCTGTAAGACCCCCGACACGGCGGTCTTAACGTGGAGACCCCCACCAAGAACCAGCGAGACCAAGGTTTTCGGTTGCAACACGCAAGAGGCTTTATTAAGGGGACGGGTACCTGGGCGTTTCAGTCTCTGGAGAGGCTGGCGCGCTGAGTGAGTCTTTCGGGGGTCTTTTTATAGGGATTTTGGCGGGAAGCGCGGTTACAGAAGCGAGAAGCATAGTTACAGGGCTCTGATTGGTAAATTTAAATGAGGCGAGGTTATAGCCCGGTCATTAGATGGGCTCTGGGAACAGGGGAGTTTATCCGTTCTCTGGGCCAGGTGGTCGTCCATAAATATCTTGTTTGACATGAAGCGAGGTTATGGCCCGGCCATCGGATGGGAACAGGGGAGTTTGCCCATTCTCTGGGCCAGATGGCTGACCATAAATATCTTGTTTGACAAGGACAAGCACGCTTTTATCTTTCTCCTCCGAGCCCCAGGCCTTATCTTATCCCGGGAACCTATTATTCTAGTCTTGCCTTGCAAGATAGCGTTACTGCTGTTATGCTTGCTATGTCGGGTGCACAGGGGAGGGGGTCTTACAGCCCTCCAAGCGCTCTCCCCTGGCCTGAACTTGTTGTTCTCTCCTCCCCACCTCCCTCAGTCACATGGAAAGGGCGGTCTCCTTCTCCCGTTGAGGGTCAATTAGGAAAAGAATAGCCCAGGTGGGGTTCCCAGGTCTGCCTCCTGAATTCCAGGCCCAGGATGGCTCCACTAAGTCTATCACAAGGTATTCATGGGGTGCCCCAAGGGTAAAGCCCGCCAAGACTGCTTCCACCTGTGACAAAGCTTAATCTTTCCCACACTCTTAAAACAGTATTTCCTCGTTTCCTTCGTTCACTGGTCTTCCTGAAAATTATCCAAGTGTCGTCTCTTAGTTACTTACTTCCAACCTGGCTCCAGGTCAGAGAGATCTGTAGCCACACTCAACACTCTTGCAGAATGGCTGATTTTTTTTTTTCTGCCACAGACAGAATTCTGCCTAAAAATGGGCAAGTTTAGATGCAGACAGAGTCAACAGCCAAACTCTGCCAAGACAGGATAAGCAAGTTCTCAATAGTTCCTGCCTCACAAATATGTCTGTCAGATATATTGGGCCAGAAGGCTGAAGATGATGCTCCAGTGTCATAGAGAATGTTGGGTGACTGTTCAGACAGTAAATTGTCTCAGTCATTATTTCATTTTGGAATCTACTAACCCACACTCTGGGTTCATTTGGGTAATTAAGTTTTATCCCTTACCAAGTCTCTGATGGGTTTGAAGACCAGATAGATAGTTTAGTCTTTCAATTAAGCTTAGTAGGTTAGGGGTTAAGATGTTTTTAGAACAAGAAAGATTTTTTTACATTAATAGAGATAAGATATGACAGATTTTAATCTCCCTTCAGAAATTTAGACCCAACAAGATAGGAAAGATGTTTACTTCGTTTGCCAAATACAAATGGCCAAATCACTATGAATGTAACATTTATATAATTCTTGATTGTCTCATGGTTCTTCTTGCTGTATGTAGTTTATTTTACTCATGTGTAATAATATAAATGTAAATATATATTTAAAAAGAAACATAATAAAAATATTTTTAAAAAAGAATAGTAAAAGCATCTTCCCCACCTCATGGATCTTCAACAATTTTGTTTTTGGCAACAACCTGGTGTCCATGTCTTTGGTGAGGACACGGGCTCTTGGGTTTCTTTCTAGACTTATGGCTGTGTCTCATAGCTTCTCATAAGTGACCGTTGTTCTTGAACAGTCCCTAAGTAGCAGAGTTCCTTCAGGGTCAAACCCATAGTTCCTTATGTCTTAATCTACAGTGTCTACCCAGGCAATAGTTTCTACTTCAGTATGCTTAAATTCTTCAACTTCCCGTGTCCTGGACACTGAGGCTTATGGAAGCATTCATTATAGGTTGTAAACATTTGGAACTGAAAACTTCATCTTTTGTCCTAAACCTATAGATCCAAAGGCTGGCTGGAGCTGGCATAAGAGGAACCGCTGATATTTTTGGTTCAGCATGTGGGAATGCCTTTCTCCTTTATGCTGCAGTAAATGAATATTGTATAGGGATCATGTGGCCCCTCTTCCAGTACTGACCCGACCTGAGTTCCATGCACCTTGCTGACTCCTGTCTTTAGAAACATGGGTAACACTGAGGGCACACAGGCACAATACAACATGTTTTCTTGTTTCAGATATGTGTGTACTCCCTGCCTTTGAGACACTGAGTAGCTCACTCATACCTAAAACTCTCTACATGAATTTACTGTCTAATATTTTGCTTTGTTTCTATTCCTTTGATGTCTCCATGACTCTCTAAAATAATTGTGTCTGTGATTTATCCCACTTTTGTGTAAATGTTTACTCGCATCACAGGATAGCTTTACTGCCTGGGAATAAGTTGGAGTTACCACTGTCTACCTTTCACAGTCACTAGTTCATAGGATGCTTCATACGTATCAAATAAGTGGAGGACACTGGCTGAGTGTATGTGACCCTCAGATTTCATATGTTGGAACTTACTGCATAATATAAAAGAAGGTGAGATCTAATGAGGTCATGAAGTCTCTGACCTTGTGAGTTGAATCAATGTTTTCACAAAATAATGTAGGAAGATAGTCATGCCTCTATTCTGCTTTCACTTATGAGAAAAAGAGTAAGCTCCCATCCTTGAAGCATACAAAAGAGTCTTAATCAGATAACACATCTACTGGCATCTTGATCTTGATCTTCCCGGTCCCCCAAAACTAAGTTGTAAATTTCTATTATATATAAGTTACCCAGTGTGTGGTATTCTGTCACAGTAGCAGAAACAAAGTGAGACACTTAGAAGTTCACTCATTTACACCATTTGTGTATGTGTGTGTGTGTGTGTGTGTGTGTGTTCCTAGGTATTGTAAACAAGCTTATCCAAATGAACAATCCAGAAATAATAAATTCTACTTAGTAAAATGATTTAATTGTAAACACACTATTCTTTTATGTTAAAAGAAACTAAAAATGGGTCATTCACAGAATTACAATGTCTGTAATTTAACCTTCACTATTGTCCAAATAAACTGCTTATTGTAACAGGATCCAAGCTAGCTTCCTAATCACTAGCTTGTAAGGAAAGAGAAAGAAGAACTGTTCTGTACAGACTCATCAGTCTTTGGAGGCCACATTGCTCATATGCTAGAACATACTGTTGCTTCTGTCTCCTAGATATGGCATGTTCAACATGTGCTCATATTCATTGTCTTTGTTTTTCATATTTACAATATTTTTTAAGTTACTGGACTGTGATGATTTATATATATATACAGTATAGCTTAATTTGGAACATGTTCTCAAAGGAATGGAAAGGGCCTCATTTAGGTTGTAGAAAAGACGAAGATTTGGGGACTGAAGCCTTGTCAAGGAGCTCTGAAGCTGGAGCCATGAGTGACTCCATTATCAGTACCTTAGAGTGGAGAAGCTAAGCTTACTTGATTTTGAAGGGCTTAGGAAGAGTTCGGAGGGGGGTTGAAATGGGAGAAGAAATTGGTGGATGAAGGTAAAATTCAGAGTCCCGTGTCTTAGATGCATGTATCTGTCTGTGGTTCCTCTTAAAAGTATGAACCTTTACTAATTTATATCCAGGTAAAACAAAGAACACACAATCAGGACAGAAAGGTTTTGCTGATTTGAAATAAATATTAGATTCTTTCTTTCCTAAATTTCCTCTCTGTGTCTGTCTGTCTGTCTGTCTGTCTGTCTGTCTGTGTCTCTGACTCTTGGTCTCTCAGTCTTCTCAGTCTCTTGGTCTCTCTCTCTCTCTCTCTCTCTCTCTCTCTCTCTCTCTCTCTCTCTCTCTCTCTGTGTGTGTGTGTGTGTGTGTGTGTGTGTGTGTGTGTGTTTATGTAGATGTGTGTAGACCATATGTTTGGGTCAGAAGTCAGCACTGAATGTCTTTCTCAATATCTCTCCATTTTATTTTTTGGACCCATGGTTCTTCAACTTAACTCTCCTGGTTGGTTGGTGAGCTCCTGGGATTCCTGTGACTCTGGTTTCCAGTATTGGGTTACAGGTATTTACCTCTGTATTCTACATGAGCCCTTTGTAATCCAAACTCAGTCTTTATATTTGCATGGCAAACAATGTACTGAATGAGCCATTTCTCCAGACAATTATTCCTTCTTGTTTATTTTTTTTTAGTGTAATCTGTGAGTCATGATACATGTGGTTCATATTCCTAAAGTAAAACTGCACCAAGTATAAACAAGCATTTTAGGTGGGCCTCTGCCATAGCTCTAGTTTAAAAAAGACACTTACATTCTCTTAAGTATAATCACAGAAAGGTAAGGGTAAAACATTCAGCATGAGTAATTAAAAGAATAACCTGGATTCACAGCCGAACATTGGGTGAAGTATAAGGAATCGTGTGGGAAAGTCGTGGTGTGGATAGAAGGACCTGAAGGTGACAGGAACTCTACAAGAAAACCAACCAGGACAATTAACCGGTGCCCAAAGGGGTCTGTGGAAACTGAAGCACCAACCAAGGACCATGCACAGACTGGACCTAGGCCCTCTACACAGATGTAACAGATGGGCACCTCAAGCTTCATGTGAGTCCGTTAGTAAGGGGAACAGGGACTGTCTTTGACATGGACTCTGTTGCCTGCTTTGTGATCACTAACTCCTTGTGGTGCTACCTTGCCAGGCCACAAGGAAAGAGGATGCACTCAGTTCTGATGTAATTTGATGTCCTGGGATGGATGGGTATTCGGGGGTGGGGGTGGGGAGCTCTCCTTCTCTGAGAAATAGGGGAGGAGGGTGGGAAAGACGGGGGAAGAGTGGGACAGGGAGGAGAGGAGAAAAGAATTAAAATTTCTTAAAATAAAAATATAGCCTATTATTTAGAACATTCTACTTGCTCAACCTTGATAAAGGAACCATCAGACACGTTCCGAGTGGATCTTATTCGCATAGTGCCTAGGAGTGATTTCAAAATAGGCATGGTAGTTGAATGAAAACAATGAAGAAATAAAGAAGAAAGGACATCACTGCTCCCAGGTATTGGAGAAGAGAAAGTTCATTATAGATAAAAGGGAGAGCATATCCAGCAGCGGAGGCATCTTGGAAAGCCCAGAGTGGACATGACCCTGAGCCGTGTGAGGAGAGGGGGTGGGGGAAGAGAATAAAAGAGGGAAGAGATGGACACCAGATATTGCAGCCAAGATCACAAAAGGTAATAAAAAGAAATGAGTAACCAAAGTGGCTAGATTATATAGGGGCACTGGCAGCCCAGTCCCTGGGCTAGAGACTATGGTGCAGAGGGCAGGGTATGACAGCTATATCCTTACAGGTAGGGACTGAGGGATTCTGGCAGAACCTGTGGCCAGGTTTGCTTTGATGTTTTCAATAGGCACCACAACCATTTGTCCCAGCATTTGAGACTTAATAGTAGCAAGCCTAGGGTGCCTTCCACCAGGATTACCAGGCTCTGCTGGGATAGCACAGGGAGTACAGACTCAAGAGCATAGTGGAGGAGTTATAAGTGGGTAAGTACCACTCAGATGGCTCCACAAAGGCTGCACTCATCTGCCAAAAGTGGGCTCACTTAACTGGAACATGGGTCTCAAAGGCACCATGTGACTTATTTGAATTTATACAGAAGTGACAGTGAATTAGGACAAGAGCTCAAGGTTCATTCCAAATCCAGAGCCTCACTTTGCAAGATGCTTGGTCATAATACTAAACACTAACAGAGACATCTCTCGAGGCGCTTGCTGTTCAGGCAACACCTTGAATTTCAGAAACATCTTCCGGTTCACACAGCAAATTTCAGGCAAAAATGATGTTCTAACATGCTGCTACTGGACCAAATGTCTGACACAGTGGCTTTTACTGGAATTCCTCAGCCGTCAGCCCGGTTTCTTGCTCCTCGTACAGTCTGCATTGTGTTTTTCTCATCTATTGGGAAACTCTTCAAACACTGTGCAGAGAGAACCATTATGAATCGCTGATTCATAAAAATGCAATGTATTGGGGATTGTTTTGTGTGTGAATAGGCAATTTTATTTCTCTCTCTCTTCCCTTTTTCTCTCTTACAAAGCCTCATGACCTTTGAGAGACATGAGAGCATAATTAAAATGCAATTAGTCACTAGGTATTCAAGAGCAGTGAGAAAAAAGGGAAGCTACTGCAAGAGCTATTGTGTTAAATCAGAGTCTAACCAGAGTCTAAATATAGTCTGCTACTACCTAAAAGTGGGAACTGCTTTGTTCATCATGGCTGTGATTCTGCATGGCTCTTTATTATAGGAAAGTAAGACAATAATGTAAACGTATCCACTATTTATTAAATTCTGAGGAACATAAAGAAAGGCTTGAACATCCCATTTATAGACAAGAATGAAAACCATCTGAAAGGCAAATGTGATGTATGAGGAGCTCCAAGAGCGAGGAAATCAGCCAGGAGCATTTGAATTTTGAAGATTCAAAAGCTGACTGAGAAGCAAACAAAACAAAACAGAACGGGTTCTAGGGGCTTTGTAAGTTCACATCAAGACATTTTGGACTCATTGCGACATCTATATGTTTTATTTATTTAACAGTGAACACGCATATGTTTATTTATATGCACGTGGTGTGTGTGTGTGTGTGTGTGTGTGTGTGTGTGTGTGTGTGTGTGCGCGCGCCCACCCATGAATGCGAGTTCAAGCAGAGGTTAGAGGGCAACCCATGCAGGCCCGTCATTCTCTCCTGGAACCACGAGGGATGTGAGACTGAAGTCAGGTTGGTAGGCGTGGTGCCCCAAACTGTTACCCACTGACACATCTATCTTGGTGGCCCTACAACGGTGTTTAAAGGTGAAAACTCTAAGAGGTTATTAGCAGATTAACTGATTTATCCTGGCATTGCAAAAGTGGACTATTTATCTCTGGTGTAGGCCCGTGACAGAATGAGCTTAGTTCCTCTTTGTCTCCGTTGCTCTCTGGTCCTCTGCCCTCTGCCCTCTGCCCTCTGCCAAGGGATGGGTCATCTTCAGATCCTTCAACTTGAGAGCAAAGTGTTTGGAGCTCCGGTGAGGGAATTGACTTTATTTACAATTTTTTCCATTTGAGGATGCTGGGTTATAGGTTACAGAGCAGAGTAAAACAGATGAGAATGCCTCAGCAGAAACATGATGGAGGCGCCAGGCAAAGGACATTTAACACTGCAATCAATGAGAGTCTTGGGGGATTTAAAGCAGGGTTATATTGTTACAAAATCAAGCTATTAAAATCATAACTACGTCGATGAATTTTATATACTCTAAATATAGTTTTACATCTTTGTAGAATCGTCTTTTCTAGGTGAAATTTACGACAAGAATCGGTTTGTATAGCTTAAATAAGATGCCTATTATATAAGGGAGTAAAGGCGACTCAGCAGAAGAAACAGAAACCCAAAGAAATTTGGAAACCTAGTGCAAAAATGAACTGTACAAGTCAGTCATGCTATGTTATTAAAATTTCACTTACTATTATGATAGCACATGCATGTGGAGATCCAAGGACAACTGTGGGGAATGAGTTCACTTGGTCCATCAGGTGTGTGTGGCAAGGGCCTGGACCTGCTGAGCCACCTCTTAAAGGCCAAGCCAAACATTTTATTTCTGGAATGAGCAAGAGTTAAGTTAGAAACTCTGTTGACAGCAGCAATATATAGTGGACAGGATACAGTAAAGTGAGCTCCCAGACAAAAGTACAGGCGTTTAGAAATAAAGACAGGAAGCTAGTAATAAATAAATAAATAAATAAATAAATAAATAAATAAATAAATAAAATTTGCTCTCTGAATTTCAAAGAGTTGTGGGAAAACTATTTTTACAAGCAGGCCTTTCTTTGTTATGAATACCTCTCCTTAGGAGTACAAATTGAGATGTCTGCTGTAGGTAAGACTTAAATGTGACCCCTGTTTCCATAGAACACTTGTCACTTTCAGGTAAACAAGCTCTGTGTATCAGTACCTGGGTACAGATTGGAAATAATGAAGTTCAGATATAGTGGTTCAGTAACACGGATGGTGAAATGAAGGCGACAGAGTTAAATTAGCCTCCCACATTACAGTGTTTACCAAGACGAAGGTTGCATGCATAGAAATTAACACACAATAAAGCAATTACAGCTGAACAATAGCAGTAGGACTACTTAAGGGTATAGAATTGACAGAACAAATAAACACATAGGCTATCAGTGCATCTTAACATTAGATAAACAACAAATTACAATTTGGTATGAATACCCAATATCACATGAGATACAAGAACACTAAAATAAAATTAACATTTACATAAAGTTCACATTCAATTAGATAGTCTCCTATTGTTAGCATAAGCTTATATGGACAGCCCAGCCTCTGAGAGCATAAAACCTCCAAGTCATTGTATCAGGCAAATACCAGCATCTTTCCACATCATGAGCATTTTTTTTCTCTTCTCAGCTATGAAAGTTTAAGAGAGTCAAGGGAAAAATAAGAACCTGCCATGTCTCTACCACCCACTGAGCCATCTCCAGCTGGGCAAGCTAGCAAAGCAGCTGTAAGGTACACACATTTTGCTCCTCCAAGAAATGAATAGCCTAGATGCTGAGATGTCTGCTTTGTGACTCTGAGTAACTATAGCATGCTTAATAAATTAGAAGATAAGAAAAGTGTGGCCCTGCTGGGTTTTTTTTTCTGCCTTTGAATAAAGGAAAAAGAACTCCCCACCCCCTAAGCAAAGTAACTAGGACAACAGGGGAGATTCAATGTCCTCTGATTATATTCATGAGACTTGCTGTCTAATAGAACAGCTACAGACTGGCACACAGAAGCCAAAAGATAGAAAGAGATGGGCAAATGGCAATAGGAGCTGAAGTCCTCCATGCTTGCTCTCATTGTTTCCATGGTAACTCTGCTTCATCCTTCTACTTGTAGTAAGCCCTCACACACAGTATGATTCTTGGTGTGTGGCCTCCTTCACCATGAACGATAGAGCCGTGCCCCTGCCAGGTGCCCATCTTACACCTTCTTTCTTGACCCATCCAGACCACCAGCTGCCCCTGCGTCAACGCTGAGCTGACACAGGTAACCCAGGATAACCATACCTCAGCATCCTTAACTGCAGCTGTAAAGGACCCTTTTTCATTTGAAGTAACATTTGGTGTTACAGGGATTTGAGGCGGACATCGTAGGGGACAACTTAACAACTGTAGGCCACAGGTGTATCCTGTGACACTGCCTTCAGAGAAAATCCGGAGTTAGCAAGTGAGATGTGGGGTTGTCTGGAAGTTCTCCGTTTACTTACCCCCATTTCTGGCCCAATGAACCTCACTTCTAAGCACATTTGATCAACTTAAGCATTGTTGTGATCTTTTCTGTCATCCCAGGAACTTGACATCAGTTTAACATTCACCGCTTCTTAGCTCCACTTATTGTTGTTTTGAGTTGCCTTTTCCTCTCTCTGACCAGGGCCTCTCTGGCCCGCTCCTGGGGTCTATTGCCCCTTTCTCACTGTAGTAATGTTATTTTTTTTTTTCATAAGAATTACAACACTGATTCTCCTTCCACAAAGAGAGACCTGTAGCCCAAGATTATGGAAGTAAAATCCCTTATCAAAAGAGGCCCCACCCTGCTGAGGCACACACATGTTGAACCAGTCATTTAGCTAACATGCAACAGTGTGTGGAGCCGGAAAAAAAACTGTGTGTCTCCCTACAAGAAAAATAAATTTTCTTTAGAACACAATGAAGCTGAGGCTCAGTGGAACATGAGGAAAGGTGGGTAAAGACTGATAATTTAATTCCCTAGACTGTCTGTACTCCATGTCCATCTCAGCCATCCTTATTTTTTAATATAAAGACATTTCTTTCCTTTCATTGCTTAAGCCAGTTTATACTGGATCTCAACAATTTGTGGGAGCAACCTTCTGTAAGTACACTCCTTCTCCGAGCTGAGTGCTACACTTGCAATATCCCATAAAGTCCCTAAAAGATGCTTTAAATGCTATAGTCCTCACTACTATTTTATAAATAAAGAAGCCAAAGCAAAATCTGACTGGGCAACCCATGAAAGTACATGATGGAAGTGTAAGGAAGAGAGCATAGCCCAGGCTCTTGCATCAATAATCTAGAACTACAATAATAGCAGAATATTACATTCTACTTCCCTCGTAGAAAAATGTGCTGTGTCAGCCGAGGGCACCCTCTTGCCCTCTCCAGAGTGCTGGGTTCAACCTTGTACTCTGCATATGCTGCATTTCTACTGTTACTGTAGTCACTACAGTGGTGAAGACAGAAAATTGTGACCTGATAAACCCTTCGATGGAGAAACACAGCCTCATCAGCCGTGCTGCTGCTGATGACAGGGAAAAGTCTGTTTAGAGATTGCTACTTGTAACATCCTCTATCTCAGATCTTCAATGAATGCTTTCTAGTGAAATGTCTATGAATGCACAAATTAAATGACAGAGTCCAAGGAACATGTAAAACATGACTAAGGTGTGCAGCTTTCCAGGCTTTCTAAGCCTTCCATGTTTCAGGAAAGTTCCCAGGCTATCTGTCATGAGGAGCCAAGGAACAAGTTTCAAGTTGGAGACAGAAAGGACAAGAGTTGGGAGGGTTAGTGAAGAAATATGACAATTTATGTTATAATCATTCTAAAGAAGGCTGACTTCATCATAAATGTCACCTTTCACAGATGCTTGCCTTGAATTCAAAGTCCAGATCAGATTTCCAATTATACAGGGTTTTTTGTTTTTTGTTTTTTGTTTTTTTTTTGGCCACATGCAATTTCCTTACAGCAATTACTTGTATTGCTTTCTTAGCTATGTACAGTTCTGTGTGTGCTAGTTATGACTGCAGGTTCTGTGCTGTCAATTACTGGCTCAAACCTAGGGCTTTATATTTTCTGGACAAACACAGACAAGCGAAATCAGGATGCTACATTATGCAGGTGACTGAGAACCATTCTTCCCAAGCCCAAGGGATGTCTCCAGTGGCACAGTGGTATCAGTGAGATTCTTTCTGTCATGGCACAGACATTACACAGATGATTTTTTCATTTAATTTCTAGTAGGACTTCTCATATCTAGTCAATGAACATTTTTCCAAATCCCTATACCATTTCCCTATTATTGACAGTATTACTATTACTATATATGTTGGAATCTGTTTAATACACAATATAATTTTAGTGTGCTGTTCCTTTGGAGTCCAAAATTCAACTTTAATTTTAGGACAAAAATGAATTATTTGCTAATGAGAGAAACTGAACCTTTTTTCTTGATATTTGGCTAGTTTTTGAATCTTTAACTTCACTCTTTGTGTTTCCCTTTTACAAGACGTCCTGGTACTTGCACCAACAGCTCTTCTAATCCATGTCTGCCCTCTTCCATGGATGCAGCAACTCTTTTAGAGAAGATTTATGAGTGTTTTTCATGCCATTCTTTTCCAAAATCAATGTCCTTTTGAATACACCTTTCCTCTTTTCACTGTTATAACACTTTAATGCATAGTCCTTCCTTCCTTCCTTCCTTCCTTCCTTCCTGTCTTCCTGTCTTTCTTTATTTCTTTATTTCTTTCTGTTAGTATAAAAATTAGTATGTACAAACTTCATGTTTACAGCACACATCTAAATGCTCCTCCACAGTCACCATATTAAGTCAAGTGAAACAGAAAATTTAAATTATCCTTAGATCCACAGATAAGGATGCAAGCCACAGTGGGCCCTGGTTAGTTGCCTCTGCTGGTCTTCCTGTGGAGCTCCTGTCACCCCTAGGTCCTTCTCGCCATACCCCCACTTTCTCACAAGACTCTCTCTGTATATGCGAGTGACTCTAGCTGAGACTCTTAGTAGCAGGGGTCATGGAGATTTACTAGAAAGGACTCATAGTTGAGGGAGGGGAACATTAACTCATCCACAAAGACTTCAAACTAAAATACACCCTGTCTACAAGATATACATTGGTAAAGATAGAACAGAGATCGAGGGAATGTTAAACCAAAGGCTGGCCCAACCTGAGACCTACCCCGTGGGAGACAGCCAACCTCTGACATTATTAAAAATACTCTGTTATGCTCACTGACAGGAGCCTACCATAACTGTCCTCTGAGAGGCTTCACCCAGCAGTGGATCCAAACAGATATAGAGACTCAGAGCCAGAGTTGCTTCTTTATGTATCAGATAGAGACCATTACAGAAATCCAAAGCTTTTTAATATGCAGAGAATAAGTGACTGTGTGACACCCTACACCAATCCATACATCTGCAACACAATTTGTACATGTAAGGATCAGGAAATATTTGAAAGAAGAGGCTGAGAGAATGTAAGGGCCATATAATCAAGGTAAGTGCTGTAAGGCCTACCATACATACATACACATGGAACAAAAAGTTATGCCTTGGGACTGAAATACAGTATGGAAATTAACATCAGGTACAGTTTTCTCCCTTATCCACACATTTGCTTTCTAAAGTTTCAATTACTTTCAGTCTACTATGTTTTTTAAAAAAAATCACATGAGGACACCAGAAATAAACAATTCATAGTTTTAAAATTGCACACCATCTTTAATAGCATGATAAAATCTTGTGCTGTTCTTCTCTGTCCAGCCCAGTACATGAATCATCTCTTATCCAGAGAACCCAGTGTGTACTAACCCATTAGTTACTTCTGAACAACATTGGTTATCATATCTACTTGTCCCTGCATTGCAAATGCTGTGTCCAAGTGATCTTGTTTTATTTACTAATGATCCTGAAGGCAAAAGAATAGTTGGTAATTCACATGTATAGAGGAAACTGTAAAAGGCTCCTTCTGTGAAAAGTGGCAATTACTAATGAGGGGAAAATGTCACAAGCTGAAGCTAAGACCTATCATAAGGATGAGTCTTCTTTCAATACAGTTGTGAAAAAGAGAAAAGAAATTCACTCCAGCTTTTCCTTGCATTTCAAACTTTAAGTTATTCCCACTGTGTACAATGCATGCTTCATTAAGATGGAAAAGACATGCCTTTTCTTTTCATAAAAATAACGGGGAAAGCATAGCATATTATAATTTCAGGACTACCTGTGGTTTCATGCATCTCTGAAATGTGTCTTCCATGGATAAGAAGAAATTGGTATATTCTCTTGCGAATACTTCAGTTTCTGAATCTCCTTCAAAAACAACCAATACCCATCATTTCCCTTCCAAACCAACCTGTTATCACTAAGGATTGTTTTCCTGAAGAGAGCTCCCATTTAACCCCTAAATTTACTTATATTTCATTTCTTCCAGATGCAGCAATGATTGATTTAAGGTGCTATAAAACCAACATATGAATTTAATCTCATTTCATTTCTCAAAATGTTTATTTTAAAAATGCTTTTATTTCTCCCCACAGTAATCCTTCAACTGTTCTAGTGTACAAGTTCCTGATATATGTTTGATGAGCCTGTTTGTTGTTTTAAGCTATTTTCTATGTAAATTGGAATGCACTATAGACGAAGTTGCAAAATCCAGAAGACTCAGAGAAGAATCCTAAAGCAAAATGTGTAAGACAGACATATGGGCAGAACACGTCATGTTCCACTGCCCTGAGTCTCTCGGTCTCAATCATTAACTTTTCCCTGAAGAAAAAGCTTGCTAAATTGTGTTGTACAGTACTACATAAAGCAGAAAAATAATTCAGCTCCACTACATCTGATAAAACAACTGTGAGGTTTTCATGTAAAGGATGTAAGTATTAAAATAGCTAATAATCCAGAGCTGTGACCTATCTGTCACTCTTGTTCAGCTGATGTCAGGCTGGTGAAACTCTAAGGGTTCTGACGTTAAGAGGAGACAATCTCACAGAAAACTATAATACTCTTCTTTTACAATCATTCTTACCTATTTTTTCCCCCGCCGTGTTCCCTGAGACTTAGATGTGGAAATTGTTTTGTAGGTCTATCTGTCAGGACTGGGCTCTATAACTCTGTGTTGGGATTGGCTGTGGTTTCCTGTAACCATCTCTGTTTACTTCATGAGCAATGAGAACTACACTTACTGTGGGCAAAGCACAAATATTGAGAATATAGTTAGGGATTATGCTGGTTTAGGAAAGCGTTCATTGTAGCACCCCCACCCCAGAGTCCTTGACTTCACTAGTCCTGGGTAGTTAGGTAGGTTTCTAGTTCTCGGCATGGTTTCTCTCTTGAGTGTGGTTTTTTAAAAATAATTTTTAAATTAATTTAATTTCTTATTTTTTACATATACATTTATATCATTACACACATATACAATAAACTACCTACAGCAAGAAGAACCATGGAACAATCAGGAATTATATAAATGTTACATTCGTAGTGTTTTGGCTATTTGTATTTGGCAGCCTTGAAGAAAACATCTTTCCTATCTTGGTGCATCTAAGATTCTGAATGTAAATCAATATCTATCATATCTTGTCATTATCAACTTAAAACATCTATGTAGACCTAAAATATCTTAACCCCTAAACAACTAAGCTTAATTGTAAACCTAAACTATCTGGTCTTGCTTGTGTTTTAAATCCAATTGGTTACCCACAAAGTATGCGTAACACTGCCCAAAGTCCATAGTGCTTTGCTGGTCAGTGGAGTGCTTCCCGTGCACTGTATCAGTATAAGGCTATTGGTTGCTTCTGTCCTTCAAAAGCTTCTATGGTGCCGCAGGGAAGCTGTGTTTAGGTCGGTTGCCGCTCAGGGGCCTCTGAGCCCTGTATTGGAAATGGATGGTGCCTTCAGCAATGGGAACTTACCTTCCACCACTGGAGGGAAACCAAGGGCAATCGTAAGAGCCTATAATGCTTTCGGGGTCTCTGGGACAACTCATAAGAATGCTTCTCATGACACATGCTGGGAGTTTTTACTGGGTGGTTTTTTGGCTCTTAGGGGATCATTGTCAACTTAGATGCAAAAATTTCATTTAAACTATATATGTATAGTTTATATAGAGAAACATATATAGTTTATATGTATGCATATTATAGGTATTTAGGTAGTTATTAATATTAAATATTTCTTACTTATCAATCTACACAAAGTAAGATTTTTTAAGTCCAAATCATACAAATATTACCTAATATAGCTCCTGCTGTTGTATGTGTATTTTTTTTTTTTTTTGCTTTGCTTTTAAGACAAGATCACTGTATAGCACAGGCATGCCTTCAATTCGAGATACTCTTGCCTTTGCCTCCAAGGGGATGCATTTTTGGGTCTGTACCACCAGTTTGGTAATACAAATTCTTAAATTTTTATTCTTAATTAAATTATTTACTAAAATTTCTATGTCATTAATTTTTGTATATTGTATGAGGTAGGGAAGAATGTTTCTTTTTTATATGTGTATCTAATTGTTTCACTAATATTTATTGGAAAACTACCATTTTCCCTATACCTCTATATAAATGGTGGCGATAGGCAAGTATTTGCAACATACATGCATGTATTTTGGTCTAAAAGTATATTTTTAGGAATATAACCTATATGAACAATGTATTTATAAAAGACACACAGAAGTATTATAAAATTACACTATTTTAAAGATGCCTAACCTGTAAAAAGCTTTTAAAGCAATCCATAGTAATATATTGCACAGATTTGTTCAGCATAAATATTTATTTAATGAGAATATTAAGTAGCAATAAAAATGCTAAACTGTAGTTAGACATTTTTGGGGAAATGCTTCTTGAATATATCATAGAAAGCAAAAGTAAGACATACATACAAGGCTTAAAATTATGCAAAGATAGGAAGCAGCAGAGGGAGATGTGGAAGGAGTCCTCCTTCCCTTTTTTCGCTACCCAAGAACATCACACATCACAAAACTCATGCATTACCGTCTCACATGACAGGGAATTACCAGGTGAGGACAGCGGTTCATATTTCATGATAAGCCCCAAGTGAGGACATAACTAGACCTCCTACAAAGAAGGAAGTTAGGAACGGAAGTAATGACGCCATACTAGCTGATTCTGCTGGACTGTTTACCCCTTTCTTCTTTCTCGCGCCAATTCATATCATGCATGTATTGTTCTACCCACTCTGCAAATCCATTCCTCCACCAGTGCTCCTTCTTCTGGCTGTGATTCAGCTCCCAGTTAGAGGTCGCTAGTCCCTCTCAGACTGAATAGCTATCCACTTTGTTCCCCATTCCTGCCTTCTGGCATCTTGCCATCTGAACTTTCACTGGGCTACATAACAGTGGGCTATGACTTCTTGCTTTTGCTTAACGTAAGGTCTGAGCCTTATAATCTTTGTTTCCCAAACATATGAAACGTGTTATCGTCTTCTTCATGATCTAAAGAGAAACTACTTGAAACAAGCAACAAAGGTGTTATAAAACATCTACACAGTATCCATGCTTTCAGTTTCTAACTAATCAAGTACTCTCAGGGGCAAAATCTAGGTATAAGGTTAAACACTTGATAGAGACTTGAAAAATACATGAAGTTTTCAAAATAAAATATACAGCAATTATATAATTAATTAATTAATAAACAAAATGACATGGTATATTTTTTAAAAATTGATGGGAGACTAAAAGTACAGACGTTCAGATCATTGATCAAAGAGACAATTTTGATTCATTGGGCCAATAACACATATATTGATCAGGAAGGGAAAATTTACCAAACTTCCATCTTACTATAATAATGTCTAATATTTATTGACCCTTCAGAAGAAACTAATCATTATGCTAAATATTTTACATATATTATCTCACCCAATATTCACTATAAACCAGGGTTGTTTATGCAATTAAAAGGTTTATTTGAAGAAAAGTAAGGCTTAAAATTTGTATGGTTCATGCAGCTAAAGAGAGAGTATATTATTAAAGTATACAACATGCCAATATATCTGAAAAAATAATTATACAATGCATGATATTGCAGGAGAGAATATTGGAAAAAACATTAAAGTTAAATGTAAATTAACAATGAAAATTTCATTTGATATGTAAATATTTATATAATTTAGTTTAAGCATTCTTTGAAATCTCTTAGTTTAAATTATTGTTTTCCATATAACTTAACTCATTAATATTTTATGAATTTTTAAAAAAATATAATCACTAAATATAAAGTGCTAATATATAATATATAATTGCTATATATAAAGCACTAAAATATAAACATTCATCTTTTGGGGGAACTTTCATTGGCCAATTTTTTTTTATTTTAAGATTTATTTATTTCTTATGTACACAGTGCTCTGCCTGCATGCACACCAGAATAGGGAATTAGATAACATTACAGATGGTTGTGGGACACCATGTGGTTACTGGGAATTGAACTCAGGACCTCTGGAAATGCAGACAGTGCTCTTAACTGCTGAGCTATCTCTCCAGTCTCGTCACTGGCCAATTTTAAAATTCTGTCTCTTAAAGTTTGACTAATAAAACTCATGTTATTTTTAATTGGGAGACCAATTTAAAAGTTTTTCAGGTTGGCTTATAATGATCACCTTCATTGAAAAGACAAAACTTGTCTCTGCATGGCCTTCCAGAGAAACAGAAGAATGAACAGATTTTCCCCTAGTTAAATGAAAGAGGAAAGTATTACAGAAACAAAAGCATACTGTTATTTTTGGTGGCATTGTACGTGTTAGAGCCTAGATTCAGAGAGTATGCTGTAACAGCCACCTAAGAATGTCGCAGAAGCATCCCCAAAGGAAGGGTCCCCAGGCTGCAGTTCCTCAGTTCCAGTGACTCTATCAACCTGTGCCTTCCTGTGTGTCCCTGATGGGTGGTTACCTTAACTGAGATGGACACACATTCACCCAGCCATTCCAGAGTATTAGGACACTTCATGTTATACAGAACCATGTGTCTTTCCATTATGAGAGAGCAGGACACAGAAGCTAACCACACACTCCTCTTTCTGCGAGGATAAGGATAACCCCCTTGCTTGCAGAAGTTGGGAAACAATCATTCACCTCATGCCCTGAAGCTCAGATCTGTCATCTAATGCTACCAATTAAAGAAGAGTACTCCAGTGGTGCTCTAGATGATTTTAGAATGAAAACTTTCTCACATAAAACATAAGGTAGGAGGAGTTATATTCAACCATATCCATTACTTAGAAATTATTATTTATAAAACTAATTCTAAAACCATCATAGATAAATACATCAAACCCACGACTAGCTCTGCCTCCAAACCACAAACCAACAGTATATGAACAATTTAAAACTATCGAGGAGGTGGGGTCTGGAGAGATGGCACAGTGGTTAAGAGCACTGATTGCTCTTGAGTTCCTGAGGTCCTGAGTTCAATTCCCAGAAACCACAAGGTGGCTCACAACTTTCTGATGCCATCTTCTGATTTGCATGCAGACAAAGTACCCATATATGTAAAATAAATAAATTTTTTAAAACTATCAGGTTTCTCTACACTATATATGTACATTTTTTAGCAAGGGATAGGTACTCCCTATTATTACATAGCTCTGGCTGTCTTGGCACTCTGTATGCACATCAGGCTGATCTCAATCTCCTAAAAATACATCTCTGTCTTTGCTTCCTGAATGTTAAAATTAAAGTGTGTGCCACCACATTCATCTAGACCTCAAATATGAAAAAAAAGTTTAAGGTCATAAGTTCTCAGCAGTCTGGGGTAGATTCGAGTATTTTCTGTATCCTCTCATCTCCTGATGAGAGAAGAAGACACTTTTTTAAGTTCGGATGACTTTAGAAAGTAGAGGCGATATTACTGACGTCAACATGTCTATTGACATGTGCTGAGAAGTCCTAAGTACTTGGATATGTTTCCACTTCATGCTCAGATGACATCATTTTCAGATCCGATCAGTTTCCTTGGGTAAACCTTCTTTATTCATTGTCTCTTCATTAGCTCAGGAAGGTAGGCTTTAACTCCTTTAGAAAGGAAAGCAGCCTAGCACATGGTGTGTGGACAAAGAGTCCCTTGAGAACACAAAGGCTAATAAAACTTGAAATAAAAACAGATTCTTTTCAGAGAGTTTTTAATTGGACCCTAGGAAGTTATGCCTGGAAGAGACATTAAAATATGCTGTGTGGACTTTAGGGGGTGATTTGAGCTCCAGGCAAGGGAACAATCTTGTGAGTGATGTGGCCGATTGAGACAGAGTGAGATGCTAACACTGTCTACCCTGCTTTGTGCTTTGTGCTGGAACCTTCCAGAGGCCTGACAGAATGAGCAGTGACAGCCGTCTGTGCTCAAAGCTTTTAAATAGTAATTTATCTGAGTCAATAGGAGGACAGTAAACATGGGCTTTCCTCAATCCACATTTTTATCACACTCACATCTTGTATAGTAGGATGTAGGAAATATAACTGAATCAAATATGACTTGTAATTTAAAAAGTAACTGAGCATTTATTTCACTATAGCAGAACACTTTAATATGAGCTCTAAATTTGCCTTTCCCCATCTCCACTGATTAGAAGGCCACCCATGAAAGGGAAACACGGAAGGAATGTTAGTGCTTGCTCCCCTGAGTAGTGAAATTAACGAGTAAGCCTATATCCTTACTGGTGGATTTAAAAAAAATTCTATATTAGAAGAAATTCAAATTATATCTAAAATACATATTCCATAGTACTCTGTGTCGGTTTCTTACTAGAGATCAAACAAATCACCAAGCACAATGCAACATATTAAATAATGTGCTTATTTTGTTATAGGTCCAGTGATCTGAAGTCCAGAATGTAGCTGGAGACTCACGTTCTCTAGACACGACTCTCCCTCCCTTCCTCCCTTCCTCCCTCCCCCCATCCCTCCCTCCTTCCCTCCCTATCTCCTTTCCTCTCTTCCTGTTCCTTCCCTCCTTCCTCTGTCATCATTTTTTACTTTTCTATATCCATTTTAAGGGCCCAGGAAACTGCACTGATACAGCCTGAACTCTTCAGGATGAGATACTTAAGGTCCTTACATTGTATCCTTTTGCCATATAAAGCAACATTATCATAAATAATAGGGATAAGAATAGAGGCATTTTTAGGGACGTTACTCGGATACAAGGACTTCTTTGATAAAACATCTCTGATTTATTCCAAACATTCACACGCTATCATTTTCATATTTTCTTTCTGTCTCATACTTCTTTGTATTAGTCAACTACCAAATATAAATTAAGCTGTTATTTGTCCCTGAACATTGTTTGAATCCTAAAGATACAGTAGAAAATACAAGAGGATTCTGCTTTGGGAATCTTTCATATTTCTCTCTCTCTCTCTCTCTCTCTCTCTCTCTCTCTCTCTCTCTCTCTCTCTCTCTCTCTCTCTCTCTCTCTCCCCCTGTGACCAATAGAATACTGAAAAATAATTACAAATGTAAGTGTACTCTGTCCATCTATGCCTACAACATTGTCATGTCTGAAATGAGACTTGTGTCCTACGTTAAGAAGTTGTGCAGCTGCTGGTGCTGCTCAGATGTGTGGTCCACAGCAAAGCATCTCAGTGCTGAAATACTGGCTAACATTGCTGACCTCAATATGGCTTGGCATCTATTCAATACCTTGGAAAACATTATAGATCATTCTTATTTGATCATAGTGAGACAACTCAGCCCTGTTTTTATAATGGTCATAAGTAAAACAAAATAACCAATTTTGCCTGAATGAAATAAAATCAATAATCCTACTTTGTAATATGCGTCTCAGGAAGAAAAATTCAAATTTTCATCTCTGTAAAGGTCAGTTGCAAATCACTCTGAGACACATTATTTTTTTCCAAATCAGAATAAAATGGAGCAAACTTGTGATCTAGATTTTGCATGTATTTAGCAAGCTCAAGGGATTCATCTTATGGCAATTTTTACAGATGATTCCAGTGGTCATATATTCTCATGCTCCTTAGAACAACACAATCTAATTCTTTTTTGTGACCAAGCATAACATAAAATGAGATTTATCTGTGTGCCTGCAGTATCTATTAGGCACTGTGGAGATGGAGCTTAGATGAGCTAGCTACCTGCCTCCGCAGTGAGACATAATCACTGATAGCATTCTGATACTGAGAATAAATGAAGTTATAGCACCAGGGTTGTTAAAGTCATCACTGAGCGGTGACTTTCTCAAACCTTCCAAGTTGGTGGGGATAATTTTCAGGGAAAATAAGAATAGTTCTCTTGTAGACAGTTTTAAATTATTTTATGAAATTGTGTCTTGGGCGACATGAATGCCATAAATATAATTGAATACTGACTTTTATCAAGCAGCAAGTGTATAGAAATACTAGTCAGGAACTTTAAAACTTTGAACATATTTTTACTTTTAATAATTGGATTAAAAAATTAAAATGCTGTCTTTAAATATCTTCATGTTTTTTCCAACATAATATTTTTATTGATTATTTGAGAACTTCACATAATGTACCCTGATCACACTCACTTCCCAGTTCTCCCAGGCCCACCCTTTCTTTGTAACATCCCCTCTCTGAGAACACAAAAACAAAAACAAGTCCAATTTGTGTTGCTCATATACTCACTGGTGCATGATCAAACTCCCAAGTTCTTTCCTTTAAGGAAAACTGAGTGCTTCCGCACCTGCACAGCACTCCGGTTGTGGAGAGCTACCCTTTAGCATCCTCATCCCAATTTTTAAGAGTTCTCACAGACAGCTTCTGTCTAGGCTATGACATTTGGGGGGTGGAGATGAGAGTAGGGTTTGCCACAGAAGCCTTCCATGTCTTTCTTTCTCTCTTCATGTTTTTTTTTTCCAGGCAATTAGAATTTTGAGGAAAGTTTGTATATTGTATCATAATAAAAAAAACTATTGCCAAGAAATTTTAATTTAGTTTATTTAATTCTGTTTAGTTTTCCAGACTTTTGTTGTTGTTGTTGTTGTTGTTA
Source organism: Acomys minous (assembly GCF_964271855.1). Taxonomy (NCBI): domain Eukaryota; kingdom Metazoa; phylum Chordata; class Mammalia; order Rodentia; family Muridae; genus Acomys; species Acomys minous. Next base: position 54,445,502 of record NC_140486.1, read on the forward strand.
TTCTTTTTCCCCCCACTGGAAATGCTAGAAGCCCTTGAAAGGGAACGTAGGAGGAACTCAGCAAGACACACTCTCACATCCTCCAAGACCCATTTGCTCCAACAAGACCCCACCTTCTGTGCTTCCCTTTTATCAATAATATCATTGTTATAGAAACCCTTCAAAGAGCGAGGCTTTTTTGTTAGATACAGCCGCATTCATCTCTTACAAATTCACCTCACAGACACTGAGTGGTGAGTTTCACTTAAATATTAGTTCAATTGCAACATTTCTTCCTTCTACTTTCTTCCTCCAAACCCTCCCATATACCTTTGCCTACTCTCTTTCAAAGTCATGGCCTCTTTTCTCATTACTTATTGCAGGCATATATATATATATATGTGTGTGTGTGTGTGTGTATATATATATATATATATTTCCACATACATTCTGTTGAGTCCAGGACTGGGCATTTATTACTGTCCAACCAGTTGGTATGCTCTTCTCTGGGCATGGCCAGCTCTCATGTTCCCAGTTTCCCTCAGTTGTCTGTTGTTCTTTGTTTAGGTTTGAGGACACATGGGCTTTCCACATTTACTTTGCTATGTTTTGTCTCAAGGGTCTCTGGGCTCTATTTGTGAAGAGCATAGTGTCTTCAGAAATAGGGACAAATGTCACACTTCTGAGTGATAAGCAAGGACAGCTACAATAGGCTGTATATTTGGGGAATCTTTTAGATAGCTCTAGCCAACAAGTCAAAGTGTATTAAGATTTTTGCTGGGTAGTCTTTGGTCTTGGAAGGAGCACTGTCATTCCAGATAAGAAATGTTCCTTAAAACAGTGTTTTGTATTTATACACTGAATAGAAGCATTATGAGAATATTTTAGGTAAATAGTTAATAGTATGATTTTCGTGGGTTTTTCATACATACACATTGCCATTTACCCACCTTCCTCCTTCCACTGTATCTATCACCACTCCATAAAGACTTCTACCTTTCAGATTTACAGCATCAGATCATTTGTGTCCTGTCGTTCAACTAACCTCTTCCCACCTCCATTTTTACCTTTTTAGCTCTGCATGAGGAGCACTCCTTTTCCTATTTCACCGCATTACTTGTACCGGTATTCCCCCATGTATTGTTCCCCAGCTCCCCATAAAGTAACAATGATTCCAATTTTACTTTCCTGGTTTCTTTTTTACTTTTTATTTTTTAAATAATTTATTCAGATTACATCCTAATTGTTATCCCCTTACTTGTATCTTCATAATCCCTTCCCCCTACCTTTCATCCTATTCTCCTCCCCTAGGCCTGTGACGGAAGGAGACCTCCTCCTCCTCCATATAATCACAGTCTATCAGGACTCATCCAGATAGCCTGCTTCTTCCCCTTCCCCTGTGTGTGTGTGTGTGTGTGTGTGTGTGTGTGTGTGTGTGTGCGTGCGTGCGTGTGTGTATCTGAGAATTTGGAGCTTAGAGCTGCCTAAAAGGAAGAACAGGAGAGTGTGCCTTTCTTGGTTGGGGCTACCTTAGTCAATATTATCTTTTCTAGTTTCATCCATTTACCTTCAAAGTTCATGGTTTTATTTTGCTTTACAGCTGAATAGTATCCCATAATGCATATGTGCCTTATTTCATTATCCATGAACCAGCTGTAGGACATTCAGTTTGTTTCTATTTCCTAGCTATTGTGAATAGAGAAACAATGCACATGACTGGACAAGTATTTAACTGGACGTTTAACTGGATATTTTCCTCCTCTTGTCTATCCACTCCTCAAACACAGTGAGCTTGGAGGATGATAGGACATAAAACCCCCTTAGTTGCAACTTTAGTGAAGGGACATGAAAAAGAAGAGTGAATTCTGTCCTCCTGTATAGACCATGAACACTGAATTAGAAGATAAAATCCTGTATTCTAATCTGGGCTTTCTACCTAACTCTAGTTATTTTGGGCCAGGCGGTAATCTCCTTTGCCTCAGTTTTCCTCTATTGAAAGCAAGTACTAGACTAGAAACTCTCTAAGACTTCTTTAAGAATCCTAATAAATTCCAGATTTGAGTGTATTGAACTAAGAAGCCCTTTCCCTATTCCTGCCAGTACTGATCTTATTTCATATAAATGGCCTGGTGCTGCAAAATCCTACATCACTCACCAACTGAGTAAGTAGCTGACCTCTGCTTTGCACTGCTGTGTCTCTACGGCTGACTGGCTTGACTATTTGCAAGTCAGCCTCCGAGCAATTCATCTTATCTTTGTAGGTTGGCAACAATTCAGTGATGAAGGCAACTCAAGTAACCTGACCATGAAATGGCCGCTCCCTGGTTCTGCTCTCACAATACCAGCCTTTGTTGTTTTGCCCAACTGAGACTCATCTTTAGAGCATTTAGTACAGAAATGTACCTATTACCAGGTGTCCTTGTAGTCTCAGAGGTAGGCAGCGAGCAGCAGTGACACTGTCTGGGCAACAGGATAGCCTTGAGAATAGCTGGTTATTATTCCCCTAAGCTGAAACCCACTGCACATAATCTCTTCTGGAAAAGCCAAACCATCTCATTATTAGATGAGACCAGTTTTTAAACGTTTTGAGGTAAATTCAATTCTATTTTCAATGCTTCAATGTCCTTAATGAATTGCTGTTTAGTAAAAGCGTATGCTTGTTTCCTTAAAGAAGGCATGGGAGCCAACTGAATAACATGGACCTAAAATTTAGACAGTCAATCCACACATAAACATCATCATTCATTTCAATGTACCTGGACATTTTTCAGTGTCTTTCAGTAGGGTTTTGGCAAAAGCAGGTGTTCTGAAGAGCCCAGTGAGGAACTAGAACACCAACTTACCATTCTAGAGCCTACTACCTTGTGGACAATATTTTCAGCAACGCTGTCATTACATAGATTCTCAGCATTGAGAGAATAAGTTAAAACTTATTCGACAGAGGTTGAATGTCCTCTGAAAATGTCTATTCTACTTTTCAAAAATAATTGCCTATGCTTCTTTCCAGTATCAATTTATTTATTTCTAGTATCAAATTAAAAATTTTATTTACTTAGTTATTTAGCCAGGTAGTTAGTTGTGACAAGGTCTTATGTAGCTATGCCTGACTTGGAAATCAGTACATTGAGCGAGAATAACCTTCATCTTCTTATCTGTTTGCCCAATTTCTCTACTTCCTAATTGCTATTATTATAGATTTCTACTGTGATGCCTGATTCACATGTTGATATCATATATTTTCTACCTTCCTTATGCTTGCATTAGCTAACTTTAATTCAGCAACAGACAGCACAAATGAATCTGAGTAGCATCAGGTTTACACAATTGCCTAGCAATGGCCCTGGTGTTATGCTCATAAGTCTAGAAATTGTATCACTGTAGTCATCAAAACAAAATCCACACAGCCAAGTCAGTCGATGAGAGACATGACAGAGTAGTACCTGTAGAAAAAGCGCTGAACATTGAGTTTCTTTCACTAACCTCTAATCATTACATCTTTTCACTCTTGCTTGAAATGAAGACTTACATCAACATTTTAAAATGATTCTCATTCTGTAACAACTATATTTAGGGAGCTGCAGAGTGAACTCTTCCCCCTCCCCAGTTGCCCCGAGTGATGACAGGAGTCCTCTGACATCTAATTGATTGGTTACGAAAGAATCAATAAAACATAATACTGAGGCACTTTTTAGTTAGTTAAAACCAAAATAAATTTTATTTAAAAATTATTTTTTATAAGTAGTTGGTAAGAAGACCCCAAGGAAACAAAATATTTGGGGGGTAGCATGGCAACCTTGAACTAAGCTTCTTCAAACAGAAATTCACACATAGCTTAGGTTAACAACTGAAAATTATTATATCATGGTATTTGGCTACAACTTGAAATGTGTATGATGCTCCAGCATCATTCATTTCTGAAAGAAAGAATGACAGGTAAATGGATCTGGCCAAAATAAAATGCTGTGCTCATTGAGTAAGGCTAACATCTAGAAAGAAGAAAACAAAAGAGGAAATATCTATTCTTACCAGGCTTATGTCTACATGGAAACACATCAATTCTTCTGTGAAAAGGGAAACAAAATTTAATATACTGCCAAGGTTTTCACTGAACACACTAAGCAAGAAAACAAACCTTGGTAATGGAGGCATTCTTCGACTCACATGGCTGCTCTGTGGATTTTGAAGGATGGATTTATGTTTTTCATTTCTGGAGATCAGATACAAAGCTAAGAGGTGTTCATCGCCCCAGTAGATGTTCAATATGATTCAGGTCACATGAGGCCATATTTTCCAAATACTTCTGACCTCTAGAGAATTAGCATGCATCATACATCATTTGTTTCTTGGGTATATAGCTAGTTATTGTTTGCCTGGAATCCCAGCACTGTGATCGTGATATGATGAATTGTCACTGCAAGAATAATGTTTCCCTTAACACACATAGATAGTTTTTCTAAGGATGGTTTCCATATAACACACAAAGGGACAGTAGGGTTTCAAATTACATCCATCAGGAACGGCTGTTTTAATTCATGAAGCAACAACCTTGAGTGACTATTTTGAAATTTAATTTGACTAGCTGTTCCCACAGTGTGAAAACATAGCCTTAGATTGAACAAGTTTGCTATTAACCGCATTAAAATGCAGCTGTCAGCTGGCTGAAGCCTTTACACTCTCTATGATGTGCCTTTGAAGCACTGGGTGGTTCACTTACCTAAACTGAGCAGATAATTGTACTTTAAGTTTTAATCTCTACAATATACATGTCCAAAAATGACTATAAACTCTTTTTATTTATTTTTATTATGATAGACTTGAACATAGTGTAAATTATAATTCATATTTACAAATTTTATTTTATTGTCATTCAAATGTTTTTATTTCATTTCATTTCATTTCTCCTGTAAACATGCTTAGCCAATCCTGTTTCCTCTCGTGGAACAACCATACCCAGACATTTAAATTGTATGCCAAATACCAATACTGTCTTTCTCTATCAAAGGAATGCACATGGACATATGTGTAGACACTGGGCCACAGGAAAAAGTGAGGGCATCAGTCAGTACTCAACTCCATCTACTCATGCGCCTTCATTGTTGGTAGGAGATAGTGAGATTATCATTATTACTACTCATGCAGAGGAAAATATAATAACTCATAAAGATTAGTCCTCTGAGCTATGACTGTAAGAGGTGCCAGCAATGATATCTGAGTGGAAAGAATTCCAATCAAAATGAAGAATGGCTTTCTGAAAAGTTAAGACCCTGAGGGATGGAGGACATCCCTCTCCCAAGCAGAGACCAAAACACTGATGGGCATGTCCAAATATCCAGGGTACTCTGTTGCTAAACCTGTGAATCATCAAAAGGCAAACCATGATCTACGTGGCATTATCTTTTGAATTTGTACCAGAATCCATGCCTGTATCTCAGAAGCCCATCATTGTCCCTGTAATAATCTAAACGCTGACGAGAACCTCATAGTCTCAGTCAGCAAGAGATGCACTAGTCACAGTGAAGGTTGAAGAATTGTGTATCATAGTAGGACTCAAATTTCTGACTAGTATGACTTATTCAAGAATCATGAGCAATAAGCAGCTGTCATTTCCCACAGCCCATTTTCCAATCTACCTGATCAGAAAAGGCACTAGTCACATTCCCGGTATGTGGTGGTTTGAATAAGAATGACCATCATAGGTTCATATATTTGAATATTTAATCACGAGGGATTGGCAGTATTTGAAAAAATTAGAATAATTAGACGGCATAGGCTTATTAGAGGAAATGTATCACTAGGTGTGGGCTTTGAGGTTTCAAAAGACCATGCCAGACCCCTCCCATCTCTATTTCTGTTGCCTATAAGTCAGGATGTAGAACTCTCAGCTATTTCTCTATCACCATATTTGTTTGTATGCTGCATAGTTCGCACCATGGTGATAATGGGCCAACTTCTGAAACTGTAAGCAGAACCCCAAATAAATGCTTTTCAAAAAATATGAGTTGTCATGGTCATGGTGTCTCTTCACAGCAACATCAACAGGAGTGTGGTATTGGTGTGACATGCCTGGCCATGTTTATTTTGGAGGACTATGGAAAACTTTGGGACTGTGAGCTACAAAAGCAGTTGGATACTTTAAGCAGGACCTAATGTGCCTTCCTAGTAGGAGCACGGAAGAAAATGCTGAGGGTTATTTGAACTGTGAGGGCCCAGCTCAAGAAGTTTCAGAGGGGAAGAATGTTAGTAACTGGCATAGATACAATTCTTATGATATTTTGGCAAATAGTGTGGCTGGCTTTTTGTTTTGTTTTGTTTTGTTTTGTTTTATCCTTGTCCTAAAAAAAATCTACCTAAGGTGAAATTGAAGACCTTTGGTTTAAAGCTTTGGCAGAGAAAATTTCAAGACAGCCTAGTATTGACTATGTCTCATGGTTATTAATGGTCACTCTTTTTAAGATCTTTAATGAAAAGGAACAAGCCATTAAGCTCCACTTCTTCATGACCTCTGCATCAGCTTATCTTCCAGGTTCTTGACCTGTATTAGTTTCGGTCTCAAATTCCTTCAGTGATGAACTATGATGTAGAAAGGAATAAACACTTTCCTCCCAACTTGTGTTTGGTCATAGTGTTTTCATGACAGCATATGCCAGGGATGTCACTTCATGGAAGCCTGAAAAGTATTGCTTAAAGCTGTGGAGGTGAAGCCTAGATAGTGTTAGAGACCTCAAGATATTAGATATGCCAGAATCATAAAATATCTGCTGAGGAAAGTGGGAGACCAGGAACCAGCCCAAGAGAGAAAAGTATATTGAAACCAACAACACCGAAAAGAGTTGGAGACATGAAGATGCTTTGACGTTAGACGTGGAGATGCAAAGTTTGGAGTTTGCCCTGGTGGTTTTCAGTCTTGCTGCTTTGGTCCAGCATTTCCTCACAATGCCCCCCTTTCCTTCCTTTTGGAATGTTAATGTATATTCTTTGTCATTGTATGTTGGGAGTATGTGATGTAGGTTTTGGTTTTGATTTTACAGAGGGCTACAGTTAAGAGAGTTCCGTGATTCTCAGGTTCTTTGAACTTTGGACTTCTAAACAGTGTTGAGATTGTAGTAGACTTTGGGGACTTTTGAAATTGGACTGAATATTTTTGCATTGTGATATGTCTACAAGGTTATGGGAGTCAGGAAAAGCAATGTGGTGGTTTGGATAAGAATGACTCCCCATAAGCTCATATATTTGAACACTTAGTCACCAGGGGAAAAATTAGAATGATTAGGAAGTATTGCCTTGGGGGATATGTGTCTGCAGTTTGAACAGCCTTACCTTTCTCAGGTACTCACAGTATCTCTGAATACCATGATTAAAAAAGAAATAGAAAAGAAAAAATCAACATGTAGCTCATAAAATGTCACTTAGTTTAGATAATATGGAAAAATCATATCTAATGTTCCTCTTTCCTCTAGCTGATGTTTAGAGCCAGGAGCCTCTCCCTTTGGTATATCTTTGTTCTATGCTTCTGAGCAATATCTGGGGGAGAGTGTCAAGCCAAAACGCCCAGCTGGTGCCTGTGCTGGATGCTCACAATACACTAGGAAAGGTCACATGTGCTGCCACTGGCACAATGAGAGCCAAGAGGACGTCTGTTCTCAGAGATTCTCCCATCACACAGAGCAAATACAGCTGCTTCAGATCATGTTATTAAAATTACAGCTTTCAGCCAAACACAACATGTTAGAAGATAAGTTCCAACCTAAAGAAGTTAACAACACCCAAGAAAATACCAGGAATAAATCCCAGACCAGCAAATTATGAAACACACACACACACACACACACACACACACACACACACCACCACCACCACCACCACCACCACCACCACCATCACCACCACAACCAACAACAACAACAACAACATACAGGTATCAGCAAACATGTTCATTGATATATGTCAATATCACTGGTCTTAAGTCCCCCAATAAAAAGTCACAGACTAAAAGAATGGATGTAAAACAGCTATCCATCTTTCTGCTGTATCCAAGAACACACATTAACATCAAAGATAGACATCACCTCAGGATACAGGGATGGAAAAGATATTCTAAGCAAATGGACCTAAGACTTGAGCTGATATAGCCATTTTAATATCTGATAAAATAGACTTCAAACTAAAACTAATCAGAAGACTTAGGGAAGGATACTACATACTCATAAAAGAAGAAATCCACCAAGAATACATTGCAATTCTTTTTTTGTATATTATATTCAATTTAATAGTCAAGGTTTTTTTGTTTTGTTTTGCTTTGGAAGCAATGATGCATCCACCACAGGCTGGCCTTGGACTTGCTATGTCTTGACTATGACCTTGAGCTTCTTTTTTTTTTCATTTTGAATTCTTTTTTTTATTAAATATTTTTTATTTTTCACATATACATTTATATATTACACATATATACAATAAACTACCTACAGCAAGAAGAACCATGGAACAATCAGGAATTATATAAATGTTACATTCTTCATGTTTTGGCTATTTGTATTTGGCAGCCTTGAAGAAAACATTTTTCCTATCTTGATGCATCTAAAATTCTGAATATAAATCAATATCTATCATATCTCATCATTATCAACTTAAAATATCTATCTAGGCCTAAAAACGTCTTAAGCCCAAAACAACTAAGTTTAATTCTAAAACTAAACTATCCGGTCTTTAACCGCCATTGGAGACTTGAGAAGGAATAAACTTGATTACCTGAGTATACTGGGAGAACAGGTTAGTAGTTTTCCAAATAAGAAGATGACAGAGACAGTTTGCTACTTGAATAGTCACTCAAAACTCTCTAACATTTGGGACATCATCTGCAGCCTTCTGGCCCAATATATCTGTTAGACATATTTGTGAGGCAGGTACAATTGAAGATGTGTTTATCCTGTCTTGGCAGAGTTTGGCAGTTGACTCTGCTTGCATCAAAGCTTGCTTTTTTTTAGGCTGAACTCTTTCTGTGGTAGAAACAAGGTCATTTTCCCCAGTGGCTTGTTTGCCACATTTGAAGCCATCTCCATAAGGAGGTTCTTTGATTCTCATCATCCTCTTTGAGGTAGGCTGGATGTTTCCAGGAGTTAACCTGTCTCATTGTCAGTGAGTCTTTAAAATAATAAAAACACCTTTAAATGCTGCATTCTGTATGTCTCTGAGGTTTTTGAAGACCTTGTGTAACTGTTTTACCTTATTTTTCTATAGAATCATATCTGGGTGTTGCACCTAAGATGTATATTCTTGTGATAAAAATAGACTAGTAATTGATATGACCATGATTTGGTCAACTAACAATTAACTTGTATAACTTATTTATTCTAAACGGCCTGCAATAACACTTTCAAAGTATTGGAAGTAAATCTTATAATTGAGTTATATGGGTACAATACCTCATATTAGAGTAGAAATATATATATATATATGTGTATATATATATGATGTGTGTGAAGAATAATCTTACATTTGACTTCTATACCACTGTATATAGAATTAAATTTATTTTGCATCTATATACAAAATTCTATATCAGTGAATTAAAAATAACCTGTGAGTGACTATTAAGGCTTTAAGTTGAGGAGTAGATTCCCTCATCTACTTTTTTTCTATATTCCCTATATATTTCTACATTCCCCAGTCTTTCTTTTCAACCCCTATCTCCAAGCCTAAGAATGGAAAATGAAGGATAAGAGAGATATCCCTGAGTCCAACCTTGTTTTCTCTCTAAATAAGACCAATAATAACTTATAACCAACTGCCATTGAAAATAACTCTCTATAGCCCAAGAAGGCACTGCAATTCTTAGCATCTATGTTCTAACACATAAAGGCACTCACGTTCACAAAAGAAAAACTACTGCAGCTAAAATCACATATTGACCTTCATACCATGATCTTGAAGAACTTCAATACCCCACTCTTGCCAATGGACAGGTCACCTCGACAAAAATGAAGCAGAGAAATGCTGGAGTTAACTGGTATTATAAACTAAATGCACTCTGTAGTGACTAGGGTCACCCCCACGGATTCCCAGACACTTCCCCCTTCCCAGAGATGTCCCCCCACACCGATTTTCATTCCCTCTCCCATCCCTTCCCCCTTGCCACTTCTGATTCCCACCTCTGTTCCCCTCCTTGTGCCTCTCCCATGCATTTCTCTCGCTCTTACTTCAGATGTCTATTTGATTTCCCCTCTGAGTGAGATTCAAGATTCCTTCTTTGGGCCCTCCTTGTTACTTAACTTCTTTGGGTCTCTGTATTGTGGCATGGTTATCCTGTACTTTATGGCTAATATCCACTTACAAGTAAGTACATACCACGTGTGTCTATCTGGATCGGGATAACCTCAATCAGGATGATATTTTCTATTTCCATCAATTTTCCTGCAAATTTCTAGATGTCCTTGCTTTTGATAGCTGAGTAGTATTCCATTGTGTAAATGTGCCACATTCTTTATCCATTCTTTGGTTGAGGGACATCTGGGTTGTTCCAGTTTTGGGCTATTACAAATAAAGCTTTTATGAACATATTTGAGCAAATGTCCTTGTTGTGGGATGGAGCATATTTGGGGCATATGCCCAGGAATGGTATAGCCAGGTCTTAAGCTAGAAATATACCCAAATTTCTGAGAAACCTACAGATTGATTTCCCCAGTGGTTGTACAAGTTTGCACTCCCACCATCAATGGAAAGGCATTCACCTTTCTCCACAACCTTGCCAGCATGTGCTGTCACTTGAGTTTTTTATCTTAGCCATTCTGATGGGTGTACGATGGAATCTCAGAGTTGTTCTGATTTGCATTTCCCTGTTGACTAAGGATACTGAGCATTTCTCTAAGTGTTTCTCAGCCGTTTGAGTTTTCTCTGTTGTGTATTCTGTTTAGCTCTGTATCCCATTTTTTTAATTGGATTATTTGGTTTGTTAGCATTTAATTTATTTTTCTTTATATATTTTGGATATTAGCCCTCTATTGAATGTTGTGTTGGTCAAGATCTTTTCCCATTTTGTTGGCTGCCATACTATTGACAGTGTCCTTTGCCATGTAGAACCTTTTCAGGAGGTCTCACTGATTAATTACTGATCTTTGTGCCTGAGATGTTGGTATTCTGTTCAGGAAGTTGTCTTATGTTCCAAGGCTATTCCCTACTTTCTCTTTTATTAGATGTAGTGTATCTGGTTTTATGTTGAGGTCTCTGATCTACTTGTGATTATTCTGTCCTAGTTTGATGAAGTAGTTTTTGTTGTATCTTATTATATTTTGTTATTATCACTTAGAAGCCTTTTTTTCTTATGAGATACAGAAACAAAGTGGATCTAGGTTGGAGCATGGGTGGTGAGGAACTTGGAGGCTTACAAGGATCCCCAAACCAGGACAGATTATGTGAGAAAAATCTATTTTCAATATATGGGAAAAATTAAGTTTGTGGAATGCTTCTGTGCCTCATTTTTATATGAAAAAATAAATATATAAAAATACAATCCTCCAAACTAGCAGTGAAGAAGCAAATATATTTTTAATTTTCTTTTATTTTTTATTTGTATTTTATTCCTATATATCTGATTTTTTTCCTGCTTTTTTACCTTGCAACATTATGACGATAAGGAGATATATCATCATTTCCCCTCCCTACACACTCCGGTCTGTATCACTATGATGTACACTGAGGTGCCCTGTGCCTTCTTGAAGTTAACGCACAATGCTATTATATGAGCTTTTCCTTGGCCAGCCTCAGTTTTCCTCCTGGTGGCCTGATTGTACAAGAGGGCTGGTGCTTCTAGATTTTTGTCTGTTCCTGATTATGTCCAGATATCTGTTTCTGGACTAGGTATTTGGTATGAGTTCCTACAGTTACAGATATCCATGGGCTTTTCTTTCTGTGTCGCCTTTGATCACACCTCTTGTTCTCTGTTGGCCTCGGGCTCCACGTTTCTCCTTGCCATCTTCCCTCTCCCCTTCACTCTGAGTTCCTTCTTTCATTCCGCCTTTACAGAAACTAACTCTAGGCTGAAAGTCTGACAAAAACTTTCTCCAAGCTTGGAAATGAGACAGCAAAACACTATACAGAATTTAGAGACAACCACATACCTTAGACATCGACTCTCCAGTCCAGCAGCCATAGTCTCTACACCAAAAGCACCTAACTAGCTTTTCCCCCGTAACCCCTTGCTTGCCAGCACACTGGTATTTCATATCTAGTTTTTCACTTTTATCCCTTGTATCCATAGAGTAGTTAACACTCAGCCGCTGCATTTAAAATTGCAACGCAGCTATTTTGCTCCTGGAAATATTTGATGTTCTTGTCCACCGAGTCATGCCATAGGCATTTAATCATGTGTTTTTATTTTCGAGATGTTCACACAGAGTTCCTCCTTAATGATTTTAGTGGGTTCTTCTGTGAACCATTCAGTCGTATAGAGGAATTCAGCAAGTATAAAGACCTTGCAACTCACTGGCACTGTGACATGTCAGACAAGAAGATGAATGAGCATTATATAGCAGCCTTTATTGCAAAGGAAAACAGGAGACGTGGAAACGGTAAACAGCAGACAATGCAAAAGCAGAGGAGACTGTGATACCCTTGCCAAATACATATGCAGTGACTTTTGAGTAGTTGAAAAGGATGGATAAGATTTGAATGGGAAGCCTGAGAGACCAAAGCCTATCTGCAAGTTACAAGACCAAAGCCTATCTGCAAGTTACAAGACCAAAGCCTATATGCAAGTTACAAGGGGCAGGATGCAGGGGAGATATACTCTGCCAGTAAGAAGAAGAAAGAAAACAATCATTTGTTAACTTCTAAGGATTGAAATTTGGCTGTCAGGGGCCTCGAGAAACACTGCAGCCCTGGAACGCCATCCCAGCATCTGGATTTAGCTAATGCCCACAGTTCTCAGGGGCCGTTCTTCCAAAGGAGAGCACCAATGATCAGTTTCACAGTTAAAATTCAGTTTTTCCACTGGCAATTGCCAGCATTTGAAGTTAACGAATAAATGGATGCTACTTTTACTCTGAACCTAAGCTATATCTCTGTGGTAACTTCTGAGATACCACCATAAAAAAATAACAAGGCATTTTACAGAACACATGCCTGTAATGTAAACACCTGAAGAGCAAGAAGAGACCAGCCACTCTAGATGAGATGCACATCTGACGACCTTGTTAGTTTTCTCAGGGCAGGGAAGCAGCACAGACAGATGTCCTGGGCCTTGTGGCTGAGCAGAGACAAATCACCCACATGCAGCTGTGTAGACATCTGTCTAAACCGATTAAAAAATAGATGTATCCATTCTCCTCAGTATCTTGAGAGGCTCTGGGGTTATCACGATTTATCTGCCAGCCCCAAATCTGTCTCAAACATAGTGATAAAATGTAGTGCTTTCCTAGCCCTGCAATTTTTGAAGCTCACTGTTAAATATAGACGTAATTTTATAGACTTTAGAGAACCAGATAGAATTTTCTGCCTATGAAGATATGTAATTTTACTGGTATGTTATAACAATTAATTCTCTAAACCGTATTTCCAGGTGTGTGATATGATTTTTATGATGACAGTGGAGACGTTTGCCCTGGGCCCTGTTTTCTACCTGACAGACAGAATCAGGTTGATACAAACTCTGGGTCGGATTCTATGATGTTTATCTCATCAGTTTCACTGGACCAGGGAACTTAGAACTGGGAAGGACTTCTGGGTGCTTCTGTAGGATGTTTTTAAATAGAGTTGACATGTGTGACAATAGACGGAGCAACCACCCTACATGTGGGAGTCACTGAAAAGTCCTGTCCTTTGACCATCTAGAAACAGATGAAAGAATAATTTGTGATGAAAAAAATATAACAAATTATAAAGCATACGTATCTACCAACGCGTTTGAGTTCCATCCAGTCGAATGAATATCTACGAAGAGTGACCTCAGATGTGTAATTTAACTAAGAGGTAGCTAATAAATAGAAGATGTTACATTCTGAGCTGACAGTGGGCTGTGGTGCTAGGGCAGTAAGAGCTCTTCCAGTTACATTTGTAGCACAAACTGTGCATGAACAGTAATGTAAATCAATGCCAACTTAGCAAAAAAAAAAAAAAAAAAGTAAATTAGCACGGAGACTATAACAGTAAACTTGCCTTAAAGAACCAATTCTCTTAGCATCAGGAGAAATTACTGCAACAAAATGCATTTTTTTCTCTAAAAAAAAACCACACACACATACACTGAGCATTACAACTCACATTTCTACTCAATTTCATTCTGTCATAACTATACAACTAAAAGCCTCTCTTTACTTTTATTCCAAGCAGGTATTTTTTCCACTGTTCATTCCATTTAGTACATCTGTGCAAGCTGTACTTAGGTGAACATTTGTAACATGTAATTTACTCATAATTTTACATAATTATGCAAAACTGTAAGTGAAGGAACCATTCGAGGTTTTTGCAAGCTATTTGCTTGCAGAAAGGGTGCCAGACTTGACGATTTAAGAACAGGTCTTTCTGAGAAGTTTGTGAGGCATAATGGTGCAATGTCAATGGTGAGGAATTGCTTTTACAGAGGAACCACACCATGTCTTGACAGATGAGAAAACACTATTAACGCCAGGCATTTTCATTGGCAGGCATGTTTTTTTTTTCATTCACTTTAAAGACTTTCTTTGTTGAGTATCAAACCAAGCCTAAAGAACAAAAGAAAAGGCCTAAAAATTTAATGAGATTTGTATTCTTGCTAAGTTGACCACTGGTTTATTTTCACACCATTTTAATACTGCTTTCATTTTATTATCAACTGCTGATTTGCTCTACTGTGGTCTCAGACCTTCTGTAATGTTTTGTGTCTGTGGGCTTAGTTGACAGACAACTGAAATCACTGTCTGCTATCACAGTTTTGACATTTCTTTATCCTTTGCACAGCCTGTGTTTCCCATCAGTTCATACAATATATCCTTTTGATAATTAATATGGACTCCAGTAAAAACATTTAGTAGGCTTAAATTTTTTAAATTAAATGTAGGAGCTGGAGAGATTCTTGAGTCAGTAAAGCGCTTTCCCTGCAACCATAAGACCCACAGTTATTTCTCCAGAACTCCTCTAAAATATGACCAGGATGTAAAGTGAATAGATAAAGAATACCAATCCAATTATAAATAGTATATCAATAGTCATGTTATTTTTGAGTACAAAAAATCTGTACATGCTAACATAAATGAGATTTTAGAAATAGTTTTTGACAGAAAAAAATATTAGAAACTTATTTTAAAAGATTTGTTTTTCATTATTTTGCACTAAACATCCTCATGCATACAGCATTTATGTGAGGATTTTGTATTTCAGGTGAAAAATGTACATTAAATAAAAACTTAAGGCAACAGTCTTCAGAAAAGTGGGGAGACGGCTATAGACAAAGAATGACGAGTGTCTAAAAGCCATGCAATCAATGAGTCCGAGAAATCAGTAAAAGTGAACCTAGACACCAATCAGATGGACGGCTATCCTGTCCAGGGATGAGGCCCTCTAATAAGATTCTAAAGCAGCAAGAACCCATCAATCTTTCCTCCTCTCTCCCCTCCAGCTACAATCTGCTTCCTTCTTCTCGCCACTCAGCCTCAAATTGTGGAGTCGTCCCATTTCCTATTTTAGACCTTTCTACAATTAACCCTTGGGAACATAACTTAATCCAGAAGGCATTCATTCTGATAGAACTAGAAACTGAGAAATAAAAATCTTATTTTGGTAGTCAAAAAAATTCCACAAATGATGGTGCGTAAATTTTTTATTCACTTTATATCCTGTTTGTAGCCTCCTCCCTTACCTCCTTCCGGTCCCACCCTCCAACCCCCCTTACCCCCCCCCCCTCGTCCCTCTTCCTTGCCTAGTCCTTAGAAAGGGAAAGCCCTTTTCATCTATGATATCACCCCATCCTGTCGTGTCTCGTCTGGACTACTTGCATCCTCTTCCTCTGTAGCCCTGCAAGGCTGCTCCACCAGGGGGAAGTGATCAGCGAGTGGGCAGATCTTGCCAGAGGCAGCCCTTACTCCCCATATTATGGGACTCACCTGGAGACTGGGCTGCTTGTGGACTACATTCGAGCAGGGAGTCTAGATACAATGCTGACTCTGGAAAGGCAGGAATAAATGGATTCCTGTGGTTCATTGGCCAGCCAGCTTAACGTAACTGGTGAACTTCAGAATGAAGAGATCTTATCACAAAATAAGTTGAGAGGTAATCCTGAAGAATGACATCCAAGGCTGCACCTGGCTTGCATACACATATTCATTTACACACACACACACACACACACACACACACACACACACACACACACACAAACAAAAACACATATGTATCTATGGTATGTATGTATGTATGTATGTATGTATGTATGTATGTATATTCAGTGACTTAACTAGACCAGCTAAAGAGCAAGCCTATGTGATTCTTCTTTTTCTGTCCCATAAGCTGGCCTTTTTTGGTTTTGTTTTGTTTTATTTTTAGATTTAATGCCTGCATATATTGTGTTTTGGCCAAATCTGCTGCGCCAATGTTCTCTCTTCTAAGAGATGGTGTGTGTGTGTGTGTGTGTGTGTGTGTTATATCATTAATATTGTGATGGTTTGATTAAAAATGAGACCTCATGAAACTGAAAGGCTTCTGTAAGGCAAAGGACACTGCCATTAGGACAAAATGGCAGCCAACAGATTGGGAGAAGATCTTCACCAATCCTACATCTGACAAAGGGTTAATATTAAAAATATATAAAGAACTCAAGAAATTCAATACCAACAAACCAAATAACACAATTAAAAATGGGGTACAGAGCTAAACAGAGAATTCACAACAGAAGCATCTCTAATGGCTGAGAAGCACTTAAAGAAATGTTCAATGTCCTTAGTCATTAGGGAAATACGAATCAAAATAACTCGGAGATTCCCTCTTAAATGCATCAGAATGGCTAAGATAAACTAGTCAAGTGACAACACATGCCAGCAAGGTTGTGGAGAAAGAAGAACTCTTCCATTGCTGGTGGGAGTGCAAACTTGTACAACCGCTATGGAAATCAATCTGGAGGTTTCTGATAAAATTGGGAATAGTTCTAGCTCAAGACACAGCTATACCACTGCTGGGCATATACCCAAAAGATTCTCCACCATACAACAAGGTCACTTGCTCGACTATGTTTATTTCCAGCTTTATTCATAATAGCCAGAAATTTGAAGCAACCTAGATGTCCTTTAACTGAAGAATAGATAAAAGAAACTGTGGTACATTTACGCAATGGAATACTACTCAACTATTAAAAACAAGGACATCTTGGAATTTGTAGAAAAATGAATGGAACTAGAAAATATCATCCTGAGTGAGATAACCCAAACCCTTAAAGACACACATGGTATATAATCACTGATAAATTGATATTAGCCACAAAGTATAGGATAATCATGCTGTAATCCAGAGACCCAAAGAAGCTAAGTAACAAGGAGGGCCCAAGAGAGGATGCTTGAATCTCACTCAGAAGGGGAAATAAAATAGGCATTGGAGGTGAAGGGAGGGAAGGAACTGGCTAGAAAGGGCGTGGGGAGGGGTTCAGGGGTGGGGATTAGGAGGAGGGAGATCTGGGGACAGAGGGCCTGCTGAGAGAATAGAATTTAGAGGTGGGGAGCATCTCTGGGATGAGCCAGAAACCTGTGATAGGGAAGGCCTCAAAAGTCTATGGGGGTCACCCTAGCTGAGACTCATAGCAGTGGCAGATATGGAGACTGAAGTGGCCACCTCTTGTAGCTAGGCAGGACTTTCAGTAGAGGGATAAGGACACCAACTATCAACAAAATACCTTTGACTCAAAATTTGTCCTGCATACAAGATGTCCCAGGACAAAGATAGAGCAAAGTTTGAGGGAATGACCAACCAAAGACTAGACCTACTTGAGACCCATCCCATGGGAGAGAACCAGTCCATGACACTATTAATGTTACTATGCTATGCTTCTAAGAAAGATCATAGCATTACTTTTCTGAGAGGCTTCACTCAGCAGCTGATGGAAACAGATGAAGAGGACACAGCCGAATATTAGCAGAGGTTGGGGAGTTTTGTGGAAGAGTTGGGGGAACGATTAAGGGAGCCAGATGGGTCAAGAACTCCACAAGAAGACCTAAAGAGTCAGCTAACCTGGGCCCATGGGGGTCTCACAGAGACTCAACTATCAAACAAAGCACATGCATGGACTGGTCCTAGGACCCCTGAACATATGTAGCAGATGTGCAGCTTGGTTTTCTTGTGAGTTTCCCAACAACTGGAGCAGGGTCTCTCTATGACTCTGATGCCTGTCTTTGGATCCTATTCCCCTGGCTGGGCAGCTTTGTCTGGCCTCAGTGGGAGAAGACATATTTAGTCTGGCAGGGACTTAATGTGTCAGGGCTGATTGGTACCTGTGGAGGACTTCCTCCTTCTCTGAGGAGAAAAGGAGAGGAGAATTAGGTTGGAGGAATGTGTGTGTGTGTGTGTGTGTGTGTGTGTGTGTGTGTGTGTGTGTGTGTTGGGTGGGTTTTCTGGCAGGATAAGAGGTAGCAGGGCCTATATCAGGATGAAAAGTGAATACATAAATTAATTAATGGGAAAAAAAAGAATGGTCCCATAGGTCCCTATAGGCACCAGGGAGTGACACTTTTTGTAAGGATTAGAAGTTGTGTCCTTCTTGGATTAGCTGTGACCTTGTTGGAGGAGGCATGTCACTCACTGTGGGTGGGCTTTGAGTTTCAAAAGCTCAAGCCAGGCCCTGTGTTTCTCTTTGCATGTGGATCAGGATGTAGCTCTCAGCCGTGATGATAATGGACTCAGCCTCTGAAACTGCAAGCCAAGCCCCAGTTAAACGCTTTCCTTCATAAGAATTGCCTTGGTTACGGTGTCTCTTCACAGCAATAGAACAGTCACATGTCCAGCTTTTCACACAGGTTCTAAGGGCACAAGTGCAGGCCTTCATGCATATGTGGCAAGAAGTGTACTGACTGAACTATCTCTCTCAAACCTCCAGAACTTATTCTTTATCTGCAAAGGTGAGGTCTTAACGTGTGTGTGTGTGTGTGTGTGTGTGTGTGTGTGTGTGTGTGTGTGTGTGTGTGTTATACATGTCTTTATTTATATAAATTGAAAATCAGTTTTTTCATACATTGTGATCATGGTTCCCTCCCTATCCTCCCAAATCAATCTCCCTCCAATTCCCCACTCACCTAATTCCCCTGTCCCCCCTCTCTCTCTTTCTCTTTCTCTCTCTCTCTCTCTCTCTCTCTCTCTCTCTCTCTCTCTCTCTCTCTACAGAAAACAAACAGGCCAATAAATAAATATATAAATAAAAGTAGGATACAGAAAAACAAAGACACATACACACATCCACAAAAACACAAAACTGGATACTATAATACCTAAGTAAGGTTAAAAAATTGCCCTCCTCCAAAAACACAATTGGTTTCATGCTGCTGCTTTTAAGTGTGGTTTATACACCCAGTGAAACCCCACATGAAGAAAACTAAATTTTTCTTTGTGAGTGTTGGTTAGTTGGAGAGGTGTTAGTGTCCCCTCAGTGCAGGGACCCCATCTGCCTTGGCCTGTGCAGGAATTGCTGTGCCTATAAAATTGGAATGTTAAAAAAAAAAAAAAGCTGGGCAGTAGTGGTGCAAGCCTTTAAAAGGCAAAGGCAGGCAGATCTCTGTAAGTTCAATGGCAGCCTGGTCTATAAAGCAAGTCCATGTCAGCCAAGGCTATCAAAGACAAACCCTGTAGTGAAAAACAAAAACAACAACAACAACAAAAACCTGGGATGTTCCATTTGTTGCTGAGCCAAGACACACCATTCAATACCTACTGTAAACTATGTTACTGTGAACATATATGAACATTATATCATGCTTTTCATGTTGTTAATTGCATGTGTTTCTAGACTAGACACATTGTAAGCAACTTAAAGTGTTTGATGAGATTAAGTAATGATATTAAATTTTAACTATTTGTTTTAAAACAATTAATGCTTTGCTAAAGCAATAATATAAAGACCATTCACTAAAAAGGAGCTGTAAGTGTACAGAAATGACCACTGTATCTCCATGCTATAAGGAAATTAAAACAACTCAAATAAAAATGTTCTAGTCATAATCATTACAATAAAGTCAAGAAGAAATGAGTAGAAAATTCTTAGAACGTAAAAAGCTGTTCAAGGGACTGTCCTGCCAGGCCATTCCAGCAATGTAGCCTAGTTGGTTTGTAAGATTTCCACTCTCCGTGAACGTTTGTACAGCTACAGAGAATGACTTTCTAATGAGCTCTCATTCACTGCTGCCTCTTACCAGCCAGCTTGCCAACTCTCAAGTACTGTGAATGCCAATGCATTGTCCCTAAATACTTCATAGATGTCACCATCTTAATAAACCACAGCTTTGCCCTTGTTTTTCAGACAAAGCCAAGGATGCCCTTGCCAGTGGATGTATACTCTGGATTCTGATCCAACTCTTTGTGTGTGTGTGTGCGCGCACACACGCCACAAATAAAACTTCCTTCACTGGATATTCATTTTTCTCTTTATTTAACTTTGGTTGTTTATATCAGGGAAAATCCAGATGAAAAACCAAGAGGGACTTTTTAAACCCTAGATAATATTGGCCATAAAGTAAAAATCTTTGCCTAGATTTATGTTCTCACCTAATCTCATCTTTTCTAAATCTCTACGGAAAATGCAGAACTGTGTGTAACTTCTTAACAAATGCTTTGCCTAAAAGTCAGGTAATGAGTGTTTCTAGTTGGGCATGTCACTGAATGAACCTTTAAGCACCTTAGTTCGTGCTTCTCCAATTATCTTTTCAGAATGATGTGCAGGAAGAATTCAACTGGAAGGTGAAACCTAAACTTTCTCACTGCTGTGAAATTGACTTCTTCCTTTGTTCTGAGTGATACTGTTTCTACAGAAAAACATAAAAGCCAAATCAATTTAAGTGATTGACAGCCTAGAGATTCAACTGCCAATAGATAGATATTTCTTTTCTTTATTATTAATTTTTTTTATTTAATCACTTTACAGCCTGATTCCAGCCCCCTTCCTCCTTTCCTCCCAGTCCGCCTTTACATCCTTTCTTCTCTCCCCTTTCTGAGAAGAGGAAGCCCCCCTTTGATACCAACCCCCCCTGGCACATCAAGTTGCGGCAGGAGTAAATGCACCCTCTCTCACTGAGGCCAGGGAAAGCATCCCAGCTGGAAGAAAGGGATCCAAAGGCAGGCAACAGAGTCAGAGACAGCCTCTACTCCAATTGTTAGGAGACATACATGATGACCAAGCTGCACATGTGCTACATATGTGTAGGGGTCCTAGGTCTGTCTCATGTATGTTCTTTGGTTGGTGGTTCAATCTCTGTGAGCCCCCATGGGCCCAAGTTAATTGACTCTGTAGGTCTTCTCGTGGTACCCTTGACCCCTTTGGCTCTCACAATCCTTCCTCCCGCTTTTCCACAAGACTCTCAAGCTCCACCTATTGTTTGGCTGTGATTCTATATATCTGTTCCCATCAGCTGCTAGATGAAGCCTCTCAGAAGACAGTTATGCTAGGCTCCTGTCTGTAAGCATAGCAGTGAGGGTAAGATAAAGCCTTTGGTAAAAATTAAAATGCCTTCAGCAAGTGGATGAATACAGCTGAGTCTCTAATTTGCAAAGGTGCATCATATAGTCTCACCCACAAATGTGATTGCAGATCCTATGGTTCGGAGTACTCTTACGTAGAACACTTCCTTTACAATTTATTATGCATTCCCACTTCTTTCTCAGATCAATGTTAAGATTCAAGTCTTCTTATTATACATCATATTGGAGAAATATTCACTGTAATACTACCATTAGTGAGGCAAAGTGTTTTCTCTCTGCACAAAGGGATAATAATGCCTTCCCAGAAACCACACACCATAGTCAGGGAGAGTGGCCAACAGTGTAGCTCAGTGGTAGAATATTTGCTGAACACATGAGACGTCTAGGGTTCCATCCCCAGTGCCAACAAAAAGAACAAAGTCTTGCCAAAAACTAATCCAGTCCTTTTGTTGAAGCTCTTGTTTACGTAGGCCAGCAGGTGTGGAATAAATAGCATGCTTATCTGGTCTCCATCTTTTTGTACAAAAAGCAACTCCTTTTTTTTTTTAAAAAAAAAAGGCTATGTATACAACCATTTAAAATAATGAGCAAAGTCAAAAGAAACAATATGGAAAACGCACGCAACATCTGACCTTAAGTAAAAGAGCAAAGTATACAAATTGAATACTGGCCTACCTGAAGGTCAGACAAAGAAGACTGAGAACTAATTCTCAAAAGGGCATGCTTCTCACTGCTTTCCAGCAAGAACACCTTGGGCCTTTATTGGAAGAAAACTCAAATCCAGGTAATCATTCTAATGAGGCTGATAAAAGCATTTATTCCAGACACAAAAAGACTTAAGAAGACTATGGCGTTGTCTTTAAATGATGAAAAAGTAGTTGGCATGTTTTAAATGCTACATACTACCAAAGACTCTGCTTATCCATGTCATCTCAACAATGGGATTAAAAATGTATTGTCACCAACAGTGCAGTAGACAGAAGTTAGGATTTAATCCTAGTATTAACCTACACAGTCCAAGAGAGAGAGGATTCAGTGAAAAGATAATGATATTTCTCAGTACTGAACTGATTGCCAAGGCAAAGAGGGATTAAAGTCATCTGATTTAGTTAAAAAGACTAGAACATGGAGTAAAAATAGAACTTGTTCTAGGCAGAGTGTTGGTATAGTGAAGGTAAATGCCTTGCAATTTGGAAGCCTCTAGCAGGTGATGTATTACTTTGGCAAGGTGGGTCAGGAGCATGCAAATGGTGACTGAGGAGATATGGGATGATTGTCATGTCTCTGTCTGGTCTTTATTTAACAGTTTTGTAACTTCTGCCCACAAGGCCACTTCCTGTGAGTCTAATAGAATCATAAGTATTTTGATGTGACATGAGTCAGTCTGCTGTCTGACATGTGGCGTCTGGATTCAAAGCAACAGATTTCTCGGTGTGCCTTTAAAAGCTGGCAAAGGGATAGGAAGCGATACGAAGCCATACATATTGTCTTTGTTTTCCCCAGGAGTTCAGAGGTGCCTGACATCCAGCATAAAATAAAAGCATACTCTCCCAATCTTTGCTCTTGGTCTACTGTGAGAATTCAACCCTTTCCGGTGAGTGCCTGATGTACCCATAACCCCTCCCATTTCATACAGGTTTCTTTTTCAATTGAACAGAAAGAGAAATTTCTATCCTGGGGTCAGTTTGAAAATGTCATGAACAGAATTTGGTCCCCAGAACAGTTTGTTGCAAAAGATAAAAAAATTAAAAAAAAAACTTTCAAAGGAGAACAAAAAATAACAGAGTTTTTGTATATTTGAACAGCCTTTCTCTTGAGAATTTAGCTATCTGGATGCTATTATTTGATGTGATTCAGTTAATAATTATATCCTAAACACCGTAGCCCCTGGTGACCACAAATCAATATATATTAATAAGATACTCTAACTTTATCTAAGGTAAATGTTTCTGGGTAAAGCTTAGCTCTCTTCTTCTATTTAATTATCTATAAGAAGAATCACTTTCAGCCATGCTTTCCAGACTTGTTCTTTGTCCTACTGCAGAGACCCCTCCTTGTATCTTACCTCCATTCTCTTGGGACTCTGCTTCTTGGTACAGACCTAGCCAAGCTCTTTCCCACATATACACCCAGCCTCCTGTTTTTAATCTATCTCCATTCCTTTGTGTCAGTCACTAATCTGGAGGAAGTATGTCACTTTTAGGGCTGGCTTTAAGGTCTCTGTGCTCAAGCTATGCTCAGTGTGGAAGCCAGACTCCTCCTTGCTGCCTATGGATCACGGTGTAGAACTCTCAGCCTCTTCTGCAACACCATGTCTGCCTGGATGCTTCCATACTTACCTGTAATGATAATAGACGAAACCTCTGAAATGATAAGCCAGCCCCAAATTAAAAGGTTTTTTATATGAGTTTTCTTCATCATGGTGTCTCTTTATAGTAATAAAACCATAACTAAGATAAGTGTAGTGATCTCTATTTATTGCAAAAAAATTTTGTTGTTTTTTGTTTTGTTTTTGATGAGGAATAAAGACTATACTTCTCTGTATAAGGACAAACTGTTATAGATTGTTGCTAGAAATAATGTTGGTTTAGTAAATTGATGGTTGTAGGTTTTCTTTCAATAACCATGAGTTCACTAGCACTGAATAGTTATCTAGATTTCTGGTACCAAGCATAGTATCTCTCTTGTTGAACAGATCTTAAGTCCAGTTAGAGGACTGTTGGTTACCTCTAAAATATGAGGGCCATCACTGTAGCCATAGAGTTTTTATGACACATTGCTCTTTGTTGCAGTCCATAGTGGTCTTAGCAGAGCAGGATTGCTGGTTACCTCACATGTCTGAAGGCTTGCATGGCACACCATGAAAACTAGTCCTTAGAGAGGGGGCTTTCCAGTCAAACCCAGCTCAGGGCCCACTGGGTCCTGTTTTCTAAATACATGTTGTATTCAAGAATAGGGACTTACCTTTCACTTCTGAGGGATAACCTATGAAAATCCGTAGGAAGTCATACTATTAACTCTTTACTTAAACAAGCAAGCAAACAAAAACCCTATAACACACATAGTTATACATAAATAGTTTTAATGACTATCCTCTTCATTAAAAGTTAGAAAAATTTGATTCAAAGGTCTTTTGCTTCCTGATTGAAAATTGAGTACTCAATTTTCAAGAAGCCTGTCAAACTCTCAGTTTCAATGACCAAAATTTCTCAGAATATAAGGTCCCAAAGTCAAGATAAAAAAAAACTGAGATAGCTGATCAGTGAAGTGCTGCATCATTTCTTCCCTGGAATATATTCTTGATTCTCTGGGGACTGATGCCCAGCAGAGCAAAGTAGGTAAGACTAACCTCACCTGTGAGCTCCCTCTCTAAGGGAAGGAGTTCTCTTTTAGAGAATGACGTCAACCACCTGATACCATTGGTGTGTGAAATAACCTAGACAAAGACAGATGGTGAGAAAGTAGAAACCCCTTGTCTCCACAAAGATGACTCTCTTCTTACTTTCTCTTTTCTCTTTCTCTTTGTTTTTACTGTTGACTGAGATTCTGGAAAATACAAAAGTACGTAGGTAATTTATAATATTTTCATTTTGGACAATGCTGGTGTCAAATTTGATTTCACTTATAAAAACAAAGAAAAAATGGCTAGATTTTTATATACATAGAAGGGTATGGGAAAACTTGAGCAATTCCCAGAAGGACAAATGCCTCTATGTCCAGAGAACAGGGAGATTTAACCTCACTGTATCTTCATTTGAAATCTGGGATTTGTTTACCCTGCACTTGGGACCTGTTTAAAATAATAATAGCAAACATAAGCACAACAAAGTTCTTTAAAATTAACTTTCACTTGTGGAGGAATGCCTTGAGTCGATGTTGCAGTTGTCACTAAAGTGTTGCTTAGCCAATCAGCTGGGGAGAAGGACAGGAAGTGGAAGGCAGGGCTTCCAGGAGAGCAGGAGAAGGTGGGAGTTGACAGTTGAGAACGGACAGTTGGTGAAGAGAAGCTGCCCTAGGAGAATCAGATTGGCAAGTGATTGGGATATAGTAGGTTATGAGGACATAGGATTAGAGCAGTTTATTTTAGTTTACTGGTAGACTAGTAGCAGTTTAGATTCTGCCCAGCATAGTGCTTAGTGCTTGCAGATTTAAATTACACTTCAGTCTCGTTGTATCAGTAATTGGCTTCCTAGACCATACAGATGTAATTACTGCAACATTCACTCTTCAGGAAAAGCTGAAGCCTTCCAGAGGATCCTCCATGATCTCCCTCACTAATCCCACTGTTTCACTCAGTCATCCTGTGAATCCCAGTCCTTGTCACTCCATTACACTTATTTAGCTTCCTTTACAGGTCATTATTGTCTTTATGCCACATATTCCATTAGATTTTCAAGGGCAAGAACAAATAGCTGTAAAAGCATTCTTTGCACAAAACACACTCTTTCTTGTAGAAGAAGGAGGAAAAAGAAAGAAAGAGGAAGGTGACAAGTAGGATAAGAGGCTGGGTAAGAAAGGAGGGTGCATAATGATTGGTTGAGTTGGAGATTCTTGGGGTGTCACTCATAGATGAGCACAGGGATTTTTAAAATGAAAACCTACTTTAAATACCACATTGCTACAACAATATAAGGCGAAGAATCAAAGAAAAGCAAGTCTATAGCGGCAGGACTGAGAGCACGATGTAGGTAGCATTAAAAGTTCTCTTAAGTAAATTATAAATGATTATAAGAGCATGTGTTTAATGATTCTCAGCAAACTAATATGAATGAACTAGTACTTTAGAAAGGTCTTAGTGGCAAAGTAGAGACTGTTCTTAGAGAACCACTCCTGAGATTGAGATGCTGCTGTGGTCATTTAAGGGATACAGAAAAGTTGGAATTAGTAAAGATTAGAGAAAGAATTATGAACAAAGTCTTGAGTGTGGAAATGAAAATACATGAAATCTTCCATTGCATTTTGTTTGTTTAAAAGCTAGTTTTCTCAGAGTCACAAATGAGTGGTTTACACTGAATGTGAAAAAAGCAACTTAAAGTGCAACCGCAGCCTCTGTGAGACGGGAAACAAAAATGAACTTCATCTGGTTTCAGGCACTGCAAAACAAATAATGTTCAACAATTACAACAGCCACTGGAGTTCACTGGAAGAGGAGCAAATCAAAGGCAAAGTGTACAGGATTGAAATGCTACGGGTTGGCACACAGCCACACATCCAGTTCTAAGTTGCTAGACTCCAGAACTCTAACGGTTATAACTTTTAATCTGAGGTTCATATCCTGGGTAAAATGTAGAGCGTTAACTTTGAATTCTTAGTGAAAGGACAGGATGTTTGACATGCCAACTATAGATCTATGTTAAGCCAAGCTCAGAGGTGTATACCCAGGAGAGAACATCAGCTCCAGCGTACCTTGGGCCACAATTCTCCACAAAGTCAATGCTGCCCATCCTAATGCACTCTAAGGGTCTGATTGCTACCCAGATGCTCCTAAGTCAGTGTCTCTAGGTCATGCCTGAGATGAGTGTGAACGAAGCAGGAGGATCCCAGCAGGTTTGGGTTTTCAGTGCAGCACTCAGGTTTGAAGTTTTGCGTCACCGATGCTGAGCCTACAGGACTTGCATGTAAACTCACTTATTCTTCCCATTGTAGCCTTAGGATAAGCATAGAAACTTAAGTTCCCCAAGGTACTAGAACGTGAATGCACATTGTGTTGTTCTGTGGTGCGTTCATCTGCCTCCTGAACAGTGCTACAAATAGATTCTCAGTGCAACTTTAGCCTGCTCACCGTGAGGCTGTTTACATCTATACTCAAGGGGAAAAACCAGATAAAGCACTTCCAAGTATGAAGAGTTCTATAAATGCCAATGATGAGCTTCTGTAAAATGAATATATAAATAGAAAAAAATGAGTTCACTCCAGTAATTAAAATCAAAATACATATTTCTATTAAAACAAGAATAGTTGTGTGTGTGTGTGTGTGTGTGTGTGTGTGTGTGTGTGTGTGTGCGTGCCTTACATTCAATTTTCCCAGAGGTAGGCAGAGATTCAATAATCCAAATGCAATTTTATTTAGAGGTAAAAGAAGTGCTGGTTTGGAAGTGGGGAGCTAACAGGCACAGTCAAGGGAAGGTCAATAATTAAGTGCCAGTGAATGAGCATGCTCCAGTACAGAAGCCTAGGGTGATGACAGCAGGGGACTCTGGGAGACCTTGCAGCTCATACACTGCCAACAGAGGCAGTGCTGTGGACTTGTGTGACAAAAATTTCTAAAAGGTGGAGGGTGATGTGTTAGAGAGGAGAGGTTAGGAGGCACGGTCGCAAATATAAAGCATTCTGGAATATCTGCACGACACAGCAGCATTATTGGGATTATATGCCAAGAGTATCTCCCAAGAGCCCCCCTCCCCCAAGAATAGTTTTCTTTTTACTACTCTCACTCTTTTTCATATGCTAAGAATGTAGTACGATACCAATTATTTGTTTTTATCATAGTTAATACTTAAAGACCCACTTGATTCTCTTAGGAAGATGTAGTTCAATAAGCTTCTTATCATGGCGAGATCTCAGCCCCTTCCCTTTAAAGATGAACGTCATCTATTAGCACTAACTGTGCAAAATGATCTGGTTGCCAGCAAAGATATGAAAGAAGCCAAAATGTATTTACTGGTTTGTGAAAGTTTCCACTAGAAAATAAAATTTCTGACAAGTATACAAGAAGACATACCAACCCCAAAAGGATATATAAATAGATACAAGTGAATGCATTTTAGTATCCTTTCCTTGGAGAAATGACATATTAAATAAATGCTAAGTGGTTAAGCAAAAGCCTTCTTCCACTGCAAAACCTTTGCAATATCCTTGCAAGAAACACAAAGAAACAGGAAGAGATTCTCACAGCAGAGTACACTCATGGCTTGGCCTGAGTTTCAGCTCAGCCAGCTGTTGAAAAGAATGAGAGAGGATGGGAAACCAAATGGCTATTCCCAATTGGAATTAGGATACCAAAGAATGCATTGAAAGGGTTAGTGTCTGCTCCTTTTCTCAGAATCAGAATTGTCCTTTAATCAGAACACTTGGAGGGAAGCAATCTGTTCTCACGAGTGGAGACTGTCATAGTGTAGAGAGCTTAGAGCCTCTACAGGGCAGGATCCAGAGTGGGAGAGAAACAAAGTCCCAGTTATAGGGGGAGGCTTGTCATTGAACCTTTTGTCTGGTCTTTGGGTCTCATCTCAAACCTGCTTGAATTTGGTGGCTTATTGAGTGGATAGGTTCGGGAGTTTTGCCATTTGTTAAGTTTTCTTGTTGCCCTTATGTGGACCTTTCCCTGAAGAATCTGTTATTCTTTCTCCAGAACCCTTTATTTTATTTTATTTTATTTTATTTTATTTTATTTTATTTGCCAGCTGTGTAGAAGTTAGAAGAGTTTGAATCCCCAACCCCTGACAGCAGTTTCAGGTGACCTTGAAAAGGAGACTAATGAATGGGCCATCCAACTCATTCCTATTCTGAGTATTTTTTTTTCAGGACTCAGAACGAAAAAGTCAGATTGAAGGACCCTTTGTACCAGTTAATCTCTTTGTTTCCCCAGCTCTCAAAAACAAACTAAAAAAGTTCATATTTGCTTAACATCTTTCATTACCAACTTGGTTTTGCCTGCTGAGGTACTTCAAAATTAAAGAAAACTGTATCTTCTGGCTACTGCTAAGGTTGAGATTTATGCTCTCTTTCAGCAATTTGTTTATTTTGTGTGTGTGTGTGTACTTGAATTCTCTCGTGTATGTGTGTGCTTTCCTGAATTCACCAAGCCAAACATGTTGTCATGACAAATATACCTTTCAGTGTGAGTAAGTTGTCCTTATTATTGTACATTGGTAAGTTCATATTTATTGCAAATATAAATAATAAGCTTCCTATACCTTGGCAGAATTGGAATGCATTTTACAAACATCATGTCAAGTACTCTCCAAACCATCACTAAGTTCTCTTTGGAGCAAAGTATTTTCTTTTGTTTCCACAACAAAAAGATTCAGAGAGGAGGACAAAAATAACAAAGCAAAACAAAACAAAAAACTGGGAACAGAAAGTCTCTGTCACACGTCTCAATCTATGCTGTGTAGTAACTCAGAGTGGTGGAACACCTGCTAGGAAGAGATCAGAGTAGTAACATCTCCTGGTCCAGATATTTATCTAAAAGTGTGAAAAACAAGGCAAGAATAAAATCTAGCCAATGACCAAATAAAATCCTTCAGCTTTGGGAAAGCTCCTGGAATTATTAATAAGGAGAAGAGCTTAGCAACATTTAGAAATGCATTATTTATTAAGGAGCTGTCAGTGGGGCTCATAAAAGGCAGGCTGTGAGTGAAAAATATGCTTGTTTGGATTGAGTCTATTGCTGCAGACAGGCCTACGATGCACTGGAAACAATGGGGGCATCAATCTGACTCTTAGGAAAGCATTTGTTATGACAGCAACTATCATAGTGATTTTAAGTGAATGAATCACGCTATGTGGTAAGAGAAACCAGGAGTAATTAAAGAACATGGTTCACTCACAGTCTGAAAGACTGATCCCAACCTGCTCATCTTCAGGGCAAGAGGGCAAGCTTGTGCCACGGACCACCTGACTTTCTCTTAGTATTTTTCTAAACCACTACAAAACTTTCTTCATTATTTCTTTGAGTGCTTTCATCTAGAGCAATGATTTTTCAAAATAACTGTTTTAATTATTCTATATACCGAAACTACTAATGTTATAGGACATGGTTCTCAGGACATAAAATGCTGTTTCTGTTTTCATCTGATCAGCTGTGATTGCTTCCAAGAGACCTTGGACCCTAAAGATCAGGCCTGTGAATCATCCCTCATTAAGATAAGGGAGTTGGGAGTGCTACTCTGCTTGTGTCTCTCTGCAAGCTGTATATAATTCTGCCCAAGTTTTGCACAGTCTTGTGGGCCTGGGAGACGCCATGTTACAAAGAGTGTGGGAAGTGACCTAAAGTGGGAACTCTGTCTACGGAGCAATGGAGAAGTTGTCCCCTATGCTGAAGGGGGGTTTTTCATGAGTTGCCTATATTTCTATAAAAAATAACCCCTCATTTGTGCTTTGTAAGTAGTTTTATTCTGCTGTGTCAATGGTGCTCAAAGTGGTATGAACAGACATTTGCTTATGTTGGCCCAGAAAAAGTTCATTGCAACAGTTAAGATGGTTAGACTGCACTTGGATGATAGACCTGAGAGACTGCCACTGTATCTATAGTAATTTTACAAACAAGGAAAACTATGGAAGGGCAGTTAAGTAACTTATCAAATGTTATAAACTTAGGATGTTCTAAACCCAAGATCATATTACAAAATCATTAATTGAGGAACTGTTCTCACAGACAAGCTTCAGGCCAAACTGATGGAGGTATTTTCTCTTCCCAGATAACCCTTGCTTGTTGACAACAAACAAGTTGACAACAAACAAACAAACAAAACAACCCAAAACAAAACAAGAAAACCAAAGCAAACAAACAACCCCCCCACTCACACACAAAAAGCCTAATCAGCACATGCACCAACAACATTATGGAATGCCTCATCTCTGCAATGTTATTTAGATTCTTCATATGACTGTTATTTCTGGAGATTTGATGTCCCTATCTATAAGATTGAGAGAATTGTAGAGTTGATGTGAGAATTAACATTGATAAAGAATACGGTGTGCTGAAAATAATTTTTAAATGTATATTGCTTCTTTAATTGAAAGAAATTGACCATCGGAAGTTTTGGGGCCAGCCAATTGGGACTCAAGCTTTCACATGATCTTAAAACCTTGTCTGAAAAGCAGTCTGACGTTCCTTGCAATGCCCAGCTTTATGCCTTGGCACTTGAAAATGTTAAGTAAATGGCTAATCAGTTCTATGAAGTACTATCTTTGGAGGTGATACTAATCAATGGTGGTGGTGGGGGGTTAGAACGTTTGGCTTAATGAAGGCATTATTTGACATTGAAGAAGATGTGATAATAATGGCTTCAAATTTGTGATTTTTTACTCATTTATCATGTCATTACCAAAGCAAACTTAATAGCTCTAATTAAGCTCTTTGATGCTATGACTTTTCAGCAGGCTGATGATAGTCACATTACAAAGATTATGTTAATAATGGGGATGGGCACTTTAGAAAAAGAAGGTTAATATCAATAATAATTAAATGGTGACTGTATCCATGTATCACTAGAGAAGGTGTGAGGTAGAACAAGGTCTTTAGAAAAAGATTGGTATTCTCTGTAGAAGGAGAAGAAGGTTTTAAACCTAAGTAGCTAACTGGGTGAGATTCCAAAGAGAGAAATGGGAAGCAGTGGGAGACAGTGACTAGAATTGTGGAATGCCTTTCTATCAGAGGCACCACATTGCAGTCCCTCAGGACAAGCAGATGAGTTAGCTGGATCAACACAGAACACACACACACAGTAAGACCACGACTAGAAGAAGAGAATCTTTTATTCTAAGATCAAAACATGAGAATAAATGTACAGGAGAATATTATAAGTAGGAATTATGGATTCCAGCCAAAGAATTTGTATAACACATGTGTGGGAGAGATAAAGGCAGGAGTAGAAGAAAATGCCAGGAGAGGCAGAATGAGAGGGCAACTGAAAGATGAGGAAGAGAGATGGAAAGGGAGAATGAAGACTGTGAAAAAGACATAAAAGAAAATACAGGACATTCCTCTGACTCAATCGCAAGGCGATAGATGCTAATCTGAACATGGAGTAGGTTTGAAAAGGAGTGGGGCATGTTTCTCAGTGGCTGTGGGTGATGCCTCTATGTCATGTCTTCATGCAAAGGGGATGGCGATAATCTACTGTGGCTTAAAATGTGGCATATTAACATAGTAAAAGCCATTATACATACTGAAATTGGTGTCAGTGACCGGAATGTGAGCCGATAATCAACAAGAATAAATATGACATGAAGACGTGTGAACTTCATCATTTTATAAGTGCCTGGTACCAGTGTTTCTCTTTAGGATGTGAATTATAACACTATGAAAATAAGAACTGCAAGCTTTTGTCAGGGCTGGAGGACCTACAGTTCTAAAGAAAATGAACTTAAAATCTAGATTTTTTTTTTTTGTTAAACTTAAAGACTATATGTCACAAAGCAATGTGATAAGCAACTCTGAGGTGAAACCTTGTTTGGATAAGTACTGTGTTGACCCTTCATGCTCTCCTTAGCACACATAGTAGAAGAAATGCACATAGTTATGACTTTGGGCATCAAACTAGCAGGGCACATTCAAGCAGTAATCCAGGTTAAAGACTCTCATATATTAAACTTATTAAATTTAGATCAAAAAGAAAATTAGCAAACTAGAAAAGTACATACGTAGTAGTGTCTGACTTGACAATCTCATAGAAAAGTTTATGGTTTATGACTTTCTAATTCTTTAAGTTCCATACATGTAACTTTTGAAAGTAGTAATTTCTACCAAGGTCTAAAATAATCAGACCATATTAATTAATTATGGTTTGCTCTGGCTACCACACTTAAAGAGTGAGGTTATGGAATGAGCTCATACATAAAGGGAAAATTCTGATGAGCAAACTCAGAGCAGAGACTTAAAGAACCTAAAGATCCATAGAAAGTTCCAAAAAAATCATCATATATTCTAATAAAGTCAAAGGCACTTAACACAGCTGTCTCTTTGTTTCTTTAGAGGAAAAGATTGGACTCCAGGTTTATGGTTGGAGTTCATGGCAAAGCACTATCTTTTATTTAGAATTTCATAGGCATTGTATAGTCTGTGTATGAGATGTGGGTCAACATCTGAGATGTAGTCGAGGCCATTGGAAATTGACCCGAAGTGCAAAAAGAACTTAAGCTCCAAGTTTCCTAATTTTGTGAACTTATGATTCTGTGCATGAATGTAGGCATAGAGGTTAGTGATGTTCTTGTTTGGTGTGTAAACTGACCTCATTCTCAAATACCCTCTGAGAGTCAGTTGCATACAGATTATACAGACATCATGATCACACACACACACACACACACACACACACACACACACACACACACACGGAACTCAGAACTCAGTCAGCATAAACTATTCCATTGAAATATCTGGCCCACCCATAATGACTTTGCTTAGTTATGAAAATGAATGTTTTTGTTTTCCTATCATAAAATTATCCCAATCAATTTGCTCTTTCTTTTGCTAGCTATGATTTATCTCTGTTTCAAGCTCCATGGTGCCTAAATTAACTGGCCATTACAATTCAAAATGAAAAAAGCGTGTTTATCTTCCGAGCAGATTTCATGAACAGTGAAGGATTGAGTCTGGTTCTGTAGTTCCCTCACTAACCAAAGTTAAAATGTCTTGTGATTTTCTATTTAAGGACTTAATGCTTTTCAGATAAAGTGATTACAAAGTTTTGTGTGTTTAATTAATTTACAGCTAAATTACTATAAGCCATTCTCCTCTCCGTGAACACGGATAACTAGCGTTAAGACAGGGAAGGCTTTCTTTTTGATCATTAGACAAGAAAAGACCAATGAGGGTATTGATTTTAATTTCATCATTTTAAAACGAAAGAAATGAAACTGGAATGAGTTATAGAACTCATCTAAAGGGCTAACATTAGCCAGCTAAAGAGCCAGCACTCAGATAATCTGTTTTCTAAATCCAGCTGCATTGTTCTTTGTCCTCATTAATAACACTGAGACTAAGAGATTTTAAACATACCCCAAATTGGGTTCAAATGCCCACATAAGTCAAATAACCTGGCTCTTCTACTTTATCTTCTGTCATCAACTAGCACAGGGGATGTAACCTCATGTACGGATCTACCATTATCATGTACCTAAAGGAATGTGTTATTTGCAGCTCAATATGCCAATATAGGAATCTCAACTTCTTCACCCATTCTGCGCATGCTAGCTCTGAATCTTCAGATGTAAGAATATAATCTGGTATAACCATGGAAACCAGGAAAGGTGGAGGAAGGACTATAAAGGGAGGGAGGGAGTGGAACACGGGTGCTGTGGAAGGGAAAGTGTGAGAAGCGAAGAGTGAGAGCTTTAAGTGGGAAGGGGAGAGGGAAAGAACAGTACAGAGAAAGACGTAGGGGTTAAAATAAATAACACTAATGATGTCTGGGAAAAACCACAAGTAAACATGTTTTATGCTTATTTAAAAGTACATATGCAATACATAAGTATATAGACATACACATATTAAACAAAGCTATGCCAATTGTGGCTAGAAATGCTCCCTGCAAAACCATAGACCACCCAACAAAAGTGTCAGTGGAAGACCTGGGAAACCTCCCTTTGAGCTATTGGTCAGTGGTGTTGTGTCTGACTTCCCAAACAATAAAGACCATTGCTCTTGCTGGTGGTTGCCTCCTTAAGCTTTTTTTGTTGTTATTTTTATAAAGTTCATTTATTTTAGACTGTCAAGAAAGCTGTGGCAAAGAGTTAAAATGTTTATAAGACAAGCAAGCAAAGCCAGCCTCTTGTCCTCTTCCCGTGTTCAAAGTGTAATTAATATTATTACCTCTTAAGGCTGTACCTGCTGTCCTCAAACCTGCTGTCATTTCTCTGGGTAGAACTGTCCTTGACACGGGATTTGGCCATGGGCCCTGGCCTGTGGCCAGCCTTCTGCTTAGCTTCTGGGACCTGCCGGGTGATGTATTGTTTCCACATTCAGCATTGTTTAATGTTCATACACCAAACACTAATTGAGGCTTCCAGGAGATTATTCTCCAGTCCATCTCTGTGCCAGTGCTGGGCCCAATCTGTCCAAGGCCCCTGGGAAACCATCCATCCCAATGCAGTGATGCCTGATCTGCAGTCTGGCTGGAAAATTAGATGTCCGCCACAAGCCACTTGGCCTTGGAGTCTTTGGTCTTGGAAATCCACATTTTAGAGGAAGTCCATCTGTTAACAAAAAGACTCAGGCATTTAAAAACATCTCCCACTTGGCTGCTGTTTCTCAGTAAAGAACACACAGATTTTAGAATCAAAACACCCACCATATCCAGGTTAGTGTTCTTTATGACCTACGACAAGGAAAGCAATGAGTATCTACTGGGTACATGGGTAACAGCAACAATACTACCATTTTCTGTGCACATTTATTTTCCCAAAACAATTTTTTTTTCACATAGTACCTTTCAATTGTTAAACCTCGGGAGACAGGTCCACCAAATGTTTTTCATATCAACTTCATCTTCATCACTTCTAAAATTAAGAAGTGGAGGACACAGAGATTTTGTTAAAATTCCACAGCTAGCGGCTGGAGGGATGGTTCACACTTACCCTGCCCTTGTGAATGACTCAAGTTCAGTTTCCAGGACTTATCTATTTCAGGAGAGGGGGGGGACTTACAACTGCTTATAACTCCAGCTCCAAGGGGCTCTGAGGCCTTTGTCCCTCTACAAGTGCATGTACCCATGTGTGAATGAACACACGCACACGCACACACACGCACACACACACACGCATGCACATGTCCATCATAATTTAAAAAAATAATTTAAAATAAGAAAATAGGGGCTGGAGAGACGGCTCAGTGGTTAAGAGCACTGTCTGCTCTTCCAAAGGACCCTGGTTCAATTCCCAGCACCCACATGGCAGCTCACAACTGTCTGTAACTCCAAGGTCTGACATCCCTACACACCAACACATGCACATAAATTAAAATTAAAGAAAACATTTAAAAGTAAATAAAAATAAAACATAAAATAAGAAAATATTTTTTTAATTCCACAGCTATACGTATCCTGCTTAACTCACTCATCTAGTGATCCAGAATGTCTCTCTTCTAACTAGAGCTACCTACCAGAAGTGCAATAACTGAGATGTGGTTCTTCCTGGCCTCCTGTCTTGATTTCACATTTCCATCTCTATCCTGTACTACGGACAATAGCTGTGTAAGAATGTAAGAATAAAGAAACCTGGTAAATCATATCTGAAAGAGCCAATAAGAAGGCTCAGTGTTCCGACCCGTGAATATTTGAATTATCAGTAGCCTAACATTTCCTGAATAAAGTGAGCTGGCAACAACCCACAGTCCAGCTCCAGGCAGGGCCAGACAGGCTCCCATGATGGGAGCCAAGCCTGAGGCTAGAAGAGCCATGCCGGGATAACAGGCCGCTGGCAGGAGAGAGCCCAAGAGAGATGAGCCTTGCAAGGGGCTTCTCCGGTGAGCCTGATGAGCCCCAGACTGGCACCATAGGACCCAGACACGAAGCTAGTTTGAGATGACCTCCCGCGGGTCTGGGGAGTGTATCATACCTGAGATGACCCCTGCCTGGTGTCCTAAGCCCTGAGACAACCCCAGACACTCAGGGACCAGGGCGCCACTAAGAGGAGCAAGTAAGTGGTGGAGAAATATAAGGCAAAGAGAAACAGAAGGATGTGGGCACGATGAAGGCTGGCAGAACAGGAAACTTGAGGGTAGTGAGGAACAGGCTGATGTGAGCGGCCAGTGATGCCACTTAGGTTCATGACCATGGTAGGATCCTGGTCTGCGCTGCCACCAGCGACCATGTCTGGGGCTGTGGCCTTGCAGTAGCAGGAGTCTGTTACCACCAAAGGCCCTGGTCTGGGCTGAGGGCAATGGACGGTACAGAACTAGACCCACCCCTCATCTGGGAGAGGTGGCCCTGAGGTGGGGAGTAGGAAATGAGAGTGAGAGAACTGACCCCGCCCCTAGCCAGCGGCAGTACTTCAGGAAAGCAGGCCTCACCTATGGCAGGAGTTGCAGGGGAGCTGGCCCCAGGGTAGAAGCCCTGGAGAGCTGGCCCTACGCATCTCCCATGCGGTGGCAAGGACAAGGGAGATGCACCCTTCTCCCCACTGGTCCCTCACCTCCTGCAGCAGCAGGCAAGAGAGCTGGGTAGGGATCATGAGAGTGGGAGAAATGGTCACGCCCATCACCTCACCAGGTGCAAAACTCTGGAGAACAGGCCGTGAGCCTCGCTGGGGCAGCAGGGTAGAGCTGACCTTGGTTGACGGGCTGCTGGTGAGCTGGGCCTTAGGGACGGGGAGCTTGAAAGCCCGCAGGCTGAATAGCTCAGAAACCCCTCAGGCCCAGATCCAGGGTTTTGGATCGGCCCACCCCAGTATTTACTGCATCGACGAACTACTGAAGTGTATGAAGGAGCCGATCCTACAGATCCAAAACTAGGATCTCTATGACACAGGGCAACAATAGGATATCTGAGAGGAGTCCCAGTGAGGTTCTAGTATTGAGAGAAGCCAGATGTCTCTTTGCAGACCAATGACATCTCAGGAATTAAATATTCCATTTATCTGTCTCCCAGACATATCTAGTAAACTCGGGCTACACTGACCTTCTTGGAAAGATTGTATAGAATTTACTTACACATGTTTCTCTCTCTTTTTCCTTGTAAAACTGTCTGCTGCTTCCACTAAGACACTTGTTGCTCTCATGAAATCCACTAGTCTCCCTAAAACAGGAGAAATTAATCCTATGAACTGATTAATTATAAAATGTAGTGATTCATATTTTATTGTTCCTCACATTTATATTTTAAACAACCCAGATGTACAGATGGGGAAGATGATTTCAGTGCAAATTAACCCCAACATCAGAAATTTAGACAGTGCTTTTTCCTGTTAAACCTTGCTGTTTGAAGTTCATGTAGAAACTGTAGTTTGTGTAGGACTTGAGGCTCTTCAACAACCCTTCATCTTAAAGGAAATTCTAGCCTGTGTGAGTGAAACACACCAACTTACCACAAATTAAAGATGAAATAAGGCACGTGGTCGATCCTTCCTATGAGATAAGAGCTTAATGTAGTGTCAGAATAAAACATTCTGTGAAACAAATAGAGTAGTGGTAGGAGGGAGCTTTTCCTTTAACATAAAATTCCAAACTAAAATATTCTCCACGGGTTTCCTTTAACTAGTGTATGACCCCTCGTAATGAATCTATTTAAATGCCACTAAAAGACTTTACATCCTTTAAGCACTAATAAATTATAGTATCCTTTTTAATTAAAAGATTTAATTTTATGTCCCATAAGATTATTTGTTGTATTCTGATAATGAGCAATATCTACAAAAGTCATGATCCTCATTTTTTTCACCCCTCCGTACACTAATGTCTGAGATTCAGAGCACTTAGTATGAAAAAACTTCTGGTGGACAACGCTGGAACATTGGCCAGACTTTGTTCCATGATATATAAATCACTGGTAACAGGTACCAAACGATAAACTCTCAACGTATTCTAAGCCTCTAACACCTATCAATGCATAAAACTATCAATCAATACCCCAAACGCATAACAGGAACAAAAAGGCTGTGCTGCCCAAGAGTGCTGTTGACTAGAGCAGAATGTTGTCTTACATTTGTGGTTTTATTTTTAATTTTTTTAAGTATGGAATCATAGTCAACTCCAGACACAAAGAACATTAATGTTAAGTAAGGCTACATGCATGCTCAGCACACATTGTTATTTCTGGAGAAATTTCAGAAGTATGCGTGAAATTACAAACGTACTCTTGCTTTACCTTTTAGAAGTGAGGTGCTGGACTGAACTATAGTCATTGTTTTTTTTTTTCTGGTTTTGTTTGTTTGTTTGTTTGTTTCCTTTGTTCAATGTAACATGCATGCTGACCGATCAACCTTTACTCTAGGAATAAATTGGTTGCCTTTTGTTTTGTTTTGTTAACTTTTTATTTACTTATTTATTTTTGTATGCGAATTTTGCATCACGCACTTCAATCCCACTCATCTCCCTCCATACACACCTCTCACTCTTTCAACCTTCCCCACAACAGATAAAAAATATATACTTGTAGAAGCTGTAGTGTGTCCCACATTATACCCTTTTGTTTATATTTCTTTGCTTGCAAGAAATTAAGCACTTCTTAAAACAAAGATCTCTAGATTTTGGAAAAAGGTGTGTGTGTGTGTGTGTGTGTGTGTGTGTGTGTGTGTGTGTGTGTGTGTGCATGTCAGAGCACATTTTGGAGTAGGGACAATTTGTAGTAGTATGTTCTCTCCCTCCAACAAGTGAGTCTCAGAGATCAACCTCCAGTCATCAAGTTTAGCGTAGGCATCTTTACTGCAATGGCTAGTTCTTCAGCTTGATTTTACTTTAAATTATATTCTAATCAGAAGGTAGGGCCAAATGAAAATATTTCTTATCTATGGAGAAAGACAGACTATTCTATTCAAATTTCCTTTTACTGAGAAACGTCATTCCATTCAGTAAAAGTGACAGAATAGCTGCTTTTAAAAAATACTGTTTATACAAGACTCTCCCCACTACATTATCAGTTAATGACCTCTTCTACCTTAATTATAGACAGAAGCTAGAAACAACTTAGATGTCTCTCAACTGAAGAATGGATTTTTTAATTGCACAGTGAAATATTACTCAGCTGTTAAAATATGACATCATGAAATTTGTTGGCAAATGAGTGGAACTAAAAAAAAGCTTATCCTGAGGGAGGTAATCCAGACCCAGAAAGACACACATGATCACTTATAAGTAGGTATTAGCTGTAAAGGGTATTCATGCCACAATACAGACCCAGAGAGGGTAAGCAACAAGGGAGACTTAATGGGGACTCAGGGATCTCCCTGGGAAAGGGAAATAAAATAGATTTCAAGGATGGACTTAGTAGGGATGGGAACGGGGTGGGGGGGTCAGATGTGGGGTGGGAGATGGAGGTAGAGAGTACTGGGAGAGATGAGTGGAGCTGTGGGGCATTCAAGAGTGAGGTAGAAACTTAGTACAGTAGAAACTCCATGGAGTATATGAGGGTGACCATAACAAAGACTCCTAGTAAAGCAGACATGAAGCCTGCACTGGCCATTCTCTGTAACCAGAAAAGGCATCAGTGGAGAGACTGGGACACAAATCTAACCACAAAGCCTCGGACCTACAGTTCGTCATGCATACAGAATGTGTTTGTAGCAGAGCCTAGCATAATTGTCATCAGAGAAATCAGAGATACTTCATTCAACAACCAATGGGAGCAGATGAAGGGTCCCACAGCCAGATATTAGGTAGAGCTTGGGGAGTCCCGTGGAGGAGGGGGGTGAAGTTTTGGAAGAGGCAGAGGGATCAAGGGCATCACAAGAACAGAGTCCACATAATCAACTGACTGAGACTCAAATGGGCTCACAGAGATCAGGAAGCCTGTAGAATTCTGATCCAGGTTCTTTGCACATATGCTGTGGTTGTGTAGCTTGGGGTTCTTGTGGGGTTGCTAAAAGGGGGAGCAAGTGCTGTCTCTGATTCTTTTGTCTGCCATTGGGACTCCTTTCTTTCTACAGGGCTGCCTCATCCAGCCTTAATGTGAGAATATGTGCCTGATCTTTTTAAATTTTTTTTAAATTTTATTTTATTAATTTATTCTTATTACATCTCAATGGTTATCCCATCCTTTGTATCCTCCCATTCCTCCCTCCCTCCCATTTTCCCCTTACTCCCCTCCCCTATGACTGTGACTGAGGGGGACAGTACTGCATATGCTCATAGGGTATCAAGTCTCTTCTTGGTAGCTGGCTATCCCTCCTCTGAGTGCCACCAGGTCTCCCCATCCAGGGGACGTGGTTAAATATGAGGCACCAGAGTATGTGTGAAAGTCAGACCCCACTCTCCACTCAACTGTGGAGAATATCCTGTCCATTGGCTAGATCTGGGTAGGGATTTGAAGTTTACAGCCTGTATCGCCCTCGGCTGATGCCATAGTTTGAGCGGGACCCCTGGGCCCAAATCTGCCTATCATAATGTTCAGGGGCATGTCCCATGAAAATCTTCACTTACCAGGAAATTGGGACAGAGGGGAGGACATCCTATTGGGACTCTAGATGAGAGAAGCATGGGAGAATAGCAAAGTAGAAGGATCCAGAGGGTCCTAGAAACCTACAAGAAGAACATTATGTGCCTGTTCTTATTGTACTTTGTTGCTGTATTTGGTTGGTATCCCTGGAAAGCCTGCTTTTTTCTGAGGAGAATAGAAGTGAGTGGTAGATCTGGGAGGAAGAAGAGGGAGGAAAAACTACAGCCAGGATATAATAAGTATTTTATAAATAAATTAAAATAATAAGAAAAGTAGGAAATGTTACAAACAGATAAAAAGAGAAGCCATGTACAATGTTGGCGTATATATCAGTTTAGCTATCACAAAACCCAGAATATTGATTTCTCAAAGAAATAAAGATAGAACCATCATATGGCCAACTATACTAGTCTGGATGTCTTTTGGAAGAAAATGACCTTGGCATTTCAAAGAAATCATTATATTGCTATTGAAGTAGTTAAGGAATGGCACATAAAATGTTAATATACAAATTATATACATATAATAAGTTATAATGAAATATCATTTGTGATTACATGTGAACCTGGGGTCATTTTGCTAAGAAAAATAAGCAACAAGTCCTTGCTTACATGTGGAATTAAAACAGGCCCAAAAAAACAGAGTTTAGAAAAATGTTAATATAATATAAAATAATGTTAGTGTTTCTATTAACATTAATAGAAAGGAGAAGCTCTAGCCAGAGGGAACAAAGGTTCAGTTCTACAAGGAAGAGTAAGTTCTGCATCCTGGTGAGTGCAGTTAGTAATGTCCTCCATATTTAAAATGTGCTAAGAGTCCATCTTTACTGTTCTCATCATACAGAATGCTCAGTGAAGTGAGAATTTAAATTAGCTATATAGTAGTTATCATTGCATCGCACCTGTGTGTATAGTGCATGCATACATTTAAAAATAGGCTATATACTTTATTTTTAATTTGTCAGTTATATTTATGAACATAACAAATGGAACTCATGTTCTGTCTGATAAAATTATTTTCATATTAATTTGATTAATGTAAAAATAGGATGATATCTATAGCAAACATATCATTTCAATTTTTTGCAATCATGTTAGATTTGGGTGACTCTGAAATGTATCATGCAGAGGAAATGTAGCCACATTTTTATATGTATCACTTTCAGGGTTCTAGAAGTGGGGTGTGGCATGAAACACATGCAGATGAGCTCAGAGGTGGCCTTTTATGAGGGATGTATTAAGTGTTTTAGAGGTGTAGATGGTTTAATAAAGAGAAATTTCGAGTATCTTTCTGTTTTTTCTTTCTCATCTTTTTTTGTTTTGTTTTGTTTTGTTTTTGTTTTTTGAACAGGGTTTCTTTGTGTAGCTTTGGCTGCCCTGAATCTAGCTCTGTAGACCAGGCTGGTCTCAAACTCATAGAGATCCACCTGCTTCTGTCTACTTAAGTGCTGGGATTAAAGGCATGAGCAACTATCACCTGGCTTTTCTTCTTCTTTTTTACTTTATTTTTAATTCATTTTAAAATATTAACTTTATTTATTTGTAATAAACTATATATAGTAAAAAGTTATGAAACAATCAGGAAAGCCATATGTAAAGGTTACATTCAAAATGTTTTGCTCCTTTGTATTTGGCAACCTTGAAGAAAATACTATCTATCTTATCTAGGTGAGTCAAAAGTATTTGAATCATTCTCTATCTTATCTTGTATTTATCAACTTAAAAATATCTTTCTAGACCTTAAAACATTTTCTTAAATCCTAAACAACTTAAGGCTAACTATGAAACTATAACTATCTAGTTTTCAACCCCATTAGAGACTCTAGAAGAAATAAAACTATTCCTTAAGTAGGAATTCCAGGCAAGCTTCCAAAACTAAGAGATGACAGAGACAGTTTACTACCTGGTCAGTTACCCATTCTTTCTATACAATGTCAGAGTACTATGTTCAGCTTTCTGGCACAGTATATCTGGCAGACATACCTATGAGGGAGGAAGTACAAATGGCTTGCTTACCCTGTCATGGCAGAGCTTGGCAGTCAACTCAGCCTGCATCCAAGTCTTGTCCATTTTGGACAGCATGTTGTCTGTAGAGAGAGCTGGGGCATTTTTGTCCAATGGGGCTAGCTTGCCATTAGTAAAGCCATCTCCAAAAGGAGATTTTATGATGCTCATCATCTTTATTAAAGTAGGCTTGGGGTGTTGCCAGGAGATGACATATCTCAAGTTAAAAAGGCTTTCAATTAATAAAAATATCCTTAAATGCCATATGCTATAGGTCTCTGAAGTTTTTGAGGACCATCTAACTATTTGTATTTAAATTTATATAGTGTATAATCATATCTATCTATCTATCTATCTATCTATCTATCTATCTATCTATCTATCTATTGTAAGTAAATCTGAATGGGCAAACATT
This sequence comes from Acomys minous, assembly GCF_964271855.1. Lineage (NCBI taxonomy): Eukaryota > Metazoa > Chordata > Mammalia > Rodentia > Muridae > Acomys > Acomys minous. The sequence continues at coordinate 54,489,337 of NC_140486.1, forward strand.
GATTGTTTCTAGATATTTACTATCTGCTCAACCTAGGATGTATACTTCTGTGATAAACTATACTAGTATTTGACACAGCCATGAGTCTGATTGATTAACCATTAACTTGTATAAGTTAATTATCCCAAACATTTTGTAATAGCAGCTTTTAACAGAACCAGAAGTAAACCTTAAATCTGTAAATGGGTTGTATAGGTTCAATACCTCATACCTTAGTAGAACATACATTCAGGCCGGGTATTGTGGCACATGAGATTAATCTCAGCACTGGGGAGGCAGAGGCAGGTGGATTGCTGTGAGTTCGAGGCCAACTTGGTCTACAAAGAGAGTCCAGGACAGCCAAAGCTAACACAGAGAGACCCTGTCTCAACATCCCCCCCAAAAGAACATACATTCATATATATATCAAAAAAGCTTAAATTTGAATCAAATCAATACATAAAATTCTGTATACATGTATCAAAATAGCATTATATCTGTATCAATATGCAGAATTCTATGCTAATGAATTAAAAAATTGAGAATGACAATAGTTTTATATTTGAAGAGCATATTCCATAATCATCCATTCTTTATTATTTCTATATATTTTCTATATGATATTCCTATATTCCCTTTTTTCTTTTGGGAGGGGTTTGAGTTAGGATTTCTCTATGAATCCTTGGCTATCCTGGACTTGCTTTGTACATCATACTGCATGATGATGATGATGATGATGATGATGATGATGATGATGATGATTTTTCACTTTATATCCCAATCCTAGTCCCTCCCTTTTCTCTTCCCTGTCTTGCTTTCTGTCTCTTCCCCATTTCCCCCTCCCATTCTCCTCAGAAAATCCCCACCCCCAAGACCAACCCACCTTGGCACCAAGTGAATCCTCCTCCACTGAAGCCAGACAAGGCATCCCAACCAGGAGACGGTGATCCAAAAACAGGCCACAGAGTACCATATCAGAGACAGGCCCCACTCTGTTTGCTAGGGGACCCACATGAAGATGAAGCTGCCCATCAGTTACATATGTGTCTGGGGCCTAGGTCTAGTCCATGTGTGCTCTGTGGTTGTTACTTTATTCTCTGTAGGCCACCTTGGGACTAGGTGTTTGTCTTCTTGTAGAATTCTTGTCCCCTTGGGGTCCCCCTGTTCTTTCCCCTACTCTTCAAGACTCCTCCATCTCTGTCTAATGTTTAGCTGTGGGTCTCAGTGTCTGTTTCAATCTGCTGCTGGTGGAGTCTCTCAGAGGACGTTTATGCTAGGCTTTTGTCTGCAAGCACACCACAACATCAATAATACTCCAGACGTTGGCTCTCTCCCATGGGGTGTGTCTCAGGCCAGGCCAGTCACTGGTTTGCCACTCCCTCAGTCTCTGCTCCATCTTTATTCTGGCACATCTTATAGGGAGGGAAATTTTGGGTGAAGGTTTTGTGGGTGGGTTGGTGTCCTCCTCCCTCCTCTGGAAGTCCTGCCTTGCTAGAAGACAACCACTTCAGTCTCCATGTGCCCTGTTTCTAGGTATCTCAGCTAGAATCACCCCCATATCTTCTCAGGAGCTTATTTTGTCCAAAGTCTCCAACTTGTCTCAGAGTTGCCCTTCTCTGTCCCAGCACTCATGCTGCGCCACCTTCCCCTCCCCTATTACCTCCCTGGCTCTCTCCAGGTCTGTTCCCCACCCTCATTCTCCTCCACACACACACTGTTCCCCCTCTTTATCCACTTCTGATAACTATTCTATTTCCCCTTCTGAAGGAAGTCAAGCCACCTCCCTTGGGTCTTCCATGTTACTCAGCTTCTTTAAGACTGGAGATTGTAGTATGGTTATTCAGTTCTATATGGCTAGTATCCACTTATAAGTGAGTACATACAATGTATGTCTTTCTGGGTCTCAGATTAGGAATGGTAATACATGATTACCAAGATTTTTTTCCTATCTTGGGTTATTTTAATCTTACCCTATGAAGTTGAGAGTTGCTCTTCTAAGGTCTGTAAAGAATTGCGTTAGTATTTTAATGAGTGTTGAATTGAATCTATAGGTTGCTTTTGGTAAGATGGCCACATATATGATCAGTTTTGGAGAGGGTTCCAGGTGGTGCTGAGAAGAAGGTATATTATTTGTGTTTGGGTGGAATGTTCTAAAGACATCTGTTAGGTCCATTTGATTAATGACATCGGTTAGCTTCCTTATTTCTCTGTTTAATTTCTGTCTTATTGACTTGTCCATTGGTGATAGTGAGCTATTAAAGACTCCCACCATTGTGTTGAAGTTTTCCTTCTAGGATCCTCTGTAGGGCTGAGGTAGTGGAAAGAGGGTTTTAAAAATAATATTTTATTAATTTATTCATATTACATCTCAATTGTTAGTCCATCCCTTGTATCTTCTCATTCCTCTCCTCCTCCTGCTTCTCCCCTACTCCTCTCCCCTATGTCTGTGACTGAGGGGGACCTCCTCCCCCTGTATATGCTTATAGGGTATTAAGTCTCTTCTTGGTGACCCGTTATCCTTCCTCTGAGTGCCACCAGGCCTCCCCTCTCACTTTAGGTGAGAGAAGCATGGGAGAATGGGGAAATAGAAGGATCTAGAGGGTCCTGGAAATGTACAAGAAGAACATTATGATGGGCAGATCTGGGTCCTGGGGTCCTGCTCAAACTATGGCACCAGCCAAGGAAAGAGGGTTTTAAATTTGGTTTTGTCATGTAATATCTTGTTTTCTACGTCTATGGTGATTGAAAGTTTTGCTGGGTATATTAGTCTTGGCTGGCATATGTGGTCTCTTAAGATCATCAAAAGATCTGCCCTGGCCCTTCTAGACTTTAAGGTCTCTGTTGAGAAGTCTGAGTAATTTTAATAGGTAAAAATATGGAAAGTTTAATGAGTTTGCATGTCATCCTTGCACAGAGGACATGCTAATCTTCTCTCTATCACTCCAATTTTAGTATATGCACTGCCAAAATGAACACTTTTTAAAAAGTGTGTTTCTACCAGACCAGGATTCAGGAAAGTGGAACGATTATGAGGAGCTCCCTGAAAGTTTTGACAGGCATATGAAATGATGTTCTTATTTAGTACTTTTCTCAATTGAAATAAGTGACAATGTAGAAATGGTTATTCCAGGCCTGTCTTTGTTTTAAAACAAAAGGACTATAAGAATTGTGGCTATTTTGTCCCACTGGGCAAGGTTCCTAAGAAGGCACATCATAGTAAGCAAACATTAAATGATTGATGAATGAAGAAATGGAGAAGTGAGCATCCTTCAGTGGCTGTTTAGTTAAGGATTAGAAATCTAATGAGATCAGAACTGAGGACACATTCCTGAATGTAGCACGGGAGTACACAAGGCACTCTTTAAAATATAGACTAGGGACTCACCTCAAGAAGGCATGAGCACAAGTCAAAGTATGTAACATAGATATTCTTAGGCCTATAAACAAAAATTTCCACTTATAGACAACAAAGATGAAGACATTTTTCACACACAAAAAACTGGAAATACAATGCACAGTACTAATATAGAATTAAAGTGATTTGGCTTAAAGCCTGATATTCATTAGCTGAGGGACTTCAAACAAGTCATTTCCCTTCCGTTGGAACCCACTTTGCTCCATGTAGGGAAGTAGACAGTGGACTGAGTATAAGTTCCCCACTATTTATTCTAGTCCCTTAATTACTTAAATACCACATATGAATAAGAAATATTTTGGAAACACTGAAATAGCATGCTGTATTGGTTAGTTTTTGTTACAAATAACTGTGTCTCAGACATGTTAGCTTGCACATGTGCAGTGCTCCCAACCTAAGCAGACCATCTTCATTTAGTTGGTCAGAGAGGTCCAAGAACAGAAAGTGGGTAAACCTATGGAAAAATTGTCAAGTCTGTCATATCTTCTTCCACCTTACTGTCCAAATGAGTCATACGGCCAAGCTCAGAGTCTGTATGGAAAGAGTTAGAGGAGGTCTCAAGACATGAATGGCATCACCGTCACAGAAATGAGACCTTGTGTTACAGGAACAGTAGAAATGAGACCAAGCCACATATTATGAATAAGACAGGGAAGATATCTGTATTGAGATCTCAAATCATGGCTCTGAGCAGAGATGAAGGGAACATGAACTGCCAGATGGGCCCAGGGTGCCCACAGCTTGTACCGATTTTATAAGGGAATAGGCTAAAATTTGAGGGTTTATTTATCATGAAAGGACATGATTTAAAAAGAAGTTTCTCTTCACATGTGAAGATATATTTTCTTGCACTTATATGGCAGCAAGAAGTTACAGTTCAGAACTGTTAAATCTTTCCAGTTGTTGACACCATTGTCTTGCATGGATGTCTTGAATAAATGAGTTTTCAATGCTTAAAGTAGTGAGAAAGTACAAGAGTGGAACAGAAGAAACATGTACAGGCTCAGGTACCATAGGTGAATTTGACATTATTTGTCTTGATAGTCTATCGTCTTTGAACAACAGGCACATATAAAAGGTGAAGTACAACCTGACTGAAAGATTATGGTGAGATTGGAGATTACCAGCAGAGATGTGCTTGCAATTCCAGAGGGGACAGCCACTGGGGACTACCAGTAATGGTGAGGACTATTCTATCACCTCCAAGCACCTGTTCCCGGGTCCCAGATCTGCTTGCAATCGCAGAGGTGGCAGCCACTGGGGACTATCAGCAACAATGAGGTGTGTTCCTTGACCCTCACTTAGGAGTTTTAGGGCCCCAGCTGTGCCTGCTGTCCCAGAGACAGTAGCTATTGAAAGCTACCAGGAGAGTTCTTCCTGAAGTCCCAGAGGGAGTAGCCACTGAAGATTGTCAGCAGCAGTGAGGTCTGCTCTCCAGACCTTCCATGCACCACTTCCCCGGTTACAGCTCTGCCTGTAATCTCAGAGACGGTAGACATCAACATCTCCTAGAAGCAACAGTCATCAGGGAATACCAAGGACCTCCAAGGCTGCCAATACCAGAGGTGAACAGTTAACTATAGGACATCATAAGAATACACTAAAAAACAAAACAAAACAAAACAAACAAACAAACAAAAATCAGGGCAATATGGCACCACCAGAACCCAACTATCCTACTACAACAAGCTCTAGATATCCTAACACACCTGAAGCTCAGGAAAATGATGTTAAATATAATCTTATGAAGATTATAGAGGCAATAAATGGATAAACCCCTCAAAGAAATAGAGGAAAATACACTCAAATAGATGAAGGAATTGAATAAATCCCTTGAAGAAATACAGGAAAATACAAGCAAACAAGAGAAGGAAATGAATAAAACTGTTCAAGCCCTGAAAATGGAAATGGAAGCAATTTCAAAAAACACAGTCTTAGGCAATCCTGGAGAAGGAAAACCTAAGAAAGATAACAGGAAGTACAGACACAAGCTTCACCAACAGACTACAATAGATGGAAGAAAGCATCTCAGTAATAAAAGATGCAATAGACAAAATTGATACACTGATCAGATAAAATGCTAAATTTCTACACAAAACATCCAGGAAATTTGGGGCACTGTAAAGAAGACCAAACTTCAGAATAATAGGAATAGAAGCAGCAGAAGAATCCCAGCTCTTAGGTCTAGAGAATATCAGCAAAATCACAGAAGAAAAGATTCTCTAATCTAAAGAAAGAGATGCCTATAAATATACAAGAAGCCTATAGAACACCAATAGATTGGGGCAAAAAAAAAAAAGTTAAACCACTAAATGTACAGAACAAAGAAAGAATATTAAAAGCTGTAAGGGATAAGGGCCAAGTAACATAAAGACAAACCTGTTAGAATTACACCAGAATTCTCAATAGAGACTGTAAGGGCCAGCAGGGCTTGGACAGATATTTTGCAGATGCCTCCCCAGACTATTATACCCAGCAAAACTTTCAATCAACATAGATGGAGAAAACAAGATATTCCATGACAAAACAATATCTGTCTACTTGCCCAACCCTACAGAAGATACTAGAATGAAAACTCCAACACAACAAAGGTAACTACAACCAAGAAAACACAGGATACAAATAATTTGATACCAGCAAAAACAAAAGAATGGAAGTACAAAGGGACATTATAACAGCCAATATCAAAATTACTGGAATGAACAATTATTGGTCTTTACTATCTCTCAACATAAATGGACTCAATCCTCTCCCCAAAAGACCCAGGTTAACAGAGTGGATATAAAAACAGGATCCATCATTCTGCTGCATACAAGAAACATACCTCAGCAACAAAAATAGACATTACCTCAGAATAAAGGGCTAGAAAAAGGTTTTCCAAGCAAATCGACCCAGAGCACAAGCAGAAGTATCTATTCTAATATCTTATTAAAAATAAACTTTCAACCAAAAACAGTTAAAAGATATGGGGAAAGGTATTTCATACTCATCAAAGGATAAATGCACCAAGATACTATCTCAATTCTGAACATCTATGCCACAAATGCAAGGTCACCCACATTCGTAAAAGAAACATTACTAAAGCTTAAATCACATGGTGAACCCCATACATTAATAGTGGGAGACTTCAACACCCAAATCTCACCAATGAACAAGTCTGTGAAATTAAAATTAAACAGAGAAATAATGAAACTAACTGATGTTATAAATCAAACGTATCTTATAGATATCTACAGAACATTTCACCCAAACACAAAAGAGTATACTTTCTTCTGAGTACCACATGGAACCTTCTCAAAAATAAATCACATACTTAATCACAAAGTAAGCATCAACAGACACAAGATAATTGAAATAGCCCTTTGGTTTAAGGTTGGAACTCAACAATAGAAACAACAGATAGCCTACAAATTAATAGAAACTGAACAACTTCCTGTTCAATGACCTCTAGGTCAAGGAAGAAATAAAGAAAGAAATGAAAGACTTTCTAGAATTCAATGGTAATGAAAGCACAACATACAGAAACATATGGGGCACAATGAAAGCAGTGTGAAGTGAACTTAACACTATGCTCCTTCATAAAGAAATTGGAAAGATCACATACAAGTAATTTGTCAACATATCTGAAAACTCCAGAACAAAAAGAAGCAAGCACACCCACTCAGGGCTGAAACCAAAAACTTAGAAACAAAGAGAACAATACAAAGAATCAAGAAAACTAAAAGCTGGGTTTTTTGAGAAAATCAACAAGACAGACAAAACTTTAGCTAAACTAACCAAAAGACAGAGAGACACTATCTAAATTTAAAGTCAGAAATGAAAGTAGGGAAAAAAACCAACATACTGAGATTAAAAAAATAATTAGGTTTTATTTCAAAAGCCTGTACTCCACAAAACTGGAATGTCTAAATGAAATGGATGATTTTCTGGATAAATTCCATTTATCCAAGGTTAAACTGAGATCAACTTAACAATGTAAATTGTTCTAGAACCACTAAGAAAATAGAAGCAGTCATTAAAACTCTCCCAACCCCAAAGCCTAGGGCCAGATAGTTTCAGTGCAGAATTTTACCATATTTTTAAAGAAGAGCTAATACCAATACTCCTCAAAATATTCCACAAAATAAAAACTGAAGGAATGTTGTCAAACTTATTCTATGAAGCCACAGTCACCTTAATACCAAAACCACACAAAGATTCAACCAAGAAAGAGAATTTCAGATCCATATTCTTTATGAACATTGATGCAAAAATACTCAAAAAGTGAATTCACGAACACCTCAAAAACATCATCCACCATGACCAAGTAGGCTTCATTCCAGAGATGCAGGGATGACTCAACATAGGAACTACCAATGTAATCCACTATATAAACAAAGTGAATGTAAAAATCACATGATCCTCTCATTAGATCCTGAAAAAGCCCTTGACTAAATACAATACCCCATCATGATAAAAGTCTTGGAGAGAGCAGGGATGCAAGGCACATACCTTAACATAATAAAAGCAATATACAGCAAACTGATAGCTAATATCAAATTAAATGAAGAGAAACTTAAAGCAATTCTACTAAAACCAGGGACAAGACAAGGCTGTCCACTTTCTCCATATCTATTCAACATAGTACTTGAAGTCCTAGCTAATGCAATAAGGCAACTAAAGGAAATGAAGTGAATACAAATTGGAAAGGAAGTAGTCCAAGTATTGTTATTTGCAGATGATAAGACAGTATACATAAGTGGCCCCAAAAATTGTACCAGAGAACTCCCCATAGCTGAAAAACACCTTCAGCAAAGTAGCTGGATACAAAATTAAATCAAGATATCAGTAGTCCTCCTTTATAGGCTAAGACAGAAAAAAAAAACAATAGCCTTCATATAGCCATAAGTAATATAAAGCAAGTGAAAGACCTATATGATAAGAATTTCTAGTCTCTGGAGAAAGAAATTGAATAAGCTATTAGAAGGTGGGAAGATCTCCCATCCTCATGGATCAGTAGGATTAACAGTAAAAATGGCCATTTTACCAAAAGCAATCTACAGAGTTAATACATATTCCATCAAAATTCCAACAAAAATATTATAGACCTTGAAAGAGTAATACTCAACTTCATATGCAAACAAAACAAAACAAAAACCCAGGGTAGCTAAAACAATCTTATACGAAAATAGCACTTCCAGAGGTATTTCTGGAGCCTGATTTCAAGTTGTACTACAGAGAAATAGTAACAAGAACTGCGTGGTACTGGCATAGACACAGAGAAGTTGATCAATGGTATTGAATCAAAGATCCTGAAATAAACCCACACACCCACAGTGTGTGCCACACTTGAATTTTGACAAAGAAGCCAAAACCATATAATGAAAAAAAAAAAGCATTTTCAACAAATGGTACTGGTCCAACTGGATGTGGGCATGTAGAAGAATGCAAACACATCCATATGTATCACCTTTTACAAAACTCAATCCAAGTGGATCAAAGACCTCAACATAAAGACATATATATTAAATATAATAGAAGAGAAAGTGGGGACGATTCTTGAACTCATTGGCACAGGATACAACTTCTTGAACAGAACACCAATAGCTCAGGCAGTAAGATCAACAATTAATAAATGGGACCTCATAAAACTGAAAATCTTCTATAAGGTAAAGGACACTGTCGATAGACCAAAATGGCAGCCTACAGATTGGGAAAAGGTCTTTACCAATCCTACATCTGACAGAGAGCTAATATCTAAAATATATTAAAGTACTTAAAAAATTAAACCCCAACTAACCAAATAATCCAATTAAAAAATGGGATACAGAACTAAACAGAATTCTCAACAAAGGAATATTTAATGGCTGAGAAACACTTAAAGAAATTCTCAAAGTATTTATTTATTCATCAAGGAAATGTAAATCAAAAAGACTGAGATATTGTCTTATACATGTCAGAATGGCTAAGAGCAAAAGCTCAAGTGACAGCACATGCTGACAAAGATGTGAAGAAAGGGGGAACACTCCTTCATTTGTTTGAAGGATTACAAACTTGTACACCACTTTAGAATTCCATCTGACACTTTCTCAGAAAATTGGGGATAGCTCTACCTCAAGACTATAGGCTATACCACTCCTGGGCATATACCCAAAAGATGCTACAGCATACAACACGGACATTTGGTCATTAATGTTCACAGAAGCTTTATTCTTAGTAGCCAGGAACTGGAAACTACCCAGATGTCCCTCAACAGAATAATGCATAAAGAAATTGTTCTACATTTACACAATGGAACACTACTCCACTATGAAAAACAAGGAAATCATGAAGTTTGCTGGCAAATGGATGGAACTAGAAAAGATCATCCTGAATGAGGGAACCCAGATCCAGAAAGGTCCACATGGTTTATACTCACTTATATGTGGATAAGCACACTACAATTCATGACTCAAAGGAGATAAGTAACAAGGGGCACCCAAGGGCGGATTTGTAAATCTCATTCCGAGGCATAGAATGGACAGCAGAAGCTGCAGAAGAGAGCGAACAGAGTAGGAGAGTGAGCAGTGAGTGGGTGGATTTCAGATCTGGTCAGAGTAGGGGTGAGAGGACAGAGGGCCTGCAGAAAGAAGAGAAACTGTGGGCAGGGGCATCTCTGAGTCAAGCCGGAGACCTATGACAAGGTAGGCTTCTGGGGGGGGGGATATGAAGATGACTCTAGCTGAGACTCCCAGTAGCAGGGGTCACGGAGACTGAAGAGGCCACCCTCTAACTAGGCTAGACTCCTACAAGATGGAGGAGGACACCAAACTACCTACAAAAACTTCACCCCAAATTTTACCCTGCCTACAAGATATGCAGAAATAAAGTTAGAGGTGAGATTGAAGGAATTGTCCAACCAAAATCTGGCTCAGCCTGAGACCTGCCTCATGGGAGAGAGCCAACCCTCGACACTATACAGGATACTCTGCTACACCTGCAGATGGGAACCTAGCATAGCTGTCCTCTGAGAGAGTACACTCAGCAGCAGATCCAAACAGATGCTGAGACTCACAGCCACACACTGAGGAGAGCATAGGGAATCTTGTGGAAGAGTCGGGTGAAAGAGAAAAGGACCCAGAGGGACAGATGGACCACAAGAAGGACCAACAGAGCTAACTAACCTGGGCCCAGGGGGCCTTATGGAGAATGATACACCAACTACGGACCTGGCATGGACTCAGCTTAGGCCCCTTACTCATACATAGCTTGGTCATCATGTTGGGGAGAGGGGGCTGTCTCTGACATGGACTCTGTTGCCTGTTTTCAGATCACTTTCTCCTGGCAGGGCTGCCTCGACAGGGCACCAGAAAAGAAGATGCACTCAGTCCTAACGCAACTTCATGTGCTGGGATGGGTTGGTGGGGATGCTCACTTCTTATATTCTTGAGATACTTTATACCTGTTTCAAATCCACAACAATAAAAGTATTATGAATTTATCATCATCATCATCATCATCATCATCATTATTATATTATTCATCAAGTCACTACAAAGCAATATGTATGGATTTTTATCTGTTTTGGTTTCAATAATTCTATTTTTGATAAGCTTATTGTATTAAATATATTGCATTAATCATGAATTCGTTTGCATACAAGTTTAAAAGTAAAAACCAGCTTTTCCAGATTAATTCCTTATATCCGTTTTGAAAAATAAGGTTGCTGCCACAATTCATTATTCTAAGATGTATTTCTACCTGAGCTTAGTTGCTTCTAACAGAGCATTTCATTACAGGGCTCTGTGTTGTTAGAAGATATTTCTAAATATTAAACTGATAAAGCTGGCTAACTAATCCAATTAGCAATTGATACAGTTAAGTCACAAAAGGCAAAGTCCTTATCAGCAGTTTTGGGTGCTCATGTTTAGGGTCGTAAGTATCAGCAAAAAAAAAAAAAAAGTTTCTTTCTAAATATTCTCTTAAAAATGGAGGGGGAGACCTGGTGGCACTCAGAGGAAGGACAGCAGGTTACCAAGAAGAGACTTGATACCCTATGAGCATATACAGGGGGAGGAAATCCCCCTCAGGAACAGTCATAGGGGAGGGGAATAAGGGGAAAATGGGAGGGAGGGAAGAATGGGAGGATACAAGGGATGGGATAACCATTGAGATGTAACAAGAACAAATTAATTTTAAAAAATGTGTCCTATGAAGTCAGAATTCATTTTTAATTAATACAAATTTTATACAGTCTGTGCGTATTCCAAATTCTCCTTTCCTGAACCTATATACTCCATCCCCTTCCAATCTGAGGCAAATGGGCAACAGAAGGTCCATAAGCCTTTATCCTGGACAAGCATGCTGGTGCAGATCGAAAGGGCTACTCTCCCTTGGCCTCTCCGCATGTTAGGAAATCATGTAGAAAAAGGAGCCATGAAGGGGCCTTTGTCTGCGTCACTCTGCTGCGCCCGGGTGAGGTCAGGTGCCCTTGTCTGTTCAGCATGGCATTACATAGATCAACTGGGGAAAGGGATTCGGCAGAGGCAGAACATGTTTGCTGTCCTGGATGGTACCCGTGAGTACCAAGCTCAAGGATGCGTGAGTGCCTCTGCAAACACTGGGGTTGCTCTCCGCTTGAGAAATGGGCCATTTGGAATCCTTGCCTGACCAGGTGGCTAGTTTCCCACAGAATGTAAGATGTTTCTGACAAGGACCTTCTACTTTCTGCTCACAGAGTCAGAATGAGGGTTGTCTAACCACAGGACTCTTTCTAGCTCTATTTTAAAATTTGAGTTCTCCAAACCTCAGGTCTCATCTTAAACTGGTTCTAAAATACTCACATGATGAAATTTTGCCTAGTGAATTCAAAACATAAATTAATGGTTACCAACTCCTTGTTCTTAAATGCTGTCATTTTTTTCTAATTCCTTTTCTCATTTAGAATGAAAACGGCTCCTTTTATGCTACACGTGGAATGGTGTGAATGAAAGTCTATGAATGAATTGGTTTTAGGAGCCAACAAAAAAATGTTAATAGAATGTGTGGCATGGTGTTACGAGATTTGTACTTAATGGGGCTATATATATCAATAAATTTTTCGTTTGTTAGCTAAAATAAAAGGTAGCAGGAAAGTCAGTATATTAAAAAATATAGTATGTAAGATTATATTTTTACAGATAAAAATATAACCTTCAATATGTCCCTGGGACTGAAAAAACAAACGATATCCTCCAGCTGAGAACTGCGTGGCTGGGGCTACTCAGGGTTAACTTCTCAGGCGTGATGATGCTCACCTGTTTCTGGGCAGCCCTTCCGGTTTTCCTGACTGTCTCCTAATATCACCTTTATCACTGACTCCTGCTCAGATTCCTCTACTTGCAGTCAATCATAGGAAAAGGACTCCTACTTATTCCCTTCCTATGCCCAGTGCCCTGAGAGAAAACTTTAATATTCTCTCCTCTTCATCTCTCTGCATATATTATGTCATAATTTTATATACCCTACACTTCAGCATTTAACTGGACTCATAATATCAGGATCTAACAACTTTTCCCAAAATTATATCAAAGCATTATTTCCTACTTTCGTTCAAAAATTAAAAAAAAAATTTACCATATTGAGTCAATGGCTTTAAAAAGTAGCATTTTTTTTTCAGAGAGATGAAGAATGAATTAAAGCACAGTGTCTGGCTTAGGCACGCAGCTCAGCTGGTGACAGCCTCACTTAGCATCCACAGCACCCCGAGTTCCATCCCTAGTTCTCTATGGACTGTGAATGGTAGCGTGCCTACAAGCCCAGCAGCTTAGAGGTGGAGGCATGCAGAGCGCAAGTTCAAGGTCATCCTTCACTTTATAGTGACTTTGAGGCCAGCCAGTAATATACAGAAGACCTTGTTTTTAAAAAGTTAGGAGAAATAAAACAAAATAATGAAATAAAAATAAGCACAGTGTCTCCTTTTAAGTGTTTTTCAGAAAGAATTGGTGGGGCAAATGGTACTTATAACTCCAGTAATTTCAAATACCTATTTCCAAGAAATGGTTAAAAGTAAAGTCTCCCCTATACACTGACGCCAACCATTCATTCCCAGACCTTAACAAAAAAGGACAACGCCTCTCTGTCCTTGCATATATACACTCGGATTTGTCCTCATATGCATTAAATCTGAGCAGTTACTGTGGCTAGAAATAAAAGCGGGTAGACAGAAGGTGGCTGGGTCTAGGTTGACATCAGCATAATGAAAAGCAGCCCCTTTGTAACATAAATGTTGAGCATCATACATTAATATATTTTTTTCCAGAAGAAACATTAACAGAGAGTAAACCCACAAATGTGAAGTAGTCCTCATGAGACCATGGCCTGAGTGTTGTAGCTTTCATAGTCAGCTCCAGCTGTTCTCCAGATCTGCCCAGGCCAGCTCCCAGGCGCCATTCCAAGGAAGCACAGCCCAGCTGCAGCTCTTGATTCCACTGTCTCTTCAGATTTCTGAGTGCCAATTATCTACAGTTCTGAGTTATTTAAATAAACATGAAGTATATAAACAACGATGTGAATAAAAATACTATGATCTGGCTTGCTGTGTATTTCTCGTGTCTACCAAGAGGATCTTGAGGACTGGACACAACTTGCAATTGTCTTATTTGCAGAAAACTGACTTAAAAAGAAACCATGGCAAAGATGTGAATCTCTGTGATATTGGACCCTTGTCAGAAAGGACGGTAGCCTGATGCAGAAATGGTATAACATCATAGCTAGCTTTCCCAGTCCTAAAAGACCCTGAGCCTTGGTGTATGAAGAGAGCATTCATTCCCGACAGCATCCTTGGAATTAAAAGTTTCCTGTCTTTAATCCCAGCACTTGGGGAGGCAGAGGCAGGTGGATCTCTGTGAGTTCAAGGCCAGCTTGGCCTACAAAGTGAGTCCAAGACAGCCAAGGCTACACAGAGAAATCCTGTCTTGGAAAAAAAAATTCTGTCCTTTGTTTATTCATGGGATTTTCTAAGAAAAGCTCTAGAAAAACTATGGTTTCCCAGTACTTAAAATGAGGTCACTCCTTTGAAGTAACTGCTGATGAATTCCTAACTAAATAAGTGGCCATGCATCCAGGCATGCTTTGTAAGTAAACCGTGCATTTTAGAAGAGCCCAAATGCTGCTGCTACAGCCAGTTTTCTGCTCTAGCTTTTTGGCTGCTTAGTGAGTACCCACCTCCCAGGCCAGGCTAGCTCATCACAAAAACCATCCTTTGGGCAGTTTTCCCATGCTTCTGACTTGTTCAGCGCTATTTCTCGTCTCTCTGCCTACTCTGCTCTGGGTGACCTGGTTTCTCCACAAATCCAAGCGCTATCTGCATCCATTCCCATTGCAGCTATTATTGAAAACCAGTGAACCTCAGCCGAGAGTCTATGCCTTCTTTATTCATGTTAACTTAATGTACACAATCTACTTTAAGCCCCTCTCTTGTCTAAGAAGTCAGGACTGTTCCAGCCCATGTCAGTGACAAATACTGACTGGAGGGACATTGTGTGCAGAATATCATGTTTTGATAGTTACTCTCGTCATGGACATTCTTATGTCAACTTGAGAGAAGCAGCAATTGAGGTAGAGGAAGGACTGGGAGTGAGCCCACAGGGAGGATGGGCAGCGGAACCTGGGACACTGACGAGTCTCATGAGAGGGCTCGCCACCACACCCATATCTATTCCTCCCCCAATCTCAGTGACGGCATGAATGGCTGGTTTCAAGTACGATATCTCTCCTCAAAGAAAGTGCCAATGCCTTCAAGTAAGGCAACAGCTCATAATTTGTTGTGAGAGCATAAACATACAACCTAAGTGGTAAATAAAGCACTCTGCCTGTCTAATCTCTCCTAACCTGATTTACTAACTTGCGATTTTTTTAGACAGCCAACAAAAGGGATTAAAGAACAACACAGCATGAAAATTATAGTATAAACCCGATTCACCTAAAATACACGTTTTTACATGTGTAATAGGCTTCAAAGAACGTGACTCAAACTGCGGATCAATGAAAACATTTCATATTAGCACCTACAATCATAGATCCCAAGGAAAACAACGTTCTAACATTCACATGCACTCACACACCTCTTTCTGTGCTGCTGGGGAATCAAACCCAGGCTTCATTTATGCAAAGTAGTCAACCAATTGGGCTACATCACTAGTCTCTACTCTCCCTCTCTTGACTCTGAAAGAACTGTGACCTTCCATCCCCAACACATTATTTCTTTGTTGTTCCTTTCCCCTCTACACAAATCAAATGTAGCTCTAGGAGAAAGCATGGCTAAGAAGTTAGACATCAGACCTGCTGTCTCAAGAAAGGACTTGGCCCGTCTGTGTGACTTTGAACCTTCACCACTCCTAAGCATCAGTATTCAGACTGAAAAATGGGCTGGTAACTGTGCTGTCTAGCAATGAATGTAAAGGTATGAGTGTTCTCCTGGCCAACATAGTTTCAACCATTCAACAGTGGCAATAACTGAGTCAGGGGAAACCCTTCTGAAGCCTTGGAGGAGGACAGGGCCTCACAGTGCACAGTTTATATCCCATGTCATGAGGTTGCCTTTGGTGAATAGAGTTCTCATGCGTAATCACTGAGAGCCTTACCTCCCTCGTGGGTGCTCTATGGTAAGCACTAGAGAACAATCATCATCTCACCAGCAAGAACAGAGGATCTGTCTTATTCTGGGAAGGTTTCATTATTTATTTTCATATACACTAAAATGAACCATGTGAACATATGGGGAAATAACAATAGAGCAAATAAAAATACCAAGCATCCCACTCCCGAAATCTTGAACAAGTAAGTCTTTGTGAAATTTGTGTCCATACATAGAATTCACATGTTCTATGAGCGAAGCCCACAAAGCCAGGACATTGCAGTTCTGTAGGAAAAAAGGCCTCTAGTCCTCAAATCCCATGACCATCATTTTGCTTAAGAAGTAAAGTTAATGGGGTTTTAATTAAGTGTATAAGCTGCAACCTGGAAGATGCTGACTTCCACAAGAGCCTGATTGATTCACTCATAAAAACCATCTAGATATGCACATAGCTACCCTTTTCTGGGGCAGATGGAGGCATTATTTAATTTTCAGTTTAATAGAAAGCATAAACATGGCATAATATCTGATGTTATCATTGTCTTTTATAAATTCTTCTTTCGATTTAATGCTGATGAGGCTCTCAGGAGGAAACTCTTTATGCTCCAGGAGAAAGGAGTAATTGATACTGGCTCTTTATTTTCCAAACTCTGTTGTCAGAAACAATGGTTAATACAGTCATGAAAACCAAGCCTGTTTCATGTGCTATTGAAGAAAAAGTTATGGAAAATGTACTAGGACATAGCTCTGCAGTAGAACACCTGCCTTGTATATGCAAATGCCTTTTTCAATTTCTAGTACTGAGAGGAAGATTTTGAGGAGGAGGAGGAGAAAAAGAAAGAGGAGGAGAAAGATGAAAAGGAAAAGAGAATGAGGAGGAAAAAAGGAAGGAGAAAGAGCAGAGAATGAAATTACAAAAGGATTTTAAAGTTTTTTTTCTTTGCTCAATAATTGCTTGTGTATTTTGAAATAGATAATTACAGCTGTTAAGTCCAATAAACTCAGTACTGTGAGAAATGATAAAGATCAGGCCAGGGTGTCAATCATGGATTATCTGGTTAGTTGATTCAATTTAGTAGATATTCAAATCTAGTAGATATTGGAAACAAAACTAGAAAGACAAAAAAAAAAAAAAACAGGGTGAAGGAGAATAGATGCTACTAAGGAAAATATATAGACAATATTTAAAAATTGTTATATTTGTATAACCATGCTTAAAATCCTGATTAGATTCCTATGGAAACCTGTGGTCCTTTTCATAATTTGGGGCTGTGCTATAACCCGCTCTGTTGATGTTCACATTGACTCTGAAGTCATTGAGATATTATCATTTTAGTTTTGTTAATATTGGTGAAATGTTTTATGCATTTTCTTGATTAGACTCTATGGACTGAATTCAATTCTTATTATCTTTTAGGTCTTCTTTCAAAAGGCTGTATTCCACAAACTTGGAAAATCTAAAGGAAATGTGCAGTATTCTTCATAAATTTCAATTACCAAAGTTAAATCAAGATCATGTAAACAGTTTAGACATTTCTACATCCCATTAAGTAATAGAAGCAGTCATCAGAAGTCTCCCAACCAAAAAAAAAAATATGTGCAAGGATAGATGGCTTTAACACAGAATTATACCAGACATTCAAAGAAGAGCCAATACTAGTATTCTCAAACTATTCCACAAAATAGAAACAGATGGAACATTGCCAAATTCATTCTATGAAGCTACAGTCACCCTGGTATCTAACTGATATCTAAACCACACAAAAACTCACCAAATAGACAAATTTCACTCAAGAACATTGATGCAAAATTATTCAATAAAATACTTGCAAACCAAATTTAAGAACACATCAAATACATCATCCACCATGATCAAATAGGCCTCATCCCAGGGACACAAGGATAGTTCAGCATATGAAAATCCATCAATGTAATTTACCATATAAACAAACTGAAAGAAAAAAATCACACGATCATCTCAGTAGATGCAGAAAAGGCCTTCAACAAAATCTATTGCCCCCTCATGAAAAATGTCTTGGAGAGATCAGGGATACAAGGCCCATACCTAAACATATTAAAGGCTATATACAGCAAGCCAATAGCCAACATCAAATTAAATATAGAGAAACTCAAAGAAATTCCACTAAAATCTGGGACAAGACAAGGTTGCCCACTCTCTATATATCTCTTTAGTATATTACTTGAAGATCTAGCTAGAACAATAAGACAACTAAAGGAGATCAAGGGGGTAAAATTGGAAAGGAAGATGACTGATCACTCTGTTCGGCATCTACTTCACATACCTGAGTGGCAAGGGGTTGAGTGGTGCAACACATTTCCATCATTTTTTCTCCTGCAAGCCCCTAGCCAAGGGCACTAGGTTTCCCTTAATTGTAGACTTGTGGTCCTATGGCTACCTACAGACCCCTAGTTGCCCATTTTTGCTTCTGAAACACCTTTCCTACCAATGCAACCAAGCAACAAGGTTCAGTTGAAACGATTAGAGCAACCTACCTGCAGTTTGCCACTTACCTACTCCTTGACAATGACAGTAAAATTAAAAGCTCTACCACAGGCCACGTCTTCTCCATGGCTGATGGCACTGGAGTACTTTCTGGGCTGTCATAAGATTTTATTCACTGAGGATTCTTATTCACATTTCCGACATCAGTCAAAGAAGATGTACTTCCCACAGTAAATGGCAGGCACTTAACACAATCAATGAGGAAAGAGGAATCTTTCAGATTTCTTCTCTGTAGTTATGAACTTTTCTTTGTACTTTTCCCTGTAACAGGCATTGGGAGAAAGAGTGAGGAGAAATTAAGAGCACATTATTTTCAGTAAGTTTCCTGTAAGTCTGCTTCTTATGGGTTATTTTTACTACACTATGCCAATGCATGGAAGAAAAAAAATACATCAATTTTCAAGAGAAGCAAATGGAATTCAGTTTTTGGGAAAAGGGAAAACAATTAGGTAATTAGCTTTCAGATCTAGAACATTCTCTTTCTCATCTGCCATGACACCTTTAGCTCTTTCTCACTCTGGCCAAGGAAACCTGATGATTTCTAATGGTGTGGATACCTTTCACCCCTTTTTGGAACATATAAATATGGAACCAAAATGTATAACCATGTGTTTGACCATTTGTTCCCTCAGTGATGTAACTGTGAGGTCATCCACACTGCTGCATATCCACGGAGTTTATTTTAGTTGCTGTTTAGTATTCTCTGTGAATTTATGACAATGTATATATGTTCATTGTTAACCATTTTGATGAGGCTAATAATCATCCTTTTAGGAATAGTTGTCTTATGTGGTTTTGGTGGATAGAAACGTTCTTCTCTTTCAGATGTATTTCCTAAGGAGATTAACTGAAGCATGTGTATACGTGAGCAGCTCATCTGGATAAAACAAAGTGTGTTTCAAAGCAGCTGTGAGACCATACACTGCTGGTAATACATACAATCCAGTCACTCTGTTCTCTCTTTTTCTCTACACACACACACACACACACACACACACACACACACACACACACACACACACACACTTTTATTTTTTGATGTGCTGTTAGGTTCTTATTCAGTGGATGTTATTATTATGTTTTAGACAGAGTCTCACTATGTAGCCTAAGAAGTCACAGAGATCAGCCTGCTCCTGCCTCCCAAGTTCTGGGATAAAAGGTGCCCTGCCCTGCCAATGTACTGGGTTTTAGCTGTTTTAACTTATATTTCACTTAGATTGCTTATGTGGATTTTTTTAATGCATAGTTATCATCTTTTATTAAGTGTCTGCTCCAGGCTATTTTCTGGTGTGTGTGTGTGTGTGTGTGTGTGTGTGTGTGTGTGTGTGTGTGTGTGTGTGTATGTATAGGGGGCAGGGAACCCTTTCATTTTCAGGTGTTAATTTATTTATCTTGGTTATAGGTCTTTGGTGAGCACACTTTAGGGTTATTTTCTGTCTACCTGAAGCTGCAGTTTTAAAACAGTAATCTCTTTCACCAAGATGTTTGTATTTTCTATGAGGATTGTTTTATTATATCCTGAGACATCTTCCTTACAAGATAATAAGGGTGTTTTCCTATACTTTCTTCTACAAGGTTTATTGTCTCAGTATTCCTCATGAGAATCTGTGATCCTTTGCACAATTTAAGGTCATGCTGTAACATATTTATTGATATTCATATTTGACCCTGAAGTCATTGAGGTATTTTCATTTTAATTTTGCTAATATTAGTGAAATGTTCTTATGTATTTTCCAGATTGGACCATATGAATTCAATTAAATTCTTCTCATTCTTTTTTTTTAACAGAGCAAACTTTTCAATCTTTTCATTCAAAATTTCATTTGAAAATTATTTCAACTTTAATTACTAATGGTTACATTGTATAATAAAATCCTAATTTAATTAAACATATGTCCTTTATATATGCCATTTACATCATAATTTCTTTTTATCAAAATTTTGTAAGTCTAAATTTTGATTAAAATGTCTTCCTATAATGTATTAATAAATATATTTAAAATTGGATGTTTCAATTGTCACAATTTAGCATGTATTGATGTTCACGGTTTACTTTGTTTATTAGTATATGAAATGTGAGTTTTGCAACCAAGAAGGTTAGAGGCCCAGCTCCACAATCCACAATTTGGAGGAAGCTTCTTCTCTTCCTCTCAGAAGAAAGATGATTCATTCTTCTACAAAGTAGTTCCTAAGAAGTTCAAGGTCACCATGTCAGAGCTGTTGGCACATGGCACAGCAGGAACATTTTCAATTGGGACAATTAGACCTTTTTACAGTCTTATCCCAAAAACAATGGCACAGATATATTTAAAGCTCAATTGGGTTGGGTTTGACACATCTATCTTATCTGTTTTCTTTTTTATGCGAATACCTCAAAAGGATTACAACTTTCCCAGTAAACTGCTCCAAGATTTACTAGCAAATTAAAAGGATTTAGTTGTAAAGATGATTGACGTTTAGGAATGATTCTAACACCATGTAAAATCAAAGATGAAGATTAAAATTAGTAGTATATATACCATTTGAATTGTGTTTCATAGAAAGTTATGAAAGCATAAATGACTTTGACACATAGGAGAAACGAGAAAATGAAGGCAAAGGAAGCCGACGGCCGAATGTCCCTTCCTAGTGTCCTCACAATGACCATATACGCTGGAATAAGACCCCCTGTCCTAGCTCCTGCTGTCTCACAGCCTGTAACAAATGTGAGCCAACACTTCTTTATATTTGCATGCATTTCTCTTTACACAGAAAGCAGCAATCATGTCTCTAGATTACCTGCTCTTTGAGATAAGTATGGACGCCATGATGAGGGAAACAAAGAGTGGCTGGCTATTTGGCTTCCTTTAGGAAATCTTGAAAGCTGTTTTTATTTATTTAGCTTAATCATATTTTTCTCTAGACAGTTGAGATTCCATTCATATACCAAAGATTTTTATTACGTGGTTGTAGGAATGCTCTTAAGATGGGCATCGGTGGCTCTCACTGAGGTGCTGATGAATGATGCTGGAAAAAGCCCACTGGGAAAGAAAGATGAGACGAACTGAGGGAGCAAGCACTGTTGACGCAAGCTCTCCCTTAAAGGAGCCTGAGGGCGAGGCAAGTCAGGCCTGACTTCAAACACACAAAGAGGAGAAATTTTGGATGTGAGTGATCAATGGGAACTTGGCACAAGTCGGGCTTACAGGAAACTAGTCTAAAAATAGTAACTGCATCATCCTGCACTTTTAATTATGTTTCTCCACAGTATCTCAAACATTCATTTATGATTAATAAAGTAAATGCAGCCAAATGTGTATCTTATCATCAAAATCAAGACAATTGTAACACGTAAATTTATAGATCCAACTGCCCATTAAATTAATTTTTATCACATGAGAAACAGCTTCAAATTATGGCTGTTATAATTGGGTTAATACATTCTCATTATTGAACAACATGCCAAATTGGATTTGTTTAAGAAAGCAATAGTATTACAAGCCATCCCGCCCTGACAGACAACGTCAATACTGCTTCTGATTCAGAGTGTGTGGTGGCCAACTAACGAATGCAAGAGGATCTGTTTAGATGCATGGTGGTGAGCTTTCATGGCACTGCAGTGACAATTCGCGACTATGGGACTTTGCAGAGAGAAAAGCTGGTATTTAACTCTAGCAGACTGGACCCTTTCCTCTTCAGAAAAAAAAAAACCACATATATTTCCATGTAGCTTAAGGCTATCGTAGGATAGATATACATGACATGAAAGCTGTAATATTTTGTGTAGGGATGGGTTGGGGGGATTTATTGCTTCTAGTCATTCCTGGCATCATTTTTCACAACTGAAAAGCTGTATCTTCGTTATGTGATACCCTGTTTCTAGCTATAAAAATGAAAAATGTATTTTTTTCCCTCAGAATTGTTTGATTAAAAAAAAAAGATACAAGCTACTTGCTGTCAAGTTTTGGTTTTCAGATACAAATTGTGCGTTTTATGACTGCACCCAAATGAATGTTATCTTTCCCAAGAGGTCACTGTTCAAAAATACCTAAACAAGAGTTATTGATGCCATAAAATTACTTGATGCATTTTATAAAAGAAGAGGGAATAAAAGCCCTTTCACATAACCAAATAGTCTCCTGACTGTCTCTGTGTTCAAACTGAAGGCTAATCTCTGTGAAACATTGAAATAACATTTTGTTCATGTAAGGCGCCTCTTCCAAGGAACTCTTCTTATCCTCGACATTTCTTTTCCTACTCTTCTGTGTTCTCAGTGAACAAATACTTGCAGAAGCATCATCCTAACTGTTGTCCCTGTCTGATCTCTCTCTCACCTCCCATACTCATATTTTAAAAAATCATCATAGACACAAATAACGTTAGGTCTGTCCTTGTAAAGTTTTAAGTACTCGGAACAGCTGTTAGTTCTAAGTGCAGTGCTGTTACTAAAAGATGACTCTGAGCCGGGCGTGGTGGCTCATGCCTTTAATCTCAGCACTTGGGTGGTAGAGGCAGGCAGATCATGGTGAGTTCGAGGCCATCCTGGTCTACAAAGCGAGTCCAGGAGAACCAAGGCTACACAGAGAGACCCTATCTTGAAAAGCCAAAAAATAAAATAAAATAAATAAAAAATTACTGTGAAACACAGCATTCTGCTCTTAGTATATTTGCAAATAATTCTTGAATTTATTGTGTTTAGAAATGATTTCCCTGTGGCTGGAGAGGTGGATCAGTGGTTATGAACATGTGTTGCTCCCTGCAAAGGACTAGAGTTTGATTTCCAGGACCCATAAACTGGTTCAAAAGCACCTGTCACTGCTGCAGGAGATTTGGCAATCTCTTCTGATTTCTGCAGGAACCATGCATGCATGTGATGCACATACATACGTGTGCTGAAAATTCTCATACACACCAAATAAAATGAATAAATCTGTAGATCTATCCAACAAATGTGTCACATTTGCAGCACACAAACCTCCTCAATATTTAAAACTGGAGAGAAGACACAAAGACAAAGGGCCTTTTTTTTTTCTTCACTTTATTGAATAGAAGAATGTTTCCTCTATATTGGTCCTGGATTCATGTAAGGCTCTTTATGCCTGGTTCTAGCATAGGACTGCTTGGTCTCTTCAGGGGTTTGAATCACTGTCCCTGTCATCTGAACCCAAAGGCCCCATTTTTACCCAGTGACTTCTTGAGTAACCCACAGGTTATTCTGATTCCCTTTTTCTGCACTCAAACAGAATCATAAAAATTAGTGCTTAATCATACTCTGCCTAGCAAGGGATGAAGAATTGTGCATCTGGACCGCTCCTCAAAATTATTCCTTATTACGTTCATAGGAAATATGTTCATCATGTTTAGAGTCAATAATAAATGGGCTCAGGAGTCTATACGTGTGTGTGTGTGTGTGTGTGTGCATGTGTGTGTGTGTGCGTGTGTGTGTGCGTGTGTGTGTGTGTGTGCGCGCGCGTGCGTGTGCGTGTGCGTGTGTGTGTGTGTGTGTGTGTGTGTGCATGTGCGCACATAGAGTCATATTAACTTTAAAAGTTATAAATTTGAAAGAGGGTGAGGGAACACATAAGGATTGGAGCAAGGAGAAATGATGTAAATATAGTTCTCATGGACTCTAAAGGAAAATATAAAAGCAAAAATCAGTCTTATTGACTCTGGATGACGTCTCGGTCCTCTTAGCCCATCTGATAATTCAGAGAAGCCAATGGCCTGAGCAGAACAGTACAGCATCTCCTTTAACTTCAGAGGCGGCTACTGATGAGGCCCAAAGATGCCGTTAGAGACAGGAGTTGCATCTTCCTTCTTCAGTACGAGCCCTTCCCAGAAACACTTTCCTACGTATTCCATAAAACATCTGAAGGAGCCAGGTGGTGGTGGCACACCTTTTTAATCCTAGCACTTGAGAGGCAGAGGCAAGGGGATCTCTGTGAGTTCGAGGCCAGCCTGGTCTACAAAGCAAAGTCCAAGACAGCCAAGGCTACACAGAGAAACCCTGTCTCAAAAACAAACAAACAAACAAACAAACAAAAAACCCCCAAAACATCTGAATGAATGAAGTGGGGAATGAGGAACAGACGGAATAGAGGCTGGGCTCAAGTAGCCGAGTCACTTCCACATTACTGGTTGCTGGCATGGAGTGAAGCAACTGTGATTTAAAGCAAATGATTTATCCCCGCTCAGAAATAGATGCTTCTCTCTTCATCACTGTCAAAGCTCATTCTACAGACTGTTTCTAATAACCTCAGCACAATGAGAATATTTTAATAGGGGGATCATTCTTCAATCTGTCCCTAACTTTTTTTTTTTAAAGAACATTTTATCATGGCTGGCTCCTACAGTTTGTTACGGTGAATTTATCCAGTGACTGACTGGCAGGAGGGAGGCAGGGTATGTGTACCAGGTTTGAGTGCACTGCTAGATCCCACAGGAACGTCTTTTATTCTGGTAAGAAATCACACACACAAAAAAATAAGCAGTGATAGGCATTTGTCTCCTGGTACTCTGTAGGATACAACAAGTTGACTTCCTTGCTCCCCGAACATGCTTCTGCCAATATCAGGGTGATTTCTCATGCAGAATTATTTCCTCAAATTTTCTGTCTGCAAACGGTAATCTCATTCACCTATTAAGTCATTTCTTGTTTTGAAAGTTGCCCTGTGATTGGACTTAATCATTTCCCAGCATCATTTTATAGGAAGCTCTTGCGGTTACCCTTGGTTACAGCCTGGACTCCATTATTCCTCTATGGGTCCTTCCTGTAAGAGGGAAGCCTGGCATGAGGAATGACTGGGGCCTTGCAGACACTGAGCTGTGAAAGAGGAGGCAGGCAAGAGGATTGAAAAGCTGATTATCTGGTCACTTCTTCGGCATCTGCTCCTAAACTTCATACATCACAGACGTTGACAACCAATCTCTGGTTTTCGTGCACTCACCTTAACGGCTGGGATGTCAAGCCTGGAGGAGAATGTGTAAAGATATTTGAAAAAAAGAAAAGGCAAAAAGTGAAAGTGAGAAGGCAAAAGATTACATGGAGCATTGTAAATCTACTTGAAAACAAAATCTAAATGTCACGCCATGTATCATCCTGTAAGGAATGCCCTGTTGTGTCCTTCACCACCTCCTTCGCACTTTGGTTCTGGGCTGCCTGCATACATTTGCCACCAGCAGTGCTGAACAAAAGGTTCTGGTGATAATTTAGTAATTTGGATTTTGTAATAAAGGAAAAGTAGGTCTTTAGGAGGACTGATAATTAAGTCAGCACCTTTCGCTTCTGTGTCTTTTTCCTCTTTCATTATTTTAATGGGGCTGCTGTCCTCATCACCTTCCATTAAGAGTGAGTGTCCACGGAGTAGCTCTCTTTGGCTCAGTAAAGTTGTGGTCCTGTGCAAAGCGTGGAGAAGTCTGACTCATACCAAGGTGTTATCAGTAAAAGGATGCTCTTCTCTACAGCATTAACAGGAAGCTTTAACTGAGGCAATGTTGTCAGCTATCAAGTCACATAACATGGCAGCACTTCCGATAGAATCTAGACAAGCTAAGGAGCAGCACTACTTCCCCAGGAACATGTCTTTCAAAATCCGATCACTGGTTCTGGAACCACACAGAGCTGAAGGCAAGGGAGGGTGGTTCCCTGGGACCATCCAAGCATCCAATCATCTGTTCCGCTATCCCTTAGGGATAGTCCTACAAACAAAGCTTAAATACAAGTACAAATAGTAAAATTCAAACATTACCTATTACTGGCCTTGAAATCAGAAACCAGATAAATGATCAATTCAAGGGACTATGGCCAGTGCTTTCTCTATTCTTTACTGTTTGTTCGAAGTGGTGGGATGAACAAAATGGCTTATGCTACTTGTTTCTTTTGATATAGCTTCCCTTCCCTTTTTAGCTCCTGACCGTGCTAATAAGAAGAGGCTGCGAGTTGGGGGTTGACAAAGGGGGAAAATACTCTGAAAAGGAAGAAAGAGCACTCTGACATCAATAATAAATAACTGGGATGTGAGCGGACGCCGAAGGCAGTCCCAGACCTCTAATGAGTTCTATACAGCTGGAAGCTCCTCAACAAGAGGTGTCCTTTTCCCACTACGCCTCAGGACTGAGGACGGAGGTGAGAAGCCAATGCCCCTGAAATTCTTCACTTTCTACTTTCCACAGGGCTCTCATTCTCTCCCTCGTGCTTCCCTAATGTAAGTCTGCATCTGGGGATTTGTATGAAGCAGGTAAGATGAAGTTTTAATATGCTTTATTAAAGATCAAATAAAAACATAAAAAGAGAAGCAGACCAAGGAGTTTCCCTATGGCTGGAGGGCCCTCCCTGGATTTAGAGGGAAAAATGGAAGTTCCATTTGCTTGGCTCGGGCCGTTAGTGTTAGAGTCTGCTGTAGTGTGTCTTTGTGTTGCCTGTAATTCTGCACTCTCAGCAGAACCTTGTAAGAAAAGCTTTCTTTTCCATGAAGGACATAAGGGTTCCTGGGAGGGGGAGCAGCAGGAGAACCTGCAGCATGTGCATTGCACTTAATGCCTAGAGAGAAGAAGAAAAGCATCTAAGCCTTAAGCCGTCTATGCATACTGAGTGTTTATTCATTTAACTCTATACTTTCACAGGCTTTTATTAAAAACGATTTCTTAAATGTATTTTCATTTGAGGGGAATATTCTGCTTCATTAGCAAACAACATACCCAAGTAGCTTATGTCAAAGGACAGACGTACTCTCCATGATGACATTTTCAAGGGCCTTTGTGCCATATCTGTCTCTGGTCTCCATTATATATCTATAATATCTGATGCCAAAGAGCTTTGTCTGATCCATGCTAATTAATGACAAATCAATAACTCTATCAAATAAAATTTTCTTTTCTCCACTGTTTATTCCTTGGCTTAGACTCGGTGTATTAAATGAACTCATCTTTTCATCTCTATGCCTGAACTCTCTCCCTGCCTACCCTCTGTCCTTCTACACACATTAGCAACAGGCCCTAAGTACTAAGCTCTGAACAAAATGGATCTAATTGCTAACGTTATATGTGAGAGTCAAGGAAACAAAGAACTACAAAGAATAGGCTAGAAATCTAAGTGCTCAGTCAAAGAAATAAGAATGGCAAAGAAAGTCCCAAAAATGTCCATCCTCCTTAGCAATTAGGGAAATTTTTAATTAAATCAATTTTGAAATTTCACCTCACTCTACCCACAATGGCAAAGTTCAACAAACAAACAAACAAACAAAACCAACCGACAACAAATGCTGGGGTGGTTATTGAGAAAGAGAAGCCTACGATATAGCTCAGCAATGTAAATTTCCACCTACTAATAACAGCCAAGAAATGGAAGAAATTTAACATCCTTCGTGGATGAGTGGATAATGAGGATGGGATGCTGTTCAGCTACAAGGAAAATCAAAATTGAATCATGAAATTCATAGGCAGATGGGTGGGACAAGAATAGAGTACATTGAATGAGGTAACCCAAAGCCAGAACAAGCAATGGTTCATATTCTCTTTCATATGAGATCCATAGCTCAAAAATCTTCAGTTGTGAGTATGAGGCATGAAGAAATCACAGAAACCAGTAAAATATAAAGGGACTATTGGGGAGTCTTGAAGGGGAATAGCAGGATATAGATGATATGATTTGGGAAATAGACTAAAGATATAGGGCTTCACCTGTCATGGAAGGAGGGAGGTTAATGCAGAAGGAGAAGGAATAATGAGGAATAAACAACACTGTGGATGGAGAGTGACTGGGCCCCAGGTGAAAGTGGTCTTGGCGGGCTTTGCCCCATTGAAACACCTCTGGTACACCACGGAGAGAAGCCGATTGCTTCTATTGGGGAGAGGATCTGCATTCAGGCCCAGAGACACCAAGGGATCCGTCCTGTGGAACTGATACACAGAAGGTTTATTCTTGTTCTTTTTAACCTGCTTTCCCTCTTGTTTAGGGTAGTCGGGTTGTAAGGAAGATACGTTTGTTTAATAAGTTCATAATAAAATCTAATTGTTAAGGAACCAGAGCCAACAAATGGTGCCCAACATGGCGCCGCTTGTTGTTTTTTAAATTACCAGTAGAGGCCTAATATCCACACCCTCATGGTCTGATCCTGCAGCCTTCTCTCTTGTCTTTCTGCCTGCTGCCTCTCCCAGTCAGTCTGGAACCCCTGGTCTTTCCTCTAGATCCTCTGCCCATTGATGGTCGATTTGCAATACCGTAGCCCAACTGGTGTCTCCTTCCTGTCCTTAATCCCTGGGCCCAAATGGCTCCTTTCCTGACTATCACAGGTGCTTCTCTAAATTGGGTGTCAGAGGTGTTCCAATGGGGCAAAGCCCACCAAGAATACTTTCACCTGGGGCCCAGTCACATTCCTTCCACATAACACCAAGGTTATTTGGTATTTGAAATTCAAGGGAACTCCAGTCACTTCAGTGGGCAGCACTCTGCACAAGAACCATAGGCTAACAAAAACTCCAGCACCAGGCATGAGAAACCTCCCTCTGAAGGGTTGGCCAGGATAGTGTATGCAATTCCCCCAAAGAGCAGATTATCAATGCAGCCATTGGTTGCCTCTCAAGCAGTGAAGGTATGCCTCTCTTGTTGAAGATACTATATACTTAGGAAGCAGGACTTAAATGATTCAAGCTGGAGCTGATCTGAAAACCTCTTTTCTGGTCTAGCTTCCATGGTTCCATAAAGTACTATGGAAGCTAAGGGAGGAAAACAATGAAACAGTCTACCCAGATATAATACGCACAAATCATGACAGCCACTAGCATGGCAAGATACGCATAAAGGTGCAAGAATGGCACACACACACACACACACACACACACACACACACACACACACACACACCCCAGTGGCAACCAACAGCTGTTTAATTTGACTTAAGGTCCATTCACAGCTTCCTGGGACTAGTGAGGTGTGAGGTCATGGACCTTAGAAAAGTATCTCCAGACCAGCAAAATCCCTTATAACCTTCTAAATTTTATGTACACATAAATAAATGCAGCTACAACCCCTCATCAAAGAAGCTTCCTTTACAACAAATGGAAAGCATCACAGAAAACCACAACTGAGCAGTGTAAAGATAAGCAGATTATGGGCAACCCAGACATTACACTTTCTGCATCTATGGCACAAGGAGCATTACAGAAAATGGAGAAGGACGATTGTAAGAACCAAGGTCATAGGAAGTCTACTATAAAACAGCCTTTCCTAGAAATGACTGTATGAATAAGTCTGGAACAATGGAAATACTAATGGACATCTTACTGTGAAATACTGAAAAATAAATAATATCCCACCCTTAGATGAAGTAAAAGCAGAACATGGAAACTAATGAATGAGGGAGAAATGGAATTAGACTCCTCTAGGGATGATCCAGGCCCTCATTGATTGACCAATGTAGAGTGAAGATCCATGAAACCATATATATCACCAGCAAAAATGGACTCAAAAGGTTATATTTATTTGTATTTATGCATACACATCCATCTGCAGAAAACACACACACACACACACACTACCACCACCACCACCACCACTAATTAATAATAATGATAATAATAATGACAATGATGATGACGATGATGATGATGATGATAAAGCATCACCTAAAAGAGTAGGAAGACATGGGAAGGGCTTAAGGGAGGGTAGCTTGGAAAGCCAGGAGGAGAAAAAGCTATGTAATTTTGCTTCATTTAGAATGTTAAAATAAAGATGACGGGAAGGAGAAGCACGGGCAGCAAGAATTACTAGATTAGGGTTAGCTGAGACTTCCAAGAGGATGAAGAGGACTGGATGGAAGTGTTCTGCAGAACACAGCTACAGTCTGCCTCCTGCCCTGGTTTGGTAGGCCCATCTTTTCCGGTATTGTCGTATCCCTGATACTTTACTGTTGCTCTGTTCTGCTTTATGGCAAAGAAGGGTACGTTTGCATAGGATTTGGTTTTTACCTGATTCTCTACTGGTCATGCAGCTGCCCATCTGCCATTTATCTCCTGGACTTTGGTGTTCCATGTGTGTTTTTCATGTGTTTTCTGGTGGTAAGGCTCTTTTCCCTTTGCATACCCCTCCATCCTTCCTCAGTGTGGTCCCTGTTACCAATCCATGTTGCTAATTCCATTCCTTTGTTCAATGCTGTACTTGTGAATTGCACTAACTACTAGGTTCTACTACAGGGGGCATGTCCTAGACACGGTCACTCTTCCTTACTCCTGGGCTGTCATTCATAACTAATAGCCAGACTTTGATTTTCATTAGCTCTCTGAAGAGACATTCATGTTCAACTCCGGGTCAGACTTAGAAACTGCTTAGCAACTGTCATGACTGACTTTCTGACCAAATGCTCCCTAGAGACCTTGGGAAAATAAAATTTCTCTCTGCCATTGTGAAATGGAGTCATGCACTGCACACACACATATGCACTGTATATAAGATAGTACTTGGAGGATGAATGAAAAATAAAACAAAACAAAACATACAAATGGAACACTTAAAATATTCCCTGGCATAAAAGGGAAAATACAGTAATAATCAGACACAAGATCTAGAGAACATGGTAGAAGCATTGCAAGTAAAAATTTCAATAATTAAAGACATGAATGGGGCACAGTGGCCCACACCTGTAATTCCAGCACTCACGAAGTAGAGGCAGGTGGATCTTGGTGATTTCAAGGCCAATCTGGTCCACAAAGTGAGTCCAGGACAATCAAAGCTACACAGAGAAACCTTGTCTACAAAATAAAAAGAACAAAATAAGTAATAAAATAATAAACAGAAGAGTGGAACCAGCCTACATTAAGAACGCAATGTTCTGTACCTTACTTTCTCTTAAAATAAGAAGCAAGGATAATTAAATAGGGAACATTATCATTGTTATCACAGAAGTGAGAGTGATGGGGACCAGCTATCCTCAACTCGAGGAAGAAGAGGTGATTACTGCAGCTCAGAGTCTACTGCAGGGATGCTCCTCTCTTGTCGGCTCTCAGATCAGAACAGGATGATGCCTCAGACAGCTCCCTGTTCTTTTTCTCTACACATTCAACACTGTCAAATTTCTGTGCTTGCAGCTTTCAATAATTCAAACATTAAACAATTGCTTTCCAATAAGACCCCCGTTTACTACGTAAAGATGCATGATAGAAACACACAAGAATTCAGACAACAATGTTTGACAAAACCAAACCAAACAAAAACAAAACCCAAAAACCCCAACTCTGTATGCATTTATTAAATGGACAACAAATAGACTATGTCATGACACGGGAAGGCTTCGTGCAGAACGTGGAAGGGCATGGAGGCTGGAGAGCCATGTGCTTAGGCACTTTGTTATCTAAGGTTCGGAGTGCCAGTCTGAAAAGCTGCATACCCAGGGAGTTGACTCTGCCAGCTCCAGCCTGCTACCGACTCCTGTCATTAGTAATGAATGAGCCTGGTCAGGCTGAAAATGAATAGTAGCCAGGGTTGTGAGATGGCTCCGTTCCAGATGATGTTTGTTTATATTCAGTAATTAGAGCCCAGCTGCTAGAGGGAGGCAGGCGTATCCCCAGCTGGATTTTAGAAAATGTGGCCTTTCATTCAAAAGGCTGCTCTCAAGAAATCCGATTTTACCAAACTGAGAGAGTTTGACCCCGTGAAGACATGTCAACAGTGTTGCGTGCAGTCAGGCACCTCTGCTGGTTCATCTCTGGCCTTCAATTATGATGATCCGAGAAGTAGCACACTTCACAAAATGGAGTCTAATACAAGGAACACCACAGAAGAACAAGGAAAATATCCAAGTTTTCCAGGAGACCACCATGGGCTCACATTTGGAATAGAGTCATAAAAGTCTTTTTGAATAGCTTCAATTCTAGTTGAAGCCTCCATTCAAAAGAATATTGATACAGTTTGAGGCCACATAGACAACGGGTGAATAGAAGATGGCAAAAATGGAGAGAGGGAGTCTTAAGAGAAAACAGATGGATGCTCATCTGGGATATAAACTCTAAATCCAAAAAGAATAATAAATAAGCAAATAGCATCCTAAGGTTGCATCTTTGAGTCCCACGTGTCCTCTTTATAACCAAACCTGTGGAAAGCTGCATCTCGGCTTTCAGAGTTGTTTTCCTCTTATTTTCGCTTCTAATCCTTGATACAGCTCATGCTTTAACCTGCAGAATGGAAAATGTGTTTGCCATAGAAGGCATGGGACATTGATCTGAAATCAGTGCCTTCTGAGAAAACACATACATATTTTTTTCTTTTTAAAAATACTCTATAGTTTTAAGATTATCTGAATTATCTGTAGGCCTGACTAGCAATCAATCAAGACTTTAAAATAGCCTCAGTTAACCTGGGGCAGGGTAGATATCAATCCTCTAAACTACCTCCCATAGTGGGGCAGGCATGGGATCCCTACCTCAAGCATTTGCTTCTAATAACTTCTGTCAAGTTACCTCCCATCCATAATCCCATATACTTGTTAGTGTTCTTCATCTGGGCTGGACTCTCCATCCATGTCGTTGGCCATATGCTTCTCCTCCATCTAACCCATGGCAGCCTTTCTCTCTTCCCTTTAGGTCTCTCTCCTTTCTTTTCTCATAGCAGTCTTTCTTCTTCCCAGAATTCCTCTCCCTCCTAGCCCCACCTATTTCCTTTGCCCTGCCCAGGTGGGATGGCTTTTTATTAAGCAAAAGGGTCACAGAGACAGGAAGCAGTAATTAGCATCAAAATACACCAGACCATCCCCCAACATATCCCCTTTTCTGTCTAAATAGAAAAGTCCATTTTTATATACAGTAAGCACAATTATGAAAAATTATAAAAACCAATAGGTAAGACTTACACACATAATTCTTTAATCAAAATGCATTTGGCAACCTTGTAGAAAATGTTATCTATTTTATCTTGGTAAATCTAGAGCTTTGAACCTAAATTAACACCTATTAAGCAAAAGGGTCACACAGACAACAAGCAGCAATTAGCATCAAAATACATCAGCCCATCCCCCAACAATACTCACACTGGTTGGGAAGATAATCTCAAGTATCCTAATCATTAGCCATTAGCCGTTCAAGTTAGAACGTATAAAACAATAGATCAACTTATTTTTAAACTGAACTTGAAAATATTTTTAATTGGCAAAATTGATATAGGCAAACCTTTGCTTCGGACATCCTTAATAGATATCAGCAACATCATAACTCATAGGCATGCATTCCTTCTAATACAGCTGGCTGAGACAACATGGACCCCTCCACCTGCTTGCCAGACTCCTTGACTTGTTTAATTGACTATTGATATAATTAATTATAAAGTTGGTAAAGGGTGCCGGGATGGCTTCTGAGGAGAACTGAAGACAAAGGACTCAAGGGAGCCTGGGCAAGGGTCTTGGATTGGTGGAGTAAGCCCTAGAGGACAACAGAATGTTCCAGTTTTTTCAAGACACAGACCATGTGGTGATTCAAGGCTAAAGATGCATGGGAGCTCAAGCAGAATCTCCAGCACCGCCACCATTGCTAGCATAAACAATGCATACACAATGAGGACTATGGTTCCCTGTGCCTCCCAAGTTCAGCTGCAGGAAGCTGACACAACCCTTCACAAGCTTTTGAAGCACAAACCCAAATGACCTGACATAACATTACCTACGAGCGTCAGCAAGTCAGACTCTGGGGTCTGGAAATACCTGAGTTAAGAAAATAAATTATATACTTTGGTCACGGGACATAGGCCTTCTCTTTTCCAGCTAGCTTTTAGCTTTTATAGTACTGGATGGTGCAATGCAGGCAGCAGGGGAAGGTGTCATCAACAGTATTACCTAGATGTCATCCCTGGGCACTGCAGTGACAGGTGTGAACATACAGGTTGTGGAAGTTACTGGTCCCTTTCTGATTGGATTGAAAACCCGGTACAGAGGAAAAAAGTAATGTCTGGTACTGTAAATATGGCCAAGAGCCCATAGTTGTGGGAGTCCATGGGGACCTACCACCATTATTCTGCTAAATGAATTTAGCAACAGACTGCTCTAAGCATGTTTCTATGAACCTTTGGATTAGCTCAGTTCTCAGGCATCATCACAGAAGTTTCTCTGTGCCATGAACAGTTGCTAATGCCGAAACTCACAGCTGGCCAAAGTGCAGAGAATAAGTGTCAATGGGGTGCTTCTTCATTGAAGGAATGTCTATGTCGTTCCTACTCCAAAGCCTAAGGATCATCATGGAAAGAAGAGTAGAGAGATGGTAAGAGCCGGGAGGAGGGAGGAATAGACTGAAATGGGCTCTTCTAGATATGATAGAAACACTGTGTGAGTGATAAAATTTTATGTATTTTTTCTTAATTTTTAATTTATTATAATTTATTCAGATTACATCTCAATTGTTATCTCCTCACTTGTACCTTCCTGTTCCCATCATCCTTTCCTCTTCTGCTTTATTCTCCTCCCCTAGATCTCTGACAGAAGGGGATCTCCTTCATCACCGTCTGACCACAGCCTATCAGGTCTCATCTGGATAGCCTGCTTACCCTTCCTCTGTGTGCTCCTGCACCTCCTCATCAAGAGAAAATGATCAAATAGGGGACGGACACTAGATAAATTTATAAATGAAAGTTGTTATTGCCTGCATGAGCCCCCACCCCTAACTAAGGCACTACAGACAGTTTATGGATTCTAGAAGAGGGAAAGCATGTTTTCTTTAACAATGCCATCTCTGGTGCAGTGGGGAACTACACACCCCTGAGTATAGGGGCAGCATAAATTACAAAAGATAAAAGGCCAAAAGTTTGGTGGTGAGGTGTTGGGTGCTGGAGCTTAGAGAACTTAGAGAGAATGGTGGAGTGTAAATATGATGAAAATAAAATATTATTTTAAAAGCAAATATTAGAAGCTGTATTTCTTGCCAGCTGAATACATGAATCTGGAGTCACACCTACCACAACAGTAAAAACATTTAGATAAACGGTTCCTTTGGGGGGGGATGCAAATTAAGTACAAACAATATCTTAAAAGAACATATCTAAAACAATAACTTTAGAAACACACTTATTGTTTTGTTTTAACAAAATTGAATTTCCTTAAACAAGCCATTGTTTAAAAAAAAATAGCTAATTGGAGTCTAAGGAGATAGCTCAAGCACTTACCACACAAATGTTAGGATGGTTGTCCAGACTCCCAACTGAGATATCATACTTATTAGCTGGTTATCCCAGCACTCAGGAGACAAAGACAGGACATTCCCAGAGTAAACTGCCTAGCTAGATTAGCTGAGTCAACAAACTGTAGGTTCATCAAGAGCTCAGGTCTAGTTTATAAGGTGGAGAGTGATTGAAGAAGAAACATGCCACCCGTCTCTGGCCCACACAAATGCTCACACAGAAACATCACACTCAAGCACACACTCAGCTCTCTCTCTCTCTCTCTCTCTCTCTCTCTCTCTCTCTTACACACACACACACACACACACACACACACACACACACACACACACACACCAGATAATTGAGGTATTGTCTTTCCATCTTTAGGACCGAGGACAATATCTTATTCTTTTGACAGTATGAACAGTACCTTCTCCACAATAATGATCCAGATGCTTTTGTCTTGAGGGCCTAGAATTGCTCAGGAATTGACACAGGTGAGATCAGGGGCTCCCTCATCCTGACTACAAAGGTCTGGAGTGTCAAGAGTAATCAACAAGATCAGACACACCGTATTGGATCACACTACTAGGTCCTGGCATAGCCTTTGAAATCCCATCTTTTTTTCCTGGTATTTTGTGACCTATTAAAGTGCTCTACTGGAAAAAAAGGGTTCTTCTGGTGTCTGTATATGCCAGAGCAGATAGCCTTGCAAATAAGAGTGCTCTGCATCTGATTTGATCACATTTAACTTGCTTTTTGAAGAAAAATAAAAGATTAACCTTTAAATGCTTGGCAAGCTGCACTCAACCCTTATCCTTGTGAGGAAACTTGAAAGGATGCCCTCAAAACTCATGATTAGCTTGAAAATCTGTGAGTTAGCCACATGAGGTATGAGTCTAATACCCAGTAAACTCACACGTTGCTGTGCTCCAAGATGCACAGGTCAGAGCATGAGGCAGTTCCTTCTATAAAAGTCTGCATTGGCCTTTTCCAATTCAAATTAATGGAGGGTTTTGCACAAGCCTGTCTTGGCTTTGAGGCCCTTGCGATTTCAGACCATGGTTTATAGAAGTGGAGCTTAAACCAACTGAAAGAGTGGTTTGCTACTGAGGTCTGGGGCTGTGGGGAGCCTAGGTAACTATTGTAGGGTTTCCATTGTGAAATGGTGATGATGATGGTTATGATGATGATTATGCAATTATATGTTATTTTTCTTCACAATAATGTAAGGGTTTTTGTGACTGTCTTGTACAATGGCATGGAGCACTGAGACAAAAAGATGGAAAATGCCCCCAACTGAGTGAGAAGCTCAGTCTCTGAAGGACCTTCTGATCTCAGTTCCATGTCAGAAGCAGAAAGGACAGGTGCTCCAGACCTCCCGTTAAAGGTAATCTCATACTTGATCATTAAACTGGAAGTGTCCTTATCCGATTTTAATCTCTTATTCTCTCTTCTTTGGCATAAAGACCTAGACTTTTCAGATATGTAGGAGTTAAACATTTGCCTACCAATTTTTATTTTTATGTATTTTGTTTACCTTTATTCCTTACTATTTTTCAGTGTTTGGTAACAAGTACAGGTCATTCTTCTTCTAGAGAGGTGTATGCCACTGGGCTGTAACTGCAGCCCATCATGCTTGTTAATTTTAAACTAAAGATAGAACCAGCTCTTTGGTTAAAATGACTTCATGGATGTAGGATGCACCTATATATGAAAAGGTGAATGAGCTAAGAACTGAACTGTGTAAAACAAGTTTTCTAAAACAGTTATGTTAGGTGGTTTAGTTTATAAGTATAACTAAAGATCAGTGGATGGGCCAGTGACATCAACAGGGTTCATTACTTACTGTTTCCCAGAAGAGGAGGAAAGGACTTGGGAGTGTAGATCAGCATTAGAATGATAGCCTAGGATAGGAGAAGCCATAAACTCAGTACTCCATACATGAAAAAATAAAATAAAATAATGGGAAGAGGAGGAAGAAAGCTGCATTGTACAGGGAAGCAGTAGAAAAAAGAGCGAGGGGAGGAACATGGGAAACATAGATAAAAGCCTATGGGGTGTGGGAGGTTGTTAGGTGACTTGTTCTGGTTTCCTCTATTGCTGTGATAAAATACTTTTTAGCTGAGAGCAATGTAGAGAAAGAAGGAGGTTACTTCAGCTTCCACGTTACAGACCATATTCCAGGGAAGTCAGGGTGATAACTCAAGTAGGAACTTGAAACATAGACCATGGAAAACTGTTACTCCTGGTTTGCTGACAGGTCTGTGCTTAGTTTTCTTATACAGTCCAGGCTACCTGCTCAGGGAATGGTGACACCCACAGTAGGATGAACACTTCTTCATCAATTAATAATCAACGCAGGCCCAAAAAGCATGCTCACAGGCCAGTCTGATCTGAGCCGTGCCCAAATGCGACTCCACTCTCAAGTGATTGTAGGCTGTGTCAAGCTGAGAGTTAAAACTGACTAAAACAGGGACATTCACTACTGAAGAAAGAATAAATGGTAGGTATTGAGGATTATGGCTAAAGGAATTTTAAGTGGTTTTCTTGAACCTATGAAAACACAGGGTGTGGTGGTTATAAACAGCTTTGGGAAAGAGTTTAGCTCATGTTTCCAAAATTCCAAATAGTCACAGAATGTTGATTGGATATTATAACCAATACACAATGCATTTTATTTAAACAATTTAAAAGCATGTTTATGAAATTTTCTTATCAATGTTTATTGAGCTACTTTTTTAAAAAATTCAAAATTCTTTCCAACTTTCTCTTTTACATCTAAATCAGTTTGATTCCATACAATTCATTTTATCTTCTTTAATGCATGAAGCAATGATTGTTGTGATTGTTGTTTTTCTCTCTTTGTTTAGCATTTTAGTTTGTGATTGTTCATGATCTTTTTAGCAACCACTTTAGGTATTATGAAGCTATGTAGTTATTTTTTGTTTTTGTTTTTTAACAGGAGTTGAATTATGCCTGATTCAGGTACTGGAGAATAATTAATCCTTGGAGCATATTATTCTTCAAAACTAGCCACAAACTATCTAACAACATTTAAAACATTACTGTTTTACTTCTGGCAAGGTTAACAGTAGGCTTTCATTAAATGTGCATTAAAATTGGTGCTGGTTTTTACTGGCATTTTGACAATAGGCATGTGTGTATGTGAATGTGTGTGCACCTTTGAGTATGTGTATGTGCTTATTGGTTCAGTTTGTATTCTTTGGCAGTTTTCTCATCACACAAAAACAGAATCTAAGTACAGGGCTTGACATCAGAATCAATAGTGTACTGAACATGGAAGTGTCAGAGTAAACATCAATATGCCCAAAGCCATTCGTGTGTTGGGCAAAATCTAATTAGCAATGCAACCAGAATAACCAATCTTTGTCTACATCCATTCTTTCAGAGCTCTGCGCCTTCCCCCTATCCCAATACTGAAGTTTCCAAGTCCTCAGTTGCTGTATTCCAAACTGGCACAACACACCCACAGGTGCGAAGATTGCAGGTCACCCCAAACCACATGTAGGACTAAAAACAAATCTGGCAGCCTGAGGACCTGATACTCTTTGTCCAAGCCTTCATTGTTCTTCAGTTTTGCTTGCATTTAAGATGTGACTTAAAAGACTGTGAAAAATAAAACTATGCTAAAAGAAATGCAACACAAAACCCTAGTCTTTCCTAAACAAACAAAAGTATGGCCAAGTTAAATGAAGATGTTTACAGTTACTTCTTCAGGCTAAGTAAACACTCTAGAAATAAACTTTAGTGATACAGACTTTCCTGACAGTGGGAAGGAGACTGGTGTTTGGGAGAACAGGGACAAAGAAAGACACAGCTGTCATGCTGCCATTCTCCCACCTTTCCCCCTAACTCTGATATTGCCTCCTAATCATCTGAACTTTTGCTTTTCTTCACTGGAAGGAAGAATACAGTGCAAGTCTATTTGCCTCGCAGTGACAGGATGACTAGAAAGAAGCATTCACAGACAACACATTACTCCTTCTTTCTACAAGGTTATTTTAAAGCATAGATTTGTGCTATTTATACCTTTTTGAAAAGAACAGGAGAATTTGGCCAAATAGCTGACATTAAATTGCCAAATGGCTCTTTTGATCAACTGTATCTTACTTTTAAGGTCAGTACAAATACTGTCCAACGTCCACTTAAGGACCAGTCTCTCAGTGACACTGTTAAACATGAAGTCCCTCATCCTTCATGAACATGAAAGTATTAACTCAAGGTTTAAGTATTGAAAGACTTGTGAATGTGTTGACAGGTGACAACTTCAGGAACAAAGTCAGGAGGCCCAGAATACCAAAGTGTTGGAAGCAGGGGATCTTTTGTCCTCCTGTCTGAGTTAGTTCAAAGCCGAACATGGATGCACAGGAGTGCAGTGGAAGGGGACAGCCCCAGACATCATCAGAGAGAATTTTTATTCATCAATAATTATCTTCTATGCATAAAACTATTTCATAGAATGAAGACAGTGAAGATCACTGAAACATGATGTATACATGAAACAAAAGTCATGAACTTTCTCTCCATGTGTTCTTTAGCTTGTGAACTGGTTTGGATCATTCCTCGCCTCCAATATTCACATTTATCTCTAACCTGTTTTACATAATTTGGAAATAGGATCCTTATAAATGTCATAAACATGAGGTCATAAGGGAGTAAGATGATTCCTTATTTAAATTAATTGGTGAGCTGACAAGAAGAGGTAGATTTTGAAATAGAAAAACAGGGGTCATCGAGAACATAGCTCACTGGTAGCATTTTTTCTATCATATACATGGCCCTGAGTTCAATTCCCAACAATAAAATAAAGGAAAAAACACTGGTAAAGAAAAACTTCTGAGGGCAGAAGTAGAGCCTGGCATGACATGACAGCCCAGCTAGGATTGACAAGAATAACAAGAAACAAGGGATAAGAAATGATCAGTTCTTAGACCCTTCAGAATTACGATAGAGGACTTGGTATCTTT
The DNA here is from genome assembly GCF_964271855.1 of Acomys minous. NCBI lineage: Eukaryota > Metazoa > Chordata > Mammalia > Rodentia > Muridae > Acomys > Acomys minous. Next base: position 54,529,927 of record NC_140486.1, read on the forward strand.
AATTCCAACTTCTGGTCCTTAGAAATGTAGGAATGTACATTTCTGTTATGTTAACTACTTCCTCTGTGGGATTTTGTTGTGATAACCCCAAAGTCTAATACAACAGGAAAATCAACTACTGATATTTATTTCTTAGAGCAAATAACATTAAGATATTCAGGGAAATTGATTCAGTTGATATCAATCTAGAATAAAGTAGGATTGAATGACACAAAAGATTAGGATGCAGGAGAAGATAAGAGGACAAGGAAATTACAGAGCTGAATACTTTATTAAACCTAATTTCTAGAGGTTAATTAGAGAAACTATGATGGATGTCACTTTTCTAAGAAAATCCCCCAGAAATGTCACTCAGGAAGGGACAGAAATACTCTTCTTCAGGCAGGTTTTCACCAGAGCCATCAGTGATGATGACTATGCCGCCACACCCCGTCTTGCAGAGCACCATTACCAGAGTCCTGCCAACCACACTATGGCCTCACAGTCATCTTGCCTAGACTAAAGGTAGATTAGCACCTTCATCTTCAGGGAATTGCAAAAGGGAGAGTAAGAGAGGGGAGTCTGACTGCCTATTCTGCTGGCACTACAGCAATCACATCACATACATATAAGTCACCTTTTTCTAACTGTGACAGAAAGACTGACGAAATAAAGTTGATGCTGGAAGAGTGTGTTTTGCCTCAAAGTTCGATGGTATGACTGTCCCATCACCACCGGGAAGCCACATCAGCCGGACTGTGAGGAAAGTCATCACATAACATCTATACTCTCAAAGAAGAGAACAATGAGTGATCGGCTTATTTTATTCTTCCCATGCAGCCCAGGACCCAGGTAACAGAACAGTGGCATGCTTACTTAGGATTGGTCCCCCACCTTCGATGGCCTACTCTCTAACTACAGGCATAGCAAAAAATGTGTTTTTCCGGTTACTCTTGATCCTGCCAGACTGACAATATTAGCTAGCACATGAGAGTTATCCATTCCCTTAATGCACATTCATAAGCATTATTTACATTTCTGACATTAAGACAAACTTCTGGGACTAAACATGAGGATTCATCTTCTCTTTTAACCTCTAGCTGTAGTACTCATTTTGCTGTTCTTTTTCATAGTGGCTACCAAGTTACATTATTAATATGTGACCTTTCTATACCCCTTATTGAATGATTTCCAGGTGAATCTAACAGATATTCACAAAGTAGCAAAGACTTTCCAGGAGCTTCAGAATGCAGATGGACCTAGAACTCCTGAGGACATTTTAGAAAAGAGAAAACCATCATAATCTAGAATCCAGTATTGTCAAAAGAGCCTGTGAAATCCAGGCCACCTTAACTGTACACAATAAAGTTTCAAGATGTTGTTACCCGAGAGACAGAGTCAAAGCATGAATAGAAATTTCAGGCAACAGAACCCCTTATGGAAGGCTGCTTTTCAACTGCACCATGTTTTTTTTTCCTCTGTGGATAAGACGACAAGCTGAGCCCAATATATTCTTCTCCCCACAGATAAAATTAGGGCACTGATTATGAAATCTCACTTCTTATTCTGCAGTTAGTTGGTGGGATAGAAAACAAAAGGAAGACAAATAAATTGAACCTTTCCTGTAGGTTGCTAGAATCCTACACTCTCATCAAATTCTCTATGCAACAAAAAGTAGGGGAGGTGGGTGCTGCCCTAGCTAGAAGCCAGTCATGGCTTGCCTTTACCATGTTATGTTAATGGAAGGTATCTAAAGAACAAGTCGAAATCACTTTCTTCTAGAAAAGGGTTAAACAGTTTCATCACAGCTTGTCTGGTTAGCCAAGGAGATGATAATATGATTTACAAGATCAATCTAATCTGAGACTCTTTTCCTCAAGTTCCAAAATGTCCAGTGAACATTAGATGTGAAGGGTTTTTGTTATTGTTGTTGTTGTTGTTGTTGTTGCTGCTGCTGCTGCTGCTGCTGTTTATGGCTATAGTCAGAACTTAACAAAGAAGAGAAAATCATTCCATAAGTCACCAGGTAGGTGACAAGAGCTTATGACTTTCAGTCAGTCTTGAGCTGGATGTAGATTCACACCAAGTACATGTGTCAGTTTCCATGACATTGTATATTTGAAAGCTGAAGATTCTAAGTGATCATTAATCTACCTAAGAGTTGTCTTCTTGAAAGCCTTTTCAGTTTACTTTGGAAGGTAGAACTTGTAAACACTGATGCATTAAATAGGTGTGTGTGCACTTAGGGGGTCAGCCAAGCACAGCCCATCTTTGTAGAAATCTTGCATTATGAAAGTAAGATGCAACTGAAGATGCAACTCAAAAACATAATATTAACATCTGGGGATGACTCACAATCTTGTGCTGAAAATGACTTAATCTATGAGGAATAGGTCTGATTTTTACATTATCCAGCATTTCTCAAAGTCAATATTTACAAGATCTAAATAATCTAGTGAATATGCTCATTAAATTCACTGACATTTTTGACCTAGACTATTCCACTATGGACTTTTCTTATAAATACTGTTGATAGATAAACATAGAAATTCATGTTAAATTTCTAATACATATGTATGTTTAAAGTGCAAAGATTGCTTTTTCACTGCATAGAGACATGCAGAATTATTTTAGCAGATAACCTCAGATATCAAATTTTTCTGAGATGAGACTCATGACACAGGCTTATAATTCTAGCTACTCAAAAGGCTGATGCAAGATTTTAAGTTTAAGGTGTTCCTAGGCTGTGAGTTTAAAGGGCATCTTGGATAACTTTGTGAGACTTGTTCTCAAACTCATTCTAAAAATAGGGGTGTGGACATAACTCAACAATAGAATGCTTGCACAGCATGTATGAAGACTCAAGTTCAACCCATGGTAATGATAAATAAATAAACAAATAAATAAATAAACTATAGATAGATAGATAGATAGATGATAGATATTTCTGATACAAATGAGAGATTTCTGATACAAATGTAGCCTTGAGTTCCCACATGACTTGCTTATGTTTAGACAACATAGACAGTAGAATCCCAGTCTTGTTGATTAGCCTACAATGTGCTTTTGAACTAATCCTATGATTTTATTCACATCACATTCTGATGGAATGCCTGATAATAAGTCAGCCAGTCAAATAATTACTCTGAACATGTGTAAATGTTTACAGAAGTATTTGTATCTACAAATTCTTTGTAGAATGTTCTTTGCTTTTGCTCAGTGGGATGCTTCCTGCCCAAAAGATTGCCTAATCTCCTGCCCTCCTGGTACTCTGCCTGACATGGAAGTGTGAGCAAGGACCCAGGCACGGTACTCTTCCTGCCTCACAGAGCACAGCATCAAATCAGCAAGAACGGCAATATTGTTAATAAAACCAGTAAGGAGACAGCAGCAGAAGATGGTGATCGATAGGATGACTGAGTGGATGGAAGCTGTCAGTGAGAACTGAAATGTGTGTGGTTCTTACATGAGGATTCAGGGAAGGCATAACTAACTTTCAAAACAGCACAAAGATAAAATCAGGAAAGGAATGAAGCTTGAATTATAGCCAACTAGATAGTAGCACAAACAACCTGGAAATGAAAGCTATGTGTGCGTCTGGAGGAGGACTGGAAGAGCTACACTCTAGTGTCTTGATTTTAGAACGCTGCTCATCGATGGACTTAATGTTCAGACATGTTTGGAAAAAGATTTCCTATTATTAAAAGGGCAATGTTGGGGGTATATTTCAATAGTGGAACACTGTACTTGTCTGGGCCAGGCCCTAGGTTCAATGCCCAGCTTTGAAAAACAAAAACCCTAAGATATGATAAGAATTAGAGCTTACCTACCAGATGTTATTCATTAGTTAAACAGGTAAGCTTAAAGATTGCTGAGGAACTCCACTCTGAAAATGCAAAGGGTTAGAACTGAATAGCACATATACGGAAGTAAAGCAAAAGCAACTTCTGTTTTGTTGCAGCCACACAACTGCCCGTTTGGTTCACTCTATTGTATAATCTCTACTTGAATAACTGTGTTAGTTGAGTATTTCTTACTGGTTATACCAATTTTGTTTAATATGAATTTACAAAAACACGTATGAAATTTACATGTTTGCACATTCGTAAGTTTATGTTCTATGACCTCTAACTTTGAAAGATTCTTCAGGACTGATCTCCATTTTAATTTGTTTCAGCTATTCTATAATTTGCATTTATTACTTTGACTATGCTGCTTCCATTTGCTCTAAAAATGAGAAGTTCCTTAGCTTAACTTTCATATTTCACTAGTTCAAAGGTTAGGAGACAATGGTACTCTGGTGACAGTACCCTGGGATAAAATGATGAATGATTCAGAGTCTTGGCTTTTGCATTCTGTGAGAAGACAGACATCATCTTGGCCATCATGTAAGTCATACTTTCTTCATATGATAAAGGAACATCAAGATGCTCATTTGCACACAGGATGGGCACCTGGAACAAGTTTGGATGCCTAGCAACGCTTCTCGGAGTGGTTAGAAGAAGGAAACATCATACCTAGAAAGTGCGTGGGAAAGAATTAAGTGGGTGCTCACAGTGATATGTCTCAGGCTTCAGGAAATTCAAGGGCTCAGAGCTGAGAAGTCACTGATGACATTCCCAGGACTAGATGAAATATCCATGCCCGGATCAGTCCTGGAAGATAAGACTGGGCACAGCAGGATGGAGAGGGAGTGCAGTCATGAGGGAATTTATAGTGAAAACATGAGGTATAGTTTTTTTCTTTCAGTTAAAGGACTAAATTATTTTGGACAGGGTTTCAGGTCAACTTTCTTGTTGAGCTTGTACCAGCTCAAGCAGTGGAACCTGTACAAAGATCCACTTTCAGGTGGGAGGTTATTCTACAGAGTTCTGAAAGCCAAGTTAAGAAACCAGAGACAGAAACACAGATTAAATTTACATCTACAAAACTTGACATGAAGATAGTGTTTCATGCATATATTCAACAGCATTGCTAAAAATGATGTCAAGAAGAAAGGAAACTGAAAAATTAAAGGGAACATGCAGTGTTCATTAGCCAGCACATATACTGATAGCAGCACGTAAACCAAGTAAATCAATTTGAGGGACAAAGACCCCTTAGAGATTATGTTTGCAATGGCTGAAATGTCGATGTTCCTCCAAAAATCCATGTTAACATTAATCTCCTGTGTAACAATACAAGATGTGGAGACAGTAGTAAAAGAATTGGGTCATAGGGACTCTGCCCTTGGAAACAGAATTAGTGACTTAACCCTTTAAGGTAACTTAAGTGTTTTGATTATTATTTTTTTTTTGCTTTCTCTTAAATGCCTATAAAATTTGGAATAAAATTTATACAAATACTGAATTGTATACAATGTAAAATTAGGCAAATACACATAAGTGTTCATAATTGTGAAATATATTGCTTTTTGCACAGAAGGTCTAATCACTTGTCCTCATGTATAAATAGAAGCTTTTAAAGCATCAATAAAGTGCTTGCCTTGGATGTATGAAGATCTCAGTTTGATCCGGAGAATTCATACTAAATCTTCTGAGTACAGCAGCCTTCACCTTCAGTCTCAGGGGATGCAGACACATTGGTCTTTCTGGCCAGTCACCAATGCCTACTTGGTAAATTCCAGAGCAATGACAGACCTTATCTCAAAAGATAAACCCACAGACACACACACACACACACACACACACACACACACACACACACAAACACAGGTATACATGCACACACACACACACAGAAACAGAGAAAGAGACAGAGGGAGGAGAGGGAAAGGGAGGAAGAGGGAGGAAGAGGGAGGTAGAGGAAGGGAGAGGGAGGGAGAGAGGGAGAAACACATGGAGACACAGAAATGCACACCTAAAACAAAAGTGAGTGGTAACTGAGGAATGACGCACAAGGTTATCCTGTAATGTCCACATATATTTGCACACATGCATAAATCCACACATGCATGAACATGCACACACAAACACACACACACACACACACACACACACACACACACACACACACACACACACACACAGAACCACTGCAAGCCTGCACAGCCTCATTCATAGTTAAGTTGACTCAGTCCATGCTCCATTGATAAACAAATACCTAGTCCCAGCGCTACGAGACACCACAGCTATTTGTGCATTTCCTTGAAATTTTAAGGTACTGGCTGCCGTATTAAAAGCAAAGGATGCTAATCTGTCAAAGATATAAGCAATTTAGATATTCTGAATTCTGTTTTCAGCTAAGGCCCACGACTTCCATGGCGCTATATATTATAGAGAAGATAGCTTGGCGCTCTTGCGCATATTATTATTATTTTTATTATTTCACAGCCCAGTAGAGGATGCTTCTTAGAGTTGTTCATTTCTTTGTTATCCTTCACAATCAAGCCAAGTCAACCACAGCTAAATGACATGTGCAGGCACTCCCTGGCATGCAACACAGACAGAATGATCTATGCCTTCCTAGTTCCTGGGTCAAGCAGTGGCATCCAAGAAACAGTCACTCAGTAGAGCATATTAGCTAAGGATAAAGATCTTTAAGTATGTTTAGCAGTAGTTGCTAAAGGTTCTGGGTTCTCCACATTACTCACACATTCTGCTCCTAGAATGCTTCTCTGGAAGTCACCTTAAAAAAAAAAAAAAAAAAAAAAAAAAAAGAAAGAAAGAAAGAAAGAAAGAAAACTGAAATGCAGAAAGTCACAGAACTGTCAGAAATGTACACGTTTGGGTTTCTAGATTTCAAATAATTTGTAATTCTGTGTACTGTATGCCTTGCTTTTGAGGATATAATACAAAATATTAAAGTGATTTTTAAAAATTAAATAACAGTAACAATACAGATACTTACTTTGGGTATATTCATTTTTGGTTTTGGTAGCATCCCATCTATATGTTGCTTTTGCAAAAGATCAAAGATGTAAAAAAATTCTGCCAGCGTTTTGTTGTAAAGATTTATTTGGAAAAAAATGTACCTTTAAATTACTGTCGTGTTTCCTCCGATGAGTGATATTTTCTTCCTTGCACTTTGTGATGCATTAAAGCACTTTAAAGACATCTCTAGATGGATACGAGTAGGATTGGAGTGGAAATATTCAAACAATGAGCACCTAGCGGATGCTGATTTCATAATCGTGTGCAGCAGTGGAGACTGCAAAAGTAAACGCAGGGACGCTTTCCCCAACTCCACACTTTGTTTATTCAGCTAATACGGTTATTGATCAGCCTCTCCAAACACAGCGCTTGGCTTTACTTGATAATGGGAAGCCTGACCACAGACCTTACGAAGACACCATCTGCATCCTTATTACAGGACGGCACATCTTTGGTGGAAATGAGTAGGGACAGGCTTCAGCAAAGGAAGAGAGCTTTGTTTACGTTAAAGAAGACCAGAATTCCAAACGGTGGTACATCCCCGAAAGCAGCATAGAAGGGCCGTACTACACTCTAGTACAGGTTAGCACTTTCGCTTCAAGCCCTTTCATTATCTGGAATTTTCGGCAGTGCTCCTGTGTTGCATCAAGGAGCTGGCCTCTATGGTGACACCCAGTAGAACGCATAGGAAAGAGGTTCATGGAGTGACAGAAAAACAGTGCTGCCGGCATGGCTGTAGGGACTGTAGGCCAGAAATGCTTAGAAAATTGGGGGATTTCAGGAATGTAACAAGATTTACAAAGGAAATGAGGCAGCCCACAGGATATGAGAGGGAAATAAGAAAGCTGAATTGCATCCTGTTAGTTATGAAACTTTGGCTGATAAATGAATCCCATTCTATTCCTTGCTATCTATTTCTAATTATGTTTTAGGTTTACAAATATTCCCATGAGTATTGTTACATTTATTTGCACTGTTATTTTTATCTGCCTATTATATTGGTGATATGTTTGTATCATTTGTTTGGACAGGTTGTGAAATGTATAATCTCCTGTCATTTTGTTCTCTCGTCCTCACTTACGCTCACCTTCTTCCCCCTACTTCCTTGCTGCTTCTTTCCCCAGCTGGCTGTCCTAGTCAAAACTTGTAACCAGGACATGCTATTTTCTGAAATCCTGTGAAGATAAATATGTACAACTAGCTATATTTTTGGTAGGCTTCAATCTTATCGCAGTTAAAGTTAGCAAATATCCACGTGTTTTCCCAAAACTTAAAGGACTTTTTAAAGTTTTAAATATATACCGAATATCCATTAGTTTACTGTACTTTTGTGTGAACTAACCATTGTAGACACCATTACAAGGGTGCAAGAAGGAGGCCACAATCCATTGACTACTCTGGCCTTGCAAGAATGAATGATGCTGTCTCTAGAAGAATCTAATGCAAGAGTTGGCATTGTATAAACCATGGAAACAAAGACTGATGGAGCCATCAGGAGATTGAAATGTACAATTCAATCTTTTAGATGAATGAACTGAGTATTTAAGACACTTGAACAGCATTTTACGTTTTGCTTAAAATAACCAATAGTTAATATTACTTTCCTTGTAGCGTTTAATCCCTAATCTTATAAGACGGATAGTTTTAATATGATTTTAGATAAAACTGTTTTGCTTACTAACATGATGAACACTGAAGTAGAACTTGACTGCACCATGACCTCTGAAGGTTAATGTTACTGAAACTAGGAGACTCAACAATTAGAAAGTGGGGAGGGATTAGGCATTCCGCTGTCCTTTCTATGAGAGGGTATTTTCCTTTGGGAAAACTACATTTTATCTACCAGAAGAACAGCCATTCTGCCCGTGTGCAAAAAGGCACAGGATTTGATATTCTGCTAATAAAATCAAAGATTTTTTTTATAAGTGTGGAATTGAAAATGAATGTAAAAAGAACTTTCTCATGGCATTAAGAACACACGAACAGGAGGTAGAGGAGTGAAGGGGAGTAAGAGAAGGACGGAGAGACGGAAGAGAGGCAGGGAAGGATGAGCGAGGAGGAAGGAAACCAATCATCCACTCTCTGGGTTACTCCATAACTCAACTTTTGGAAACTGATTTCTCTGTGTGACAGATAGAACTTGAACTAAAGATCCCAAAATATAAGCAAATTCTGCAATTTATATTCTTTCTTTGAATTTCAAGACGCGGTGAGCTATTCCACTTCCGTTACACTCAAGTCAAAAGGCACAATTCTAAAACATCACTCTCCAGTATAGCCTGTGACAACGAAGAGATTAACAGGGTTAGGGACACCTCTTCTCTCCAGTAAAACTATCCACCAAATAGCTTCTCGTCTTATTAAAAGGTGTGCAGGTCTTTCAGTATTGGGCTAATGTGCTGAATGGAGGTATTTAAGCCTCGCTCCCCTCTACACTAAGCATCATTCATGCCTGGGCACCTTCAGTTCTGTGAACCAATCAGTGGCACATTCAAAAAGGCAGTGTGCACTCAGGGAAGTAAAGAATTCCTCTTTGTGACAACTAACAGCCTCCTCTCATTGAAAATTCTTTTTAAAGAATACCAATACCTTAGTCACCGGAGCGGAACACTTTCTCAGTTGCCGTCATCTACTTGGGTGAAAGTGTAATTATTTATCCTCCTCACAGTATAAGAGATAAGCATAAAGCAAACTGCTAACACAGAGCTTCACAGTTAACCAGCACCTTGATAACACACTGGTCCTGGGAGGCAGGCTGGCAGTTATATGAATGACCTTCCTGTTTCCCAAAGCAACCCTGGTCTATAGAACAGTGGAAACTCGGCAGACCCAGTGCTCCCTCTGTCATGGAAAGTGCTCATCTTAGCCTTGCTTTCCTCCACTTTTCATACCTTTTGTTATTTGTTTTTCTTTCTTAGGATTCTTAATGCCTGATTCCATTGCCCTTGGATCTCTAACCTTGAAGTTGATAGCTCATTCCTACTGAAGCGTTAACTACTGTGAGATGGTTCTTTTCAAAATATTTCAAGGTTAAATAGAATAAAACAAGAGCAATGTTTATCTTTGTGAATGTGAAGTGAGCACACACACACACATACAAATACATGCATGCAGCACACATAGGTTCACATGCAAATGCAAATACACACAAATGCATACATGTATGTATATACACAGAATCACACACACAAATACACAGACATGCACAAACACACAAAGAAGCACATGCATACATCCATACACAAAACTGACACATCCACACATATGCAAAAGCATGTGCATAGGAATACACACACATATACACACAGATACATGCACAGGAGAACACATATATGCACCCACATGTGCACATTTATGTAAATGCACACTCACATGAACACACACTACACACACACACACACGTACTCAAACATTTGCATGCACAGAACATGAATATCTGTACACATGGATGTACTACATGTGCATATACTCACACAAGCACACACACATGCACACACAAGCACATGAGCAGCCCTCCACATGTGCACACACATGCACATGTGCACAAAAAGGAGTCTTTATATTGAGAAATTCTGCTTAGATAGATTTGTGTCAAGATAACTGTGGAACGCTGGGCAAATGTATTGCTTAGTTTTATCACATCAAAGTATCTGTGTTGTTAGTTTAGAAGAATCAATCAATCCTGAAGGGAAATTTCAGGTCTCAATGAAAGATAATTTGTGACCATTTGGAAAATATAAAACAAGACTCATTTTATCTCTAATAAATGCAACAAGTATTGGGTAACTACAGATAATAGTGTGCATGCGAGCAGCATAGCAGGTGAACACACAGGGCGCAGGTGTGCATCACCGGCCACAATTACAGCGATAGCCACTTTCCTCTCATTTTATCCTAACAGTACAAATAAATGAGGGTATAATTCCTTCCCAGCTCTCATGCACTTGATAACATAATGGGGTAGTAAAAATATGTGTGTCCCTTGATGGCATCCTACAAATTAAGCAAAACACAATATGGTAGCTTTGAAAGTTAATTTGAGTAAAGCCAGTAAACTCCTCTTTTTCTCTTGAGACAGACTAACAGCCAGATAAATGGTTGTTAGGAGTGGGATAGATAGATAGATAGATAGATAGATAGATAGATAGATAGACAGATAGACAGATAGACAGACAGATGGATAGGGATAGCATTTCCATTTCCTGAGAAAGACAGTGCTGGACACTGGAGCACTTGGAGAACCCATGTGTGAAGACGGCTTGTTAGGAAAGACAGATATGGACTGGGACATGGTGACCAAATAGAGAGAAGAACATTTCCTACCGCCAGTGAGATGTCAGGCTCTGGGCTCTGGAAGATGTGGGAGCCACCGGTACTTAGACTCTTCATAGTCAGTAATATAAAGAAAGTCCAGTGCCTACTTCATGTGAGCAGCAGGGCCGAGTCCCTGTTCCTGCTGGGTCTGTGCCACAAAGGCCCTCAGTCAAGGGTGGGTTCATAAGATTTGAATCCAGTGAGAGAGGAACTCACCAAGAGCAGTGTCTTTCCCTGTCACTTTATAATTTGTGTAGGTGCTGGGGCGAAGACACAGGATATGTGAGTATTTGTATGCTGTAGGTACATGCAGAGGCCAGATTTGATAGGATGGCTTTTCCATGGGTTCTGGGTATCTAAACTTGGGCTATTATCCTCATGTAATAAACACGTTACCCACTAAGTCATACATTTATGCTTAAAATTCACTTTGGGGTCTTCCAGATGGCTCAGCAGGTAAATGCACTCAGCAAAGCTAAAGATCTGAATATTATCCTCAGGACTCTTGTGGTAGAAGAGAAGAACCAAACCATGCAAGTATTCCTCTGACTCCCGCACATTTGCTGTGGCCATGTGGGGGCATGTGTGCACTCAACAGACAAAAGCACACTGCCCATCTCCCCCTATACACAAAACAAACTGATGAAAATGTAATTTTAAGTCACTCAGGATGAGCACATTTATCAAACTAATGCAAGGGAAACATCTAGAAAATTGCTATGGTGTGTACTCATGGCATGGCACTTCCTGGGGCTAGGAACGACTACTGGGGTTGTTTTTGATTTCTTGTTTTGCTTGCCTCACAAAATGCGCATTCCACTACATATGGACTTAGAATCCACACTCGTGTGATTATTGTGGATGCCAGCTTGAACAAGATAAAGCTGACATTCCAGTAGACACTTGCCTCTGCTTCCTGTCCTCCCAACTTAGCTCCTTCCTATCTGCATTCATCAAAGAGGCATCACTATGCTTAGGACCAGGAAGTGCCAAGTGTTGCCTTTAGCCCCATGAATGCAAGATGGGGAACACACGGTAGGGTATAAAGAACTTGAAATGCTGAGAAAACTGTAACACAAAGAAAAACCTGTGTTGTTCAACCTCAGATCTCCATCCAGAGGCTTGCTGAGCTACCAAAGCCTGACCTTGAACTTTCCAGCTTTCCAAAGCTCCATTTTCCATCTCTTAATAGTCATAGAAGTCCCAGCAGCCAGCATCATTGTGCAAATCCCACAAAATAAATACTTAACAGGCCTGATACCAATACATGTTTACAGACCCAATAAAAGCAAGCTATTATTGATATTATGAAAGAACATATTTTTATATACAGCAGAGATCTTTACAGTAAAACATCTTCAATAATTCTGTGCCACTAAAGTTAAATTTAACTCTTTAAGTTTTACTTACTAGAAATACATTAGATAATTATGAAAAGCTAATGAGTCATGTGCTTTTTAGTATATGAATTTCATATGATATTTCATGATATTTAAATATGTAATAGCTTAACATGAGATCTTTGTCTTTCATAAAATAAAATGAAATAAATAAACGTATAGTATCTAATTTTTTTATAGTTCTGTTACAGAATGTGTATTTAGTGTTAAAGATCCTGAGTTCGAACCCAAGCCTACAAAGAAAGGAAGACAACAATAAAACCAAAGAAGAAAGGAGGAAGAATGAAAGATGGACTGCTTGTGCATTTATGCAAAACCATTTCTTGTTTAAAATTTTTAAAAATACCTCAGTTTTTATAGTGATTACATTTTGGCTTGAAAGATTAGCATTCTCAATAGAATAGGTTAAAGATATTGTTAAAATAATTATAGCTATTACTTTTTATGTTTTTAAAATGTGCCTCCTAGAAAATTTAACATCACATATGTGGCTCATAACTTATTTTTATGCATGCAGTGATCTAAGGAAATATTTTAAACATTCACAGGATAATAGTTAATATGAATTATTTGTTTAGTTACTGGTTACTAAGCATGTTTATAATCAACCTTCTAGAATCTTTAATCTGTTTACATAACTCAGAAAGTGATGCTTCAAATTCCAGAACAGTATTGTGATGTATCCCATCACACATAATAAAAACAGGTCTCCAGACTTACCAGATATATCAGAGATAAATATTTACAAGGATTTTTTAATCATCATAAAATCTAGGGAACAATAAGAATATATGCATATATATGTGAATCTGTGTATGTATATATGCATGCTTGTGCATATATATGTATATGTCCACACATATACACATGTATATCTCTGATATGTTGGGAAGGAATGGAGTCAGTGAGGAAATCTTTGCCTATATTGTTTGATAAAACTGTGCCACTCTTAGCACAGCTCTAAGAGCAGTTAGGGAAGCCGATGAGAACACTACAAACCATGGGCTGAGTTCCTGGTAGTGCGGCTTTCACTGAGGCCTGGGTTTTGTTGTTGTTGTTGTTTGTTTTTTGTTTTTTATGACTGCACTGATGGTCTATGGCTGGACTACACATGGAAATGATTGTCCATTGACTGGACTTCAGTGTGCTGGCAGATGGCCTGGGTGAAGTGAATGGGTATTCCCACAAACAGCACCGAAATAAGAGAAGCAAAGAGGAGCTAGAACACAGAACATAAGGCTTTCTCAAAGTCATGACAGAAGATAGCATGTGTGCCAGGTCGTATGTTCCCATGCATCACTAGCCTTGTTAGAAAAGCTTCCTGTTATCCTTGGTTGCATGACAGAGAATGCCTTCAGTCCTTACAATTATAAACGCTACACTGGTCGCCCTCTTAGTGAAGCAGGCAGCACAGCAGTCTTATAAACTCTGAACTCGATAGTCCCTTCTCTCTTGGAAATCTCTGAGAGCAATTCAGGTTAGGGCCCGGCATCTTGCTAGTATGCCGACATGCACACAGTCCTCCACCATCCTCAGAGAACACTGAAGTCATGGCGCACATGGATAAGGTCCCTTACTGGATGCTGGACCCTGGAAGGCACGTGAGGTGGAGGTCTGTATGCTCACCTGGGGATCACGAGACCCTGTGCTGGTTCTTTCTACTAATTCTGTGTAACCCTGGATTCATTTAGACAAAATGTGGATAATAGCAGAAGTCCTCTGAGGCATCTGTGAGTATCAGTTAAGCCATTTATTACAAAGTAAAGGTGTTTTGAATGTGGAATAGTTAACAACGAGCCTTGAAACATTACAGGAATCCTTCTAGTTCATTTTCTTGTGAATAAAGGTTTTTAGCACAAAATCATGGAATGTATGCTGATAATAATAAAAATCATTACTGAACTGAGGTAGAAGAATGTATTTGTCACCTCAGTTATGTTGTCATAATAGTAATTAAGTGCACATGTTCAACTAGGGAAAGAGGAGAGATTGGGGTAACTTTGAAGAAAAATAAGAGCAAAGAGAAGGGGAAAGGAGGGAGAGAAGAGAAGAGAAGGAAAATTGAGGGAAGAGAGAGGAGGAGAGAAAGATAAAGGGAAGAAAGAAAATTAAGAGTTGCTGGAAACAGTAGGCACGCAAAGGTGGCGAGTTCAGCCATAACGTACACTCTAATTCAAAAGGACAGTGGGTGGAGCTTAGCCGCTAACATTCCTTATTGGTCCCAAGATTCCTCTGACAAAATGTTGATGCAACCGGGAACTTGTCTTCCACAGAACCCAAGGTTGACTGCCTGAGAACAGATCCCCAGCTTGCTGTTTCACACAAGGCTATTCTTAAGAACTTTTTATTATTTTTCCTTAGCCCCATCTAAAGAAGCTGTCTTGGAAGATGTCACCCTTTTTTGAACAGTTTTCTCAGTCCATTTTCTGCCTCCACATGTATGTTTCACATCTTTTGACACTTGAAAGTGAAGTGATGGCTGAATCTCAGTGGGGGAGCACAGTACATGGCTCCAGCAGTGCAAAAATCAAAGGATAAAACAGACCGGAGAGTTTGCACAAGCGGTGGCACCTTCAGCAAGCCATCTCTTTTGCAAGCACCAGCTTTTAAAATTATTTACTGAACTAAAATTCATCTGAAGACTGACATATCTATAGTTAGTATGAAAAAAAAATATTGGAAAGTGTTAGTAGGCCTACATGTTTGTCTGTGTCTTTCTGTGTATGTGTCTGTCTGTGTCTATCTTTTTTCCCTTGTCCCCACAGCCCCATATTATTTTGTCATTTTGCCCACTTTCGTGTTACATGCTAATGTCTGATCCAAATCAAAGTTCAGAGGGCGCTAACCAAGCTCTGGATAGTCTCTGTTACTGCATCCCAGTGACCTGCCAATCAGTGTGAAGGCATTTGACTGAGGATGCAGGGTTATGTCGGGAATGTGACCTGGAAGGTCTGTCATCCAGTATTTCCTTCTGTTGCATGTCATCAAAATGCACAGGAGTTGTACACCACCCCGGAACAGTAAATTCTGGAACACAGTGGTCGAGGGAATACAGTCCAGCTTCCCAAGGTCTTATAAATGGAGCAGAGACTCAGAGGCCCCTCACTACATAGCCATCCACATCCAGGCTACAACTAGAATAAAGTGAAGTGACGTCACCAGCTCCTAAACATCTCTCTGACAACTACTTCAAGATTCTACAGTTAAGAAAATTCAGCCAAACTGGACAGTGGTGGTGCATGTCTTTAATCCTGCACATGGAAAGCAGAGGCAGGCCGATCTCTGCGAGTAAAAAGACGGCCTGGTCGATAAAGTGAGTCCAGAACAGCCAAGACTATGTACACACACACACACACACACACACACACACACACACACACACACACACACACACACCTATCTTAACAAACAAAACAAAACAAAATAAACAAACAAAAACAACATAACAAAAAAGAAAGAAAGACAAATTAGCCAACTGTATCTTTTTAGGTAGGGGTAGAAAGGAAATGACACTTTAGATCCTTTAGAGTAACTGGTGAGGATTCAGCCAGAAGGAGTGGACTTGACCTTCAGAGCAGGGCTTTGTATTTTGGGTCAACTTGCCCATTTATTGCTTCCAGCTGTCTCTTTTCCTCATTAATTCCTCTCCAATCAAGGTCTGTTGTTCCAGCATCTAAAAAAAGACAAATGGCCATCTTTTACCCCAAGAGCTGTATGAGCCTAGGATAGCTACTAATGTAGCCCAGTCCAAAAGCTGAAACTTGTGGTGTTCTCAAGCGTGAACTTTGAAGATGACAATACTGAATTGGTGTTACACAAAGGAAAATGAAGTTAGGCTCTCCCTTCCCACTGGTCATGGGGGGGGGGGGTCACCAAAAGACAGCTGCCAAGGCCTAATCTTTTCATGGCCCTCTTCATGTTATTTGGACACCTGCTCAACTGGTCCCTTTCAGAGCTTTGGCCACCATTTCACTTGACCCACCACATCTCCTACCTTGCATCTCTTCTTGACCCTTCATCCTATATTAGCTGGATCTTCCATAATTATATTATATATAATTACATACACACATGTGTGTGTATGTTCGTTATTTCTGATTGTGTGTGCAAGTGCACAAGCGTGCTTGTGTGTATGCACATGTGTGCGTGCACATGTGTTCCTTATTCCTTCTTAGCTCCTCACTATGAGCCCAGGACTGAAGGGATAGACTGACAGGAGCACCTGTATATGCCTGTGGTTACGCAGGGCCACACCCTATGTGTGCAAAAGCATCCTACTCTGCACTGATGGGCTGATGTGAACAGTTCTGTGCCTGTGCTTAGACAGACTCTTGTTTAGGTTTTTTTTTTCCAATCACATCTAAAATGTGGGACACCTTAGCTCTAGGGATTGAACACTTTGTTCTGTATTACACAGCTAAAAACTGGCACAGCTAAAACATAAACCCTTTCTTCATGTTTAAAACAGAAAAAAAAAATCAGAGAAAGGCTGAAGGACCCGAGAGAATGAAAATCTGGTGGGAAGCAGAACACCTCCTGACCATGACGGAGTCCACAGCACGGGGTATGACCAGAGTCAAGCCAAACTTCTCTTCCTTGCAAGGGAACAAATCGGCTGTTTTCAGTCTGTGACAGAATCACCCTAGAGCCTACCATATCCAACACAGAATACCATAGCTCTGGCAGCCCAACTGAGCATACGGAACACAAGAAGATACAGTCCCTGATGACTTTGCTTTGTCCTCAGCAAGAGGAAATTATAGACTTTCAGATCAGATCAGGAACTGGTTTTTAGCTCAAGCAGGGCAGTCCCAAATGTGCCTTCTTCCTCTGTGCTGAATGAGGGTGTGGTTCAAATGCTGTCATTGTGCCATACACTATGATGCCCATTTTCAGGACAGCGAGGGAAAGCAGACAAGAGCAAGCCCAGCCTCTTTCTCTGTAAGAAAAAAAAAAATTAGTAACTAGGTAAACTCTGGGCCTCAAAGACAGAGATAAATCCTCAGTGTTATAGGTCATATGATTTTGCAGTACAGTATTTTTCCTACCCTTCATCTCTTTTAACTTAAAAAGTGTGACTATGTGGTGTGTATGTGTGTTTGTGTGTGTGTGTGTGTGTGTGCGCATGTGTGCATGTGTGTACAGACACAGGTGCATGCAGGGACATACACAACCTTTTCTAAAGTAGCCTCATCACAGAATGAATGAAATATGAGTCCTCTATATTCCTCAACACACTAGTTGCTTTAATTAATATATTAAAATCAGATATAAACATATAAGCACTGTAAATGCAAAATATGTAAAAACGTAGAGGCCTAATCCATCCACTCCCTGAACCACCAGTGTCTTATGGTGACCATGAATGCTCATCTAGAAGGAGGGTTCTCAGACTACAGGACACATAAAGTAATGTTTCACAGGCATTACAGAAATAAAACTAAAGCCACAAAGACTGCAGGCTTACCACAGGGAGAGAGAACATTTCCATGGCCTGCAGTAATGGCTACTGTATGCTAAGGACGACAGATGAACACTGAGTGTCAGTAGGAAGACTAGGAAGGGTGACGCATGAAGAAGCCACTGGAGACAGACTTGGTGTGCCTGGTCCTAGCAGCATTAATCCTTTAGTCATTAGTGCTTTAATGGCGAGTAACCTATATGCAAGCTACTGACTTATTCTCTCGGTGGAGACGGCCTGCAGGGAGCCAACCATCTAGGACACATAAGGCATGATTTCTCAACTGAAGGTCATTTTGTCTCCAGGATGCATTTGATGAGCCTGGGTGCCTATTTGCTTGCTGCATCTTGGAGGGCAGGCTGCTGGCTTCTAGTGAGTTGACACCTGGCATGCTCACACAACCCAAATCTCAGGACGGTCCTTACGATAACGATTTTTTGTAGCCCCAAGTGTCAATAATGCCCAGATTTAGAAAGCCTGTCTTAAAGGAACAAAGTAATGACGTTACGATCAGCCCATAAAGACAGGCAACGCCAGAAATCCACGCCCATGCCCTGGCTCTTTGTTTGCCGCTCCATCCTAGCAACCTCAATCTCCTGAGCAGCCAGTCTGCCCCCAGCGGCGTCTGAAATATCACTGAACCATCAGCCTCTATCTGTCTCACAATAGGGCGGCCGGTTAGAACCTGTTCTATCAAAGGGAGTAGAAATCTGCCCTTTTGCTTCTTTCCTAAAGAAACAATTTAACGATCTCAGCTGGGGCCTAATGAGCCAATGTCCACATCAGAAAGCAGCTCTGTTTGTGACATGTTTGACAGAGTGTGAGGAGAAACTGGGGGGCGGGAGGAGGGGGGAGATATATTGGAAGGCTAATTGAGCTCTGCTGCTGAACAACTCATGGAAGTGTCGTCCTTCAGCTAAAGGTTGTTACGCTTCGTTGGAGCCACAGACAGACTCTGCCACGAGAGCATCAGTCTTCTATATGAAAAATAGGACTTGAAACACTACAAGAACTTAAAGATTCCCGAGGGGCAGGGTCACTGCTGTTGAAGAGAGTGACAAGTACCGCAGCTCATGGCCTGACTTGGGTGTAAAGTGGAGTCGATGTAAAAAAGGGTGGCCAGGGGCTAACATTCCACTTTGAGATTGAGGAGGCAGGGCTGGAGTCTATGGGCCACCATCAGAGAGATGGCTGTGCTAGACCTCCACGCTACATCTTAGATATAGGTCGGGACTCACCACGTGGGGCCTGGCCCCTTAATGGCTGCTTTGGTTAACGTTGGTGATATAAGAGAAAGTCAACCACCAACAGAGAACTTCTGAAACAGCTTCGCACCTTGTACCCCAGCTCCGAGCCTCTAGAACTGAGGCCAGGACTGGTCACCAGTGTAGCAGAAACTCCTCCCACTGGTGCACTCTGGCCTAAGTACAAAGATTTCCACACCAGTTACTTGGCTTCTAGATGTTTTGCATGTCTCTACCTTAGTGGTCTTGCTGAAGATAGCAGTGGACTTCCTGCTTACTTTATGCTTTACAAAAACTTACACATAAAAAGTACTTACAAAAACTATGTGGAATTGTGTCCCTAAATCTAACATGAAGCATGTACGTTCACGGGAGTGTGTTGTGAACACATGGTTAAAAGTGGCTGGAGAAGTGTCACACAGGCAATCACACAAGAGCGTTAGGGCCTCCAGTCACCATTAGCCTACCTAAGAGTGCCCAAAGAACGGTGCTGGGGGAAGGAGCCAAACTGAGGGTTTGTGTAGTACTTCACCATCAAGAATGGGGTAATGATAGTAATTAAAGGAGCAACCATAAAACTTACGTGTTCGAATTCTTATTGTTTTTTCTGCTGTTCCACATCCTCTGACCTCCACAAGATAACAAGGTCATCACTAAATGTTGCCACGACTAAGCCTTGGGCATTTCCATTTCTGAAACTGTAAGAAATGAATGCAGCTGTCCCTCACTTTGTGGTTGCCTGAGACAGAACAGAGAACTTGGTGGGCTCCTATTCCTAGAACTGCTGCAAAATGTCTCAGAGTTTTGGAACTGTATCTGGATTGTTGCCATGATGATTAATATGAGTATTTTAGGAAGGGATTCTAACAATGTGGTCCACCGGATGAAAGGAATATTTTTATTATTATTTCTTTTATTTTTGAGATTATAATATAATTACATCATTTATCACTTCCCCTTTTTCCTTCCAAACCCTCATTGCTCTCTTTCAGATCATGGCCACTTTTTCATCAAGTGTTGTTATAAGTCTTTATGTATTTATATATGCATATATATTAAGAACCTGGTCAGTCTTGTATAATGTTATTTGGTATTGGGTTCATTGGTCTGCTCTTCCCTGAGGAAGACTATTTCACTCACTTTCAGTATTCCTTCGTTACCTGTAGTTCTTTATGTAAGGTTGAGGCCTGGTGGTTTTTTCTCCCTTCTATTTTGACCTCTTTTATTGTCTGTGCTCACCTGATACTTAGGCAGTCATATTGGTGAAAGTTTATGGGTTCTAGCATTATTAGGAGACAATCTCACAGAAAACTCCCTGATCCTCTCACTCTTATAATCTTTCCACCTTCTCTTCCACACTGTTCCACGGGCCTTAGGTACCATGGTACTCTGATGATGTATCCATTTAGACTGGAATCAGTAATCACATTTTGGTTGGAGACCATTTTCTGTAATGATCTTGGTCTGTTAAAAGACATGTTTCCTTGATGAGGGGTGAAGACTATACTAATCTGTGGGTATAAAATAAATGGCTAGAGCATAACTGGAGATTGTACTAGCTTATTAAAGTGGTGATGATAGGTTCTCATAACTTCACTAGCCCTGGATAGTGGGTAAGGTTTTCAGTACCAAGCACGGTTTCTTTCTTGTTGGGTGTCATAAGTCCAATTAGAGAACTATTAATCCCAGTCAAGGAGTGCATGTCATGACTGCATCTTAGGGTTATCATGCCATATTGATCCTTGTTTTAATTCTTATGTGTCATAGCTGGATAGGACTATTGGTTGCCTCCCTCCTTCAGAGGCTTGCTTGACACCTTCTGATGCTGTGAAAGCTGGGCCTGATGGAAAAAGAATTCATGCCAGGGCCACCCCAGGGTCCTCTAGGCTTTGTGTCTGAAGTACACTGTGTCTTCAGCAATAGGGAGTTACCTTCCACCTCTAGGGGCAACCAATCATAGTAGTAATAATCTCTAAAAAGTAAAATAGAATAAACCCATGAATTATGCAGGTAAATAGATAGAACTAGAAAAGATCACATTATGTGAGGTAACCCAGACCCAAAAGAGACAAAGATCACACTTTCTTTCATTGGAGGCTCCTAGCTTCAAATGGTCAGAAATAAGTACATATCCTAGATGAACGGCAGAAACCAGGGAAGTAAATAGGGACTGTTTCTGCAATGGGGCGGGGGGGGGGGGGGGTCAGGGGGAGGGATCAGGTATCAATAGAGCGGGGACTATTAGTCTACAGCTATCTGATCTGGAAATGGAAGAAAGGAGGCTCTTTATGGAGGGTGATAACAACAGAAGAAAGAATGTAAAAAAAAAAAAAAGCAGTAAAAATGTCTCTAAAAGTTATAAGGTATCATACTATTAGATAATCTACCTAAAATACCTATATTACACATAAGCCTGGGTATAAATATACATATAGTATTTAAATAAAATGATCTCATCTGGGTTGACAATGTATCTTCTAAGATCCAAATACTATCTAAAAAAAGAGCCAAAAACAAAAGAAAAACAAAAACCCCAAAACCAGGCATAACAAGTCCTCTTTTAAGTTGTTGGTCAGTGTTGTCCAAGAGGTTCCCAAAATATTGCATAAAGGAATTGTTTGGCATAGTTTCCATCCTTCAGGTAGAACATATTAAAAAACAGTAGTACTTTGTAAAAGGTGCCTGAGTTAACATAATTGTTGTTTGAAAAACTAGGCAAGACCAACAGCTAGTTGGATAAAGATGCATGGATTAATTGCAGAATCTGCATCACACCTGCATCTTTTATGTGACAGATATGAATGCTTTATAGGTAATGAGGTCCTCAGCAGGAGAGTTATGGCCTAACAGCCTGACATTTGTAAAGCTATAAAATGTAAGGAGGGTATTTTACAAGCGAGGTGAGCTGTCCTCCTGCATATTAACACAATTAGGCCTCTATGCTGAACGTGGAGTAAACAGTGTATTTATAGCATTAGGATTCTGGAAATGATATTAAGCAGACATTGCAATTTGCATTTTAATTTTCTTGCAAGAAAATCTTTCTATTTATCATGAAGTATCTAGGGTTTGCAACCCTTTCAGCCGCTCCATCGGTCTCTGTTCTGTGCTGTGCTTTATAACAAGGCTAGCAGTTCTGACAGGATGCACAGGGCTGAACTTCTGCTGTCAGGACCAGAGACTGAGGGACTGGGCTGGCTGATCTCTCCAGGCTGCTTTTCTTGAGAGCTGGGAAACACCCAATGTCTGTCCTTGAGCAGCTTTTATCAGTTTGCTTAAAATACTTGGCTTCTTTCCTTCTTTCTTGCTTTCTTCCCTGGATTTTCTAGAGAATCTAAGAGTCTTTTAGTAAAAGTAACTCTTCAAGTGTTTCTACTGGCTGCAATGAAACAGGCTAGAGATTCAATTACAAGAAGGAAAGGATATTTTTTATTTTATTTCATTTGTTTAGATTACAACTCAATTGTTATCCCATCACTTGTATCCTCCCGTTCCTCCCTCTCTCCTGTTTTCACCCTATTCCCCTCCCCTAGGTCTATGACCCAGGTGGGACCTCCTCACCCTTTTTATGGTCACAGGCTATCAGGTATCATCTTGATAGCCTGCTTATTTTTTCTTTGAGTGCCACCAGGCTTCCCCACCAAGGGGAGGTTGTTAAATATGGGGCACCAGAGTTCATGTCAGAGTTAGTCCCCTCTCTCCACATAAGTGTGGTGAATGTCCTGTCCATTGGGTAGATCAGGGTAGGGGTTAGGAAAGGATGTTTAAGTATCACTTTCTCCTTGAATAATGATGTTTTGTTAAGAGCTTGAACATTCTATACCCCCCCCCCCGATAAGCATCCTGAATTGCAGAAACTTAAACATCTCTTCCTGCGTTCTGAAATCCAACCTTGAGGCATCATCATGATTGTGACCCCTTAAGTCCTGGACGGCTCTTGAGGGTGCTCTTTCTTGCTGCTTCTAGCTATTGGGGAGTTTTAGAGACTCTTGGCCTTATTCCAGTCTCTGCCACACTATGTCATTCTTTTGGTGGCTGTGTTCCTGTTTTTCAAATAAGGATCTGTTTAAGGACATCTCTTTATAAGATCTCCGAATAATTATTTTATTTTCACATCACTGTAATATGATTTTAGTTTAGCTTATTTTTTCTCTGCACAAATCCTACTATAAGAAGCCCATTCACAGATAACATTGGGTAAAGACTATATCATACCCTTTTCAGGGAAAGGCACACATTGCATAATGAACATCAATTCTCCATCTCGTTCTTGTGTGAGATGGATTAATTTTTTTTCTCCTTTATTAATTTATTCTTGTTACATCTCAATGGTTATCCCATCCCTTGTATCCTCCCATTCTTCCCTCCCTCCCATTTTCCCCTTATTCCCCTCCCCTATGACTGTTCCTGAGGGGGATTTCCTCCCCCTGTATATGCTCATAGGGTATCAAGTCTCTTCTTGGTAACCTGCTGTCCTTCCTCTGAGTGCCACCAGGTCTCCCCCTCCAGGGGACATGGTCAAAGGTGAGACACCAGAGTATGTGAGAAAGTAATATCCCATTCTCCACTCTACTGTGGAGAGTGTTCTGTCCATTGGCTAGATCTGGGTAGGGGTTTAAGGTTTACCGCCTGTATTGTCCTTGGCTGGTGCCTTAGTTTGAGCGGGACCCCTGAGCCCAAATCTGCCTACCATAATATTCTACTTGTAGGCTTCTAGGACCCTCTGGATCCTTCTACTTTGCCATTCTCCCATGCTTCTCTCATCTAGAGTCCCACTAGAATGTCCTCCCCTCTGTCTCAGTTTCCTGGTAAGTGAAGGCTTTCGTGGGACATGCCCCTTGGGCTAATATGCAGATATAAGTGAGTATATACCATTTGAGTCTTTCTGCTTCTGGGTTAACTCACTCATTATGATCATTTCTAGCTCAATCCATTTATCCACAAATTTCGGGAATTCCTGATTAAATTATGAGCACAGCTTAGATAACTGCTTAGTACTCACAGAACCTCAACAGCCAATTTTACAGTTAGGTATGAAGCACAGCCCTATGCTGTTTCGGCAGGCCTTTTATTTGTTAGAAGCATTTGCAGTAGGTCTGAGAACACCAAAATAAAACAATTCTATCATCTCTGATAAATCTGGACTACATTTCTAATTTTTCCTGTGTCCTTTTTCTCTTTCAGTGAAGATTCTTCCACTTAGCCAACCATTGATCTGCCCAATTCCCATGGCTGATTGATTGATTGATTATTTTAATGGTAGCGGTGGTAATAGTAGTAGTAAGGTGTGTGTGTGTGTGTGTGTGTGTGTGTGTGTGTGTGTGTGTGTAGGGCAAAGGTCTAATGCTTAACTCAGTGGCTTATATATTGAGTCAGTGTTTCTTACCAAACCTGTATGTTTTGGTTTCCACAGACCTAGTTAGCCAGCTCGCTCTGGGGTTCTCCTGTGTCTGTCTCACATGCTTTTGGAATACAGGTGTGTTGCTATATCCACCTGTTATTTTGTACACGGGTCCTGAGGATTCAGATACTCTAGTGCTCATATTTGTGTGTCAAACATGTGTCCAGCTAAGTCTCATTTCATGCACATGCCAGTCTCATATTTTATTATGAATGTCAATGTAAAGGTTTGTTTTTCTCCACCTTAGTGTAGTTTGCCACTAGAAGTCTCATGTCTGATTAGATAAACCTTATATTTTCTAAAACTGAAGTATAGGCATCAGGGGATAGCATTAAGAAGGAAGCTAACTAAGGATAATACTATCAAAGAGGGTAAGATCTTGTCTAGTGAAACTTTGTGTGAAGACACCAAGGTTAGAGATACGAAGGTTGTACTAGCTGGTTCTGTGTAACAACTTAACACAACTAACGTCATCAGACAGAAAGAGCCCTCAGTTGAGCTATGGTTCCAGGAGATTCAATTGTAAGACATTTTATCAATTAGAGATCAACAGGGGGTGCCCAGCCCATAGTTAGTGGTGCCATCCTTGGGCTAGTGGTCCACAGTTCTATGAGAAAGCAGGCTGAGCAAGCCAGGGCAAGCTGGACTGAAAGCAGCACCCCTCTATGGCCTCTACATCAGCTCCTGCATCCAGGTTTCAGCCATGTTTGAGTTCTTGTCCTGATTTCCTCCAGTGATGAATTATGAACTGAAAGTCTAAGCCAAATAAACCTTTTCTCCTCAACCTTTTCTGTTTTGCTTAGCATATGTGTCACATGATCTCTCATCTTGCAGCTAATGGGTTGACTACTCAATCTGCCCAGTGGAGGCAAGGGAAAGCTGTGGTACACAGAAGGACATGCCTACCACCCTCTTGCTTCTCAAGTAGCTTTTCTGCTTATGGGACAGCAATCACTTGGCATCCAGGGCATAGTTAGTCTCTTTGATGGCCAAGTATCCATTAATCAGGTAAGAATATTCAAAGGAAATGGCCTGTTTTTCTCATAAACACCATGAAAAAATTCTGGTGAAGGGTCCTTTTTTCTTTAAAATTCCATGGAAGAAAAGACTAGTGGAATAAAGTTCTGTATAATAAAGCATTGTCTTATTGAGAGCAACATCTCAGGGGTGAAATTTGATGATACAGCTTCAGCACATTCACTATAATGGAAATCCATAAAGCAGGTGACCACAGGCTTCTTTCTTGGTTCACTACCTATAGCACAATTTTCGTGTGATCTGGGCACCAGCTCATTAAAAGAGTAAAAGATTCTGTGGGGAAATAGGAAGGGTGAAGTTTCTCTAGGGAAGGAAATGTAACAAAATACAGAAGAATGAGAGAGGACTGATAAAAATAAAGATGTCTGAAAAGTCCTACAGAATCATACGATGCAATATGTATCTAAAAACCTACATATATCTATGTATAAAAAGACATATAGTTACATTTCAATGACATTTCCTTATCTGTACAGATATGCTTCTTCCAACCTACTTAACAAAAACTCTCCATGGGCAAAAAACAAACAAACAAACAAACAAAAAACCCTGAAATTATAAATATTATTTTGAGTTTTTGGTCAGGGTTGGCCAAGAAATTTCCTAAATATGCAGTTTATTGCTCTTGCTCTTGTTTACTTATAGAGGTGGAAGATAAGTCCCTATAGCTGAAGGCACTGTGTAAATCAAACATATGGTCCGGAGGCTCCTGGACTGTAATTCACTTGAATTCCTTCTCCATGAGGACTAGCTTTTGTGGTATTAGAAGACATTATGCAAGCTTTAAAAGGAGGGAAACAAGAAGCAACATACCCATCTAGTTGTGATGCCTATGAACCACAACAATGGCTGGCATAACAATAATCCTAAGGGTGCAGTAGTGGCACACATACCTTGTGAGCCACCAACCATTCTCTAATTGGACTTAAGATCCACCCAAGAAGAAGGAAACCATATGTGGTCCTGGAAACCTACTAGCTAGCTACTAAGGTCTAGTAGAGTCATGGGTCTTGGAGAAGAACCTATAAAAACCACTTTATTAAGCCATCTCTAACTACATTTCAATCACCCATCCTTATGCCTACAAATAAGTACAGTCTTCACCCTGCATCAAAGAAACTTCTCTTTGCACCAAGCAGAAGCCATTGCAGAATATCACAACTAGTCATCATGTAGAATCCAGTCTCATTGGGTACATGGATGCAAGATATTCTACACTCAACACTCAAGAGACATTGCAGTAGAGGGAGTGGAAAGATTTTAAGTGCCAGAGGATCCAGAAGTTTGCTGTGAGACCGTGTCTCCCCTAGTAATGTCAGAAGCTACATCCATAAAGTCTCACCAACATGGCTGCTTAAGCATGAGCTGAACAAAGACCGTGACAATAGATATGCCAATGTGGAAATGGAGGCCTCACCCACACACAAAGAACTAATAACAGGCAACTAAGAAATTCTGAGAACTGAAGGTATAGTCTTCCCCAGGGCAGAGTACACCAATTGGTCATCTCACACCAAATGGTCAGTCCTGAAAACATAAATATGAGCAACTTGTACAGACTGAGCAGGTTGTATTTAGAAGCATATATGTAAATACATATATATACATGCATGTAGTAACAACTAATGAAAGAAAAGGACATTAATTTGAATGAGAGCAAAAATAGGGGGGCATATGGAAAGGCTTGGAGAGAAGATATGGAAGAGATAAATGATACCTCAAAAGAAAATGGGCAATATTGTTCTATGGATTTTCACCTTTCTCCTCTTTTTTTTAAATTTTATTTTATTAATTTATTCTTATGACATCTCAGTGGTTATCCCATCCCTTGTATTCTCCCATTCCTCCCTCCCTCCCATTTTCTCCTTACTCCCCTCCCCTATGACTGTGACTGAGGGGAACCTCCTCCCCCTTTCTTTCTCATCTTTTTTACAGCTACTGTGTATGTTATTTTTAACTCTTTATAAGTCAATAAAAGTTTTTCACAATGTCATTCTTTCCCTTCCAAATAGAAAGTCGATTTTACTGGCTTTTCTTTTCTTTTTTTTTTAAATTGTTTTTCTTAACTCATTCAGAGAACACATACTCCTAGAGCTTCCTCTGCTATCCAAAGCTTTCAGGTAGCAATGACTTCCCTTTGCTCTATGTAGCAAGGTGCAAGGCAAAAAAGCAATGTTTGTTTTCAGAGCTGGATGTATATTGGTATGTTCTTTTGGTGGAAGGCTACTTTTCCTGGTCTCAGATTTCCTCAGTTCTTCATGTAGGGTTTAGGCCTCATGGGCTTTCTCTCATCCAGTTTGGTATACACACACACACACACACACACACACACACACACACACACACACACAGCAATATATATTGCATATTGTATGCAATAGTTAGTGAAAAAAAAAGAGGCCATGGATCTAAAGAACAGGCAAGGGCATGTGGGACAGTTTGGAAGGAAGAAAGAGAAAGGAGAAATGTTGTAGTGATAATCTCAAAAGGAAAAAAAAAAAGAACAATGTGACATATTTTCTAAAAGAGAATACAGGTGAAAAATGAGCCATTCAGCCCCATGTCTTTGTGTTCAGGGTTGTGAAGCAGGTTTCAGATATATCTGTTTCTCTTTCATTTCACATTTATTGTTCCATAAATTTGAGAACAGTTCATTGTTGGCACAGCACCATGCTGCATGCTGAGGGTAAAACTGACTGTGGAACCCATGGCCCTAGATAGCAGTATTTTGTCTACATGTGTGGATGAGTGGGGTGGCTGTGGTTTTACATGATCACAGTGAGGAAAGATTGAGAGAAACCAAGTGGCTAACGTTCAGCAAAAGATAGAATGAGCAAACACAGTAGGGAAGATATAGTGTGCATAAAATGATATGTAAGGGTTTCCAGGGAACATGGAAGCCTGAAGTGAATTACAAACCATGCTTCTGTATGAGTGCTGCAGGCGACTAGATGAGGTTTCAGAAAGCATCGCCTGTAAAAGGAAGGACGTGTGCTCAGGAGCTGGCAGGCATCCAGCGTGGTCATCAGTAGCTACAAAATTTAGTGATTGATATTTCAAGAGGCCCACATTTAGTCCACTTTTAGCCTCACAAAAGAGCATGAATGCCCAGAGGGCTTCATTAAATGGGTGTGAAATATGTTGCAATCAGAAACATGAAGGTGCATTCAGGCAAGTTGTAGTACATATACATATATCCTGAAGTGGAAAGAAAGTCTCGGCTGTCTGTGAGGATCTCTGTCACCTCCTCCCATTTAATGTGATTAAAGGCAACATTTATTAGTTCCACAGAGCATTCTCTGCTGATCAGGGGCTTCTGGGGAGCAACTATTTCCCATTGCTCTACATAATAAGGGACAAGACAAAATAACAACACAACAGTAGTTCTAAGAGACTCTGGTGAAAAATGAGACCACACAGCTGTTTCTTTGGGTTCAGGACAGCTGGCCAAGTTCAGACAGGTGTGTTTTTCTTTCAGTTTTTTCCCGTTGGCTACACTGTGTTCTGCTTTCTAAATTCATGATTAGATGGTTGCAACAAAGCCAGGAAGTATACACTTGCCCACCCCCTCTCTTCCTGTTCCAATAGCTCCTATTTCAATAGTGTGGACAAACTTCACACATGTGTAGCAGGTGAAAATAAAATATTTTTCCACATACAAGAGAAATTAACACTTAATGTGGACTTTAAAATATTTTGTATTGATTTTTGTCTTACATAGTTGGGAAGTTTCAAAACAAAGTAGTGTTCTGAAGTATTTATATATTTGATAGGCATGCCCAAAATTTCAATGGAATTTTATTAAGAATTGTACATGCTTATTTTTTTAATGAAAACAGCCTATTTTTATTAATTTATTCACATTACATCTCAATGATTATCCCATCCCTTGTATCCTCTCATTCATCTCTCCTGATTATCCCATACTTCTCCCCCACCATGACTGTGACTGGGGGGGACCTCCTCCCCCTGTATATGCTCATAGGGTATCAGGTCTCTTCTTGGTAGCCTGCTATCCTTCCTCTGAGTGCCACCAGGCCTCCCCATCCAGGTGACGTGGTCAAATATGGGGCACCAGAGTTCGTGTGAAAGTCAGTCCCCACTCTTCACTCTTCACTCAGCTGTGGAGACCATCCTGTCTGTTGGTTAGATCTGGTTCGGGTTTTGAAGTTTACTGTACGTGCTCATTAAGCTTCTGCATGTGCATACCATTATTCTGACAGAGACGCAAAGGCCAGCAGAGCACGCACAGTGAGGGTGCATGTAGTGCTTACATTTGGCGGCATGGTCAGTAAAACTCACTTCAGTGATCCCCAAGAAAGTCGCAGCAATCGAGCACTTGCCAACCATGAGTGTTAGGATGAAGACGTAAGGAAGAGCATGGCCTATGCAGGTCCCCTCCTGAGTTCTTTGAGACCTTTTAAGACCCTGTTCCATAATTTGCAGATTGAGTGCATGGGAAGCATTTTACTTTACCCTAGTATGATGATGGCATCCCCCTCTGACAAGCATACGGCAAGGTCAGAGTTGAAAATATAAGAAACTAAGTTCCTGCAAGGAACTCTAGAGCTCCAGAGACTAAACACCTTGATTTGCGCTCCTGACATCTGGCTGCAAAGACTCCATTTTCTTTTTAGTGATGTTCTTTACCATGCTTCTGGTAGCAAAAACATGCTAAATCTTAAGTCAGTCCACAGCAACTGCTGAACAAAAGAGATTCCATGCTTGCCCCACAAGGGTCACAGCTATTCATTCATACCTTTTAGCTAAATGTCCACACTCAGGTCTTTCTTACTCGTTATGCTCTCATCTTCCAGCCTGGCTTCTGTCTTCTATCCATAGACCTCAAACATCAAGCTATTGACTCTCCTGCAGAACTTGATAGTAAGACCCTGTTGCCAAAGACACTACATACTTGAGTCTTAGAACATGGTGAAGTTAAGCTGACACTAACCTGGAAGCTTCATCACGATTAGATCGCGTTGGTAGTACTGGGTGGGGTTATGCATACTTACAGAGGAGAAAAGTAATCACTGAACCTATCCAATTCTGAACTATGAGCTATAAGGATGATACACTTGGAAAAGCAGGTGCATTGGTGCAACAATGGCAAAATGTTATGAGACTAACCAACCACCTTCTGATGGAATGTAAGGCCTGCTCCACAAGATGAAACCCAGAACTGGTACCCTTATTTAGTGGTAAGACAATAACCTGTGACTAGACAGGTCATGGGTCCTAGAAAAGAATCTACTACTATTATTCTGTTAAATGGTCACAGTGTTAAACTGACTCCCAATAACTTATTTTTATACCCATAGATCAGTGCATCTCAAAACTATCATTAAAGAAACTTCTTTCTTCAGTTGATGATGCTTAACACAGATAACTAGAAAGCCGTCAAGGTGCGGAGAATAACAGACTGTGGAATGTTCACCCCCAAATTTGAAACCTATATCACAAACCCTCGTCTCAAGGTTTATGAATCATTGCACAAGAGAAGGCAGAGAGAGATTGTAAGAGCCAGAGGTGGGGAAGAGAATACAGTAGTCCCAGGACAAGGACGCTTTCCTCGTTGGTAAATGGGTGGTTTTGATTAGGTTGAAAACAGATCCCAAATATATACAGAAGACAAGTGGACTTGAGAGTGGAATAGGAAACTACTACAGAAGGAAGCACACAGTCTAGTACGAAGTTTTAGTGTCATGAGCAGCATATGTCCTAGAGGCACAGCTTTACTCAACGGTCAGGAAACTTGGGGAGTGGACATCAGTGCATACACCCTTACAGTTCAAGTGTCTTTAAGAAAAGAGGAGAGCAAGAAAAGGAGGAAGGGAGGGAGGGATGAAGAAAAAAACAAGTAGGAGAAGAGGGCCAGAGATAAGGAAAAAGACTAAGGTCTTCCTTCCTTGAGTTTTGCAGGCTACCCAGGCCTCTCACTGCATGAGAACAGCTGACAAAGGCCAGTTGACAAGGCCACCACCCCGGAGGAAGCTGATGATCCCACTAAGTGTCTTGATGGATACCTCTCTCAGCTACATAGTCCTGTCTCAGTTCTTGGGGGCTTTTCTCCCCAGCTGGTTCCACCACTCAGTTCCCAAGCTGCATTCAGCCTCTCATTGTACAACAAGTGAAGGCCATGAATACAGGCTCATCCACAAAATTTAGGTACAAAGGAAACGTCCTGGAAGGTACACTGCTTCTTAGCCTTCCTATAGGGACTGTGGCCAGGTAAAGGAAGCCTTGAAAAGGAGAAGCAACAATTGAGAGAATTAATAGCCCACCTTCCTTTTCTCTGTGCTCCTCTCACAAGCAGCACCTCCACCTCTTCAGAGGACACAGAGTCCTGTTCACCACTCAGCTCTTCTTCTCAAAGAAACCTGCCGCTCAACTTTGCGGAAGTCAGGATTTCAAAGGAGGACCCAACAGGCTCACCTCCAGAGCAGATGGCCGCTAATTGCAGCATGCAAACAAACAGACAAGAACCAGGTACACCTTGCATCTCTGAGTAAGATTAATTTTCAGGAACATCAGGGGCACCAGTTACCAATTAGTGGAGAATGTGAGCGTGAGAGCTGAACTGAGGGAGCCCTGCCAATGAAGTCGTCTATGAGGTCAGACTTCCAGCCTGAGGACCCCACATCCCGTAGGAGGAACTCAGGAGCCACTTAACCTTGTTGCCTTGGTTTTCCTGTCCGTGAAACAGTGGGTAATAAAATCTCTCTGCTTCATCACTAGGTTTTACATAGGGAAGTAATTAACGAGTGTACAAGTCTAACACAATCACAGTAATAGTCCAATAGTAGTAGCTGCAGAATGAGACACATAGTTGTTTTAAAATAACGATATTGCCAGGGACCAAAAGGCCTGAGGCCGACCCCCACCCATTCAGCATTTGCAGCAAACATCCTGCTGGGCCACTCATTAGGTATGCAAGGCATCCGGCTTAGTCCTGAGAAGACAGCGATCTGATCCTAAGATAACCACAGAGATATCCTGCTTTGTCTTACCTGGAAGAACCCCTCCCCTTGCAAATGTTCCCGGGGCTCAACCCAGAAGATTTTGTACTTTTCCACTACTCTCCTTGCGTACCCCCGCCCTCACTAAAGCAGGTTTTAAAAAGCCTGCCATTACCTTCAATAAATGGCTCTTGACAAGCAACTGTTCGCTTGAGCTCTACATCTCTCTCGCCCATTTCTTTAAATACAGGTTGCGACCCCCCTCGGCCCCCCAATAACTGACCAGCTGGACTGGTCGGTGGACTAGTTATCGTTACATGGACTAGTTAATCTGGCGCCCGACGTGGAGCTCGAGGTGCGGGTTTCTTCCCGAACGGATTAAGGGACCGGTCCACAGGAGTTTTCATGACCAGCCGAGTTCGCCCGGCCGGCTTCGTCATTAGGTGAGTCATCCATTCGCATATCTCAAGAATGGGCCATTCGCTGTCCAAGGAAGCAAAGTTCATAAGAGGCTTAAAGGACGTACTCAGAGAGAGGGGTATTAGGGTAAAAAAGAAACATTTGATTGAGTTTTTTGTTTTTATTGACCAGACCTGTCCCTGGTTCATGATTGATGGACCTACTATTCATTCTGAAAAGTGGCAAAAGGTGGGGCGTGAGCTTAATGCACTTATTAAAAAAGATGGTAATACAGCGGTGTCGAACAGTATTTTTTCTTATTGGGGCCTTATACGGGACATAATTGAGTCCAGCGAAAACGAAAGCGGACAGAGGCAGCTCCTCTCCGTGGCTGAACTCTGCCTGCGTGAATCTCTCCCTCCTTCTCGTGTTCCTTCCTGTTCCTCTCTGCAGGGTTCCTCTCTTACGCTCATTGACATGCCCCCCGATTCTGTTCCTCCTACATCCTCGGAGCCCTTAAAAAATCTTTCCCCTGCGCCTGCGTCCAATCCTTCCCCTTCCCCCCGCCGTCTTTATCCGTCGCTTCCTCCCACCTATGAGGACCCCATTTCCGCTATGGAACGTGGGTGTTCACCACTTTGTGCCCCTGTTTTTCCCCCAAAAAGGACACCCTCTGTCCGGTCTGGTCCGCCAGCCTCTCCTGTTCCCCCTCCGTCGGTCGGCCCTTCACGCGCCTCCCGCCATTCCGCCATTTTCCTTTCTCACGCCCCAGATGAGCCCTTGGATCCGGATGCTGCTGCCACCCTTGAGGAGGAGGCTGCTCGATATCATTCCGATGATGGCCTCCTCCGTGCGGCGCCAACCTTTCCCTCCTCTACCTTGCTCACTCTTCCCCCTCCCCTTACTAAGCCCTACCCTGCCTCCCGGCTCCCGCCACCTTGTTCCCTCCCAAACTGCTTTTGCCAGACGGAGGCCCATCTCCAACACCAGATCTCCCATGCGACGAAGATTCTTCAACTTCAACAACGGCTTTCACTTTTAACAATGCGCCTTTCCTCCACAGCCCCGTTTATTTTACCCGTTCCCAGAGCCAACCTGCCCTGAGCGGGGCGAAAACTAAGACAAAAACTGAGGCCACTGATTCAGGCGCTGCTTCGGGAGAGCCACCTGCCCCTACACCCTCCCAGTCGTCCACGGCCCTTGTAGATTCTGATAGTGAGCATGATTCCTCAGGTTCGGAGGGAGAACAGAAAGGTGGTGGAACGGCTCCTGACCCTACCCAGCCTTTCGCGCTCATAATTTTTCCTTCCCTCTTTGCCCCCACAGGACTGCTCTGGCAACGGGCCCCTCTTTTTTGGCTTCATCTCCCCTCCTCCTCCACTAAGGTCCTTCCTACTTATCCTACTCTGGTTGCGTCTCTCATTCGGCAGGGGCGGGAAGCGGCCACCAGGCTCTTCGGAAGGGACCCTCACTCTATTATCACGCCTTACTCGGCCACACAAATAAGGTGGCTTTTTCAAAATTCAGATGATTGGGCGGTCTCCTGTATTTCTTTTTGCGGCCTATTAGATAATCATTATCCCCCAGATAAACTAATTCAATTCCTGCAGCGACAACCTGTCATCTTCCCGAGAGTCACCCGCTCCAGACCCCTCCCCCAAGCTTCCCTGGTTTTTACTGATGGCTCCTCTACCGGGGTTGCTGCCCTCTCTGTGGACGGAGCTATCCTGCAAAAACAAACCCCCCATACCTCTGCTCAGCTTGTTGAGCTGGAAGCTGTCGCACACGCCTTTACATTGCTTCCCCATACTCCCTTTAATCTATATACTGATAGTGCCTATGTCTCGTCCTCTGTTCCACTCCTCGAGATGGTTCCTCGTATTAAGCCTGCTACTAATGCCTCCCCTCTCTTCTCCCGTATCCAACAGCTTATTCTTTTGCGCTCTCAGCCTTTTTTCGTTGGTCATATTCGCGCTCACTCTACCCTGCCAGGGCCTCTGACTACACTTAATGCCCAGGTGGACTCAGCCACGCGCCCCCTGCTTTCAGGGCTGGCCGTTCCATCCACCAGCGACCCCGTTGCTATGGCCAGGGAGGCTCACGCCCTCCACCACCTTAATTCCCAAAGCCTCCGCCACATGTTCTCCATCACTCGGGAACAAGCCCGGGCTATTGTTAAAGAATGCCAGGCATGTGTCACCTTTCTTCCCGAGCCACATACGGGAGTCAACCCTCGTGGCCTCATGCCTGGACAGGTTTGGCAAATGGATGTTATTCATTTTTCCTCTTTTAAGAAACTTAAGTATATTCATGTGTCTATAGATACTTTTAGTGGATTTATTTGCGCCTCTCCGCATGCTGGAGAGTCTACTAGAGATGTTATTGATCATGTTTTGTATTGCCTTATTGTATGCTGGAGAGTCTACTAGAGATGTTATTGATCATGTTTTGTATTGCCTTATTGTACGATGGAGAGTCTACTAGAGATGTTATTGATCATGTTTTGTATTGCCTTACTGTTGCCCCCAAACCCTTTACCTTAAAGACTGATAACGGCCCTGGGTATACAAGCTCTGCCTTCAAGTCCTTTTGTGCCCAACTGCAGATTAAACATGTTACGGGGATACCTTACAATCCCCAAGGACAAGGAATTGTCGAGAGGGCCCACCAGACACTTAAAACAATGCTTAATAAATTACAGTTTTCCAAAGGAATCCTATATCCCTCTACAGCAGGGCCTCGCCTGCTTCTCAATCATGCATTGTTCGTCCTAAATTTTCTACAAAAGGATGATCTTGGCCATTCGGTGGCCGATCGCCTTTGGCACTCTTCCACCTCCTCCACCTATGCCAAGGCTCTGTGGAAGGATCCACTGACCCACCAATGGCATGGACCCGACCCAGTCCTTATTTGGGGCAAAGGTCATGCCTGCATTTATGATCAGAAAGAACAAAATGCGCGCTGGTTACCTGAGCGCCTAATCAAACCTTTTAACCCCCCTCTCCCAGGGAACTCCCCTGAGGAAAAGATGTAATTGTGCTCTTTTTTAGGATAAAAAAGATACCGCCGATTCATCATGTTGCTACTCACCGCGTCGCTCCTTTGCCTCTGCCTTCCTGAAGTGATTCTCGCCGCATTCCTGCGCCAACCTCAGCCTTATACAATCTATAATTTTACCTGGGTCATTATTAACCAAGCGGGAGATATTGTTAATTCCTCCTCCTCTCAGGGCATTAACCCCCAGTGGCCCGATTTACAGGTTGACCTCTGTGCCCTGGCCCTGGGAGGCCCCTCTTCTTGGGGCGTGGAAGACGTTTTTTGGCCTACTAAACAATCTAGGCTCCCGAGGAGACGTCCCCTTTCTCTCGCTCGGTTGGTGGTCCCAGTCCCGGCTGCCGTAATGACCTGGAGCGCATCATGCTCCACAAAACCTTACACCAGGATGGGATTGCTTGGGCCGGAAGACTCTATGTTTGCCCGGGACCCTCTCATCGGCCCCGTCCTGATAACCACCGCTGTGGTGGGGCCCAAGATTTTTACTGTGCCTCTTGGGGGTGTGAGACCACTGGCGACACGTACTGGAAGCCATCCTCTTCTTGGGACTACATCATTGTTGATTCCTGGGTTCATCCTCAGCCCTATGGTGAGGCCGTTAAAGACCTTTGCAATGCAGCTCGTTCAGTCACCAATGGCTGGTGCAACCCCCTGACCATTCGCTTCACTGAGCCCGGTAAACGAGCCATTTGGACGGGTCATGGATTTGAATGGGGCCTCCATGTTTATAAATCAGAGTACGATTTTGGACTTACGTTCAGGTTACACCTCCTGAAAAAGGTACCCAATAAGGGCACTGCAGTGGTTGGGCCTAATCATATTTTCCATCATCCTGTTCCCGTTCCTGCTCCTGGCCCCCCGCCTAAACCCGCCACCCCCATGCCTCCCTCCCCGCCTACCCCCTCGGACGTCCTCCTTCGGTCCATTTCACCCCCTCCCTTCCGACCTACCCTCCCCGTGGGCCCCCCCCCCCAGTTCGGCTGATGTCATTCTCCAGTTGGCAAATGCCTCCATATGGGCCTTTAAAAATGACTCCTCCTTGTCATTTCCTGAATGTTGGATGTGTTTCTCCCCCTCCCCGCCCTTTTACGAGGGTATTGCTCTTCTTTCCACCTTGCTCTTTACTAATGTTACCCCACCCTCACTGGCTTAGCTCCCGACAATCGCATTACCCTCCAGTCCGTTTCCGGCATAGGTACTTGCCTCCTGGGTCCCCATATGCTCCCTCCTCTTCCCCTCAGCGGCGTTCGTGCCCAGACTGTCATTCCCGACCTCTCCCTCCCCTACATTCCCGTGCCAAATAACACCCATTTTGCTTGTTCCTCTGGTTTAACCTCGATCGTCTATGCCCCTACCTTCCTTTCCTCCAAAGACTGGTGTGTCCTTCTTCCCCGTTTTACTATTCATGACCCCGACTCATTTTTAAATTTTCTGAAAGGGGGAATTTCCCCAACCCTAACATTGCCTCCCCCTGGCTTACTACCCTTCTCCTCACCCTGCTCGGGCCCCTCGTTGGTGTTCTCCTTCTATTATCCTTTGGCCCATGGACTTTAAACCGTCTTACAGGGTTTGTTAAAAGTCAGGTTGAAGCTGCCACCAAGAATATCCAGGTTCACTACTGCAGCCTGGAGACTGAGGACTCAAATGAGACTTCTATTTCCATCCAGGAGATTTCACCTACGCCTCAGTCGGTTAACTATGGGCGGCCTTTGCAGTTCCTATGGGCAGCCTTTGCAGTTCCCGAGGATGCAGAATGCTGGATGGTGAGCCTGGTTGTGCCCTCGGTGCCTTTGGTAAACCTGTGCAAGCCCTCCCCTATATCTTTTGGCCTGAGCCCACCTTGACCTGACCCGCGATAGTGCCTGGTAAGTCAGAGACGGAGCGATCGAATAAGTCTCGGTTATCAGACGTCGGTCGGTCCTTGGTGGGAGGACAGACCATAGGCGTGGTAAGATTGAGCATCGATCCTCTAGCAGGCTCAGGCCATCGCGAGGCCCCCTTTCCTTGGGAATTTGGCCGGTCCAGAATAACTGTT
Organism: Acomys minous; assembly: GCF_964271855.1. Taxonomy (NCBI): domain Eukaryota; kingdom Metazoa; phylum Chordata; class Mammalia; order Rodentia; family Muridae; genus Acomys; species Acomys minous. The sequence continues at coordinate 54,568,083 of NC_140486.1, forward strand.
GTCCTGAAACACTTGGACAATAGTGATTCTCAAATATACCGCCATCCTGTAACAATGACTGGTGACCTCCTAAAAGTCATTCGCTGGGCTGTAAGGTCTCCCTCAGGCCAAAATAAACAAAAGGGGTGAAGATGCCAGGGACCAAAAGGCCTGAGGCCGACCCCCACCCATTCAGCATTTGCAGCAAACATCCTGCTGGGCCACTCATTAGGTATGCAAGGCATCCGGCTTAGTCCTGAGAAGACAGCGATCTGATCCTAAGATAACCACAGAGATATCCTGCTTTGTCTCACCTGGAAGAACCCCTCCCCTTGCAAATGTTCCCGGGGCTCAACCCAGAAGATTTTGTACTTTTCCACTACTCTCCTTGCGTACCCCCGCCCTCACTAAAGCAGGTTTTAAAAAGCCTGCCATTACCTTCAATAAATGGCTCTTGACAAGCAACTGTTCGCTTGAGCTCTACATCTCTCTCGCCCATTTCTTTAAATACAGGTTGCGACCCCCCTCGGCCCCCCAATAACTGACCAGCTGGACTGGTCGGTGGACTAGTTATCGTTACATGGACTAGTTAACGATATTACCATTTTGATATGTTCTCTCTGATCTGCATTTTCAAATGAGAAGCATATGTCATTTCAGTGTTGCTGCCGTTGTTATGATGTTTAATTCTCCGACACAGCTTGCTACTTTGTTTTCATTGCAGCGGTTTGATGATGCAGGGATTCCAGGAGATTACAGTAATAACTGAGCAAGCCGATGAAAAGCTTTTCTGCCCAGGAGTTCTAATTCCAAAGCAGGTGGTCCAAGTCTGACTACCACTTGCCCAGTTGAAGAGCTCACTTTCATTTGAATTTGCTGAACTATATAAATATGTTCTCAGCCAGTATCTTATCAGTCCACTTCCTAGCTGTCCCACTAAGTTTACACTTCACCTTTCCCCATTCTAAGGCTTTCAACAAGCTGTTCCCACCACTGAAGAGTGGCCTCTCATCCTCTTCATAGGCCCCCTTCTTTCTGGAAAGTTCCTACTTCTTTTAGTTAAAAACAAAACAAAACAACAACAACAATAAAACGAATAGACATCACTTCACGACCCTTTCCTTGAAGCCAAGCATTCTCTCGTGGTTCTGACTTTGTATTTTGCATCCTTGGGTACTTTATTTATTGGACTCATCACACGTTGTTTTCCTCTGCTGAGTACTAGTCCCATTTATTACCTGAGAGGCACCTTAGGAACTCAAGGACAGGAATTGTCCCTCCTAATGTGTGACTCTCCCTTATTAGAGTCTCTGCATGAAACAATGTGGCCATTCAGTGAGCATTCTGGTGGTAATCAAAAGCACACAAATCTTATACGGACATTGTAGAATCATCACGACTTTGCATGATTATGTAGTAGCTATTATATTAGGTGGGAACTGTAAAAAAACAATGGTTTTAAGTGGTATTCTCAACCTTGATTCAGTGGCAAGCTGAACCATGTTTAAATCCACTCTCAGCCTGTAATGGATTTGCATAAATCAGTGCCTATTGTCTTTCTCGTATCAAAATTTTATTTCTATTGGAGTTTAACAAACTCTTCCAGCTCCCAGAAGCAGCATCCTGTGTTACACTCCTATGGATTTATACAAGCTGCTCCCACCACTCAAAAAAAAAAAAGTGGCCTTTCCATCCTGCCTGAGAAACACCTACCCACCCTCAGGTCAGCTATGTCCTTTGAACAGATGCCCATGACACTTTATGTCCCACCTTCAGGATGCACATTGATTCTTGGTGCCTCTCCAGGATCTTTAGGCAGTGAGCCTAAGTACATGTCTGTACACCACCTCCTTCAAGCTGATGATTCCTAACAGATAAGGATGGTGTATAGTTCTTTCCTGAAAGAGTGGGTCATATTTCAGGGCCCAATACATTATTAAGACTCAAGTAATAGTTGTCAGAGGAATGAATTGGCTATAGCTCTATATAACAGACTGACTGGAAAGAGGAGAAAATTAGATTCTTAATCTCTTACTCATTAACTGGGAAGCATGCAATTTCTCTATTTGTCCTACGTCGTAATATATACCTTAGTAAACATAGTATTTGTTTTTATTAAATGCAATTACTATTACTTTACACTATTTTTCCTAGACAAATAAGTCATGGGTCTACCCTTGCTTTGCTCACTAGACCCTAAGACAACCCAGTTAGGTTCTGTTTCTCTGCCAAAAGCTGAGAATAATTTCCTAGATGACTTTGAAAAAGTTTTTCCTTGCCCACACTGTTACAACTGATAAATGGAAATTTCGTAGCCACTCATGTCTATTTTAACTGTGGCTTGGAGAGTGTGACGGGGAAATCACAGTGAATTTGAGTGTCCAAGTTTATGTGTAGCACACGATAGAGCTTGAAGACTCCTAGGCATTGAGGAAAGATAAATGGCTTGAATAAAAGTTTAAAATCTACCACCTCAGCATACTTTTCCAAGCCAGATAGTTTGGAGGAAAAAAAAAAAGTCATTTTTTTTTCCGTGTACCAAGACTGAGAGATTTATGAGCTTTTTCATTTCTCCTACAAAAGCTTATCACAGACCAGCTTAGAAATGATTGCTAATTAAACTAAGTGTGAGCATTGGTGATACAATCTTCTAGAATTGTGTATAAAAATGTTAACAGTGTGAAGTGTGACATTTCACTTTCAAGGAAGATTTTTGAGAAAAGCTGAATATAGATTGGAATGCATTTTTACTCCCACATGCATGGAACTCTTTGCAATTAAGGCAAGTCCATCACTGTCACTGTTGCCTATGACACCTTCACTATAACGCCATCAGTAATTCGCTGGGTACCATGATATTTTCCTCCATAGAGGCTGAAGGAATGGCACCGCTGAACCCTGTGGGTCATCTACACAAAGGCATTCTGTGAACATGTCTCTAAGGTGTCCTTATCGGCAGCATCCAGACTTGGAGCTGCTTAAGGACAAGCCGAGTTCCTCTGCCACTATGTGAAGGGAAAATGTAGCTTTGTCACAGAAGAAAAGCTCTCTGTTTTTAAAATAAAATCCTAGAAGATCAGAGTAGGGCCGGCCATGCGCGTCTTCTTTGCTTAGTAGTTTTCTTCATCTTTCTTAGGGTTGGATCAGAAAGGTCCCAGAAGGCCCATGGCTGAAAGCACTATTGGTCAGTGGCAGAGACTTTTAGAAATGGGTACTAATGACAGGGTAGGTAACGGGGAAGCTTGGCACTTCCGCTTCTTTCCTTCCTGTTGTTTGGTTAGCTGCTAACATAAGGCACTTTGCTGAAGGCCCAAAGCAAATGGGACCAGGAAGACTATGGGCTGGAGACTCTGAACTTGGAAGTGCAGATAATATTTGTCTCAGAGATTTGTTACAGTAATGGAGAGTAACACAAGGTCTGCCTTAAATAGCTGCTGAAATGTCATGTCATCCAGAACAATTCATCCCCAGGCAGTTAGAGTACTCTGTAGAAATAGATCAGATAACTTCCAAAGGAGGAGGATTGATTGGGATAAAAACACATGACCATTAACTGGTCCTAGGCACCCTACACATACTAAGCTGGTGGGCTGCTTTGTCCCCTAACAACTGGAGCAGGGGCTTTCTCTGACTTCGACTCTGTTGCCTCCCTTTGGATCCCATTTCCCTAGCAGGGCTGCCTTGGTTTGCCTCACTGAAACAGGAGGCACTTGGTCCTGATGCAACTTGATGTGCCAGGATGGGATGATACCTGGGGCTAGGAGAATGGAGTGGTGGTGGTGGTGATGGAGAGATAGGAGGTAAGGAGGTAGAGAGGAAGAGGATGGGAGGGCAGGACTGGGAGGAGAGCAGAAGTGTGGTCGCACTTGGGATGTGAAATGAACAAATAAATGCATTAAAGAAGAAAAATGGTCACTTCAAAATGATTCTGCCCTGTGGTATGTTTATCTAACTAGTGTCCATATCAAGGGAGTTTTTGACAGGTCACCCAGCAAAACCATCATTATAGTTATTTTTCTTTTGTCTCCAGGTTCTTCTTGGAAGAAAGTAATCTTTGAGAAGCAAATTGGGTTTATGGGAATTTCTACCACTGCTATCCTTTTAAAGCATCTTTTGAACTTTTTTTTCACCATCATAATAGCTTACTTAAACTCTTTCTTTTCCAATAATTAATTTATTTATTCACTTTACATCCTGATCAAAGCTCCTCCCTCTTCTCCTTGCAGTCCCACCCTCACACCTCTCTCCCTCCACTCCCTCAAGGAGAAGGGGAAGTCTCCGCATGGGTACCTGCTCACCCTGGCACATCAAGTCTCAGTAGGACTAAGCACATCCTCTCCAACTGAGGACAGACAAGGCAGCCCGCTAGGGGAAAGGAATCTAAACATAATCAGCAGAGTCAGAGACAGGCCCCTCTCCCCTTGTTAGCGGACCCACATGGCATCCAAGCTGCATATGTGCGATATATATGTAGGGGGCATAGGACCAGTCCATGCATGCTCTTTGGTTTGTGGTTCAGTCTCTGTGAGACCCCATGGGCCCATGTTTGTTTACTCTGTAGGTCTTCTTGTGGTATTCTTGACCCTCGCTCCCCCAATCCTTTCCCCACTCTTCTACAAGACTCCCTGAGTTCTGCTTATTGTTTGGCTGTGGGTCTGTGCCTCTGTTTCCATCAGCTACTGGATGAAACCTCTCAGAAGACAGTTATGCTAGGTTCTTGTCTGCAGGCATAGCAGAGTATCATGAATAGGGGTCAGGGGTTGGCTCTCTCCTATGGGGTGGGTGTCAAGTTGGGCCAGTCATTAGTTGGCCACTCATTCAATCTCTGCTCCATCTTTATCTCTGAACATCTTGTAGGCAGGACAAATTTTGAATGGAAGGTTTTGTGGGTGGGTTGGTGGCCTCCTCCCTCTAGTGGGAGTGTTGTCTGGCTATAGGAGGTGGCCACTTCAGGCTCCATATCTCTCACTGCTAGGAGTCTCAGGGTCACCCACCTAGTCTCTTGGTAAAAGTACTTTAGATGTGAGTGATGAAATTGAATTTTTTTTCTGTAACAAGAAGCCACAGCCATTTGCAATCAGGTTTCTCACATTGCTCCCTAAGCATAAATAAATATAGCTTATGTTAAATGGCAACCTTCATTGCTGGCACACAGCCTTGAGTCATTACTCTGGGTATTTCTGCCCTTCACCCTCATGTGAGGAATTCATTCAACCTGCTGCAGAGCCAGGGGAACCCATGGCCTTCCTCTCCCCCAGAGATGAGCATATGGATGTTCTTTAACTTTAATCCTCAAAAGAGGCTTTGCTGGACATATTCATAGCTTGAAATACAAGCAAGGCAGATCTCCAAAATGCTCTTCAATTAAAATATTATTTTTCACATGGCATATGAGATATAAGTAAAGCTCAGAGTTTCCCCTTGAGTCAGTCACTTCCTTTGTTATGAACAGTTAGCATGGACCTCTGTTTAGCTTTCTGACCTGTTATTGAGCAAGGTCTGATGATGTGAAGGACACTTGATTCAATCTTAGCAAACATTTCATGTTTATTTTCATAAATTAGAGGTTTCTATCATAATACTAAATAAAAACTAAGATGTATAAAAGAATGAGACATGTTACTTGAAACAAGACATGGATTTGGTTCTTAAGGTAATGTCTACAAATGTTTTAAATATTAGTTGTTTTAGTAGAATAAGTGTGTGGTCACTCTAATGAGCACTTGTGTGAGAAGAACATTGATTTGGATTATGAATTTAGTAACTTAATATCATGAGTTTTGGCATTGAAAAGGTGGGGTCTTGGAGATATTGTTGGTACATTAGAATCTTTAGAAAATATCCTTTAAATAGATTTGAAAGAATTTCCTATTAGAATTATGAGTGCTAAAGTTATGGAAACAAAGTTTTTTTTAAAAAATTTCATTTATTTGGTGCAACATTTAATTTCCTGGGGATTGCATTTTCTGCTCATTTTTGGCACCAAAACTTTAATTTTTCAGGACAAATTAATTGCTATGTTGTTAAAGTAGATGATAAACTATAGAACTTTCTCATGACTTCTTGTCTTCTCCTCTGTCATCTGTCATCAACAGGCATCTATTGAGCACATGTTGTATGCCTTTCTATCTCGTACTATTGAGCACATGCTGTATGCCTTTCTATCTATCTTGTAGGCACTTGTGATTTTAGTAGGGAATATCTGCGGCCAAGGACTCTGGCTTTAGAGATTATGTGCTCTGGGTCAGAGATTTTCTTCTTCCCAGGACCTCTCTAACTTTCTCTCACAGCAAACCTCCTGAATGGAGTCTGCTGCATCCTCACTGTGGCGGTTTGTGTAAGAAACGGAAGGAAGTCTCATTACAAATAGTACAATCGGTGGATGGAGGGTAAGCAGGAGACTAGAAGATGGGAAAGTTTTACCAAGAGAATAAGATGGAGAGGTATCATGTGAAGAGAACCTCTGAAGTATCTCTGAAGACCAAGTGTCTGGAGAACATTTGAACATAAAAAGGGATGATGCAAAGGGGAAGAGTGACCACTGAGCGATTTTTTTTTTTTTTGCCTCAGAGACCATAAACAAAGTGTTCCTGGGTATCAGGGAGGAGGCAGCTTCTGTGTCAGAGATCTTCTTCTTCCGAGGACTTCTCTAACTTTCTCTCATGGCAACCCTCCTGAACAGAGTCTGCTGCATCCTAATTGTGGTGATTTGTGTAAGAAGTGCCATTCACAGGCTTACGTTATCCTTTCCAAGTTGCTTGTGTTTTATCCCAGCAACAGAATCCTAGGCAAGACATGTATGTACCAAGGCTAGACATGGCTGAAGTATTCTGTTTCCTATTTTTCATCTTGAATATCTAACATCATTATAAGACTTGAACAAGTAATAGTTACTCATACATCCCAGGTTCAAAAACACACACATATAGAAAAGGCCCGAGACCATAATTTAATACAGAAGCATCCAAAATTATTCAGTTTTATTCTGACCCAGAGACTCAGGAGCAGTGATAAACATATTATCTGCTCATCTGTGTTGGCATGACTTAGAAGTGGCTAATATGTCAGCCCAGCCCAGTGCCTGACAAAGTATGTGACTCACAGAAATATTTCAGGACTTTTAAAAATAATAAATAGGAAACCCAAAAGATTTTTCAAAGCTCTCACTTGTTCTAAGTAGCCATTTCTCCTTTCAACTTGTTAACCTTGGCTACTGAAATAATAGAGATTTCAAACATTGACAAGCTTTATAGATCCTTCAGGAATATTAGACTTGAAGTAACTCCTGGAAGAAGGGAAAAGGGGAGCTGGGGCACAGGAGAAGAACAACAGTGCCAGACCAGACTGCCATGCTCAGCGTCTCTCTCTCTAGACTGGAAACACTTTCCATGTTTCCTATAGTGCATCTCGGCAAAATGCCCTGTCTCTTTTCTCTATATTTTCTTATTTCTCATCACAACTTGGCTCTAACTATCTTAGAAGATGTGAAATCTGTTCTCTTTAATTACTAAATTTGCAAAAGGAAAATCTGGGTGTTCATCATAAAATCCAAGAGCTACACTCATAACAAAGAATCAGATATTTTGAGCTATGATTTTCTTGGTTTTCAATGGGCAAATGTCTATATTCCAGTGTTTCTGAAAATCATATCTTTTCTTTATTTTTGATACTTATTAACAGATGGTGATCAATATTACAGTATGAAGGTTAAGCATGTGTGTCCATCACACAATGAATCTGGCCACTATGCCAGAGGCCAGAGGCATCCAAGGAAACCACCCTGAAGAAAGTTAGCAGAATGATCTTCTGGTGAGGTTGTGATGGGCTATAAAGGGATCTGCTTCAACTCTACTGGTCAAAGTCTCTATATTTAATAATTTTAAAATATAGACACAGTAAAAAATATTATCAGTATCATTTTCTAAGTAAAAATGAATATGGCCTGAAAGTTGGACCAAAGACGTTTCCTTTAAGGCCCTCCCTGTAGCTTTGTTGGCAGTGCTGCAGCAGTCCTCTTGATTTGGAGACCAATGATCTTAATTTTGTCTTGACTGTTGCTAATTTTCTCATAGATTTGGAACCGTAGTTTCTAACACTTATTTATTTTATCTGGTAAACGGTAGATTTACGTGACCTAGTTGTAGTTCATCTCATTTAATTTAATGTTTATAGTCAAATACCCGCACTAGTTTCCTTTCCTTGCTTTCTATATATGTAGAAAGGTTTTTGTCTTAATTTATTGTATTTTTAACTGAAACTTCATTCAGTTCAAACAAAAATTAATTATTCAAGGGCTTTCAAATCATCTTAGTTTACTACAATTAAAGTCATGCTGCTAATGCAAATGTTTATGGGGACTATATTTCAAAATATTGTAAGCTAAGCCTGGCAGGAAAGATACTAACCTCGGTAGAGTTTTGCTCACACTGTAGATGCAAAGTGTGCAAGCTTATACTGAGAAGAATATGAACCACTCTGCAACTTCACATCCACTTTAGTCAGATCCATGTCGTCATTAATGTCCATGGGGCAGTTCTGTGTTGGCGGAAGCTTAGCAGAATGCCACTGTCCTTTCTTGTTATTGTTCCTCACTCATTGGCCTATCTGCCTACAAAGTGTTAATAAAAATATAACAGTTATGAGAATAAGATTCACAATCAGGATATGGTCCAGACTGACTTCTTTAAATAGAAGCTTATAAACAAATGTTTACTGAGCATATACTACAGATCACACCTTTTGAATGTCATGTTACCCTAACAAAAGACATCACAGAGAAAGGAGAGTTTCGACTTACGCAAATACAAGACGCAAAATTCCAGTTCCGACCTATCTAAATCAGATCATGCAAGCTTTAAAGGCAAAACTGACAGTAAAATAAAGCCACTGGTAGTAAAATAAAGAAGCAGTGTCTGTATTCTATTGAATAAGGGCTTAATGTCAGCTTCTGTCAGACAGCTAAGCAATTGTATTTTATGACAGCATATGTCATTTTTAATGTCTGTTAAAATGCCAAAACAGATACATTGGTTTAGCATGTATTGATCTTAGGAATACAAACCTTGTGGAAAGTTGTTGAACAAGGCAAAAATACAGGAGCATAATGTTGCATATCAAAGAGAAAATATCGAGTTAAACAACTGGATAGCTCAAAAGCATTGCATATTAATAAGGAAGCAATATGCTTACACATAGGCATGTTCCATTCATTCTTGGGTGATCCAGATTTAAGGTATGAACTCATCCTTATTTTACAAATAAACAAACAAACCAAACAAACCCCCCAAACCCCAGAGCATTCTCATCTTAGTTATAAAATGGGAAGCCTCAGCAGTTAAGAGCACTTGCTGCTCTCCCAAAGGGCTGAGTCCAGTTCCCAACATATATATGGATGCTTACAACCACATGTAACGCTAGTTCTGAGAACCAATTCCTTCCCTGGCCTTCCTAATCATTAGCACACACACGGTTTACATATAAGTACTTAAGAAAACACAGATAAAATGAACATTTTCTGTTTTAAAAAAAAGCCAAGGAAACAATCCAATTAAAAATGGGCTAAGGAACTAAAAAAGAGAGCTCTAAATAGAAGAAACTAAAATGGTTAAGAAATATCACCCAAAGTTTTAAATATCTATAGGAATCTCACCCCAGTGATAATGGCTACAATCAACAAAACAACTGAAAACAATGCTGATGAAGTTTGTGGAGAAAGAGAAACTCCTATTTATTGTTGGTCAAAATATAAATTGGTGAAATAACTCTAGAAATCTCTATGAAGAAAGAGTACTCAAAAACCTGAAAGTAAATCTTGCCTCTGGTTGGCTATGCCATGACTTACCTTACACTCAAAGGACTGTTCATCAATGTCCACCGGTGCTGTTCTATATTCATAATGACCTGAAAGTAGAAGCAACCTAATTTATTTTACCTGTTATCTATTTCGTGTGGGCCACGTGGCTGTTTAACTCTCCTCCAGCTTCATGTGTCCATCTTCCTCAGATCTGGGGTGAATCTCCTGCCTTTGCCTATGCTCTAGTTCATCTCCCTCCTTGCAGGAAACCCCACCTCCTATGTCCCGCTTTAGCTAATAGGCTAATCAGCTTTCTATTGACAGGTGATGTTTCCATTCAGTACATAAGAGATTCTCTCTAAACTGGAGGCTACAACTGAGTAGGAGGAAGGATGGCCAATATAGAAGGTAAAGGGAGTACAGGGACATAAAATACCAAGGTTGTTTGATGATACCTCAAGAAATCATATTGTTTTAATATGTACCTAAAATTATACTGCATATCTATAAACACATACATATAGACACATCACTCACAGAGATAGATGAAAGATGGATGGATGGATAGATAGATAGATAGATAGATAGATAGATAGATAGATGATAGATAGATAGATAGATAGATAGATAGATAGATAGATGATAGATAGCAATGCACTTCACAAGAATCATAGATGACCAAATATAATCAGTACAAGCACAAGAAGCCTCCTTTCTAATGGGTGGTCAAGGCAGTCAAAGCAATTCCCCCCAAAATATAGATCATTAATGTAACCTTTGGTTGCCTATCAGGGGCTGAGAGTAAGACCCTGTTGCTGAAAAAAAAAAAAACCAAACATTTAGGACATAGGACTCAGAGGATTTGAAGGTCTCTTTCCAGCACTCTAGCCTCTGTGGTCCCAGATAATGCTATGAAAGCTGTCAAGAGATGTAAGCAATTAAACAGTACTACCTAGATGCAACACTTATTAACCATAACAATTATGAACATGGCAGGGTATGCATAAAGGGGAAAGAGGTTATATTCAAACAGCAGTGGGAACCAACTGTCTAAGTGAATTCTCCATTAAACAGGAGGGAAATAACACCTGGAAATGGAAAAAACAGCCAGCTTCCCAGGACTAGTGAGGTAAAGCATCTTAGAAAAGGATCAACACAATCTCTTACTTCATGCCACATTTTATCCTTCTACTCCCAGATAAGTATAACTAGCACCTCTCATTAAGGAAACCTCTTTTCACAGTGAGCAGAGATCCTCACAGAAACCCACATCTGGATGCATAAGTAGGGAGCCCAGCTCCACTGGATAGATCTGCATCACTGCTCTTGAAGCTATGGAAGAGGGAACATCAAGGAAGAGGGGAAGAAAAATTGCCAGGGGCAGCATACCAAGAAACCTGCCCTGAACTAGTTTCTACTAGAAATGGCTGCATAAGCAACACCAAAACAATGATGATGAGAATGGCCATGTTAATGCCCCAGGGGGGAAATCTCACAGTGTCTCACCCCCAGGATAAGGACAGCAGGCACTGAAGACTGTTTGGAGGAGGGGAATTAGCCTATCCCAGGGATGATCCCCCTTATTGGTTGTCCAGTGGAGAGTGGTCAGGCTTGAAACAACACACACACACACACACACACACACACACACACACACACACACACATGAAAAGCAGACTCAGCAGCTTGTATTTCTATAGATTTGCTCATACCTATATATGTATCTAACAATAATAATCAAAGAAAAACTTGGCTATCAGCTTGAGAAAGGATAGATGTAGACAGACAGACAGACAGATTGGAAAGCACTTCACAAGAAAAGCAGGAAGAATGCAGTTACACACCCTGGATCTACTATGGTCCAACTGGTAATTATCTTTATTCTGTTCCACAAGTTGGCTTTGTTTTTTTTTTGTTTTTTGTTTTTTGTTTTTTGTGGTTTTGTTTTGTTTTTTGTATCACCGAATGCATGTTGGCATACTGTTAGCCAACTATTTTTATTTTGGGTTCCTTAAATCTCTTTCTCTCTCCTCCACCGCAACCCCTTCCAACACCCCAGTACCTGGTAGGGGAGACAGAAGGTTAGTGGGGAGGGAGGTCTGGTTTTCCTTAGTTGCGTCTTGTGGTTTAGGGTCATCGGGTTCCTTGGGGCAAGCCCAGTCTTCGTTTCAGGGAGGATACAAGGGATGGGATAACCATTGGGATGTAACAAGAAAAAATTAATAAAGGAGAAAAAAATGAAAAAAAAAAAGGGTTGTATCCAACGTACACATCTGTTGTGGAAGTTTTTGTTTTTATGTAAACATGTTTTTGTTTTAATTCCAGGTGTGGGATATGGGGGCTGCTCTAGTTTGTCCACAGCTGATAACTGCCTGCTAAGAGGGCACATGATGTTTGTCTGCTGTGAACTACCTTGTGTGGGGGCTTGGTCTTTGTCAGACACAAAGAGAGACTGGGGGCTCTGAGCAAGAAGAAGGCTCCTGGTTGCTGTTGCTGCAGTGTCACAAGTTGGCTTTGAAGAAGCTGTTGCCACTTAAGGGGCAGACGGCTTACAGTCTTTAGATGATTGCTTCAGTTTGGGGTTATCATGAAGTAATTGCTTCCCCATTAGGGAGGGGATCTTATTTTGGCGTGATCTGCCTGCAAGGATTGCTGTTCCTGGATGGTTTAGGACAATGGTAAAAGAGCTTGAGGCACTGTGCCAAAGTCTGGATTAGAATGTTATAAAAGCTGGCCAGGGACAATCTGTTGATTGCAATACCCCGCAAAACCTTGAAGATAACTTGTTTACCTTATCTTGATTTCTTCATCTTCAAGGGGAGAAATTACCAGGTGTTACCCCTTATGCAGTAAGACTTGTCTTCATGGAGAGTTGAGTAAGAATCTCTGACCCAAAGTTTAAGGAAATAGAGATCACAGGTACACTGAAGTCAGGAATGCTAAACTTTGTGCTGGTTTTGATCACCTGCTTGTCACTGCATAAATGACTGCTTGTAGCAAAGAAACTTTAAAGCCCTCATTTTCTTGCATTGCAAGGCTCAAGGTTTAGTCTTGACATTTTAGTATATTTTGTAATAATGATTAATAGTAGTGGTAATTTCTGCTTACTAAAATGGTTATTTCAATTTTGATTGACAGACTTGTAAAAGGAAAAGTTAATTAAAGGTGATAAAAATCAGCAATATCTCAAAGTCACCTCCTACCCCTTCCAATTGGCAAAATTTAGGAATTGTCAAGCTAATGGTGTCAGCTTTCCTGGAAGTATTTGTACCAAGAATATTGTCAAACACAATAGTCAAAGCATGCTCCTTCCTTTATCTTATTTCTGAGGGGGAGTTGTTAAATATTTACCAACGTGCAGCTAGACAAAATTATAACTCTGACCTTCATCAAACAAAATTAATACATTGAGCAAAAATCATAGCCTATGTCTGTTTTGTCATATGCCTGGATGGAAGGACCAGGCTTCTTATATAGGGTGCTAGGCTATATATCATGTAATAAAAGCCAGTGTCCATTAAAACACTGCACATAAAGATCTGGAGCAACACAAGAGTTAACGTACAGCGTGAAATGGTTCTAAAGACCAGGTGCCATTTATTTTAGATGAAAGTATATAATTTATAAAGAATAGACAAAAATGGAAAGTCATCACTTTCCCTCTGGTTAATAATGCCCTGCACATCCCTGTGTCTGAATGGTTTTTGTTCAGTGAAGTTCAGAAGATATATATTTGAAAAATCCTGATACAGCTTTTCTACCCAGTGGGATTGTTAAAAACGTACCAATCTTTCCTCAGATTAAACCTCACTTTAAAACACATGAGTTCTGGTCTCTGTTTGTCATGGTGAGAAAGAATTAAGCACAGCAGTGCTAAGGTCTCAGAGTGGTGCTGCTTTTTTCTTCTGCAGACCTGTGGACAAGCAGGACATAGAAACAGCCTTTGGAAAATGGCTTCTGCAGGTTTTGCTTAAGTTGGAAACTTTCACATTCCAGAAGTGTTCCATCTATCCCCTTTCCCCCGACCTGGATGATTTGTGACAAGATTTAAAAATGTGTTTCACTTATTTCTCGCTTTCCTTTTGGTTCATTTATAGATCAGATGGAAGCTACTTGCTGTGCAGATTTACCTTCCTTAGCATTAACCAAGGTCAGAGTACAAAGCCTGTGTATGCATTCTAAGCCCTTTCAAATGCCTGCTCGCCTCAGTGTGAGGCATTAAAAAAAGATACCCTGTTCAGAACCAACCCTCAGCCTCCTGCATCTTGTTTGTCTTCTATTAAAGCTGGAGCAGCTACGTTTTCATTTCAAATACCACACAAATGCTTTCAGAATAGCTTAAGTCTGCGACTGCCTGAAGACACAGCCTCCAGAATCCCTTCTCACTCTCCATCACCCTGTGCTTGTGCGACGTTGTGGCTCTGCACAGGAGTTCTTGCCTGCATTATTTCATTCCTCTAAGATTCCCCAGCGAGCTTCCCCTCCCCCCCATATACCTCCAGCCTCTTCTCCAAAAAGGTTCTAATAATTTACATCTATTACTGATATATATTTTTATATAATACAGTATATATAAAAACATAAGTGTAATGCGTGTAACAAAACAATAGCAGTAACCCCACCACCGTAACATCCCTGGCTACAGGATATTGACACGATTTAGAGAATTTATAAAAAAGTTTTTTTGCTTATGCAGAAAGGCCCTCAAATCCAATCATAAATGACTGGTTACTCCTACAGTTGTCATGTCACTAGTGTACATGTGGGAGCATCCTGATGGCCAAGAGGGTAGCACAGCACCTGCAGGGCTCATGATTCTGCCACAGATCGCTTTACTTCACAACTCTTTAAAATTTGGATGGAAACTTCTAGGATTCATAAGCTTTAACGAGCTACCCTGAACCAAGGTCACATTGACTGCTGGGTGGCTGGGGACTGAGCACAGGGAAGCGAAACTTAAGGAATCAATGTCCTAAGCAATTTTACCAAGAACCAAGGAAGTGCTCTATTTTAAGAAAAATGTCTTCAAATACGGGCACTAGTCTTTCTTACCCTTAAGCCAGCAGTAGGTAGAGTCTACTGAACTCTTGAGACACTCTTGATGTCTTTCCAGTTGTCTTTATGTTCCCCCTTCATGGACCTACTACCTCTAGTAGCTCTGTCTTTCTTGATCCCAATATCCTAGCAGCATTTCCATTTTACAATCCTTTCTGCTCTACGTTTGCTCCTGACACTCACTTTTAAAGTAGGTAGACTATCATTATGGGTGAGATGTGTTTCTTCCTAGAAGCCTACAAGTAGAACATTATGATAGGCAGATTTGGGCACAGGGGTCCCGCTCAAACTAAGGCACCAGCCAAGGACAATACAGGCGGTAAACCTTAAACCCCTACCTAGATCTAGACAATGGACAGAACACTCTCCACAGTAGAGTGGAGAGTGGGATATTACTTTCTCACATACTCTGGTGCCTCACCTTTGACCATGTCCCCTGGAGGGGGAGACCTGGTGGCACTCAGAGGAAGGACAGCAGGTTACCAAGAAGAGACTTGATACCCTATGAGCATATACAGGGGGAGGTAATCCCCCTCAGGAACGGTCATAGGGAAGGGGAATAAGGGGGAAATGGGAGGGAGGGAAGAATGGGAGGATACAAGGGATGGGATAACCATTGAGACGTAATAAGAATAAATTAATAAAGTAAAAAAAAATAATAAAAAAAAAATAAAGTAGGTAGAAGTAGCCGGATATAATTATGTCACAACCTGAATGCAGTTGTGCCTTAAAACTTCCTCCACACAGAAGAATCCATATGTCACTTTTACACTGGCCTTCCCACAAGGGCTCAAGACACAGACATGATATAGACAAGGTCTTCGTTAAAATGTAATACACCTAGAATTTTCTGTATATTTTCCCTGTTTTGTTTTGCAAATAGTAATGTCCTTTGGGCATTCTTGGACCTCCTAGAAAATTATATAGACATGAGGACATAACTTCCCTGCAATCAGATCAGCTCAAAGCAGATTTAAAAAGTAAAATAAGAGTGACATGGTACCTGAGGCTCAACAGGTCAAGAAACCAAGTGCTCTGTGAAAGCGGGGCATTCTTTAAGGTCACAGCTCTGATAATGTCCAGTGTCCTACACTGTGAAAAGTATATTAAGTTATAGTTTCAAACTACATTTCATTTCTTAGTTACTTAAGTCTTTTAATATCTTAATTGAATATTGAATGGGAGTAAATCTGGCCATTTGTTTATGGAAGGAGAAACTGATAATTCTGAAGATTCTTGTCATTGGGTGTTGGCGTGTCTTTGAATCTTTTGGCTGCTCTTGGGCCTCTTTTCCATTCCCTGGGTTGCCCTGTTCAGTCTTGATGTGAGAGTCTGTGCTTGGCTTTCTCTTTTCCTGTCCTCTAGTTCTATATTAGGATATGGACTTTGGATGCTGCAAGTTTCCAGTTTAGTTAATACCCTCTGAAAACTGCCTCACAGATAGACCAGTAGGAATGCTCTACTAGTCTAAGCACTTCTATACCCAACTAATTTGACGATCTGGTTAACCATCACACCTTATATAGAACAAAGTAACTTTTGATGCAAGAGAAAAAAATCTCACATTAGTTTATAAGGTCCTATCACATTAACATGTCTATTTTACCTCATCTCATATGTGACTTTATTCCTTGCAGAAATGAAAATTGCTCAGATCAGCATGGTATCATATAACCTATCTGTACTAATATCCAGAACAATGCTATCTAAACTTCAATATGAGATGAACAAAAATTATTATCAATTAATTAACATAAACATATTCTGTATTCCATTATCAACAACTTTTTTTTTTGCTTTTTTGAGACAGGGTTTCTCTGTGTAGCTTTGGCTGTCCTGAACTCGCTTTATAGACCAGGCTGGCCTTGAACTCACAGAGATCTGCCTGCCTCTGCCTCCCGAGTGCTGGGATTAAAGGTGTGCACTACCATGCCCAGTTTTCAACAACTTTTAATACATATTTTCCAAGAAGTATATGCCTATATTTGTAAGTTTAAATGACAAAATGCGCTTAAAATGAAACGATACTTCCATAATGGCTAATGAACACATTTGTAAAGAATATATGAAAATATAGCTTTAATGTTGCAATAGAAACACATGTTGTGTACATGACAAGTTGGAAAGAGAATAAAATCACGACAGGCCATAAGACAAGGCTGAGGAAAGTCTTCAAAATGAGGAGGATCTTGAATGTCTGACTTGAAAGAGGGCTTGAAATCAACCTTGGCAAAATTCCATCAAAGGAAGTGTCACATGCATGAGCAAGAGTGTGAGAAAGTGTCTTGTTTATTCATCCGTGCCCCCACATACCAATTTGTCCATGTATCTACATATCCATTTGTCCGTGTTTCCATCTGTTCATGTCTGTATACACAGGAATCCCAACTTTATCTATTTTAATTAATGTATTTAACCACTTTTCAGCCCTTCCCTCCTTTTCTCCCAGTCCCACTCTCACACCTTCCCCCTCCACTCCCTCCTCCCCTTCTCCTCAGGGAAGGGGACAGCCGCAAAGGGTACCAACCTTGGTACTAAGTGCATCCTCTCCCACTGAGGCCTGCAAAGGCAGCTCAGCTGGAGGAAAGGGATCCAAAGGCAGGCAACAAAACAGAGACAGAGACAGCCCCTACTCCCATTGTTAGGGGACCCACATGATGACCAAATTACACATCCGCTACATGGGTCTAGATCCAATCCACGCATGCTCTTTGGTTGGTGGTTCAGTCTCTATGAGCCCTCATGGGACCATGTTAGTTTACTCTGTAGGCCTTTTTGTGGTGTCCTTGACCCATCCAGATCCCTCAATCATTCCTCCCACCCACTCTTCTACAAAACTCCCTGGGATCTGCCTATATTTGGCTGTGGATCTCTGTGTCTGTTTCCATCAGCTGTTGGATGAAGCCTCTCAGAAGACAGTTACACTAGCCTCCTGTCTGCAAGTATAACAGAGTATCATTAATAGTGTTAGTGAGTGGCTCTCTCCCGTGGGGTGGGTCTTGAGTTGGGCTAGTCATTTGTTGGCTATTCCCCCAATCTCTGCTCCATCTTTATCCCTATGTTTCTTATAAGCAAGACAAATTTTGGGTGGAAAGTTTAATGTGTGGGTTTGTGTCTCCTTTCCTCCACTGGAAGTCTCACTTGCCTGCAGGAGGTAGAAACTTAGGCTGCACATCCCACTGCTAGAAGTCTCATCTAGGTCTACCACCAAAGGCTCTGGGGAGCCTCCCCCCTATACCTCTGAGGTATAATCAGCGTAACAACACTGATAGCTTTAACCTCAGCATGTTCTTTTATACTTTAAGCCTAACCTCTAACTACACAATCATAAATCGTTGCTTTCTATAAAAGTAATACCAGGTACCCATATAAGGTGAATGTCATATATAGTTATAAAATCGTTACAACGGTCCTAACAGAGTCTGCTCCTCAATATTTAAGTATGCCCTTGGGTTTGGCAATATCACAGACTCCCAAGATGTCACATAGCTTCCTGCTGCAGTGGTAGTATTTAGTATTTTCCAACCATGTGGCTTTCCTCCTGCTCTGGCTGGGCTCCAGGCCATTTCCCTCTGTGAAGCATGCGTCTTGTGACATAAATGGGTCATGCCACACAACAGGATGGTGCTTCTGGGGCCAAGCCAACTTTTCTCTTTCCCCAGTCCACTCACTGATCAAAGGGTCAGGCAGCAATGTAGAAAGCAGCAAGAAACACAGCCCTACAACAAGAATTGGAGGGTAAAGCGTGGTGGTCTATATCTGGATGCCTTTAGCCTTCAGGTCCCATGAAAAAATATCCCCCTTCTGTGTAAAGAAACACTTTCAACTTGTGTTGATAGTACAATAACATAGAACATAGCATTTCTGGTGGCAGATTTAAGTTATGTTTATTGAGACAAACAACTGGCCCCTTCAAGAAGTCACAAGTACCTATCCTGTGCTTCCTTCATGGGTAAATGGTAATGCCCACGCTTATGCCTGCCTGCCATCTAAAGGATGAAACCATCTTCTCAAATGACGAAATACCTGCCGATTCTGAATTAAATAAGGATGTTATTCATCTGCCATAACTATTAAACCAACAAAAGTGGAGTAGCTGGGTCTTGAGGAAGCCCTATTCCCAGTTTTCTGAGAAAGCACCAGATAGATTTCCAAAGTGATTATACAAGTTTGCCTTCCCACCAGCAATGAAAGAGTGTTCCTCTTTCTGATGGGTATGAGATGGAATCTCAGAGTGGTTTTGATTTGCATTTCTCTGACTAAAGACGTTGAACATTTCTTTAAGTGTTTCTCAGCCATTTGATATCCCTCTGTTGAGAATTCTCTGTTTAGTTCTGAGCCCTGTTTCTCAATTGGGTTATTTGGTTTGGTGGTGTTTGATTTTTTTGAGTTCTTTATATATTTTGAATATTATACCTTTGTCAAATGTAGGGTTGGTGAAGATCTTTTCCCAGTCTGTAGGCTGTTGCTTTGCTCTGTTGACAATGTCTCCTGTCTTACAGAAGCTTCTGAGCCTCATGAGGCCCCATTTATTAATTGTTGACCTTAAGGCCTGGGCTGTTGGTGTTCTGTTCAGGAAGCTGTCTCCTGCGCCAATGTGTTCCAGGCTCTTCCCCACTTTTTCTTCTAACTGAGTTAGTGTCTCTGGTTTTATGTTAATGTCTTTAATCTACTTATGGCATGTCCCATGAAAGTCTTCACTTACCCAGAGATTGGGACAGATGTGAGAACATCCCACTGGGACTCTAGGTAAGACAAATATAAAAGATGGGGAAATAGAAGGACTCAGAGGGTCCTAGAAACCTATAAGAAGAACATTTTGACAGATGGATCGGGGCTCAGGGGGGTCTGCTCAAACTACTGCACTAACCAAAGACAATACAAGTAGCAAACATCGAACCCCTACTCTGATCTACCCAATGGACAGGATATTCTCCACAGTTAGGTGGAAAGCAGGGACTGGCTCTGACATGAACTTGGTGCCTGATATTTGACCACCTCCTCTTGGTGGGGAACCCTGATGGCACTCAAAGAAAGAATAAGCAGGCTACCAAGATGAGACTTGATAACCTATGACCATATAGTGGGGGAGGAGGTCCCCCTTGGCCTATGACCTAGGGGAGGGGAATAGGGTGAATGCAGGAGGGAGGTGAGGAATGGGAGGATATAAGCGAAGGGATAACTATTGAGTTGTAATCTGAATAAATTAATAAAATAAAAAAAGCTTAAAAATAAAAGCAATGAGAGCAAGTAGGCCTATTTTTAAGCTAAGTATGTTATTTGTATCTGTGATATTTTCCATCCATGAAAGATATGATGCCAAATTTAGTGAGAAGCCTGAGATGCAAGAATTAAGTTTATGCCACCTATCACTAAATTCTACTATGTACAACACACTATGCTGTGTGTTTTAATTTTAATCATTTTCCAAAGTCACATGGCTAGTTAGTGTAGGACATCCCCAGTTGCTCTTATGGCCAGCTGTGTTATCTCTGATTACATACTATCACATGTTCTCGAAAGAAAAGTGTTCAGAAGCTGAATGTGTGTTACATGCATAGCTATTTCATCCAAAGTTTTATATGAGGCACACAAGCCTCTCCAGAAGTATTTCATTTAAAATTCCCTTAATTTAATAAAATAAAAGTAAACAGTGATAATTAAAGAGAATGTGAGCTATGAGTCTCGATCCCTAAGGGGGAAAAACGTATAGTAAAAGACTGAACAGTGTGCACGTACTAACCTAACATATATGGCTATTTCTTTCTAATGCTAACATTAAGATTAAAGAAGTTAATGAGATATTAATATGTTAATATTTTCACAAAGTAAATGAATCTCAGAAATCCTTAGATGCTCCTGAAACATATACAATTCACAAGACTCCTCTTCAAGTTTATATAAGCAATAATAATTTCTGAGAACATAAGACACCTGTCAGCCAAGTTGTGCCCCTGTCAGTAACCTCAATAAACTCAATGGTTCACTAAACTAGATTTAGAATCATTTTTTGTCTGTCACTGCGCTCTATTTGGAGTGAATAGAGTTTTCCCCCACATCTCTATAGAACATGAACAATGCAACACAATTGTTATAAATAATTTTAAAGTTACTGGCCACTATAACATGACTGATGCCCATCTAAAAAAAGAAGAAAGTCAGACCCAAGGCCCAACAATATGAACCAAACAATTACTTGTCACCCACTTTAATCACTGCTGACTATTACTAGAATGTTCTTTGTAAAGTTGTAGCCACTGGGCTGTGACCCTCACTGCACACAAATAAAACAAAGAACAAGAAAGAGGTTTGGCTGCTGTCAGAGAGCAAGTCTTGCTGATTTTTCAACCTGAAATATGGTTTAATCTGCATAAAAATGGAGTCTGCAAACGGACTAGGATTAATAGGCTTTGGCTCTGGGTCCTTTTTGTGGCCTTGTTTAAATTGGCCATTCATCACTGTGACCTCTTTGGGTAATAGCCTTACTGTAATATTTAATTTCACATTAATTCAAGTTTAACTTAGCCAATGTTCATTTGTAAAGAATCACTCAGGAATTATCTCTGCCTGCTTCTCCTCCTTTTACCAACATCCTTATTAATTCTGACACAATTGATGGTGTTTGATTCTCTATTCGGTAAAATGTATTGTTTAAGAATCATGTGTTTGCGGGTAGAACTGAGACTGAAAAAAAAGTAGATAAAAATTAAGAATGATTAACCAGACTATTGATAGGTAGGGTTTTGTCCCCCTGCCCTCCCCTTCGCACATGCTCACTCGCTAGCTAAGACGTAAGTTCACTAAAATGCAAAATCTCTGGTAAACTGGTCAGTTGACAGCCATGAGTCCATTGAAAATAGTGCCCATGTCTGCTTAGGCTCTGCTTCTTTACCAAGTTCTGTGTAATTGTTAGGGATAGTGTAGATTCTAACGAACTCAGTCCAGCAAAATATTGGAATATATTTCTAAAACGCACGTTATGGTCTCTCCGTACCTTATGAAGTTAGTGTATAGCTTTTCTGAGAAGTAGTCACTCATTTGGTATGAGTAATGACAGTTCAGTCACTCCTCTGCCATGTAAACACAGAGAGCAATGTTTCTGCCTTGGTCAGGACTCAGCTGCAAATGTCCTAGGCCTCTTCCCTGTCCTCTGAGCTGTCAACAGAACCAAGTGGAATGTGAACACGGAGTTTACATAAGGGCTATGTAGAAAGTCAGAGAAACCAAAGGTTCTGTATCTGTCAAACACTTTAAAAGTGAAAACAACCTTCCAGTGAATATTAACCTTGGGACAGAAGTCTCTCCCTCTTGGAGAACTCACTGGTTTTCCGTGAGATGTGTCTCAGATAGTGCAGGCCAGACTCTAGATACATCAGTGCCTGTCCCAGATACAAACGTCGTATCAAGGCTGGATAAGGTGACCCAGGAGGATGAGAAGGGTCCTAAAAGTAGGCCAAAGTGTCAGAGACAGCTCCAACTTCCACTGTTGGAGTCCCACAAGAATACAAAGCTACACAACAGTAACATATACGCAGAGGGCTTAGGTCAGACCCATGCAGGCTCTGTGAGCCTCTATAAAGCCAGGTTAATGGATTCTGTGGGGTTTAGTGCTATCCTTGACCCCTCTTGGCTCCTATAACCCTTCCTTCTGCTCCTCCGCAAGATTCCCTAAACTCTGTCTAGTGTTTGGCCGTGGGTCTCTGCATCTGTTTCCATCAGTTTCTGGACAAAGCCTCTGGTGACGATTATGCTAGTCTCCCACCTACTAATATAACAGGTTATCATTAGGAATCACATTATTGATGTTTCTCAATACTGTTTGGTTATATCCTGAGTGTCTGAGCTATCAGCCTTTTGTTCCTGGTAGTGTCAGAGGTGGGCTCCCTCTCACGGCATAGGTCTTAAGCTATATCAGTCATCGATTGGCCATTCCCACAACTTGTATGCCACCTTTGCCCCAGCACATCTTGGAAGCAGGACAAATTGTAGGTCACAGCTCTTCTGGGTCATTAGTGTCTTGATCCCTCTATTGGAAACCTTGTCTAGTTACAGAAAATGGCCATTTCAGGCTTTACTGTATCCCCTATTACTAGGAGTCTTAACTAGAGTCACCCTCATAGATTCCCGGAAGTTTCCATGGCAACAGCTTTCTGCTTCACCCCTGAAATGTTCCACAGTTCCAGTTGCCTCTCCCATTATTCGCTCCTCCCTTACCTGATTCTTCCTGCTCCCACCCAAACCTTCCCTGGTGCATCCATGATCTCTATTCTATTTCCCCTTCCCTGAGAGATTCCAATAGAAGGTGTGGCCAAGATTAGGGGTGGTTCTTCCCATTTCAAAAAGATCTGGATTACAGGTATGTCTTCTCACCTCAAGGATCTAGATTAGTTCCTCACAGCTGTGCTCAGACAGTTTTGGATTTTAGGTAATTCCAGATGTAGTCATGCTGAGAACCAAGACAACTATCACACTCATGACATAGAATTTTTTTTTTGTTGTTGTTGTTGTTTGATTTTTCTGAGACAGGGCATCACTGTGTAGCTCTGACATGCCTGGCAATCACTATGTAGAGCAAGTGGGCCTCAATCTGCCTACCTCTGCCGCCCAAGTGTCGCAATTAAAGGTGTGTACCACCATACCAAGTAAATTTGCTTAATGTTTTAAAATAGAGCAGATTTACCTGTTTTTTTTTAATAGAAACCAAGAAACTACCCATCTCTCAGTCAGTTCTTATTGCATTAGACATCTTAAACTTGTGAGGTGAATAAAGGGGGGGGGTTGCTCAGAGGCACACAAAAATGGAGAGGAGTGCAGTGAAGAATCTGAAATGAATCTGATAGTAGTCTGAAATATTCATGTAAAGAGACAGTGTCCACAGATGTGTCTCAGCATCATTGAGTTTGGGGAGCAATTGTGAGGACGTAGCAAGAATGACTGTTGTTTCTAGAAGAAATTGTGTTTTTAGAAAGGAATATGATTATGTTAATGTTTGGGTGTTGAACGTTTCCACGGGGTCTATGTGTTAAAGTATGATTTCCACAGTGGCATGAGTACAGAAAGGCATATCCTGTAGGAGGTGAGGACTAGTGGGAAATTGTGAGGTCTTCATTGTATGCACTTGAGGAGGGTTATTGGAACTTGTGTTGCTAGTTCAGTGTCAGTTTGTCACAAGCTAGTGTTATCTGAGAGAAATAAACCTAACTGAGAAAATGCCTCCGTAATGCTGAACTATAGGCAAGCATGTAATATTATTCTTTTATTTAGGTTAAATAACAATATGGAATATTTTTAAAAAGCAGCAAGAAATCATACTATTAACTATTTACCTAAAATATAAAAACTATAGGCACATAACTCACTATATAATATTCACATATATATTTTAATTAACTTTCATCATCTAGACTAATGGTGTTTCATTCAAGAACCAAAGTACACCAAATAAAAACCCAGTACCAGACATGAGAAGCCCTCTTTTGAGTTGCTGGACAGGGCTGTACAAGAGACTCCGCAAACACACAGCCTATTGTTGTTGCACTGGATTGCCTCCCAGAATAAAAGGTAAATTCCTATCATCGAAGGCGCCATACACTCGTATTCAGTTGTGCTCTCACTGCTGAGCCCACCAGGCTCTAAACTCTGGTTGTATACATGGCTCAGGTGAAACTCTGTGGCTCATAAAACAAAACAAGTAGAGATGAATGAGAAAGCTAGATTAATATGGAAGAGGAGATGTAGACACGGGTGGGGGAGATACAAAAGAGTGTAAGAGATGAGAGCAACCAGAAAGCATTTATAGACATAATTATATATGAAACTGTCAAAGAACAAATTTAATTAATGAAACATTAATATGAGATAATTCTCCCTCCAGTAATATAGTTTTATCTTAATGAAATATATCTAAGCATTCATTTGTATTCATTTCATGACTTGGGTGAATTAGGAGAAATGAAAACCCATCAGCTATTATAACTATTTGGCTGTTGTTCATGCTTGTCCCGGGTTATTTGAATCACAGAATGGTAATGCATTAACTAGCATCATATGGATGCTATTACCTTCATTACATAAGTTAGCCACCCTTACCATTATGCAGGAGATTAGGAATTATTCCACTTTACACGTGAGGGACCAAGGTTGAGAATTTTAATGTTCAGCTAATTGACATATTCAAATACTTCTTTTTTCTTAAGATGACTTTAGTGAATTATAAAAACATAAAGTTCACAGCACATATCCTCACACTTTTGCCATTGTTGTGAAGAATACAACAAATTCCCTGTGTAGATCCCAGGAGCACAGAATCACTATCTACGAGACAGGTGCATCTTGACACACTTATGGCAAGTAACTCAAATGGTCAAAATTATATTTCAATACTGGAATTCATTACCAATTAAATTATCTAATCACTTTATAATCATTTTTAGAAATAGTCTTTTGATGCTGTGTTGTTTGTGTTTTAATTACATTTCACCCATTTCTTTTTTCCCTCCAAACCCTCATGTATTTATATAAATGTGTATACACACACACACACATACAGCCTTTTCTGTCTTCAAATTCCTGGCTTCCTTTGACATACATACATACATACATACATACATACATACATACATACATACATATGTTTTGAGAAATGTCCATTTGGCACTGGACAACCAATTGGTATGCCCTTCCCAGAGGAGGACCACCTTTCCTGCTCTAAGATTTACTGTTACTTATACTTCTCTGTGATTGGTTGAAGCCTCAAAGGATTTTCCCCATCTGCTTTGGCATGTTCCCTGATGTCCTGCTTGTTCATCTCAGGTTTTGGGTGGCCATGTTGATAAAATTTCATGGTTATAGTTTCTGATTTTACTGGGGGACACAATTTCACAGAACACTCTGTGATCCTCTGGCCTTTATGATCTTTTGGCTCTGTCTTGTTCCCTGAACCTTAGGTGCAGGAGACTTTTCTAGATGTATCCCGTAGGGATTGGGCTCCACAACTCAGCATGGTGATTGGTTGTGGCTTTCTTTAGCAGTCTCTGTCTGTTGCAAAGAGAACCTTTTTATGAGGGGTGATGATTACATTCATGTATGCAGATAAGGACAAATGGTTAGAGGTTGTTGCCAGAGATTATGCTGGTTTAGTAAATTAGTGGTTGAAATTTTTCTTCCAATAACCATGACCTCACTGGCCCTGAATAAGTTTCCAATATCACGCATAGTATCCCTTTTGCTGAGCTTGCACTAAGTTCAATTAGAGAGCTATTGGTTGCTGTCAAGGTATGCATGCCACTAATGCACCTGTAGGGTGATGGTGCCGTGCTTGTCTGTAAATCCATACCCCGTTAATAAGAAGCATATGCTCTTTTACATATGAAGTTTGCTCATTAACAACTCCAAGCAGTGGTAAACATGACATTGGTGCTGTTTTCAGCCTGGACAAGGAGAGTCTATGAATTGCCAAGCTCCTAGGATAAATACACAAATGTCCATTGTCAGCTGCATATGAAGGACTTAGCAGATCCTAAGATCATACTACTACATATATCTTCAAGTTAAAATTATATTTATAAAATTAAAAAGTAAATGCTACAATAAAAATAAATCAACACTCATGCCTTATAAAGTCAAACAATGCAAATATTAATTGCAAGGATAAGTCATAAATATGTGAAAAGCTTATGGAGACACAAGAGAGAATCTCAAATGTGTCCAGACAGTCAGGCCAGAGACCAGCAATGGAGACTAACCTTAGGAAAGGGGACATTGGCCATGTAGTGTAGGATTGGATTTTAGAGCCAGAGAGGCTTTGATTCTAATTTTCTTTTCTTTCTGTCTTCAAAAACTCTAGGGGTTTTGGTGCAGATAATAAATCTTGTCATTCTAGGCAACATTTTCATTGGCAGCTCCAACTCATTTGCAAGTCCAACATATTCTCTGCCATCCCTCCACATCTGTAACAGTTCACTTTAATGCCTCAGCCCCTGAGGAGGTGCTGAACACATTAACCGCAGCTATAGCCTGAAGAACCAGCTACCCAGCTACTTGGCAACAGATCGAGTGAACTTTCCAACTGACACTGTCTATACAGCAACTGGGCCACACAGACCAGAATGCTCCTCTTCCTGAGCCAGCCTCAGATGGGAGATGGAAATTGCATACCCCTTCAAGAGTACCAGAGTCATTAAGAGAAAGACTGCTCACAGCAGAGGGAGTGGCAACCATAGCCACACTACAGATCTTCCCCCTCTGGGGGATGTGCGTGCTGCATGCACATGTAGCTCGATTGTGGAGGATGCCACCATTTCTATGTGGTACTGTCTCCTGTCTCTAATCAAAATTAGACTTAGGATGCGTTCTCTGCCTTTTCTGGGGAGACACGAAGAAGTGGTTATTCATTATAAATATGGTACCAACCACAGACTAAAGAAATAATTCTATCTTAGTGAACAAATGAGATCACTACAGCTATTTACAGGAGCAGGAATGAGGTATTACTTAGAGGAACATGGATGGCTTGGAGTTGTGCCCTCAAAGTGAGCACAAATCCAACCAAACTGAAAATGATAGCTCACCATCTTAAGAGCACTCTCTGTCAACCTGAAATATTGAAGCCAACTTTCAATAAAATTCCAAGTCTGAAATATCTGTGCCCCTCCCCCTCAATCATGAAATTTTCACCCTCTGCTTTTGGCTATGGTTTGATATAAATTATGCCAAATTTGATCTGCATTGAAAGCTAAACCACTGCATATCTGTTGGTGTCTTTGAGTTGGATTTTATTTCAATATTATCATGGTCTATAACATTTAAAGACGCTGTAGATCAAGATGTAAATATTGTGTACTGAATAATTTATTTTCCTCCTTCACTACAGAACTTCCTGTAATCTCAAGATAGAATACAAACAATAATAGAGTTTCTCCAGATACTATGAGTCCTGGAAACCGCTGCAACTCTCTCTCCTCAGCACAACTGGAGGCCAGTGTACTCAGTGTGGAGGTTTAAGGGGCATTAGTCTTTAGAGAAAATTTGCTGTCAGCATGTTTGCACCACCAGAATAAAAAGGCCAGATCTTAGGGGAAAGCAGGGATGAAGGAGGTTGGTCAGAGGGTACCTAGTCATGGTTACAGAGAAATAAGAAGAGCTGGAGGATGCAAAAGGATATAAAGTGAATTAAAAAAAAACAAAAAACAAAAACAACAACAACAAAAAAAAACAATTAAACAGACATAAAAACCCCAAGAGATCTGGTCACTGTTGCACAGAAGATTAAATCTAGAGAAGGTACTGTAGAGTTTGAGTATTCATTGGTTTGATCCTCTGTAGATTATTTGGATAAATGCAACTGTTGTGAAGTCATGATGAAGATTGCTACATCATATCCAGAAGAGGGCACTATGCAGACTCACTCCTTCCCACCCTCCACTTTTTATATTCTTTCTACCTTCTCATCCACAATATACAATATTGTCTGTGCCTTGATGATAGTTGGGTTAATACAGATGTCCTGTTTAGTCCTAAACAGCACTGGGTGCTCAATCTCTTAATCCAAGTTCTTCAAGTAGTTAAAAGGCTCTTCATTGACTGTCTACTGCAAAAGAAGCCTCTCTGTCTAAGATTAAAAGATGTCCAGGTTTACGAGGAAGGCAGTTTGGTAGCATGACTACTTAGCAAAATAACAATTGCAGCTTTTACTGGAGAACCTATACCATTCCCAATCATAGGATTTTGACTGGGATTACAGTACCAGGCATGATCTCTAAGGCCCACTCCATATTGAGGAGCTTACAGGAGTGGATAGTTGCTGGGGAGGGAAAATCCTTCCTTCTTGAGGATATGGCCACTAGTAGGCTTCCAGTGCTGTGAATATGCACAATGCTAATGGATCCTAGTAGCTCATAAAGAACAGAAGACTTAAGCTTGGTGGGGGAGGGCAATATTGGTGAGGATACTAGGAGAGCTGGAAGGCTGCAGGGGGGATGGAGAATGGATCTGTTTATATTTCATTATTTGTGTGGGAAATTCTCAATAGTAAGGAAAATTTTGAGAACTAATAAAGATAAAATTTTTAAAAAATCAAGAAGACAGAATTGTTAATATTTGTTTTTACCATAAACAAATATTCAGCAGACTGACAAATGAAGATTTTAAAACAAATTCTAGTGTTCCATAACATGTACAGGTATTAAGACAGAATATGAGATCACACACAGTTGTATAATATTTGCCTGGTTGTCTCTATGTGCACCACATTTGCGCAGGTTACCCTCTTGAAACCAGAACAGAGTATGGGATCCCCTGGAGCTAGAGTTACAGGCAGTTGTGAGCTGCCTGATCTAGGTGATCAAAATTGGACCTAGGTTCTCTGTGAGAACAGCAAGTACTCTCTGCCACGGAGTCATCTCTCTAGTCCCAAAGTAGAAGCTTTAAAGTCTGGTGGAGATCAAAGCAACAGTGAGAGGCATTTCTGTTTCACAACATATTCCATGAGTGTGAAAGAAAACCTCCTCCCAGATGAGGTTATCTTGTGTTCTTACACTTCATAATTATAACTAGGAACTTAACTTCTGAAAGCAACTTTGTGTTCATTAATCTTCACAGGCTCATTATACTGGTTAAATTGGAGATTGTAAAAATACTTGCAGCAGTTGGTAGCGTACATCCCCACTGATATCCTACTCTTCTCCTCACCAAAGCCAGTCTTCCAATGAGTTTATAATGTGTTGAGAAGAAAAAAAAAAAACAAACAGCAAAGCATAATTAAGAGCATTGAGCATTATAATGAAAATATGCACAGAGTGTTCTGGAAAATGTTGGAGCGAAATTATGACTTACACTTGGGTTGTAGTAAAGGACACATAATGAATACTTTCTATAAGAGTGAGCATATATTATACCCAAAAGATGCAGGTAGGTTTTCCAAGCAGGAGGGTGGTCGACCTGGGAAGACTGAGGAGTGAGTATAATCAAGGTGCCTTATGTGAAACTCCCAAATACAAATATTATGATGGAGAAACCAAAACAAGCAGTAGCATAGAGACAAGCAATATGTCATGGTTCAGTATGGCCTCAGCCCAGGGTATGTTCTGAGAGCACATGGGTCTTGTCTTATCATGTGTCAAAGTGAGTAATATTGATGCTGTCATGTTATACTGATAAGTGAAGGTAGGTTTGGAGAAATAAAGTAATTTTTTACATCAGGGGATACACCCTGCAGTGGGAGTAATTTTCACCTTTCTATCATAGAATAATTAGCACCTAATTTTATTAGATAACCCTAATTTTTAGTTAGAAATACAAGTTGCCACTGAAAAAGCAATCCAACAATTAAGGAATATGTTTAATGAGCGTAGAAAATATTAGTAAGATAATTACAGCTCTTGTTTATCTTATTAGGAAGCAAGCATGCCTCTAAACATAGTAATGCACTGTTTCATTGAATATTATTACATTCAAGTGGGAAGGACACTACAGCCATTCTTATTTGACGATAAGGAAACCAAAGTCCTGAGAAGTGAAGCAACTTACTAAAGTCTATAAATGCTTAGTGGTGAAACCAGTCTGTGGAGACGTGAATTAAAATTGTTCTGAGTTAATGGCAGTAAATGAGAAAGTAAGTGGCCAAAGTCAAAGGCAGGTATGTACGGTGGAAAACTAAGAGATCATAATGCCAGTTAGTGGGAGGGAGACTTTAGGGAAATTAGAATTTATGCCAAAAAGGTAAAAGTAGATATTAAGAAAATTGGAAAAGGGAAGCCAATAACCTAATAAGAATTTGGTTTTCAAAATTTTTTACAGTAAACAACCTTATTTGGGCAATTGAGGGTTATGATACACATAATTAGATAAACAATGATAGCTATATAATTAGTAAAGAATAATACATGCTGCTTCACTCATTTAAATAAAAATTAATTCCAAATGTTGAATTTGAATGTGAGCATGTGTTCTTGTTCTAGCTATAGCCTACTGTACTTGTCAGTCAGATTGGCATTGCGTGTCTTTCAGAATCCAATATCCAAAAGACATGGAGTCTGGGAGCACTTGGCTAGCAGCATGCTTCAAGTACTAGACTCGATCCTAGCACCACACACAATGAGGACATAGAGGGTTAGAAAACATACAGCCATAAAAATGAGGCTCTAGATGTTTAATATGTGAAAAAATTAATAAATTTTATGACTGTCATAAATAAACAAAATTTAAATGGAACATTTTAAAGGTCCTTATCTATTATCTATTATAGTACAACTTTCTTTTCTATTTTCCCTCTGTTTTAATCAGAAAAATAATTCAGGTAGTTCAAGTGTTTACATTCTATGTTGGATTCCCACCAGAGTTGGTAAAAATTTCTGTGGAATTATAAAATATTTTCCCTTCATGACTCATCATTCTTAGTATATTATTTCACAGGGTTTTATATATGTATTATATTTTCATACAAACATATGATGAATTTTGTGCATATTCCCCTATTATAATTGTCTACATCACTGAGAGTGGAAAATATCTTTAATGCTATTTGGTAATTTCAAGTATCTTCCATACCATCATATTTTGTGGAAGGGTCCTTTAAATAGAATGTGAGATACCAATGGTCTGAACTGTTCAGGAGCCCGAGCCCACAGTTAGGATAATATGGTGTCCTGCTGAAGACAGATACATCTTGATGTAGCCCTCAGACTCCTTTACAGCTGAAGATTTCCCCAGACCTTAAATAGTCTTTACTTACATTGAGACAAACATGATTCCCAATCCATCCAAACATCTGAAATCATTGCTGAGAACTTTAGGATTGCTGCTGTGCTGCCTTGTTTATAGACTTATTTCTTCAGAATATAATTAACTCCCGGAAAGCAGAGAATATTTTATTGCATGGTCATTTACCATGTTGGCTAGCCAGGAGCACAAAACACAGTAGGGGCTCGAAATATTTGTTGTATTTTGCCTCAACATGACTTAGTCTAGTACAAACCAGATTTTACATAAGTATTCAGTAAAAAGAAAGGACTATTTGAAATAATGACTATGACATGTCTACATTATTTCCATCCTTTCTTTGTTACTATATTACATTAACAGGCCTAAAGAGTTATGAGGATATGGTAGACTTGTTCTGTAACACACCATCACTGAGTACTTCCTGTGCTCACAATTTATTAAGAATTACCTCTCCTTTTCTTAAGCAGGATATTTCATTTTTCTCTGATTATCTAAGCCAATTTGTTTACCCCAGTGATCTTTGAAAGAAGCTCCATGCTATCGTAGTAACCATTAATATACAACTAACACTGTGCAAATATGTGATGTTTCAATGTCTGGCTATAAGAGAAGCCATTTTGAACAAAGGTTACATACACACACACACACACACACACACACACACACACACACACACACACACAAACACACACACAGGTACATACACACACAGCCTAGAAATTGATTGTTGTAACCTAGGATCTCGGATGACTCTAGATCTCTGAATTTCTATATAAGAGGATTTATAATGGCTGCAGGAGGAGTGTGTAGGGCACAGAATCTAACTCCTGCATTAGAATGTTACCAGCATTCAAGTTCATTTGAACGTAAGTAAAGACCTTTTATAAGCTTGGAAAATCATGAGCCTGTTTTTGTCATCTGCTAAATGGTTATGGTTCTATATAACCTAGATAGAGCAAATAACACAGACATATCTGAAGACTCGCTATATTCATTCTTGCCTGACAATCGATTCTTGCCTTTTGGAAATTTAATAACTATACATATTATGTTAATGTCTTTCTGGCCATCTCTCATTAGCAGCATCGGTCTTACTCTAACAGAAAATCATCTGCCAAGAATCCATGTGTAGTATGACCATTTGCCAAGAAGCAGGCTTACAAGCCATCAGTACTGCACATCTAAGAGGAACCATTATTCATTTTAGCAAAGTTACAGCATGAGTTGGTTTATATCTTTAAAAAAGAATCACTCTGGTTCTGCTATGGGGAATGGACCCTAAGAGGAAAAGAATACAAAGGACGGGCCAGGTAACAGAGTACACAATACTTCTTATGATAGAAAGATGCAACTTTAAAAATGGAGTAAAGTGGTCAGGCTTGAGATGTATTTAAAGAAGAGGATTGCCTATCTGGAACAAAGGCTAAAGAGGCAAAAATGATACACAATCCAGAGATATCACCAGTTCTCTTGTTTGCTGGCCCAGTTTACACAGCACCCTCTCACTTACAAGAACCAGTGGGTGTAGATTAATTTTAATCCCGCAACATTGCTGCTGTGGCAAGGGATCACATCCAAAGACGTATGTGTGTGTGATCCGGCTAGAATACAGATAAATCCTTTTTACACACTTATAATGCCTCTGGCTGGACAATAGATGTGTTACACCTTTAATCATCCCTCTAGCTAGAATTTAGTACACAGCTTTAATCCCAAACGATGGTATCTAATTGAGAGGCGGACAAAGCGACAAATCAGAGAAAGGTTTGACAGAATGAGTCAGTGATAGGATATGCCCAACTCTCATGAGGACAGGGAACAGATGCTACTAAAAAGCAATGCAAAATGAAAGAGGAAGAGATTTCATGGAGACAGAACAGTAGGGTTGGGGAGTATAGTACAGGTGCAGTTCGAGGCAGTTCAGTTGAGGGTAGCTCAGTTCATGCAGTTCAGCTCCTGGAATTCAGAGGCAGTTTTCCCAAGCAGAGCAATTCAGTGAAAAGCCAGTTTGAATCAGTCAGCCTGGAGAGGAGTTCTGAGTTGGAACAGCTGATTTGAACCAGGCAGCAAGAGTTCAGAAATAACTAGAAAGGGTGAGTTCATTCAGCAGTAAATCTCGGAGGCTAAAATCGTTCTAGGTCTAGTTAGCAGACTAAGGCTGGAAGCTGAAGCCTTCAAGGTCAAATTGATGATCCAATAAGAACCCATAGTGTTATGAACTTGAAGGTTCCTTCCACAATGCATGGAGCAATTATCATCATGTTGGGATTATAGAAAAAGTGGGGGAGGAATTTAATACTAGTCAACAGAAAGAAAGAATACTAACTGGTAACTGATTTTAAATTAACAACTTGCACTCAAGATGTTGGTACTTTGTAGTTTTCTTTTTGTATTCATGCTTTTTCCTATTCTCCTTATTCAAGTAGGACCAAAACGTGCCTTACATCTCATCTGTCTTTAATCAATGCTTTCATCTGCTGTATAACACTCTATACTAAATGAATTTCTTTGAATTATCTTGAGACATCCACAGATACTGCTACCTTACCTGGCAGCCAGTGCCCAGTCACAGAACTGGAAATAACTTCTGGGGAGTTTTGTGGGTCTTAGCCCTTCTTGGAGCCAGTACAACCTCCAAGGAGGAGTGAGAGTTGATGAATCTGACAGTATCCTCACCAGCACAGCTGAGATTCATGTTTGCCTCTCATCCTGTCAGCAATCAGGATAACAGGGTCCCCCTGCCATCTTCTAGCAAGTGAAGAAGGTTATCTCTGGGCCAATGAGGAAGGAAAAAAAACCTCAAGACAGTTGTCAAGTCCGTGAAAAATTAAGATCTTGCCCATTGATCCAGGGGTCTTCAATGCTCTCTAGAGTTCTACCTAAATCAGAGAATGAAATAAAAGAAATACCCTGCCAACAGAATAGCTGTCAAAATGTCAAAATAATTCTTTGAATGTCACAGGGTGGGGTAGGTAGGGAATTCTCTTTGATAGAGTTCAGACTTCACTGTAAGGCACTAAATGTCTCCCATGAACACCAAAGTGATATGTCAATACAGGGTTTAAGGCAAAACTGTAGATGCTTTTATTACAAAGGAGGATTATTCAGGTATGGACTATAGACTTTATCACATCTAAGATCATAACCCCATGATCCTAGCATGATTCTGGGCCCGTAAAAGAAATCAAGGTGAGCAGAATTTACCACTATCTGTGATCAAATGCACATATTATGTGTCAAGTAAGAAGACAGTGATAGCAATACTGGGCAGCATGAGTTTCCAACATCTCCAGGATGGTGAAGATGCCTGGTTGGAACAGACTGCATGTAGAACTGGAGGGAAAGGCAGAGACAGAGTGCTACATTGCCATGGAGAAGTCAGAGAAGATGGAAGAATAAAGTGTGGCATCTGTCATAGAAATATGATACTTAGAATAAAGGAGAAAAATAGCATTTATTTTCTGGCTGGTTTTGGCATAAAGAGTAAACTTAACCATATTAAAAATTGGGAGCCCACCTTCAAGAGGTCTAATGTACAGTATACAGAAAGCCAAAGCAGATCCCAGCAACTTTTTCAAACTAGGCAGTTAGGTCCAAGGAAAAGAAGACTGAAAGAGCAACGACAGACATTAGGTAACCCTTGTCTTAGAATGGAAGACATTATGTTCTAAAAATAAATCATAGTCTTACTGTTCAACTCAAAGAATTTCACAATGTAACTTAAATAAGAAGCAGAAGTCAACACAGCCAACATTTGCAGAAGGACCTTAGGCTGGCAAAACCGGAAGAGAAAAGAATCAAGATCTCAAGACAAACGCCGAATGCATTAAAAGCAAAATGAAAAAGCAGCTCAGTGGGGAGGATGCTGTGAGAGTGGAACAGCAGAGCTACCTGGACAGTGAAAAAGAACTGACGAATCTCCCAATAGTTTCAAACACTACATAGGACTCTCCTCCTTAAGTATCCAAATACGGAACTTAAAGCTCAAGAAAAACAGAATTATAGTGGGGAAAGCATGTGGGATGAACACTGGGACTGGATGAAGGTCAGTATCAGAAGGAACTTGTTGGAGTACTTCTTTATACTTTATACTTCTATCTACCTTTATCCCGCCCCCCGCCCACTAGGTAGGAGAGGGAAAAAGTTAGACGGGAAAGGGGCCATGGAGCTTTTTAGGTCTAGTTCCTTGGCGCAATTTCAATCGCCGTAGTCGGTACGTCCAGCCGCCCAGCTAACCAGCAAACCAGCCAACAGCAAATGCAGCAGCAGAATGAGCCAGCAGCAGGCTTCTTCCTCCTCAGACTCTTTCTTTCAGTGCTCTGGCATTTATATCCTTTAAGAGTCTTCATAATTAAACTATATACAGGTGGCAAAGATCACGCCCCTCACCATGCTTGCATGGGGCAATCATAGTTAACAGCCACGATTAACTAAAAACAGCCCATATCCCACACTTGGGATTAAAACAAACACATATTTATACAACATAACTGAGTTTTTAAAGAAACCAGTACTTTGACTACAGAACAATCCTATGTACCTTCTTTCGGAGAAGTGCATTTAGCCTTGCTCAAGGCAAGTAATAGACACATTAGGTAGAGCCAGGCACACTGCTTGAGGACATGCCTCCTGTTAAGTTGACTTCACAGCCTAAATTTCCAACCCTAGAACAGCCCATAACAAAAGCACTTGCAAGGTCATTCTCAGTGGGTGACAGTGGTCTTTGGCACACCGTATGAAGTGTCATTGCCAACAGCTTGTTTTGTGCTGGAAATTTTTTGAGTACAATATTCTTCATTATAGTTAAGGTTTTTGTTCTTAACCCCTTCTGATAAAGACTTATTAGTCTCACAAATTTTGTGGCATGGTTCTTTAAACAATTCCCAGTTTAAGGTAAGTATTTAGGTGAAAGGAAAATCTAGTTCTGCAATTATTTCTTTATGAAGATGTATAGGTAGCACAGAACTGCTTCTTGAAAGAATATTGCTTGTTTCTACCGAGGGCTTGGATTTGCTCCAAAACTCAACTAAAATTTCCCCTTGAGTTTTGGCTAAGGCCCATGAAGAACACTGTTTTCTCTTAGTCATGAAAACCAATTATCATACTACTTGTATGTGAGCTGTCTCTCCTGTAGACCTTGGTTTTTCTCAAGAAGACTATAGGCACTATGGACAAATTGAAATAGTGTATAGAATTGTGACATATATTGCCTGTGAACACAAACATGTCTGTTAAATATTATGCTTCTATCTTAAAAAGAGAGGACACAAAGATAAGTAGCACAAACATCATAAAATCAAGAGCTCAGTGTAAGAGGTAGACCCCATGGATGCTCTGGGTATGTATGTGCAACTTTGCAAGACTCTTTTTTTATTTTATTTTATTAATTTATTCATATTACATCTCAATTGTTAGCCCATCCTTTGTATCCTCCCATTCCTCCCTCCCTCCCATTTTCCCTTTACTCCTCTCCCCTATGTCTGTGACTGCATATGCTCATAGGTATCAAGTTTCTTCTTGGTAGCCTGCTATCCTTCCTCTGAGTGCCACCTGGTCTCCCCATCTAGGGGACATGGTCAGAAATGGGGCACTAGAGTTCGTGTGAAAGTCAGATCTCACTCTCCACTCAATGGTGGAGAATGTCCTGTCCATCGGCTAGGTCTGGATAGGGGTTTGAAGTTTACTGCCTATAGTTTCCTTGGCTGGTGCCATAGTTTGAGCAGGACCCCAGGGCCCAGATCCACCCATCATAATGTTCTTCTTGTAAGTTTCCAGGATACTCTGGATCCTTCTATTTCCCCGTTCTCCCATGCTTCTCTCACCTAAAGTCCCAATAGGATGGCCTCCCCTCTGACACACTTTCTTGGTAAGTAAAGTTTTTCATGGGACGTACCCCTTGGACTAGTGTCTCGATATAAGTGAGTATATACCGTTTGTCTCTTTTTGCTTCTGGGTGAACTCATTATGATAATTTCTAGTTCAATCCATTTGTCCACAAATTTCAGAAATTCCTTGTTTTTAATAGCTGAGTAGTATTCCATTGTGTAAATGTACCACAGTTTCTTTATCCATTCTTCTACTGAGGGACACTTAGGCTGTTCCCGTGTTCTGCCTATTATGGATAAGGCATCTATCTTTCTGAGTATCCTTAGGACATGTTCCCGGGCAATGAATGAGATAGATACAGGGCACCAACAATAGATATAAAGTGTCAGATCTATTAAAATAAAGCTGCTTGAACATTGCAGTTTACATTTCTCTTAGAAAACTACGTATCCTCACATGCCCAAATAAATGTTAGTAAACATCTTCACGGGGTGGCAAACACACATTTATCTTATAAAAACCACCTAAGGCATACCTATCTTTTGCTTACCCAGTCTTGTCCACATGATGCCATTCTTTGAACAGACTAGCTGGCTGTCTTGAGAACAAACTCCAGGCAGAAAGCCAATTGTGTAGTCTAGATGAGACTGGGTATAGGACACTTCTATTCCCTTCAATGGGAAACAATAATTTCTGATTTTTTATAGATGTCAGTATAGAGTGTAGGAGGGATGGAAAACAATTTAAAGCTAAGGAGATACAAAATAAAATCTAAATTTGTAGTCAGTCTGTTAATAATCATGGTGATACACTAGGAAGAGTCATTACAATTGGATATGCTATTTAATGAAGTAATACGTCATTACCATTGCTCAAGAGCCTCTATCTTACAAGAGAGTCAAGTGGGATAAATAGAAATAAGTGTCGTTGAGTTTTCCAAGGGACATGAAGATGGACTAACCCTTGCAGTTAATCTAGAGCAACAATTATTTTAGTTTCAGGGATTTTAATAGCTTTGATCTATAAGTCAAAGGCTAACATAAAAATTATCCCTAATACTGAATGTACATTTTTTTATGTATTTAAAGTGCCTACATAATGACTTTGTGAGCACATTATGCCCACATAAAATACCGTCAGGTCTAAATTCTATTTACCACCAGTTAGTTATAAGTTTCATGTTACCTCTGGCCACAGTGACATTCAGATTTACCCAAGTGGAGTGGTTTTATAGAGTCAACATCCAATCGTTTCTACAACATCTCGGCTATTTGCTACCAAAGTATAGGTAACCATGAATTTGCTAAAGATCTGGATATGAAAGTTTTTAATGATTCACAGGGAATATTTAGAAAGCTTTTAGAATGTGCTACGTGGTTTAAAGGTTTGTCTCTTCTAAGATACATATGGAAGTTTAGTAGTCACTGTGATAGCATTTACAGTAAATTAGACCATGAGGCTACCACACTCATAGCTGGTCTCGGGAGCAGGGTCACATGATGTATTCCCTCCTCTTGGTGACTCTTGGCGTCTTTACTCACCCTGTGATTATGCATCAAGAAGTTCCTTGCCAGAAACAACCATCTCAATATAGGTCTCTCTGGAGCCTGTGACTGTGAACCATTAAAGTTATATTATTTATGAATTACCTAGCTTTGTACACACTATTGTAAAGCACAAACAATGAAGGAAAATGTCTTCATCTTTTGTTAATCATGTTTTACTTCTTCATTCAATTGGAATGAAGTCAGGCTTACAAATTGTATGATAATGTGAGTGAGATCCAGATTCTATTTGTGAGATCTTGAGCTATTACTCTAAGGCAGTGGTTCTCAACCTTCATAATGCCGCCACCCTTTAATACAGTTCCTCATGTTGTGGTGACCCAAAACCATAAAATAATTTTCATTGCTACTTCATAACTGTAATTATGCTACTGTTATGAATCATACTGTAATTATCTGTGTTTTCTGATGATCTTAGCAACCCTGTGAAAGGATCATTTGACCCTGCCACTGAGGTAACCTATAGAAATTTGTTAAATAATTTTAGTGAAATATCTACCTATCCTTGTTCAAGGAAACTTACAATCCATTAGCTATAGTCAAAATTTCGTGTGGGTCAAATGATTCTGCTTAGCCAATTGTTCTTTGTTTGCCCTCGGGTAGCAGACACATTGAGCTTTTAAAAATTAATAACTAATATTTTGCTAGTGCTACTCAGAGAAGCTGACATTCACAATGAAATCATGATGCCTCTAAATGGCAGCCTTTTCTACCTTTAAGTAAGCCTAAAGATGCCATCATGAGAGAACCTTTAAAGCATCTTCTCTTACACTGTGTGTGCTTTAAAAATTAAAATCAGTATTTAAAAGGCCTTATTTAGAGAATGGCTCTTCATGTTAAGGGGAGATTAATTAATGACACATGATAAATGCACTCACATGCATGGCTCCCTAATTCTGAGTTCTTCACTTAAGCCAAGGTAATGCTGGTAACATTATTAGGTGTAGGCTTCAATGTAGCAAAAATTCAATGAAATTAAGTTTGCTTCCAGATCCCTGAACTACTTTTTCCTAACACACAAAATCCTTTGAAAGTATACAAAAACTGGAAAATTCAAACTGACATATAATGACTTAGCCTCTGTGGTTCCCTTACAGACTACCAAGATCTTTTTCTGATGTTAAAATATTAAAATGTATAGATCAACACTCACATGTGATTTTGAACTGATTCCAAAGATCATGTTAAAATATAACTCAAGATCAAGTATTAGGTAGAGAAGTGTGGCAGGAGGAAGCTTCCTACCCTGTTCTGTGATGTCATTTCCTCTCTCCATGTAACTACCCTGATCTGACAAGAGAGGAGTCTTGCATCTGTGCCTGAGGAGGTACAGAGAACTTGCAGCTATTCAAATTTCCCCAAGTCTCCTAGATCCAAGTCCATTGTATCTAACCATATCTAATTCTTGACCAACCCAAGCCTGTCCGTGTGTCTCCTTGTCTCAATATAGTCTCTTATATTTTATGTCATAATATCTTTATGAAATTAAACTCAGTAACACTTGTAACCAATTTCTACATACTTGTTTGCTTTATTTTGAATTTGTATCCAGAAATAGAATTTCTGGATCAAATGATATTTCTATTATTAGTCTTTTGAAGAACTGCCAGGCTGTTGAGCACAAGACCACTACTAATTTATACTTCTATCTACCGTGCATAAGTGTTTTCCTGTTTTACGCTGCCTTGTCAACAATTTCGATATTTTTTGGTCTTCAGTTGTAGCCATTCTATGTAGAGAAAAATGATATCATAGATTTAATTTGTGTTTCTCTGATGATTGGTGACAGGAAGTAAATATGAAAACTAGATGTGTATATTCCCATGTTTTTAAATCACTGTTTATAATATAAAGATACAAAAGCAATAAAAATATTTGTTAATAAATAAATAGATAAGGAAAATATGGGATATGTACAATAGGGAATTAGCTATCGTAAAGAAGAATGAGGTGTTGTCACCTACAGTAACATGAATGTTTCTTGAATTAGGCATCTTCACAAAGAATAAGCTCTTGTTATTTGAAGCAACATGAACAAACCTTATATATTGAGGAAATGTACCAGATTCAGATAGTCAAACACAGTATATTTCACTCACAGGTTGAGGTAGAAGTTGACGTGACCAAAATAAAGTATGGAATCATGGTTTTCAAAATTTTGGAAAGATGGAGTAGTTGAATAACAAGTACAAAAGTATAATTATAAATCAGACAGAAATTCTACCATTCTGTAGCTCATAAATTATCTATAGTATTGTATGTTTCTATATGGTGAGAAGAAAGGATTTTAATGTTCTTTAAAAAGAAATGATAAATATAATGCGGTATAAATGATAAGTATTATACACTATGCATGAGTTAAAATATTATACAATCTCATAAATATGAACATTATTAACAAATGTGTTAAATTATTGCCTATCAATTTTTTAAAATCAGCTGACTCCTGAAGTCTTAACAACATAGGAGTCACAAAGTCTCCTGTCCTTGAGCTTTTCCCTTCTCAACTCATGCAGAAAGAGAAGTTGGTGGTCTCCACCATCTAAAACTCTGCTATTAAACACTATTCTCCACCTTGAGACTAAATGACAGTAACAGACTAAGTGACGGTGTCACCACTGAGCATTGGGCCAGTTCCTAAGTCTGAGAGTGTAACATTTTAAAAAAATCTCCTCGTCATATTGTATAACTCTAAATAACGTATATTTTCCAGAAGGTTTTTCTACTTTTAAGAGTTTACAACTAAAGGGTGTGAAAAGAATATCTACTTGTTCCAAATCATTTCATTTCACCATTCAAATGATTGATTGATACCCAGATAAAATAAGGTTATTGTTGATAAATACCTGGAATACCGTCTCCTGTAAGAAAACACATTGCAGTAATTACACAAAACTATACTATATGAGCAAAGCTATAATCAAAGCTGTAGTCAAACCTCTTGCAAAGTAGCTAAATGACTGCCAAGTATTTTTAAATGGAACTACCCAAACTGGAGTATCTTTCCTTTTCACCTCGACTGGCTAGTGAACACTAAGAAAAGCTAATTCACACACACTCCACCCCCTGGCATATGTGGTCATTCTGATTCTGTCACTGGTTTGCCCATGTGACAAAGGAAGAAATGGGGTTGGCATCGAGGTGCTATAGGAAATTATCCATCCCTACTTCTATTCTGATTTAGTGAGGAAACGCAGTATCTCAGTAATGAAGCTAGTTTGAGAAAGGATCTAGAACAGTCATAGTCCTACAGCAACTCAGTTTAACGTGTGGTGTTACACATAACTGACACTCTGAATAGTATATCAGTGTTTTCTTCACCCAAAAGAAGGAAATGGTCCAGTCAAGATGGACCCACACCTGTCAACAGTTTGATTTATGGAGCCTATGTCCTTCCCCCACACACCCCCAACTCTTAAACAAACAGGCTTAGCTTTGAGGTAAATCATTAGTTTTGTTCCTTTGAGGCTTGGGGCTTTTAATCTTTAGGATATTGATTAGATCCTTGTTAGTAGTCACAAATTGCAGAAACTTCTAAGATTGGATCATGAGACAAGCACGTGAGAAGATAAGGAATTTGAGTAAAATAGCAGGTAAAATCTAAGTTACATGGGCCTCCCATTTTTTTCCAAGGGATATAATTGACATAATGCCACGCTACCAGTGATCTGGAGGTCCCTTGTTTTTCAAGGGCATTTGTTCTAAGTAGATTTTAGATGGCGAGCACTATAAAACCATAGAGTGGGGCAAGCAAATTGATTTCTATCACTTGACAATGAATCTCATGTCCTTAGGTAATGTCTTCCTCTCCAAATACATCCCCATATTTTCATAAAAACCACCTGGAGTCACCACTGCCTGGTCTTTTCCAATATGTAACTTCAAAGCCTAAGTTCCTTTTACAAAGAATGGCCTCTGAGGATTGTAAACCAGGATTCTAGCCTTTTAAATCCATAATGAAAGCCTGTCAGATACAGCGTGACATTCTAACATATTATCTAGGCACTGGGATCAATCACAGACCGGGGTCTGAGATTCAATATATCTTGTTGAAAGGATGCAAAACTTTCAGAATATATTATGACGAAGTTTGCCAATCCCACAGACATAAATTAGCGCTCTGATTGATGCACTTGCATTGCCAGTGGGTCTTTGCTGGGCTCGTTACTGAGTGTGGAGACTGCACTGCTGTTTCTGAGATGAAAGAAAGAACGATCCAGCTTCACAGAGATGTTTTCCTGTTTCTTCCACTCTATAGCAGTTTGGGGTTTCTGAACCTCAAACCTCCTCACACTTTGCTTGCTCTGTGTGGCTATCAAGGGGCTTTTTTTTTTCAGTAAGTGGAGGGAATAGTGGTAAACTAGCCAACCAAACTCTGGCATAAAGATGTAGGAGTGAATTGAAGTAAACTCCGCTGTTATCTTACTGAGAGGTATAGAAGAGTTCTTTGTTTCCTGCCATGTTGACTAGTCTCATATTGCTCTACCTGTGCAGCCATTGTTCTTGCTCCTAACAGTTGGATGACTTGGGGGCTGCCTTCTCAGACATCTCTCACTCCAAGGCTGTACTTTTATAAGCTGACTGAAATCACATCTCTCCCCTTCAAAGGCTAGGACTGATGTATAACTCTTCTCTGCTTTCCTCGAAGGGGCAGTGCCACAACGTTGTTAATCCTTTGCCTTTCTCAGAGATGACTGTAAAATTAGTAGGTGGTAGACTAGAAAATGAAGTGTGAGTCCTCGCCTTACCCAAGCGGCTTTTGAAAAAGAAGCACCCC
The DNA here is from genome assembly GCF_964271855.1 of Acomys minous. Lineage (NCBI taxonomy): Eukaryota > Metazoa > Chordata > Mammalia > Rodentia > Muridae > Acomys > Acomys minous. The sequence continues at coordinate 54,611,797 of NC_140486.1, forward strand.
GACCCCCGTCCCCGTCCTGAGAACATCACCCAGCCTTGTACTCCCGTATTTAATACCCATGCCATTTAAAATGTCATTCATCAATTATTTCTTGCTAATGATATCACAGAGGTGAACTTATGAAGTCCAACAGAGAGCAAGCCTCCATGTCACTGGGTGTGTGATGACGTTGCTGACACAATGACCCTATGCAATGACTGCTTGCTAATGATTGCTTCTTTTTCCTGGCCTTTAGAAAGTTCAAAACAACAAAAGGATAAGCAGAAGAGTTATATGCCTCAATATTTTAAACTGTCTCAAAGGAACTACCAAGAACTAAACAGATGCATTTTTAATAGCTGAGCCAGTCTCACGAAACATCCAAAAAACCAAGTCACATATTTTTGGTACCTTGTTCATTTTCAACAGAAATAAAAAGGTAAAAATACAGATGGAGCCATGAAGCTTACACTCTTCTTTCCAAATGAGTGATACCAGAAGCTAAGAATAAGTCAAGTTGTTCCAAGCATAATAAGATCAAACTACATGCTAGAGATACATATAGAAACCTTTCCCTAACTCAATCAGCAAATCAGGAAGTACCCTCCAGAGTACAGGCTGTGGGTTAAATCAGAGTAGTTTAGAGCCAGGGAGCCAGCTGTGATGTACCCAAGAGTGATGGAGACACCATTGTGTGCCCTTGAGTCATGGTCCAAGATAGCTAGGCATCATAGCCACACCAAGTCCAGGGGAAGGAGAATAGTAAGAAGACAAGGAAGATCTCATTTATTTTTAACGGCATGACATGAACATTCAATTTGTGACGTTGATTACATTCTATTATACAAAAATTAAACATATAGCTAATTAATATATGGGTTACACAACTATCGAAGTACAATTTTGTTACTAACTCTGACAGGAAAAAATAGAGGAAGAAAACTGAGAAAGAGTCCTCTTACTCATGGATAGGGCAGCCATAAGCTACTGTGAAGCACTTAGTATGCGGTTTCCATGTTAATACACCAGACCCTAAGTGCTTCTTACCACACATGCGTTGCTGACCCACTCTCTTTAAATCCTCAGCCCTTTACAAGACTCAGACCACACCTGTAATTACTCTGGGAACAAGTGTTCTCTTGGGCATTGCTGGCATTTACAGACAATGCTGTCAGTTATAGAGATGCCTTTCTGGAGCCTCTGAGAAGTTAGGCTATTCTTCAATTAGGGATTCCAGACAGGAATCCTGCCTGGCCAGTAAAATTCTCTGGTGTGGTATATGTACTTGCCTTTCAGCCAGAACTGGGAGCCATGATTTCAAGTTCAAGTGTCAGTTTGAATTCAACTTTCAGGAATTTTTCTCCACTGCAACCTGTTTATTGGTCATTTTGCATCAAGACTTTCAAGGGTCACAAATGAATTAATGAATATGCACACTAATTAAACACTCAGATATTAAGATTCATAATTATAAAGATTATGTTATGTAACCTTAAGCGATAGTTTAAGAATATCTATGGCTATGTTATTCATTACAATTATTTTTCAAAATGAATAAAAAATGTTCCTTTGATCTATCGAAGTAGATCATCTATTGAGCTGTTTTTGCTCAAAGTTCTATACCAGCATCACTCTCTTGGTCTCAGGTATGCTGCGTGTTAAGTCATAGAAACAACCATTTTCTTGTACCAAATGTGAAGTACTAAGTGCATGTGCCTCATTTCTTCTCCCCCGATCTCTTCCTTTTCTTTCACTCTTTCTTTTTTTAAAGTTTGAGTTTAATCCATAGTTTTCTTTTCTTTTATTAATTTATTCATATTACATCTCAATGGTTATCCCATCCCTTGCATCCTCCCATTCCTCCCTCCCTCCCATTTTCCCCTCACTCTCCTCCCCTATGGCTGTGACTGAGGGGGACTTCCTCCCCCTGTATATGCTCATAGGGTATCAATAGGGCTTCCTCAAGACCCAGCTATTCCACTCCTTGGAATATACCCAGAAGATGCTCCAGCACACAACAAGAACATTTGCTCAACCATGTTCATAGCAGCCTTATTCATAATAGCCAGAACATGGAAACAGCCTAAGTCTTCTTTCACTCTTTCAATAGCTTCTTTTCTTTGTTATAGCTCTGGCATGAATGCCAGTGAAAAATCTCAATCTGGGCAACTAAATGCTGCAGGTGTTTTGTATTTGTGAGCTTTATCTTTACTTTATATATATGGATATTTTGCCTGCACATATGCCTCTGTACCACGTATGTGCAGTGTCAGTGGAGGGCAGAAGAGGGTTTAGGATCTCCTGAAACTGGAGTTACAGAGTGTTATTAGCTGCCCTGTGCATACGGGGAATTGAATCCCAGGCCACTGGAAGAGCACTCTGTCCTCTAGCCACTGAGCAACCACTCCCGCTCACCCTAGGTATTTTACAGTCTCAATGTGAAACAACTTAGAATCACCTGGGAGGAGGAGCCTCAGCTGAAGAATTGGCTTCATCAGAGTAGCCTGGGGACTTTCTATGGGAGTGTCTTGGTTGATGGATGATGTCGGATAGCTGGGACCTACTGTGGGAGGCACCTTCCCAAGGCACATAAGTCTGGCCTTTAAAAGAAAGCTAATTGAGCATGAGCCAGGAAGGATGCCAGTAAGAAACATTCCTCTATCATTTCTGCCTTGAATTCCTGCCTACAATCCCCTCAGTGAGGTATTTTGACCTGGGGGTTGTAAACTGTAAACCCTTTCTTCCAGAATACATTTTTTTTTTTTTAGGTAGGAATATTTTATCACAGCAACAGAATGAAAGCTCTGTTTACTTCGTAAGAAAACCCATTATTTTCCAAGAACTCGTTACTATTTCTAGGTCAAACTATTACATTTGTTCATGTTCACATCGTTGTGATTACACCTTGCACATTCCAAATGACTGTTTACTTTGCCACACCCACGTAACTGAAATAATCCGCATGAGACATAGAACTACGAACAAATGTTTCACAGCAATGAAGACATACAGAGAGAAAGAAACCATTCTCTCCTGCAGTTGTTTTGTAGCCACTGGCCTTCTGCACTTTGCACTCTGGCCTACAGTGCAACTGCACTAATCGCTCAAGCTTTGGAGTGATATAATGCAGTAAAGTGGCTTTTATGATTGATTAAATGCTCCAACTCGGCTACTATATTTAATCAATGGGAGCAGACTGACACAGCATCATTGGCTGAAAGGCATTCAAGATTAAGCTTCATATATTTTTGTTATTTCTGAGAAAATTGTAATTTTAGTCACTGCAGTATTTTCAGTGCTTCAGAGAGTGGCCATTGTTTCTAAGAAAATAACATATTAATTTTTATCTGATTAATTCAAACATTCAACATTACTGTAAGCGTATTTCACTAATTTCTTTCTCTTTGCAAAAATGCTAATGAGTTAACTCCACATTCATTTCAATACTCTAGGAATGATTCTTATAATAAATGTTCATTAAAAAAATATGGCAGGAGATTCAAATTTTGAAAAATGTTGGAGAGTTTGTATGAAGAAAGTTTTATCTGTATAACAGCTTCCATAAAATGGTCAAATAGCCTTTAACCATTTTATTCATTTCCTTGCTTATAAGATATGCAGGAATAAAGACTGAAGTTCAACCAATTCCTGGTGCAACGTGAGACCCACTCCATGAGAGCCAAGCCCTGACACTATTAATAATATTCTACTATACTCCCAGAAAGGAGCCTATTGTGGCTGTCCTCTAAGAGGCTGCACCCAGTAGCAGATCAAAACAGATGCTGAGACTTACAGTCAAACATTGGGTGACATAGGGAATCTTGTGGAAAAGTGGAGGGCAGGATAAAAGGACCTAGAGGACCTAGAGTGCCACAAGAAGACGAACAAAGCCAAATAACCAGGGCCCAGGGGAGCTTGTGGAGACTGAAGCACCAACCAAGGACCATGCTTGAACTGGACCTAGGACCCCTACACTGATGTAGCAGATGGGCAGCTCAGGCTTCATGTGGGTCTTCCAGTCAAGGGATCTGGGGCTAGCTTTGACATGGTCTCTTTTGCTTGTTGTTGTTGTTGTTGTTGTTGTTTGTTTTTTTTTTAATCAACACCATTCTGGCAGGGATGCCTTTCCAGGACACAGGGGAAGAGAGTGTGCACAGTCTTGACTTGATAAGCTTGAGTGGGTGGGTAAGAAGAGGGTTCCCATTTTCTGAGGAATAGGGCATGGGAGATGGGAGAAGAAGGAGGGAGGGTGAAGACAGGAGGAGAGAAAGAATCAGGATATGATCGGGATGTAAAGTGAATAAATAATTAAATTCAAAAAATCAAATTGCTCCAAAAAAGCCATATATATTTCAGAATGAAATGAAACTGATCTCATTTCTATTTAAAACCCACCTTTCTTCCCCAAATAACCATGTCAGGCTTACTCTGTTGATTAAAACAATGGGATAGACAATGGGTAAGCTAGGTATAAGGATCATCATTTGCCAACCAGTGACAAAGTCTGTTGTCATGACTTGAAAATGGATTGAGAATATATTTCATCTTTAGATGCTGAACATTTTATATCCTTGGTGATGTATTTGAGAGTAGAAATTATTCTGACTATCCCACCTAGAGACAAGACTTTTGTGAAGTGTTTAGAATTAGATGAGTTCATTAGACTTGAGTCCCATTAAGGAATCCTTGCAGATTTAAATAAAGAGTGCACACAGACAATCAAACTATCTGTCTCAAGCAACTGATGTTATAGTGACCCCTGAGGACTTGGTGGACAAGATGACCATCAACAGACTGTCCTTCCTACTAAATCTGTTAAAGGTAAGGTCCAACAAACCTCTTCATAAGTACACTTCCTCTGCTATTTCATTAAGGTAATGATTGGCCCAGTCCTTCGTTGCTCTTAGGTGTGGGTACTATGCCATTTTGACTGGCCAGGTTTCACAGGAAGTGCATTTTTTTTCTGAGAGTTTAGAGTTGTTCAAAGTGAATTTTGTGGAACAAAAATCCAATGAGATTCTTAAATCACCCATGAAATGAAGGACACTGAGGAGCCCACGTTCATGAATATACCCCAAAATGGTGGCACTCACCAGCTTGGGAGTTGGGAGCAGAGGAGAGTCTAAGCCCATTATGTCTATTCTCTCCCAAAGTCCCAGGCTATTAAAAAAATAACTGATTATCTGGCAGAAGTTGGTGAATATTAAGGCAAAAATATGACAAAGTGCAAGGTAGGACCTCATGGGGTTCTTAGGAAAGAAAGAAAAATGGACTTTGGTGGGAAAACTAATTAAATCCAAACAAGTTATACAGCAATAATTAAATTGTGCTGTGCCTAAGTTACTTCTTTAGATTTTATGATTGCATTATGGTTATAAATGTTGATAACACTGTGAAAAGTGATTGAGGGGTTTACAGATCCTCATTCTGGTCAACTTCTGTCAGTCTAGAATGAATAAAAGGCTAAAAACATATAAATTTTGATAGTGAATGAGTTACCTTGTCCTCAATTCCTTCAGGGTTAGTTCAGTAGCAAGGATGCTTTTAGATGTAAACAATAAAAGTCCAACTCAGGAGCTTTAAGGGCTCCCTGCAAGTTTGGAGGCCTCTTGCCTTGTAGATCAGTGCAAGTAGGCTTCAGGCTCATTTTCTGATCTGGTCCACCCCATTATGGACTTGGATCAGGCAGAAGACAGTATGAGCTTTCTGGTGTATGCAGGGAATGATGGAGGCCGTGATCTCTCCTTGCTCTTGGTAAGATGGCCACTTTTACTATGGTGGTATTTCCTTAATTTCTTTCTCACCCTGTTTATCTTTTGTATATTGATTTTTTTTCAGTTGATTTTGTGTCCAGCCACTTTGTTGAAGGTGTTTATGAGTAGTAGGAGTTTTGTTGTAGAATATTTGGGGTCACTTATGTATACTATCATATCATCCATGAATAGTGCTACTTTGACTTCTTCCTTTTCAATGTGTAACCCTTTGATCTCCTTTAGTTGTCTTATTGCTCTAGCTAGGACTTCAAGTACTGTATTGAAGAGATACAGAAAGAGTAGACAGCCTTGTCTTGTCCCTGGTTTCAGTGGGATTGACTTAAGTTTCTCTCCATTTAGTTTGATGCTGACTATAGGCTTACTGTATGTTAACTTTACAGTGTTTAGGTATGGGCCTTGTATCCTTGATCTTTTCAAGACTTTTAGCATGAAAGGGTGTTGGATTTTGTCAAATGATTTTTGGCATCTAAGGTGATGATCATGTGGTTTATTTTCTTTTAGTTTGGTAATGTAATGGATTACACTGATGGATTTCTGTACGTTGTACCACCCGTTCATGCCTGGGATGAAGCCTGCTTGGTCATGATGCATGATTTTTAATGTGTTCTTGGATTCAGTTAGTGACTATTTTATTTATGAAAAATTTTACATCAATGTTCATAAGGGAAATTGGTCTGAAATTCTCTTTCTTTACTGGGTCTTTGTGTGATTTAGGCATCAAGGTGACTGTGGCTTCATAGAATGAGTTTGGTAATGTTTCTTCTGTTTCTATTTTGTGGAATATTTTGAACAGTATTGGTGTTAGCTATTAGCTTTTCTCTGAAGATCTGTTTGAATTCTGCATTAAGTCCATCTGGCCCTTGGCTTTTTTTTGTGGTTGTTGGAAGACTTTTTATGACTGATTTTATTTCCTTAGGATGTTTGAACTGTTTACCTACCTGCACTTGACTCAATTTTGGTAAGTGGAATCTATCCAGAAAGTTTTTCATATCCTTTATATTTTCAAATTTTTTAACATTTAGGCTTTTGAAGTGAAACCTAATGATTCTTTGGATTTCCTCAGTCTCTATTGTTATGTCTTCCTTTTCATTTCTGATTTTTGTTGATTTGAATAGTGTCTCTCTGTCTTTTAGTTAGCTTCGCTAAGAGTTTGTTTATCTTGTTGATTTTTTTTCAAAGAACCAAATCTAGGCTTCATTGATTCTTTGAATTGTTGTCATTATTTCTAATTTATAAATTGCAGCCCTGAGTTTGATTATTTTCAGCCATCTACTACTCTTGGGTGTGGCTGCATCTTTATTTTTCCCTAGGGCTTTCAGGTATTTCATTAAGTTGCTTATATGAGATGTCTCCAATTTCTTTATGAAGTCCCTTAGTGCTGTGAACTTTCCTCGTAACACTACTTTCATTGTGATCTATAGGTTTGGGTATGTTGTGCCTTCATTTTCATTGAATTCTATAAAGTCTTTTTTTTTTCTTTATTTCTTCCCTGACCCAGTTATTGTTGTGAAGAGAATTGTTCTCTTTCTTTTTGTGTGTAGGCTTTTTGTTATCTCTATTGTTGTTGAAGTTCAGCTTTAGACCGTGGTTGTCTGATAAGATACATGGGATTATTTCAATTTTCTTGTATTGTTTGAGGCTTGCTTTGTGACTGACTATATGGTTAATTCTGGAGAAGTCAGTTGTGATTCTGATAGATTTGCCATTATATGTTATTTGGCATTTTTCCCTTGACACTTTTAATGCTTTTCTTTGTTTTGTATGTTTAGTGTTTTGATTATTGTGTGATGGGAGGATTTTCTTTTCTTGTCTATTATATGTGGTGTTCTGTAGGCCTCTTGTATGCTCATAGGCATCTCTTTCCTAAGCTTGATGAAATTTTCTTCTATGGTTTTGTTAGAAATATTTTCTGGGCCTTAGGTTTCATCTTTTCATGGTGTCCTTGATTTCTTAAGTGTTTTGTGTCAGGAATTTTTTAGATTTAACATTGTGTTTGATGGATGCATTGATATCTTCCATTGTGTCTTCACACCTGAGATTATTTCCTCCATTTTTTGTATTTTGTTGGTGATGCTTACCTCTGTTGTTCTGTTGTTCCTGTTTTCTTCCCTAAGTTCTCCTTCTCCAAGATTTCCTATGTTTGTGCTTTCTTTATTGTTTCTATTTCCATCTTCTGATCTTGAACCATTTTATTGATTTTCTTCACCTGTTTGTGTTTTCCTCCATTTCTTTATATCATTTGTTCAATTCCTTCAATTCCTGTCATTCTTTTAGTGATTTATTCATTTCCTCTTTAAAGGCCCCAAAGTGTTTCCCTGTACCTTCTCGCATGTCTATAAGGACTTTTGTCTCCTTTATTATCATTTTTATAAGCATAGATTTAATGTCATTTTTTTTCTTTTGAGTTTCAGCTGTGTTAGGGGATCCAGGACTGCTTGCCATAGGATAACTGGGTTCTGAAGATGCCATACTGCTCTGGTTTTTGTTGATTGCATTTTTATGCGGGCCTTTAGCCATCTGGTTGTCAATGGTGTTGGCTGATAGATCCTGTTGTCTACTGGAGTTCTGGGGGGTGGGGAGTGGAGGAAATGGGGGAAAGATAGCCATGGGCATGAAGTTGGATGTCCCTGCAGGTGCCTTTCTCAGAGTTTTGGAATGGTCTCAGAGTGGTCGGTCGTTCTCAGGGACGTGCCAGAGACTATCTTCACATGTATGAGTGTGGGGACCAAGTAGGCTCCTCAAGAGCCTGGGGACCCTCCTCATGCCAAGAGCTACTTACTGCTCTTTTTTCTTGCTCCATGACTAATAAGGTCCAGCTGCGCAGACACTATGTGTAGATTCTGGCCACTGATCTGAAAGCCTGAGGTTGGAGCTGCCTGTCATATGAACCATGGTATCTATAAACTATCTGCCATGTGGAGATGAGAGTGGGCATCTGAGGTTGGAGCTGCATGCTCCCATCCTGGAAGATATCCAATTTAAAGGAGGGTCTGAGGTTGGGGCTTTAAGCCAATATACCCAGAAAGTCTCTGAGCAGTGAGACTGGCAGTCTCTGGTATTAGAAGGCCTGAGGCTGAGGCCACACTGGTGTGAGCCCAGGAGTTTTTCCAGGGTTTCACTGGGTGACTTGGGGTTGTATCCATGAGCTTCCCATTCTGTGGGCTCTTGTCACAGTTAGGAAAGACAGACATTTGGGGGTTGGGGGTCCACAACATGGCCTGTCAGTTGCTCTGCTCTCCCTGCTGTCTTGCTGTTCATTTGGTGCCCCCTTCTTGGATCCCTCCTGTGATGATTTTAATAAGAACAACTCCTATAGGCTCGTAGATTTGAACACCTGGTGACCAGGGAGTAGTGCTAGTGTGTCACTGAGGTTGGGCTTTGTGGTTTCAAAAGCTCAAGCCAATCTCAGTGACTCTCATCCCTGTTGCCTGCAGATTCAGATATAGAACTCTCAACTACTTCTCCAGCACATGTGTGCAGAAGGACGATCCATATCTAATCTTGGGTCACAGCCCATATAGATACCACTGTTATTAGATTAAGTTGAGTTTTGAAACCATGATAGATAAGCTTGATTTCTCTTGGAGAACACAGGTGCATAAAGGAAAAGGACTTGAGTAAAGTCTAATCTCTGACAGGAAAGAGAAAATTTACATTTGGGAGATAACCAAAAGTGTTATCTAAAATTATAGCTGAAATGTCACTGTTGAATATATAAAAGCAATACTATTTTCTGACTAGAGAGTGTGTCGGTGGAGAGCAGTAAGCTGACAATCAAAAATAAAATCACTGTAGGTCCAAATGTATTTCCAGCTGAAGAGAATCAACATCTCTGGACTAGGTAATTAATGTTTGTGGATTATAAACCACTACACAACCTGGATTTGGAGTTTCCCCACATGCTCACCTAAAGAACAAAGTTCCCAGGCCTTTATTAACCAGACTTTTCTATAATATCTTACATGTGCACAGATTAGATGGAGACCTCCACTGCCTAAGAAGTTGTGAGGATATTTTTCCTCTTGTTAAATAGGGTTTTAGTTAAAAATTATATCACTTTTCAGCTTCCCTTTCCACCTTCTAGACTCTCCCAGGAAGTCTCTCTTCAACTGTCTCCATGCTTCCTCACTTTCAATTTGACAACCTCTTTTTTCTTACCTTACTATTGTTTAACATACATGTATGAATATTATGCATAAATATACAAATACAACCTGCTGATTGCACTTTGACCTTTGTGTATATATGGTTTCAGGGTCAAGCATTATATGTTAGTTAACCAACAAGTGCACTCATCCCTAGAAGTCGCTAATTCTCTTTCTCCCCGAAGTCATTAGTTGCCTATAGTTCTTTGCCTATGGGTGTGACCCCTTGAAATTTTCCTCCTGCCATGTTAGCATGCCCACTGATATTGCCATTGGCTTGTTCTTGTTTGTTCAGTCATTTCTATGAGAGACTGTCACAGAAGACTTCCTGATATTCTGAGTTTTTATTTGTTTTGTTGTTGTTTGGTATGTTTGTTTGTTTTTATATTTATTCTTCTCTCATATGCCAACTGCAGTTTCCTCCACCTCCTCTTTACCCAGTCCCTCTGCTCCACTCAGTCCCTTCCCTCCCCAGGTCTCCTCTCCCCTAAGATCCTCTGTTTCCCTTAAAAAAATGGCAGGCTTCCCAGGGATATCAATCAAACATAGTATATCAAGTTGCAGTAATATTGGGTACATCCCCTCATATTAAGGCCAAATGAAGCAACCCAGTTGAGGAAAAAGGTCCCCCAAACAGGCAAAAGAATCAGAGACAGTCCCTACTCCCAAAGAACAACAAACTACACAAGCATTAGGTCAAACCACTGGCCAGGCTGCTGAGTTTTATAATCTTTCTGTCCCCTCTTCTGCCTGATAATTCCTTTATATTCTTAGTATCCCTATACCCATAACTAAGTGTAGCTGCCACCCCTCATCAAAGAAGCTTCTCTTTACAGAAAATGGAGACAATCACAGAAAACCACAACTGGCTACAATACAGAGTTCGTCATACCGTGGGGGAGCCCAGCCCCAGTGGACACATCTATATCACAGTTTTGTTGTTTTCATTCTATCTCCTGCAATGTCACTGATGTCAAGTGCATCCGCTCTACTGGAAACACAAGTTCCAGAAGACAGTACCAATTTCTATTCTGCACACTGAACAGTGTTGTTCTTAGGTGTCCCACGTGACTATCCAGACTGCTATGCTCTCTCTTTTGAAGACTGGAAGTAACATCCATCTCTATGCTTGATCTCAGTAACTGAAACACAGTTGGACCAAAATTTGTAGGCAACCTGGACACTGTATTAATGAATGCAGCCTCACATTATGTGCTAATGTGTTAATATTATTTCATATTAAGTTCTTTGGGGAGTGGCGAGGAATTTATTACCAGATAATAAAGTGCCTAAATGTGCTGAATAAATGACACAAATGTCACTTAAATTCTTTCTTCCTCAAACTCCTGCCTAGTAGTCTCCAGAGGGTAATAACAATAAAGCAAGGTTAAGAAAGTTGTGGGGGATGGAATCTAGCAGATGTTTAGCCTATTTGAGCCAGGGGACATGTTCACCTACTGAGGCCCCAAATAGCCTTCAAACTGCAATAAAATAAACATTGTTATTGCAGCTGAGTCATTGCCCTGTGAGTATTAGAAATTAGAATATGCATAAATCCATTCAGTGGCCTCGAATGCAGGTCTAACTCAATTTTTGAGAACAAAGGTGTGACACAGAGAAAGGAAAATCATTAGAGGCATAAAATCCCCACTTCAGTCTTAGAGAAGTCCAGTGTCCTTTACACGGAGCATGATTTCCAGGCAAAACTGCCTGCACTGCAGAATGAAATTTTTGTCCCACAAAGCTGAGCAATGTAGTCAATGGATAAAGAACTCTGTATCCCAAACAGATAGCCTGCCTGCATTGGCTAAGCTGGTCAGGAAGTCCAATGTCTTGGACAGCCTTGGTTTATACCGGGTCTTCTACCATAGATACAATAAAAGCATTTCTCATTTGGAGAGTGCTGTACTCATTTGATATTAGACTCAGCCAGATATAATTCTGCACAGTAGAATTCACATTTTAAGGCCTCGTTACCCTACAAAAGCCCTTATGAAACAATGCGTTGTAATTAGTGCTACTTCCTCTTGCTATATAGTAGAAATAATGTTTGCTTAAACATTCAGATCTACTGAGCTTTATGTAAGGTTTTCAGCAGAAAGTATTTCTGGAGATTCCGTTTCTTTGCTATATTTCTGCAGCTGAGCTCAGGGACAGAGAAACATTGTTATGGGTACCTGTTTTCTCTTTAAAATTCTTTTTTGCTAGACCATTTTTTCTTTTCCATGCAAAAGACACTATAACTAAAATAACCATACACCATGTTTGTCCCTCTGTCCAGAGAGGTATCACTTACATTATCTTTTTAAGAGTTGTGCAATTGCAAACTACCCATTGAAATATATTACTAATGTAGAGAAAATATTGTTAGAGTCATCTTCATCGTTGTCGTCATCATCATCATTGTCTCTTTAGACTGCTGTCATTAATTTAGTGACTCTTTTTGGGATGACCTTTCTATTTTTCTTCATTAGTCTAGACTGTTAGTCTTAAGGCCTCTGTGAAATTTTTTTTCTCAGTGTCTTGATCTGAAGGAATGTTCCTCTCCTTCCTGGGTTTTAACCATTTATTTCATATATATATATATATATATATATATATATATATATATATATATATATATATATATATATTCCATAAACCTGAGCACTATATCTAATACGAAAGTTTGAGAGCTATCTTTTAAATTGCAGTTTATGACAATAATGAGTGTGGAATATCAAATGGAGCTCTAATTGCCTGTCTTTCCTTGTATAGTGTGTATACATTACCTTTCCCTTGTTTGACTATTAGCCTTGATCACGTACCTTAAAGGAATTTTAAATCCTATAAATAATACTTGTGTCTGCTCATAGGAAATTACATTCAGGCTTACAGCTACTCAGATGGAGAACGATGTTGACAAATTACAGCGAATCCAAGGGAGAGTTGGTGGATTGATTAAGGGGTTGGAGAACTTGATTTATGGGAAAACATTAAAAGAACTAAATATGTAAGGCCGGGCTCCGCAGCACTTCTGAGAGGAATCTGACAACTGTATATTAGTATCCAGCAGATGAAAGCAGCATTGCAAGAACTGCTTAAATGAGAGAAAAAGCCTTCAGTGATACTCAATGGGGATTTTAATTACTCGGGAGTAAATGTCCTGATATATAAATTCAGTGCTTATCAATCTTTAATTGTTTCCACAAATCATTGTTAAAATACAGATCCTGGTACAGAGATTGCAGCTGGGCCTAAGATTTTTGCATTTGTTGCAAGCTCCTGAGTGATGCTCAGCAACTGCTCAGGAGACTTATTGTCCAAGCTTATTCATGAGAAATTTACAGTTTTGCTTAATTATAGCGTAAACAGGCACATGTAGCCTTAACAAAGGATTTTGCCTTTAGCCAAAGTACGAATAAGCCAAGCAAGACAGAGAGCTGAGAAGTTGTTCATCTGGCATCCATACAGGCCTTATGTGCTCTAGAACCATCCTGAGGCCCTTTCTTCTTCCTATCTACCCTTCTCCCCACTCTACAGGCAAGCATGGGAAGAAAGCACTCTGCTTCAGAGATGTCATGAGAGACTTCCAGAATTCCTGCACCCTTCGGGAGTGGAGGGGTGAGGAATAAGAAAGTGTGATTTATTTGCATTCTATGGGCACTTATATCAGAATTCGGAGTAGTGAGCAAATACAAATTTGAATGAACACCTTAGTTTGAGAAGTATATTCATTCACTCATTCCTGATGCAAGTATTTGAGTGACTATTATGTATCAGGACTGTCACAGCCCAGTAGATTATAAGGACAAGTACAGCAATATATGGCCAACTCCACATTCTGTCCTCTGTGGTCACCAGGCAAAAAGTGGTACACAGACAAAACACTCATAAACATAATATAAAATATAAGTTTAAAACTTAAAACACCCACATATAAGTAAATGCATAGCGTATTTGTCTTTCTAGGTTACCCCACTCTCGGAATGATTTTGTTTCTAGTTCCATCTATTGGCCGGCAAATTTCACGATGTTATCTTTTTTTTCTCCTTTATTAATTTATTCTTGTTACATCTCAATGGTTATCCCATCCCTTGTATCCTCCCATTCTTCCCTCCCTCTCATTTTCCCCTTACTCCCCTCCCCTATGACTGTTCTTTTAATACTTAAGTAATTCTACATTGTATAAGTCCACCGCATTTTCTACCCAGTCTTCTGTTGAGGGATATCTAGGTTGTCTGAAGTTTCTAGCTATTATGAATGGAGCAGCAATGAAAATGGTTGAGCAAGTGCCCTGCCTGCAAAATATGTCAGGGCAATGGTGGCACAAAGCTTGTGGGAGTAACCAACCAATGACTAACTTGACTTAAGGGCAAGTCCACAAAACAAAACCCATACCCAATATTGCTTGGTGACTAAAAACCAGAGACTAGACAGCCCAGAAACCTAGGATAAAATTGAATGCTACTGGTCTAAAAAATAAGTAACAATAAACGGACTCTTAAGACACTCTGCTGTATTCCTAGATCAGTGCCTTGTTCAGTCAGCATCAGGGAAGATTCCTCCTGCAGGATATGAGAACAAATACAGAGACCCACAGGCAGACATTATGCCAAAATATAGATCTTGGAACACACATCTCTAAATGGGATGTCTCCGTCAAATCCCTTCCCTCAAAGCTTAGGGAGCCCCACAGAAAAGCAGGCAGAAAGAGTGTAACAGCCAGAGGGGCTGGAGGACACCAGGAGAACAAGGTCCTCTAAATCAACTGAGCAAAGCTCTTATGAACTCACAGAGGCTGGAACAAAACCCTCAGCACCTACACAGGTCTGCACCAGGCCCTCTGCCTATATGTTATAGCTTGCAGTTTAGTATTCTTACAGGACTCCCAAGTATGTGACCCAGTGGATGTCTGACTCCTGTGCCTTCTCTTGGTCTTTTTCTTCTGTTGTTTTGTCTTGTCCAATGTCAATATGATGGTTTTGCTTTATCTTATTATATTTTATTTTGTTATGTTTAGTTGTTTTCTCTTAGAAGCCTATTGTTTTCCTAATGAAAGATAAGAAGTAGATCTTGATAGGAGGGGAAAAGAGTAACAACTGGGAGGAATAAAGGGCAGGGAAACTGTAATTAGGATATATTGTATGAGAAAGGAATCTAATTTTAATAAAGGGGAAGATAAAAATACACTCTAACTGACTGATAAGTCTCCCACCTCCTGACTGATGCTGGTTCTGCAGCTGCAGCTTCACCCCTTTCATAGTGGTGACCTTATCAGTTACAGTGGGATGGTAATGCCTTCCTGATAAATTTTAACAGAGGACAAAGAAAGAAAATCGTTAAGATATGGTATACTGAAGACATGTGCACAGATGAGAAATATGACGACAACTTCCATTTCTGAGATAAGAATGTGATTCAAATGAGAAAGCTTCTTTTCCAGTGCAGCCTGTCTGGTTCCGTGGATGCTGAAATCCAGATTCCCATGTTTTCAGGCCAGCATCTTCCTCCTGTACCGCCCTTTCTCGTCCCACTGCTGGAAACCTCACTGCTGGGTTTTCTTCTACCACATGCTGCATGCTGTAAGCGTAACCCAGGGGCGTTTTTTAGAGCAAGTCACTGGTGGCCAGTTATTCCTCACCTAAATTAAGCACTTAAAGATAATATCTCCCTCCTTGGATATAACTCCTGAGCAGATGAATTTCTATTCCTTTATTATAACCAAAGCAATTAGAGCAAAAAAAAAAAAAAAAAAAATAGGAAGGTGAGTTTAGATGCTGCCTACTTGAACAACAGCTCCAGAGAACTTTAATCACTCCCTAGCCATGAAAGGTGGCATCAGCTTACCTACAGACTACTGATCAGTCAGAAAGCTGAGTGAGGACCCTGCCTCCCGTTGGCTTGCCTCCCACCCACCCCCATCCCATCACCTGCCTCCGCCACCACTCTCCATGCTTCTTTGCGACACTGTAGACTTTGGCAACTCTGGCTATTATAAAGTTACACCATCTCACAGCTCTTTTGCTCACATCTTCTCATTTGTTTGACATGACAGTCTTTTATATAACCATCAGTTTGTAAAAAGTTGACACGATGCATCCTTATTAGGAATGTGGACCCTGAGCTTGGAGCTTAACATCTCATGTTGTTTTTCTCAATCATAATAGGGCACGTTCATAATTTATGCATATGCTTAGTCATGTAGACTTTGTGAGCCATGAGAAATCAGCACTGTGAATTCCTGTATGGTTCTATAACTTTCACCTCTTCTTTGTAGTTTGCCCTCAACTTGGGAAAATAGATTTATTTGTAAATGAGGATAAAACCCTCAGTTCACTGGAACTGAAATTAAGAAAACACAGTTCCTATTTCCTTCATATAATAGGATGGTAGGAAGAAGCAGAAGCCAAGGACATCAAAATGCGATGATTTTTACCTTAAAGTTACAGCACAAATCCTGGAGTCATTTTAAAGTCGGTGTGAATTTCTTGTTTTTTGTCTCTACTTATAGTAGAGCACAGTGAGAATTTTCAGCTATTATGATGTTCAAGGATCTCGAAGACCCCAACCTTTAGAGAAAACATCAGTCATGTTCAGCGTATTCTTCTCACAAACAAATGTGGGGACTACAGCAACACACACCAGGATACTACAGCAAGGCACAGCAGGCACAATACCAAGTAGGGTTAATCTGGTTCAGAGTCTCAGTTCCTATTCCATTCTCTATACGTGATGGTTAACTCAGACTTTATTGACAATTTTATTTCTTCCATCTCTGCAACTTAAATTGAAAAAAAGCAAAGTATTCCGATCTTTTGCTGTTGGTACACACCTTTGTGTTGGGGCTGCAAATCTCAGCTGTCCTCATGGACCAGCTTCTTTCCTAAAAAGTTCTGTACACATGTCAGCTCATCTCTTCCATTGACTCAACTGTTTGCATGGAAAGCAAGTGATATCACAGCATAAAATAGGATCTCTCTCTCCTTCCCTCCTTCTCTCTCTCTCTCTCTGTGTGTGTTGTGTGTATGTCTAGTGTGTGTGTGTGCTTGTGTGTGTGTGTGTATAAAGAGAGAAGTTTTAGTCACATTGGTAATGGTTACATGTAACTTAGTTTTCATGCCTTAGTTCTAAACTATATCAAATGATGGAATTAATTAATGTCAAAGAGTAATAATGATAATGTTTTGTTACTCTAATTAAGATATCGTGAACATTAAAGGTAGCCAGGAGCAGATATAAAGAGAGAAGAACAAGAGACACCAACTCTGATGACAAAACTGAGATTCAAAGATGATATAAAAATTGAAAGACAAAGTTACCTAAAATACAAACAAATAACTTATGCACCCAAGTGACTGAAATTAAAATGATTGTCTAGACCAGTGTGAACAAAGGATTATGCAATTGGAATTCATATTACATTTTCTTCAAGAACGAAAAACCGATTAGCAAACTGACAGTGTCCCTTAAATTCAACATTACTCATCTTTGACACAAAAATCTATTTCTAGATATATATATTTAAAGAAATAAATATAGATGGATACTAAAATATGTTGAGAATAATTAAGCTAGTTGGTTTGTTTATAATGTCTACCTTTTAAAAAATAGTTAAAATGTCCATTGAAATGAAAATGAATAAATGGATGATATTTTTATAAATATTGTCATATAAAACTTCAACATTTTGTGTCTTGAAGTAAAGATGTCTTCAGTAAATAGCATCTTCTGTGAATAAAGAGTAGGCACAAAAATGGGTAATACATTATTTCTGTATACTTAGTGTCAATGGGTAGGAATACAGCAATAAAGCAGAGAGAATATGTCCTCTGGGGCACTAGAACACTAGAACCATTCTAAATCTTTTGACCAGAAACTCTGGTCAGGACTCATGACACCAAACCTAAGCAGACTCCTTACCCTTAGGCCATATGTATTAGAAGGCATGCGACTAATGAGCCAGGAATTTCCCCCGTGTCAGTGTACGTCAGGCAAATGTCCCTTGGCCACTGAGGAAGGCTGTAGAGATTGCCTTTTGGGTGAGTATTGTGCATATGCATCATTTTCACCGCAAATACAGCTTTTCCTTTATTCATTTGGTTTCTATTCCCCTGTTTAAAACAGTAAATTTTGATAATGTGTGCAGGGAATCCAAGACACTTGTGAAAATGAATAATGCTCCATTATGTTTTAATAACTTCTTATGTGGGTTTTATTTCTCATCTGTGGGTTGCTTGTTTATTAAAAAAGTGTTCTATAAGAAAATTTGGAAGTTTGTAGAAAAGCATAGCAGAGCTGGAATAAGAGTTTTCTTTCAACAAAAAACTTTATAAATATAATTCAAACATCTCATCCTCCTCCCATACTAATTTTATGATGAAATTGAATTGAACATGATTGTAGCATAATGTTCAAGAAGGTGCAGAATATAAGAGCAACCCGAGTGTGAAGTACATGACTACTTTATCATGGAAAAAGTATGTAACTACAGAAACCACAAAGATGTGGAGATACCAATGATGCTTAAAATACTATACAGTTAATCAAGGAGCCATTGATTCAAAGTAATGCTTACATCCCTCTCAACGTCATCCTAGGGGTCCAATACCACTCACAGCTGGGGTATTACCTGAAAGAAAGTTTACAAATTGAAGTTATTTTCAGTACAAATACAATCTTAGATTCAACCACTAATTGCTTTCTCAAAGATCTGTCACTTAAAATGTCAATCTCTTTTTAGAGTCAAAAGCCATTTAAACTTCACTGTTTTATTATTTAAACTGCAAAGTCATCACATTTCCCTTTATTTGTTGATTTTTAATAAATTTCTGTAACTACTATCAGAGTTGCAGCATAGTTATTTCAAGACAATTATCAAAAAACAATGTAAAAGAGTCTCACGCCAGGCATTTCCAATGCACTGTATTTAAGTCACCCCACACCTCCATGAGAGTAGCATGCATTCATTCACCATATTCACCAAATGATACTTTTTCCAAGATATTTTCAGGGATGTAGTGGTAGAAGTGAAGCTTGCTGTAAAAAGGAGAGAAGAAATTTTACTTGGAGTGTCACACCGCTGATTGTCTGCCCACCGACTGAAGTCAACAATTAAAGTGGGGCCTGGGGACTATAGAATGGAACTCCAGAGGTGGCCTGAGCTGAGGTCCAGGACTTTCAGTGGGCAGGATGTTGGGTCTAAGCAAATTTCAGAGAGGAGGTGCACAGCAGCAGAGGCCTGAGTTTGGAGAACCTTGAGGTGCATTAGTTATATTTCTCAACTGTTTTGGCTTCTGATCTCAGAGGTATCAGTTCATCATGAGAAAGGGGGTATGGTGACATGGAGCAGGCCATGCTCTGGAGGACAGAAAGCGGGGTAAAAGGTCAAGCACCAATGGACCTGGAAAAGAACATTCGGTAACAAACTCCAGGACCATAGCTCCTCCAGTTAGGCCCTCCCTCCTACCTTTTACTACCTGTATGTAATAAATATAACAAAGTATTGATGCATTAAATCGAAGGCTTCTGTCCAAATAGGAACTACATGAGCATCAGAGGGATAGTGATGGGTTATAGTGCTTTAAGGGGAGAAAAGTGACCATCTTCATCTCTTTTGATTAATTTTGGCTAGAATTTTATTTTATTAGATATTAAAGTGGCTACACCAGCTTGCTTCTTGTGTCCGTTTGCTTGGAATACCTTTTCCCAGCCTTTTATCCTGAGGTAATATCTGTCCTTGTGGTTGAGATGCGTTTCCTGAATGCAGAAGAATGTTGGGTCTTTTTTATGCATCCATTCAGTTAGTCTGTGCCTTTTGGTTGGAGGGTTGAGACCATTGATGTTGCGGGATATTGATGACCAGTGACTGTTAAGTATGTTGTTTTTTATGTTGGTTGGAAAAAAAGACTGTATGCCTCTCTTATTTATGTGAAAAAATCAGGGAAGGAAGGAAGAGGGAAAGGAGGCAGAGGCAGAATTAGATGGTAAAGAAACAAAGAAGGAAGGAAAGAAATGAGGGAGGGAGAGAAGGAGGAAAGGAGCTAGGGAAGACACTGGGGAGAAAGGTATAATCAGCCATCTGTGGATGTAATACCAGTGGGTGGATGCCTGAGAATTAATGGGAATATGGATTTCCCAGGACACAACATGTCTTCTGGGTAGAAGCTTGGTAAACATGAACAAGAAGTAGGACTTTCACGAAGATCTGTAGGAGATATCATCTTGCCCCAAGCTAACATTCAAATGTGATGTATCCACGACATGTCCTGTGATGTTGGGCACACAAAACACTGGGTCCACTCTGTGGTGTTACTACCCAAATTACCGAGCTTGGGTCAAGATCAAACCAACTCCAAAATAGAAACAAACTAGTCTGTGTGTCTAAGTAAATGTCATGAAGGAGAAGACCACGGTGCTGTTGTAAATAAGAGAACTGTAAGTGCCCCGGGGATGGATGGGACGGAGCCAAGAGCTTGTTTGTTTGTTTAGTTTAGTTGTTTGGCCATAATTAAGGCAATATTTAAACTCTGTATAAATTTTGTGTATTACAGAAATTAATAGGAAAATATTCATTCCTTCGTTTTATCAAAATGTGGCTATGCAAGTAAACTTCCTGTAATTTTCTTTTTAGGATACATGCTGATGTGTTTGTGGCTGAAACACATGAAGAAAATAAGAACGGTAAAGCAAGCCTGGTTATATGATCAAAGCAGACACAGTTTTTCCCAACTTACACAGCCTTTCTTTAAATCTGAAGTGAGGTACAAACTAAAAGGTAACAGAAGATTAAGTAACAAAAGACAAAAATGAGGAGAAGAAATTGTGGTCTTGTGTTGCCTGTGGGTTTAAGTCTAGACTATGCTGTGTAGTAGTTGTAAGACTGAATAAACTGCCCCAACTACCCAAATATCAGTTTCGAAATTATAAAAGGTGGGGAGAAAGAGAATTTCCCTTCTTAGGCTTGTGTAGGCATTGTGTTATCACATGCAGAATCCTCAATAAAATTTACCATTGATTTGGAAGCAACTGAATAGAAAAGAAAGCAGCCACAATACATGCTGAGGCATTGAAAGGTTACTGGCTGCACTCACTGCTGTCCCCAAACCACCAGAGCATTTAACAGAAGCAAGCCTCATCAAGGGTTTGAAACTGCTAATGGCCATTCTCATCCACGTGCTGCCTCTCAATGTCCTGACTCCTGCTGTGCCAAGGTCAGCTAGGTGACTAATCAGAAAGGAGCAATCTCACCACTAAAAAGCAGACAGGAACAAGTCTACCAGAGCACAGAGACAATATTAGAAACAGCAGTGACCTGATGCTGGCCACATTTAGCACTGATAAATAACAGGACACAGGGAGCTGATCACCATATTTCAGACATGAGCCTTGCAACCCCAGAGCACCAAGCGACTGTGGCCCAGAGAAGAGCACATGGTTTATAACCATGGACCCATTTTGCCCCGAATTATTATGTGAACATGTCATGGAATTCCCCCTTTCAGAACTTTTTATAATTTAAGCCCATTCTCTAAGAGTGTTTTTATTCATGGTTCTAGAAGTGTCTGAAACCATCCATGCAGCAAAACCTCCCCAAACTCCTGACATTAGGTCCACAAGGTTCTTGCCTCTCCCCACGCTAAGGTCAATACTGCAATACTTCCATGGCAGAGTACATCCTCTGATTACATTTTCTCCTGGGCTCTTGCAGGAAAGCATGCAGTCTGATTCATCATGTCATTTTCAAGGAAGAAATCAGAAATCTATCAGCTTTCAAGGCCTGAGTGATGGCACTAGGGACAAGAATAGCAACCAAAACACCTCAAATTGGGAATGGTTGAGGTGGAGTTGACAACTGTTCCTGCAAGCCATTTTTTTTTCTTTATTTATTACCTGTCAGGGTATGAAAGAAATCAAATAGGATATAGGACTCAGTAAGGCACCCTATACTCGCTGGTACTCAGGACATATGTATGGAATTCAAGGATCTTAATCGGGAGAGTAGCCGTCATCAGTGGCATGACTATGCAAATTATCATTCAAAGGTAAGGAATTTTAGAGGAAGAAGAATCCTGTCAAATTATTCTTGCACAGTGGGCATCTGCCTCAGGGACAGGAGAGTTCATAGCCACCACAGTGATGATGACATTGGAGAAGATTTATTCTAATTTTGCCAAATTCTGCACAGTTTTACAGATCCTAGACACTCTCTTTTACAGTATTAGAATATGCAAAACAAAATTCAGAGACCCAATAACTCAATCTTTCTATTTGTTGAGAAAAGATAAAAGAGACAAATAAATTTTATCAGCAGTTGTCAAAATGCCAACTGGCAGTGATCAAACGTCCTTGCAGGTATTGCTATGACAATGTCTGCATTCATACGATGCTCATCTGAGAACAGGCACCCAAATTTGACATCCTGGGCTTCTCTCACAGCCACATACCCACACACAGCCACAGACACGTAACTACAAATAAAATGAAATCTTTAAATAAAGAAATACCCATTGGTTAGCAAGAAATTGTTTTGTTCATTTTAGTAGCATTTGCTAATTATAAAAACAATGGATTAATTATGGGATTTTTCATAGCTCTCAGTGCTATACTATGATGTGTTATCCAGATCTTATACAGAACCACATATTGTAAGATGACAAGGGTTGTACCTGCACCCAGTCTTCTTACCCCAGGCATTATATTTTTTTTTTCAGCTCAGCTTAAGCTTCCTAGCACAAGTTTATAGTCCTCAGGTAGGACAGAGAGCCCCTCCCGCTCAGATAATATCAAATCTGAGTTCAGAGACAGCAGTGAGCAGTGGATGAGCCTGCTAGTTCTAGATCTAGTTCTAGAGGTTTATTTGCCTGTGAGAATAGAGGAAATACTACAGAACTACTATGAAGGCCAGAAGAGTTAACATACGTAAGAAGCTGGTAGTGTATAACATATGGAGGTGTAAAATACAACAAAGGCATAGAACTTCCTTTGCCACTTTTCCCCGATTGGGAAATCTGGAGTCTTATTTTGGCTATTGTGTCCCACCCCGGACAAATTTGAAAATATTCAAAACAGATGGGGAATGACTGCCACCAAAAAATACAGCAATGACCAAAGCAACAGAAAGACACAGGGGCTACAGCAGGGCAGTGAGCACAGCACAACAAAACAAATAACCTACTTAGTGTTGGAGCAGAGCAAAGCGGAGGCGCGTGCAGAGACGGTAGGGGCTACCGACATCCCCCAACACTAATCAAAACACTGTTCTCCAGACTATTCACTTGTAGAGCCACAACCACAAGCTATAGCTCATGTCTCCCCCTGGACCCAACCTCATCAGGATCTTCTGCCCCTTTGCAGTGTGTTCTGTAGATTCTGAAGGATGATGTGACGTGGAAGGAAAGTTTGTGCTCAGAATTCCCTCTGCTCATCTCAGCTAAACACTCATCTGTCAAGGAGACATCTGGGGCCTTGGCTACACAGGCGAAGGGGTGCCCTGTCTGTTGGCTGCCTGTGGATCTCTAATGGTTAGTGCTGACATGCCTGGTGCAGGAGAAGCAGTGGGAAGACAGACAAGGGCACATGTGGCAGCTTGATTGAATGGGGAGCTGTGATGTCACCTGCTCTGATATGTGCCTTGGCACCCATATATTCTCCCTCTCCCTCCGCCCCTACCACTACTTGCCATACAGCCTTTTTTTTTTTTTTTTTTTTTTGAGTCAAATGCACACAAAATGGCTTGAGAAGTAGAATGGCATTGTGGATATTGCCAATTGTTTTGTTCGTTTCAGTAGAATTTATTGATTATAAAAAACGTATTGGATTGAATGGTGGGATTTTTTTTTCATACATCTGTATGTTGTACCATGCTATAACTCAGATCCTATCCAGAAGCACAGGGTATAAGCGGACCAGGCCTGGACCTCCACACAGGCACCTCTCAATGTCGCCCTAGCAATATTTAAATAATTCTCCATGAGAGAAGATTGTACTGAAAATGGAGAAATGGATTAAAATAAGGATTCTTCACTGACTTTAAAGAACTGCTGACTCCTCATTCCAAATAGTTATAAGCTAACAAGCCAGGGCACTGTCTGAAAGACCTGCAAAGGCTGTTCTTTAGATGTTGCTTTTATATAGGTAAACTCCCCATAAACATACAATCCACTATACTTTGATGAATCAAAACCACAACTTTCTATAGGGCTAATTGAGGGGATACAATCTTTGGTACAATGTAATAGGAAAAAAAATCTGAAAACTAAAATAAAATCAGTCTTTATAGTGAGCATCACACAAAGCTAAATGTTGTCCTCTTACTTACCCAAACTCACATATGCAGAATGCTATTTTAAAGCCGTAGGCTTTTGTGACCTCTTCTTTTTTAACATATATTTTATTAATTTATTCATATTACATCTCAATTGTTATCCCATCCCTTGTATCCTCCCATTCCTCCCTCCCTCTTATTTTCCCCTTACTCCCCTCCCCTATGACTGTGACTAAGGGGGACCTCCTCTCCCTGTATATGTTCATAGGGTATCAAGTCTCTTCTTGGTAACCTGCTATTCTGACCTTTTCAACCCACTTCAGCCTGACCTAAATGTACCCGAGTAACAAACAAGATCTCCACCTGAGTCATGGGATGGGAAGGGCCCAACCTTCTGTGTGATATGGATTCCTTTCCTGTCCCCTCCCTGCTCAGTTGACATCTAGAAGAAGCATGCTTCCTCTGCCATCTTATGTGCTGGACCCCAGCAATACATGGATGAACTAAAAAATTTTATGAATAGCTATCTCAAACCTTCTAACTTATATAACCATGAAAGCTGAGGTCAGGGAAGATAGTTCCTGAGGGAAGGAAAAGGTCTTTAATGGTAGGGATCTTACTGTCCCAAAGAATTCCCCCATCAGCCAAGGTGCAACTTGGGCCACACCCAAAGCTATCACCAGGTTGGCAATGGCAGAGCGCTTCGCATTGTTAGCCTGAACATGAACCAACATAGCTTGCTTTCAGGGGAAAAAAAAAAAAGATGGATGTAGTAAGAACTGGTGAGCTACACGTTTCATGGAGGTGATCTGCTGTCTCATTCCACCTCCATTGGGAGGACATAGCCACAGAATACACCCACCACCAGCTTTGTTTTCCCCACGGCTCCTAATTTCCCCCCAATTCACCACGCCATATTGCTTCACAGTCGTTATGCCTTCTCTGATAGCTGCAGATGATTCCTTCCACTTCTTTAGCATAAATTATGCCTGTAGCAGTGACCAGTTCTGACATTTGGCCATCTGTTGAGGTCAGGTTTTCCCCCAAAGCATCCTCAGAGCAAAGGGTTTACATAAGTGATTTATGAAGAAGTACCCAGAGAAGAACGCAGCGAAGGAGTAGGGAATCAAAATGTGACTGAAAAAGAAGCTCGGCTTGCGTTGACCTCAGCCAGCTCCCAGGGACAGATCTCGGCTATAAATCACACTCTGACCTTTTCCTGCCTTTCTGGGAAAGAGCTGGGTTTCAGCTTTCCACGGCAGCTAGCCACTGGCTATGATTAGATTTTAGGGCTACAGTAGAAAACTTAATGTCAAGGCTTCTCAGTGTCTAGGAGTAATGCTGCGGAGGGCTGTGGACCACAGTTTTAGGCAGCCAAACTGCCTTCTCCAATACTAAAAAGTCCCGCTCTCTTAATACTTATTCAATAAAACCATTGAGTTGTTTGTACAAAACTGAGCAAATCTGTGGTGCATAAAACAGGCTTCACTGAGAGAAGGAAGATGAATTGATGACAAGTCCGTGCTGCTTGCTGAAGAATGTGACCGTAATTGAGAAAAGAGACAGAGAAATGGATGTTATCATAAGGTGAACACAGGATTCTAGTGACAAGCTTTCTAGTTGTCATTTTCTGTCAGTTTAAACTAAGCAATAGAAAAGAAAGCTTGTAGAAGGCAGGAGGAAGGAAGAATTATCCAAGTGATATTCTGGAATGATGACTGCTTCCTGGGACGTGGCACGTGTGTGCGCATGCCTGTAAACATTCTAATCACCTCTTCCTTTATAAACAAGTTATACACATTAACAAACTCTAGGCACAAAAGTGTTCTCGAAGGGTTGAGTGTATTACCCAAGAACACGCATCTACTAGGTCCCAGAGCTGACTTCAGACTCCTCTTTGGGCCTCTTTATTCTTGTTTCAAGTCCAGCTCACACGATTCCGTTACTGACACCACTCTTCCACAGACTAGACTCAGTGTATGAGCCATGGCAGAAGAACACAGTGTTATCTTAAAAATAAATAAATAAATAAATAAATAAATAAATAACCTTCACTCTCTTTGAGATTCTCAGTCAGTGAGTAAAATTCCAACCCCACTCCAGTCCAGTGGATATAAAATATTTAAGCTGAAAATCCCCTATTACAACAACTAGAGAAAAGCTAAATGTCTTCATTCAGAAAATATTGTGCATATTTTACTCACCCCAAAGGGAATAACTTTCTTCTTTGACCCCAATGAAGATGTTAACATCCCTCCAGAGAGTGAATTTTAAACCCTTGAGTGCATAGAATATAAAAGAGAGCTCAATGCTGGCATTACCATGGTGCCCCACACAGATACAGGCATCTAGGTCAAGTCCCAAGTAGTAATTTCCATGTGCTTCTTACCAATATCATTGGAAAGAAACTGCTTTCTCAGACTGAACTCTGTCTACTATAGAATGGGGTGGGAAAGAGGGTGGGGAGGGTAGCTGGGAAGGGGATCAAATGTGGGAGGGGCAAGAGATGGAAAAAGGGAGAAAAAGACCACAAAAGAGAATGGAAATTGGAGGGCATCTCTGGGACAGGGGGGCTCCCTGCAGTTTATGCTATGAGACTCATAGCAATAAGATATAAGGAGCTTGAAGTCATCACCTCCTATGACCAGGTGCGACTTACAGTGGAGAAAAGCAGACACCATAAAACCTTCCAACAAAAAATCTGTATTGTCCACAAGAGGTGTAGAGATAAAGATGGAACAGATATTGAGAGAATAGCAAACCAATGACTGGCTCAACTTGAGACCCACCCCATGGGAAAGAGCTAACTCCTGTCACTATTAATGAAACTCTGCTATGCTTACAAACAGGAGGCTAGTGTAACTGTCTTCCTCTGAGAGACTTCATCCGGAAGCTAATGGAAACAGATGAAGAGACCCACAAATAGTAGGTTGAGCTCAGGGAGTTTTGTGAAAAAAAGGAGAGAAGGATTTAGGGAGCCGAAGGGGTCAAGGACACCACTAGTAGACCTACAGAGTAAATTAATCTGGGCCCATGGGGGATCATAGAGACTGAGCCACCAACCAAAGGGTTTCATTGACCAGACCTAGACCCACCCCTTACCCATATATAACAGATATGCAGCTCGGTCATCATGTGGGTCCCCTAACAATGGGAGTACGGGCTGTCTCTGACTGTTGCCTGCCTTTGGATGCCTTTTCCCTAGCTGGGCTGCCTTGTGTGGCCTCAATGAGAGAGGATGGGCTTATTCCTCTTGTGACTTGAGGTGTCAGGCTGGGTTGGTACCCTTTAGGGTCCCCCCTTCTCTGAGAAGAAGAGGAGAAGGGAATGGGGTAAAGGGATGTCAGTGGTACGGGGAGGAGAGGAGGGAGGGTTCTGGGATCAGTAAAGTAAATAAATAAATAGGGAAAATTTTGAAAGCTAAAAAAAAAAATGGTTACTGTGACCTATAGTGTAGAATTGACACTGAAAAGGAAGAGCACAGTCTGCATCTGCATGGCATGCACAGCAATGCCTTTCCCTCAATGAGGCCTACAGGACAATCCCTGGAATCTTACATATGCAGCTTTATATGCCAAAGGAGACTCTGCAGCTCATAAGCCATGAGATAGCTACATCTCCTACATTAGGTCTACGTGTTCAGTGAACTCACATGCAACCGAATGGAGGGTATCGTCAGAGTCAGAGGAAGAAATTGGAAGACACTTAGCTGCTGATGCTTTGAATGTGAGGTGAGGGCCTGTCAGCCAGTGCTTGCAGTGGCATTTTAAAAATGTTAAAAACCTAAAGAGAAAAGAAAAAAAAAAAAGATCCTTGTCTTAGACTTATAAAAAGAAATGCAATTTCCCCAAAACTTTTGTTTTAGCCCAATAAAACCCATTTTGGACTTCTCATCTCTGGAATTAAAATAATATGTGTATATTATAAATTATAATATATGTGTTATATATATATATATATATATATATATATATATATATATATATATATATACTGTTTTCTACCACTAAATTTGTAACCATGTTTCAGCACCCAGAACAAAGTAGTACACTTGCCATAGAAAAAGAACAGCCAGAGATCTAGAAAGAAATATCAAGAGCTGTGAAAGCATATTTGAATAGGATAATTTTCTTGGCCCAACCTGGGGAGAAATTTAAAATGAATACCGAAGCATAAGGCCTAGTCAGTGTCTTCATTTGAGTTCTCCTAAACAGACTCTGAAATAAAGGCTGGTCAGGGAGTTTATGTAACAGGTTTTAACTGAAAACAAGAGAAAGGGGGGAAGGGAGCACAAAGGGAAGAGAATCCGGAAGAATGGTGCCTTGTCAAGGACTGAGACACAACACTCGTTTCCCAGATTTATCCATCCATCATGGGCTTCCCAGGCAGTGATCCTTAGCCTCTGACTCCCTATTGGATCAGAACCTCACCCTCCATGAAGAAGGCATCAAGGCTTCAGAGAAGTCCCTTAAATGTAGCCAGAAAGACCTGCTGGCGGTGCCCCGCAGATGTGCCCTTCTACTGATCTGTCATCCACTGTCATGGCTGAGGTCAGTAAGAGGATGGGATGGGAAGCAGAGCACCAAGGGACTTTAACAGAGTTGACCACTCATAATTGCATAAATACAATGAGTTCTACTAAATTAAAATAAATCAGGCCACCAAAAGATAAAAGGGGAACATAGGAACAAAAATTGTCCCAAAAAATGTAAGTACCCATAGGCAAAGGAAGGCAGGTTATGTGTAAGAGTGTAAATAAAAACAGTCACTATTTCTTTGCTGAACAAGTACAAATGTGCCAAATTCTCTTTACATTGTATATTCAAAGAGTTAGAAACAAATTTGTTTGACTCATCATTCCCAGCAATAATCAGTTAATTTGAGGAAGTGAATAATGTGTTTAATAATTCAAATGACTTACAATGAAAAATTGCTTAAATAAATCAGTGTAAACACATAATAGGTGTTGATGTTATTATGTTGCAGCTATATTTAGATATGGAAACATATTCATGGCCTATTATTAAATGGAAATTCTGAGTAGACACCCATGGAGTGATTCAGTATTCTATAAAAAATTTTTTATACCTGAAATTATGCATTTCAAACTTTTAGAAGTAATTATCCTCAAGATTTGTTTTGCCAGCCTTTTCCACAAAGACTGTATTTTTATGATTCAAAATTAGTTATATAAAAAAAAATTTCTCATCATGGTACTCACAGTTTTCTTTATGAAATAATTTTGTGGTAACTAAATATAGCAATAGCTAAAGATAGAAGATGCCTACAATCTCAAGTAGTGTGGAGGCATCCTAAGCACTATCTATGCCTTGTTTTTAACACAATAGAGTATTATAAAAGTTTATATGTGAGGCTTATCCATTCTGTAGACATTTGAAGTTATTTATGAAATTAGCATAATGAATTTTGGCAACAGAAAATTTCATTACATCATTGCTTTCATATCGCTTGGCATGTGTATTAGTAAGTAAATTCTCAAAGTAAGCCTGGAACATTTTGGATTAACTGAATTCTCCCAGCCACAGTACACAGAAGGAAAGCAGCCAAGTAAGATTTAACCATTTCTTCCCAAGTTAGAAAAAAAGGCAAACCATCCTTCACATAAACTGACTGAGCCACATTCAAATGTCTCAACAAATAATTTCATTATGGATATTATGGACATGAGTCATAAAAATAAACCACCCACCACCATACAGGGCTACAGATTGCTCTGTGGAAGGACACTGGTTTAAAAAAAAAAGTAATTGTAAAAGGCCACATTAGCTATGGGATGTCTTTATCAATAACAATCATATTTATCTGGAGTTTGCAACTACAGTTTTATTGGATTTCCAAAGGGTTTGCATGAGTCAGTGATAATACAAAAGTGTCAAGAAGGTCCTTCCTTTGCTCTTTGCAAATGGATGGAAGGCCCCATTGCTGAGGACAGCACCTACACAACTCATTAACATGGAGAAGCTCAGCTGCTGCCTACATACAGCCTTCACCGCTTCATGATACCCTCTTTAGTACAGGAAGGTACTGTGCAGGCTACCACAGGCGTTATGTAAACACCAAACCAGCTATATACCCTTTGATCTACAGTGGTTTCCCGCCAGTGCAATGGTGGCACAAAGCTTGAGGGAGTAACCAACCAATAACTGATTAGACATAAGGCCCATACATGAGATTGACCCCATACCTGACACAGATTGGGTGACCAAGGTCCTAAGACTAGATAGGCTAGGAACCTAGGATAAAAAAAAATACTACTGCTCTACTAAAGTAATGTAGTAATAAAATGACTCCTACTGGTGTTCTGCTATCCTTTTAGGTCAGTGCCTTGCTCAGCCTTCATCAAAGAAGCTTCCTCTTGAAGCAGATGAGACCCACAGTCAGACAATATGCAGAAAACGAGCGACCTTGAAACACTCAGCCTAAACAGAATGTCTCCACCAAATCTCTTCCCTTAGGGCTCAGCGAACCCCGAGGAAGAGGAAGTAGAAAGAGTGTAAGAGCCAGAGGAATTGGAGGGCACCAAGAAAACAAGACCCTCTAAATCAACTGAGTAATGCTCATATGAACTCACAGGGACTGAGGCAGCACGCACAGGACCTGTGTGGGTCCCTCAGGTATGTGTACAGCTTCCCGTTTAGTGTTTTATGGGAATTCTGGATGTGTGAATAAATAAATCTCTGTCCATAGCTGTCTCTTTTGCCTTGTCTTGGGCTCTTTTCTATTTGTCCTATTCTGGTGGGTTGGGTTTTGGTGTATCTTGTTTTATTATTATCAAGAAGCCTGGTTGTTTTCCAATGAGAGACAAAAAAAAGGGATGAATCCAGACAAGATGTAAGGTAGGAAGGAGTCGGAAAGGGTAGAGGGAGGAAAAAATTGTAATCGGGATGTATTATGTGAGAAATAAATGTATTTCCAGATAAAAGGAAAAATAATGGAGGTTCCTCCGTGACAGTGAAACAGAAGGTTTTAACCTGCCAACAGCATGCTAGTCGGCTCTGTCTCCACCCTTGTGCGCCTTTCTCAGTCTGGTGTGTCTTATGTAGTCAGTCTTTCACATGAACGCCCAGCACATAAAGAAGGCAGTGCTGCTCGAGCCTGGCATGTGCTGACCCCCTCTCTAGTCTTCTATTCTGTTGCTAGCCACAGCTCTGTCTCTCTACCATCTCCAAACCTTCCTGCATTGCTTATCCCAGATTTTTCATGTTTTCCGTGGGTGATTTCCAGAATGAATATATCATTTGTTCAATGTAGAGTTACTTCTAAAATATTTATTTTATGCACTCTAAGTAGAAAAGTTTATTAGTCATGAATTGATTTTTACAGAGCATTTTTGTTTTTGGAATTGTATTTTAACTACATTTCTCCCTTCCCCTTCTTTCCTCCGAACCCTCCCATATATCCTTCTCCAGTCTCCTTCCATTTTTTTGTCCTATTTTTTCATCAATTTTATTGCACACATGTATATATTTGTATATAGATACATATTCTCAAGTATAACATGTGTAATCCACATGACGCTACTTGTATGTATGTCCTCAGGGCTGACCTTTTGGCCCTGGAGAAGCAGTTGGTGTGCCCTTCTCTGGAATGGGTTATATCTCCTGCACCCCACTTTCCTCTGCTACCTTTGTCTACGTCTTTGTGTACAGTTGAGGCCTCCTGGACTTTTCCTCATGCAGTTTGACAATGTCATTACTGTTATGATTTTTCAGCTCACATTTGGGTGGTCATGTTGGTGAAACTTTATGGGTGTATAGATTATGTTATTACTAGGAGACACAATTTCAAAGAAAACTCTCAGATCATCTGGGTCTTAAAGTAATTACAGTCCCTCTTCCAAAAATGCTCCCTAAGCCTTAGGTGTAGGAGTGTTTTGTAGACGTGTCTGTTGGTACTGTGCTCAACAATCTGCATGGCAATTGGTTGTGATATTCTGTAGTGATCTTTATGTTGCAAAAAGAACATTACTTGATGAGGGATGAAGACGACACTTTTTCTGTGGACACAAGGACACATGGTTATAGATTGGTGTTGGGGATTATGCTGGTTCAGTAAGTTGGTGGATGGAGATTCTCTTCCAATATTTATGACTTCACTGGCACTAAGTAGTTAGCTAGGTTTCTAGCATCAGGCACGGTATCTTTGTTTGTTCTTAAGTCCAAATAGGCAGCTATTGGTTACTGCCAAGCTTTTTATGCCCCTACTCCACCTGCAAGGTTATGGTGCCATGCTAGTGTTGATGTGACTGGTAGGGTTTGTAGTTAGGTAGGTTGGTTGCCTTTCTCTTTTGGAAGCTTGCCTGGTGCCTTCTTGTGTCATGAAAGATAGTCCTCACTGAGCGGTCACTCATGCCAGTTTCCAGCACAGGGGTTTCTGGGACCTGTTTTAAAGTGCATAGTGATTTTAGCCATAGGGCAATAGGCTATGTGATTATGGAGTTTCTTATACAGCCTTTGGCAACAATTCAAAATACAGTTTATCGTGACTGGTATTGGGTTTTTTAAGGTAGTCTTTGGTCTTTGTTATGTTAGATGTCTCTGAAGTTTTCTGATGGCAAAAATAAGACATCTTGAAATTCTTCTGGCAAAAATAAAACACTTTGAAAATCTTCTGCTGCTTATCACCACAACAGCTAGAGTTCGTGACCTAAGCAATCCTCTCCATGTAAGAGATTTAGAGAAAGAGAAGAAACCAAGTGTGGTGGAGCACTAGGGCAGGCCAGGAGGATTTCAAGCCAGATGAGATCCCAGCACTGGGACGCTATCTCCATTTGACAACTTCTTATATAATTAAAAGCAATCATTTTTTTCTCCAACAAACTCTTACTGGTTATGTTAACCACACTTAAAATCAGGCCCTATGACCAGCAGTAGATGGTCAACACAAAATGAAATCAGTGGTAATTTTTAAGATTGTTCTTTGTTTGTTTTGTTTTAGCATTTGTTAATGTAACTGGCCTTTTGCTTGTATACTAAAGTTTCAAATGTTGCGATTTTGCAGGTTTTATTTGTGTGTTGTGTGTGTTTCTTATGCTTTTCACTGTATTTGTTTGTGTATATTGCATTCGGTTTGCTTTTTATTTGCCTGTTTGGTTTCTAAAAAGACAGAGACAGGAGACATGGAGGTGGGTGGGTAGGGAGGTAGGGAAGATCAGGGGGCATCATAACAGAATATATTGTATAAATTTTCAATAAAAATAAATAAATAATAGAATTAATGGGTAGACTGATAAAATTGAAACATTGGACAAACTTGATAATTTTTACCAAGCTCCACTGAATGAATAGTGGATGTATTTAGAAGTATGTCAAGCACACAAGAAGCTTGTTTATTTGTTATATAGAATGAATATGTGACGAATGTCACTCCTTGTATACATGTTCCTCTAGGGAGAGTGTTCATGATGTCATTACTCCAAGGACTTCCGTGCTCTAATTATGCCTTTAAGCAAAACATCACTCTGTCTTGAAACCCGCATTATAGGGTTTACAGAAAACATTCACCTTTGCTTTGAGACTTGGAGTTGAAGACAAATATTGAAAATGTACGTAACTGAGATTATAACCAGGAATCCAGTCATTTTTATATGTGAGTTACAAGCCTACATGTGGTGACATAACAGAACATGGGTATTTTCTTTTTACAAAAATGGTAGTAAATGTTTTTGAAGGTGCAATTACAAGACATTAATTCAAGAATAAAACATGTCATGAATTTAAGATGTTTCTGGATGTGCTCCCTACATTGCATTGTGTGACCGTGCTGAAAGTTTTGTCATGAACACACAACTTGCATGTTCTACACTTCAAATGTCATGCCATCACATGATGCTGTGCCAAGAAATGGTGCCTATGACACCTTGGCTCAGATCCTAGAGTGTTGGATGCTGTGAACATGTTTTTATTGTAGGTGCAAAATTTTCTACTCTTTAAGAAATATAACAGTATAGTTATTGACAACAAAAATTAATATTTTCCTACCATCATTCCTCAGAATATATCTTTGGGTCATGCATATGATAGAATATTAATTTCAAATCTTATATGAGTTGAAGATTTGAGCTTCAATTTTTTTGAATTTTAATTTATTATAATTTATTCATACCACATCCCAGTTGTTATCCCCACACTTGTCTCTTTGCATTCCCACCCTTCCTCCCTCTTTTGCCCTATTCCTCTGCCCTAGACTTCTGACCAAAGGAGGCCTCCTCCCCATCATATGACCACAGCCTATCAAGTTTTATCCAGATACCTTTCCTCTGTCCACCAAGGGGAAGTGATCAAATTGTGGGCACCTGAGTTCATGTCAGATGCAGTCACCACTCTGTCCATAACCATGGAGAATGAGCTGTCCATTGGTTAGATCAGAATAGGGGGGGTCTAGATTTACTGCATACATTATCCTTGGTTGGTCCAACAATTTGTGTAGGCTCCCCTGGGTCCAGATCCACCAGCCTTGATGTTCTCCTTGTGGGGCTCCTGAGCCCTCTGGATCCTTCCATCCTCCCATTCTTCATACTACTCTCAGTGTTCCACATAGAGTCCAGCAGCGAATTCCAGCACCTGTCCTGATCCCTTGCTCTGTGGAGGCTCTCAGAAGACATCGATATTGGGCTAACATCTACTTATAAATGAGTATATACCATGTGTGTCTTTCTGTTTCTAAGTTACCTCACTCAGGATGATCGTTTCTAGTTCTATCCATTTACCTGAAATTTTCAAGATTTCCTTGGTTTTTGATAGCTGAGTAGTATTCCATTGTGTCAATGTAACAGAGTTTCTTAATCTATTCTTCAATTGAGGCACTACCAAATCATAATCCAATTTAAAAATGGAGTACAGCGCTAAACAGAGAATTCTCAACAGAGGAACTTCAAATGGCCAAGAAACACGTAAGGAAATGCTCAATGTCCCTAGTCATCCGAGAAATGCCAATCAAAATGACTGTGAGATTCCATCTTACATCTATCAGAATGGCTGAGATCAAAGTGACAGCATCTGCTGGTGAGGATTGGAGAAAGGGGAGCACTTCTCCATTGCTGGTGGGAGGAAAAACTTGTACAACCACTTTGGAAATCAATCTGGAACTTTCTCAGAAAATTGGGAATAATGCTACCTCAAGACCCAGCTATTCCACTCCTGGGTATATACCCAAAAGATGCTCTACCATAAAACAAGGACATTTGCTCAACTATGTTCATAGCAGCCTTATTCATAATAGACAGAATCTGGAAACAACCTAGATGCCCTTCAAAAGTTATTGAAATAATTTCAGTTTGAGATTAGGATAGGATTTTCACCAGTTACTGAAATGGCCCTAAACAGACATGTGCCACTCTATACTTCATATACACAAAGTGGCGTTCTCATCACTGGTGACTATAAGATCACAATCTCAGCTCTGAAGAATCCTGGAGATTCCCCATGTCTATGCGTATCAAATACGGAGCAAAGATGTAGTCATTCAAAAAAAAAAAAGTCATATCCTTCTCAATAGTATGTTATTTCCTTGTATTTTAATAAATAGTAAAATTATCTATAAAACAAAACTTGTTTTAAAATAAATTTCTTTATGACTTATTGTCAATAAATGTTTCATTTACATGCCTATCACATACATATATGCATGATATGGAGTTACCTTGAAACTTGTTAGGTGAAAAGAAAATACAACTAGGACATATTTAGGAAGCTATGACGTTGAGCATGAGCTGGCAGCTGGGGCCTAGAAACCATATTCAATCCTCTCTCCCTCCCTCCCTCCCTCCCTCCCTCCCTCCCTCCCTCCCTCCCTCCCCCCCTCTCTCTCTCTCTCTCTCTCTCTCTCTCTCTCTCTCTTTCCTCACAGGGTTTCCCTGTGTTACAAGAGCCCTGGCTATCCTGAACTCACTTTGTAGACCAGTCTGTCCTTGAACTTACAGAAATCTGCCTCTGCCTCCTGAGTGCTGGGATTAAAGGCATATACCACCATGCCTGCCTGGCTTCTAGTCTCTTTTTTAAAAATAAAGCTCGTTGGAACAAAGCCATTCCTATTTATTTACATGGTTTCCAGGCATTTTCCTACAACAGCTTCAAAGAAGAAATAATTGATATGCAATTGAGTTTGGTGTTCAAAGCTCCAAATGTTTATTATCTGGCTTGCTACTGACCCTTGCTCCAAATAACTCCACTAAGAAAGACACTTCTACACTGTCAAGAATGCAAAGATATATCTGACAGACATATTTGTGAGGCAGGAACTATTGAGGGCTTTCTTACCCTAGGCTGAAGATGATGCACCAACTTTATAGAGAGTTTTGGGTGACTGCTCAGGTAGCAAACTGTCTCTGTCATCTTCTCAGTTGGGAAGCTGCTAACCTGCATGCCCTATGTACTCAGATAATTAATTTTATTCCTTCTTAAGTCCCTGATGGGGTTGAAGACCAGGTAGCTTAGTTTTACAACTAAGCTTAGTTGTTTAGGGGTTAAGATGTGTTTAGGTCTACGTATGCTTTAAGTTGATAATGACAAGATATGATAGGTGTTGATTTACATTTAGAATTTTATACACACCAAGATAGGAAAGATGTCTTCTTCAAGGCTACCAAATACAAATAGCAAAAACACTAAGAATGTAACATTTACATAATTCCTGATTGTTTTATGGGTCTTCTTGCTGTAGGTAGTTTATTGTATATATGTGTAATGATATAAATGTAAATGAAAATTTTTTTAAAAATAGAAAGGAAAAAAGAAAAAAAGAAAAAAATTGGGAGAAAGAAAGAACAGTATCAAGGTAATAGCAACTTAGTTTTCATTAATATTGGTTACCCCATCAAAAATGGTTAACTCCAGGGGTCTGCTGCATATTAAGTGAATGTTATGTTATGCTTCTCTATATTTTAATGAACTCTTTTCAAGTTAAGAAGTCAGTATGTCCTTTCACTTTATTGCAATGTCCTTTATTATAAATTTTAAAATTCATTATCACTAATTTCTCTTCACTAAGAATTTACTTCAAATACAGTCATATGAGATGCTTTTACATTTTCATTCACAGGAAACTTTCACAGGAACTCAATTTTGCCTGAAACTTTTGTTATCAACCTAGCTTTATTTTATTACTTAATAAAGTGTTCTCTAACCTCTCCTTCTTTAAAAAAAAAGTGCAAAGATAATAGTTTTCTATTGAGCCTCATTTTTCTACTCTTCCTGTTGATTTCATTCTAAGCCACACACATAAAGGGTCAGATACACAATAAGCAGGAATAATTTGAAACACTGTAAAACAAGAACAAACTGCAGTCAGCCTTCCATATTTGGGTTCTACATCTTAGAGTTCAGCCAACAGTAATCAAAAGTAATTCTTTTACTGTATCTATACTGAACATATTCAGGTATTTTTTGATCATTGTCCCCTAACACAGCATCCTACAGTTATACATTGCATACAATCCAAAGCATTACATTGTTTTAGTTATTAAAGGTAACAAGAGAGGATTGAATGTATACAAGGGAATATGCACAGATTAAATATAAATATTGTGCTAGGATTAGGAAGGGACTTGAGTATTTGTACATTTGGATACCTTTGGTAGATCTTGAAATGGATATCCTATTGATACTGATGGCAATTATTGCCACTAATTTAAATGGCAAAAACTTACAGACCATTGAAGTTCTCATGAAAAGCATAGGCAAGCTATGATATTGAATGGCTATAGTTTCATGAAGTCAGCAGGAACAATATTTCTTCAAATGAAAATAGTTTTGTGTTTCAGTGCTAAGTGAAAAAGTCAGAAACCTAAATTATAGAGAGTGTTAGATTACTATGTAAAATAAACTATAAAATCTCAGGAGACATCTCCAAAGAAAATCACATTTGAATATATTGGCTTTAAGTGATTGGCACTTCATTTGCATCTTGTTTAATGTCGTAAACTATAACAAGCAAGCATTACTTTTATAATAAAAACAAACATGACTTTTAAATAAAGAATATGAATCTGGTGGTATTTAAGCAGAAGATTGACAATCTCTATTACATAAGTGTTGGATGTGGCACAAAAATATTTAAATGTCTGAAGCAAAAATGGTACTACTACTACCGCCACTGTGATATATGTTTTTGGAGTTTTAGAGATATATTATCTCAATCAGCTCTTTTAAAAAAAAAAAAGAGCTTAAAAACTGCAAACCAATCATACTAATCGAGACTCTCCTGTAGCCAAGGAATATTGCCCAATCCTTGCTCACCCCTCTTCAGATCATATGATGTCTTCAGTTCAGCCTATTGTATCTTTCTCTATGTAGACAAGGTTTGGCATCTCTCAAGATCTGCTTTTGTCAGAGATTTATAACAATGCAAGCCAGACTTGAACCTTTAAACATTTGCGCAATGATTTGCCCCATAACATTTTAAGCTTTTAAAAGACTGATATCAATAGAAATAAGACAAACTGATTAAATCAAACACTTTCCATCATATCTTTGTTAGCTTCCTGTCCTGCAGTGAAGGACCCTTGGCCAGTCATGTTTCCTAAGAGCCAACATGGACCAGCACCCTAGTCTGTAGATCCTTAAGAGCATGACAGCTAGCATAGGTAATGGTCTAGCTTATGAACTCGAACAAGCTCTTGAAAATATTTTTTGTTTTGTATTAATGTTCCAAAGTTTCATTTTTCCAGTTTTATTGAGATATAATTAACAATCAAACTTGTATATACCCTAGGAAAACAATGTTGTGATTCCATATGCATATATATATTTGAGAAATTATCATCACTGTCAAATTAACTGGCATACCATTTCCACATGTAATTAGCATTTCTGCTGTGTGTATGTATGATAGGAACACTGAACGCCGCCCATTCTCATGGAAACATGCTCTGGCTAGTAGGTACAACATGATGACTACAGGTGAAGGGTTTTTAAGAGATGCATTTTATTCTTTGAAGCTCTGTGAATTTTCTGTCCAGGTCCCTGTTTCACATCCTTCCAGGGCCGGCAGCTGTACTCAATCACTCCTGGGGCTCCCTCACACCGTTCTCCATGAACCTTATTCTTGGGTGTCACCTGAAATCCTGCCAAGCTACTAGTTTCAAGAACATCCTATTACTCCTAAAAAAGGATTTTCATTTTATAGAGTGTTACTAAAGAGAATAAAAATTAATATCCAAATACTACCCCAATTTCCTCCCTTCCAGCTCAAATCTCAACTTTATTTCTATTCAGCTTTGCTGTTCTCCAGTATAAGCTCCTTTAATCTCATACCAAGGGCTCTAGAATACATCTGGAAATTTGTTCTTTGATTAACAACAGCCCCGTAATTTTTCTATTTCTTCCTCCAAGCATCCTTGTTCTATTAATAAAAGAGGTCAGGACAGCCTTAGAGTCAATACTTAAACAAGCTTTATCTAAGCATTGTTTGGACTTCCCATTGTCCCAGCTTTGTAATGCATTGTATACACCCAATTCTGCCATTCCTATGTATCTCTACTTCTTTGATGTCTAGTCAGCATTATCTGAAAGTTCAGTCTTTCTCAGGCAGGGCATACTTATTCTGAAATATTATTACCTTAATTTCACATAATTTAGTGATCAGACATTGCATTCTTCCATAACTAACTACACAATATTCTCACTCAGTTTGAGCCATTTGCCATGAGATGCTCTGTCTGACCCATGTATAATTATTTAAACTGCAATGTCTCCATGCAGGCTCAGGTGTATGAACACTTTGTTGATGATATTGTTTGGAAAGGCATTTAGATGTGGAACTTGCTCGTAGAAGTCAGCTACTAGGGATGGGCCTTATGTTTTATAGCCAAATCTCACTTCCTGTCCATTCTTTGCCTCCTGACTACAGATGTGGTGTTACCAACTACTTCCCATGGCTGTCAGTGTGTTGTCTCATCCTCTGGAGCCATAATCCCTGGGGCTCTAAGTTCAAATAAACTCATTACCCCTTAACTTGCTTCTTATGTACTTTATCATAGTAACAAGAAAACTAAGACACCACATTTGACGCCAGCTCTCACAACAACAACTTCTAAGGTTCTAGGAAGGAATGAGGCTCACATAATAAAAATAACTACTAAGTTACAATGAAAAAAGAGAAATGAGTATGCAGATGTTGAAAATATCTCAGTTGCTAAAGACACCACAATGTACAGAATCTCTGGAAGGGCCTCTGGACTTTACAGGAGGCTACCCTACACCAACTAATCTGCTCTCTATAATCATAGTGGCTACAAAAGAAGTAAATGGCTTCATAAAAATTCTATCCTTTTTATACTAAAATCAAATCAACTTGCATTTTGAGTGACTTACTATAAAATTTAAGTGTTGTAATGAAACAAACACTATAGCCAAGTTAACTTCAACTATGTAGAACACTTATTAAAATCTAGTGAATCTGCTGTTCATTATGCTAACAAATCATGCTGAAGAAAACAAAACGTTGAAGTCTAAACAATCACCATTGAAGCTGCAGAAGTGGCTTGACGGCAGAGAACAGGACTAGAAGACACAGAGTCTTCATTTTGATCCAATATCATCAAAATTTTAATGGAAATGTCATTCATCATATTGATCTACACATAATATGAGATTAAAAACTCTGCTTTCTTTCCAGATTATATACATTTTGCCTAAAGTGTGAAGATGTTTATATAATTTTATACTGTAAATATAATATATTGATAAATCAATGGTGAAATTAATAAATTTCTACAGCTACTTAATGATAACGAGGAAAATATCAGATTTGGAAATTTATTTGTTCTTCTAAATCATTTTAGATTCTTTCTGAAAATAAAGAGAGTCCCTTTCCATTAGGTAGCCTATTGTAACTATATCTGGACTTCAAATTAATTCTTGAAGATAAGAGAGAAATGGAGGAGAATGGATGGAGAGACAGCTGGGAGGAGGAGAAAAAAAACCCTGGTGAATGACTGAAAGAGAAAGACACCTTAGGTTTTCACACAGGCCAAGAGGTTTCCTAAGTATGTCTGTTAGTGAATTTGTGTGATGTATGCTAAGTTGATTGGTCCATTCTTAAATTGTTCCTGGATTTGCATTGTGCAGTGTCTTAGTTCGAGTTTCTATTGCTGTGGTGAAACACCATGATAAAAAGCAACTTGGAGAGGGAAAGGTTTATTTCACTTACATTTCCAAGTGACAGTCTGTCACCATGGGAAGTCAAAGTAAGAACTCAAACAGGGCAGGAACTTGGAGGCAGGAACTGATGCAGGAACCATGGAAGGGCACTGCTTACTGGCTTGCTCTCCTTGGCTCCCTTAAACTGCTGTCTTATACAGCACAGGACCACCGCCTGTCTGGGTGTTGCATCACCCAACCATAAATTGACTGGACCCTCTAACAGCAAACACTAGTCAAGAAAATGTGCTACAGACTTATCTACAGGCAAATTTTATACAGGCATTTTTCTTAATTGAGAAAAAATCTCTCTTTCCAAATAATTCTAACCTGGTCAAGTTGACAGCAACCTAGCCAGAACACTTAGTAACATCCATGTTAAAACAGTTAAGAAGCACCATGTTCTCAGAAGTACATGATTAAGCAAGGCTGCCCAAAGCAGTACTTTTATCTCTTTATTTTTTGTAGTTTTAAAGTAATCTCTCTCCCTGTCTCCTATCTCTCTGTCTATGTGCATCCATAAATAGCAGTCAAGAGGTATAATATCTGAAAGTAGTTTAAAATGACAAGTCTTGCAGGGTATGGTGAGGCACGCCTTTAATCTGAGCACTCGGGTGGCAGAGGTAGGTGGATTGCTGTAATTTGAGGCCAGCCTGGTCTACAAAGCAATATCCAGGACAGCCAAGGCTACACAGAGAAACCTTGCCTCTAAAAAAAAAAAAACCCATAAATGAAATTACAAGTCTCATTATGGTGGTATGCATTAAAACAGAAGTTTGGGCAGGGAACTCACATAGTACATGGCAAAACTATGGTATATAAATTTCAATTTTATAATAATAACTTAAAAACTTCCTCAATGTGGATCAACACTTCTTCAGCTTGACTTAGCACTGAGGTAGGAAATTCTGTAAGGTACTGGCATGGTCTCCATCCCCTGGTGTGATCCACTCTCCTTGAGAATAGGTAGGACCAATAATTTGGTTCCAGCCTACTGGAACCTACATGGTGGTGGGGTACTCCCCCTACAGTACCTTTATTTCTTAACTGGAAGTAGCATTGTTTTGATAACTAGGAAAAAAGTAAACAGTCCTGGTGTGAAGTTATTGTAACCTAATGGTAGGAGAGACACAGCATCTAAACCCTTTGGACAAGCAACAGCCAGTAAAAAAAAGGTGTGGCCTTCACACAACCTGAAGGGAGTGAATTCTGCTAACATACTGCCTGAGCTCCAGTCGGAGAAACCTTCTGGAGAGGCCCTGATCAGAGGACACAGATAAATGTGGTCACACTCTTCACTTCCATGTATTCAAATAATAAATGTGTGCGGTGGTAAGCTGTGAATCAGAGCATAGGAAATTTGGGTGAGCTCTCTTTTGCAAAGATTTTTATGTACACAACAGGCTCACCCTGCGACTCCAACATG
The DNA here is from genome assembly GCF_964271855.1 of Acomys minous. NCBI lineage: Eukaryota > Metazoa > Chordata > Mammalia > Rodentia > Muridae > Acomys > Acomys minous. The sequence continues at coordinate 54,654,525 of NC_140486.1, forward strand.
CTCTTGGGCTCCAGATAAAGTCTTTAAGCCAGTTTCACCTGTTATCATTCTTGTTTTTTTGTTTTAACATAGATCGTTTATCTTGTGTATTGTTGCATTTTAGTAGGAATTACAGTTAAATGATAATTTAAATGTTTCATCAGTGCAACTCAGTATGCCCCTCATCTCTGCATAAATGTTCCTGGCCTCATCCAATTTGTTCAGTATTCAGTCTTCAAATGTAAAGATACAGGAACTTTAGTTTATGGATTTTCATTGGCACATGTAAAGAGTCGCAGGCCACTTTTAGGACCCCCTTCTTATTCCTTTTATTTATTTTCTACATTGGAGTTAATTATGAAAAGTAGAGCGGCCATGAATACTAATGTAACATTCATCAAAATAGTGATCTATCTTCTCCTATACACCTGGCCCTTAGCACCATGTTTAGAAACAACAATTTATTTGCTAAGATTTTAACATCTGTGTAGGGAGAAAAAGCCGAAGAGGTGAGATCAGAATCATACATTGCTTTTCTGTTTATATCTACATTCCTCAGAGAATTATTGTGAATGTGAAATGGCAAAAATGTAAAAGAAATTCAATGTTGGAGGTGTAGTATGTATTTTTAAAAGTCGAAAACCACTTTCCAACCAAGGAAGGGACACAGGGTAAGTAAAATGAGACTCAGTCATCGTTAGCAATCAGGTAACCTTTTTATCCTCAACAGAAAGAGTTTTAAAACGCATCCATTTGCCTACATAAAAATATTATTAACAGAACGCAATGTTTTTATTTTTTATTTCTTGCCCTTGTAAATTTTACTCATTTCTCTCATAATAGTAGAGTAACAAAACATGTGTTCTCTGACAATTCTCAAACTAATTAGTGATGAAAACAAATCCTCAGACTTGGGAGGCTAATAACCTTGTCTATTTTAAAAAATGTAATTTTCCTCTCTATGCCAACAACGCTTTTTTTTTTCTTCAGTCTGAGAAATAGTAGAACTGTGTCATTTGTCTGGACTAGGAGGTGATAAACAACATCGTTATGGCTCTGTGCTTGCTGTTTGCTAAAGGCTCTGAAGTGGGACTCTCATTATCTGACACAGACAAGTTGCTAAGTGAGTGTCAAGGCCATTGTTAATGCCTGGAGTGTCTGAAGTCACCCTGGTGTGTTTGCCTTCCCAAGGACTTTCCATTCTGTGCAAAGCCACAGACTTGTTTTTCACTTGCTTTTTTTCTCTCTTGTGGTTTTCTTAACACATCCAGATTTTTTTTTCTTTCAGTGTCATGTTTATTATTCCAGCTCTGCCAGCCAAAGTCACACCAGGGTTCCCAAATATTTAAAAATGAACTTGAAATTCTTAAAATATGACACTTAAGGGATACGGCAATCGATTCCAATCATCTTGCCACTGTTGTGGTCACAAGTCTTTGTGAACAACCCAGAAACCTAGATGAAGGAGCCACTGATCACAGAACATGTGTCCCCGTTTAGTCATTTGTCAGTTCCCAGTGCCCCTCTCTCATTACATTGCCATTCTTATTTTTCTAATATGTCTCGTGAGAATTCTTTTCCAACTCTTCTTTCCCATTGTGACTGTCCAATACTCTTTACTGGACACTGCACATTTTTCAAAGGGTTTATTATACAGAAGAAGCTAATGCTTTTGTGTGTTAACTCTTGAACATCTGAAAATATATGAGCATCTGAAAATCTAAACTTCGCAGTGTACATCTTTATGAAATGCCACAGAGTCTAACTGTTCATTTACATACCATGTCACTGGCAATTTCATATTGCTGCAACTAAAGTGGATAAAATTTTAAAAGAATGTCTCTCCTTAAAAGGTGCCCATTGGTTGAATTATTCCACCCAGTGCTCTTAAATCTGCAATCATCCTTAATTTTCCTGATCTCATTTTTACAGAAAACGCAGGGGGAATTTTATGGGCTGGTAGACTCTTCTATATGTTGAGCCTCCAGCTGCTCTTGGACCAGCTGTTCAAGTATATAAAATTTTCCTTTGTTATGGGTCACTGCTCTTGCCATGCAGGTCTGTTTGATATCCACTTTAGGGGTAGGATTGTTGGTATTTCAGCAGTAGTCCCTCCTATAAATTTGGAAGCTCAATCTCTGTGATGTCCTGTGTTTGGGCAATGGGCACATCTTGTTATTATCTTTGATTACAAGTATCAGTACTTTCCCCAGGAACATCTACCATATCACCTCTAATTTTATGATTGGCTGTCTCTGGGATTGCAGGAATATAGACTTGAGTACTGCATTGTTATAAAAAAAAAATCCCTTTCCCCCAAATTTATGGGTATTCAGACACATAGTCTCAACTTCTCTGTTTGCTCTTCTGGTCCCATACTTTTAATCCTTTTGACACTTTGTCTTATTTGAGATAATTTACCAATTACCATAAACTATGTATAAACCTTCTAATGTGATCATTTTGGATACCAAGGCTTTTGGGAAAGCAGACTGACATCAGCCCCTGTATCTAACAAACCTTTTATTTCAGCACCATTCATTTGTAATATTAATTTGGGTCTTTGATGGTTAACCACTGTTTGCCAGAACACATGTTTTCCTTGTGTGTTTTTCCCCTCCCAAATGCCCCTGTTCTTTCTACTGGATTGTCTTTGCCCATGATGTAGGGAAATAGTAACAGCTGAGCAAACCTATCCCCTGCATTAATTTGCACCTTCTTTTTTTAAAATATATATTCCATGATTGTAATTTCTTCCTTGCAATCCCCATCTATAATACCTGGATGCACAATAAATCCTTGAGAAGTTAATCCACTTCTTCCCAAGACTATTCCTACTGTCCCTGAAGGCAAAGGACAATAAACACCAGTGGCTATACTGTAACATTCGACTCTTGGGGGTAGCTAAGAGCTTTATCTGTGGCTAGACCCAAAGCCACACTTCCTTTAATAGCATGCGTGAGATTAGCAATACTTAGTTTCAGTTTCCCTGCCTGCTTCTTACCTTCTGGCTGTACAAAGGCAAATATCTCATATTTTTCTTTTTTGCTGTGGGACCTCAAGCTGCCAGGCCCCTCAGTTTGTTTCCCAATGGCAAAATGTTAGCTTGTATGTCCCTCTTGGCCCCGCAGTCCCTAGTCAAATGACCCCTTTTATCACAGCAATTACAAACCCCTGGAAGCCTGGACATTCTATTGCAGCCAGAAATTGCTTATTCACATCTATAAATGCACTGTATTCCGCAGTTAATGAACCTGCAATTTTGGGCTTTGAAGCTCTTAACCACACAATTTTTTTTTGTAACTGACCTAATTCACTGCAATTAAAGCATCAGGTATTTTGATATCTGAGATCTCTAGCTATGGCTTATCCTATGGTATTTGCATGGTACTCCTGAGAGCCTGTATCAGTTTTGCCTCTTACCCATTCATCTGTTGGTGCTGCTCATGCCTTTAATGGCCTAATTACTCTCTTACATTCAGTGCTTGCACTCTATCAGACGTCAGCGCCTCTGTCTACACCTGTCTGATATGGATCTATTTACACCTGATGCCAATTTTTAAAAGAAGTCTGTGAAGGCTTTTCCACGGCCTGATATTACCTTAGTAAATGAAGCAAACCTTTTCCCAGGCTCATAAACCATATTCAAAGCTCTTAAAGCTGCAATGCAACATTGTTCTATTATGACATTGTTAGATAGGATTTGTTCTTGTAGATCAGCATAACGCTATCCACCAAACAAACAATTGGTCTTTAACAACATTTACTGCCTCCCTTGCTATATTTTACTATTCTAGTTTTGTGGCTATGTCCCTCCATCACGATAACCGTTGTAATTGCCGACCAGCTTCAAGCACAGCTGACCAATCCCTTCCAATCCTGGGGAATAATTCTATTTTATTTAGTCTAGTTACTAAATATTTGTTTAATGAATGGTGAATTCATCTCATGGAAACAAATTCTTTAAAATGCTTTAAATCTAACATTATTATTTGACACGATGATATCTCATCATATTAATGACCACAGTCATAAGCTACACAGTTACTGGGGAAAACGGCTGGTGACTTTGTAATCCTAGGCAACTCCTCTGGCAGCACACTTGGCTCAAGATTCACCCTTTTTCCATGTGCAGCCTCTTGCTCTTTCTAGCCCCTTGCCTCACACAGGGCCTCTGGGTACCTGGCACTGAAAGTGTGTGGAGCAGGTAAGGGTGCCAATCTGCTTTCCAGCCCTAATCAGCTTCCCTCTTTCATCCTATGGCAATTTTCTGCTCTCAGTTATGAGGTATAAACTCTTCTGTTCTTTCTTTACCAGGGGCGCCATTTGCTTCCCAAGTGTTTCCATCTCTGTATGCAAACTCTCTTGTTGCAATACAACACGGCAATCCCTTCCAAAACAAGAGAATTTACTGAACCTTCTGGTTTTTCACCTATTCTTGCAACCTTTCAAAAAACAGAACACAGGAAGAAGATGAAGAAGAAATAAAAAATCCACTCTGGGAGCGAAGCAGGAGAGAACCCAGCAGAAGCAGACTCTATAAACTTTTTGCTGACATCTTAAAACAGTATTTTCATTCTTTCTCAACCTGCCATGTCCTCTACAGCATTAAAAAACCAAATTTCCCTTTGTGCCTAGCCACATCTGGGTGCCACATGTAGGCAATGTTTTTAAACTCTATTGGGGGTTGCTTAAACCTCTACCTTCTTTTCAACCCCCAAGACTTAGGTAAGAGAGAAAGGTTAGGAAGGAACGGGGATGCAGATATCTTTATTTTTTTAATTCAAATTTTATTTTTATATTTTTTCTACTTATTTTTTATTGAAAAATAAAGTAATTCATATTACATCTCATTTGCTATCCCATCCCATGCATCCTCCCATTCCTTCCTCCCTCCCGCTTTAGACTTAGTTCCAGCTGGTTAGGGTTCTCAGGTTCTTTGAGAAATGCCAGTCTTTGTAGTCTGGATATCCAGCAGTCCAGCAACCAGTGATCACAGCAGCAGCGGTCTACAGCAGGGAGAGCCAAGTCTCCTTACTTGGAAGCTTCTTTCTCTCTCTGGGTTCTGGCACTTATTCCCTCTCCAGAGTCCTCAGAATTAAACTGCCTGCAGCTGAAAAATTCCACACCCCTCTTCAAGCCACACGATGCAATTATCAGCTGTAGATAAGCTAAGGCAGTCCCATATCCCACATTTGGCATTAAACCAAAAGCATATTTACATAACAAAACTGAGTTGTTAATGAAACCAACGCTTCCACTACACACTTTCCAGTAAGGAGTCAATAACCACCCTATCCCTATATGCCAAGTCACTAGGCCAGGACTAAGGTGGTATATGTGAAACCTTTGCCTTAGGCCTCCAGTGAAGAAATGATACATTTCACCTCCAAGCTGAGTTCCCTTCCACACCTGGCAATGAACACCCCAGTAGTTCTGGAGAAGAACACTCAGACTGGTCTGCGTAGACCCTCCTCAGACATGTATCCCACACAGAATGTGTCATCTATTCCAACATATTCCATGGCATACCCCAACTGGGGAGCTCACACAAGATGACTGACTTTCAGAATGACAAACAAATCCTAACTTTGCATTAACAATACTCAGTAGCCTTCCATTACATAGACTCTGATTTCAGAATCATATTTCTCCACTTTTGGCTTAGCCATTAAAGGGGCAATTAGAGAGTCACCATGTACTGGGATTACATTTCAAATCCAGCATGTGAAAGGGTCTTCTTGAATGCAATGCCAGCCTCTAGCCGAGATTGCATTTTCAACTAGGGGAGATCCTTTTCGAACCGTCTTAAATCCGTTCATTAAACAATTGCACTTCATCAGGGCATCCAGAGATATCTTGTTGAAGATGACTTCCTGCTAAGGGGTTAGAATGGGGCCTGAGCCATCAGAGCAAGTGCCTCCAGAAGGTCCCTAGGCTGCTCCACTTCATCATGCTTCTCCATTTCGTCATGCTTCTCCGTGGTCACAGATCTCTTGGATGTTGTTCACTGCCAAGTGGTGGCTGTGTTGAAGGACAGGATGCAATCTAGGGAGTATAGACCTCTTTTCAGATGCTCCCCCCTATTTGGAAACTAGCCAATGGCCATATAAACAACCTCAGTACCTTGGATTCAACAGTGATGAACAAATTCTTTGTCGCAGGACAGGTGACATCTCTATCTTTTACAACTGTAGTCTCATCATTAGTAATGGTTGCTTTGCCTCAACTGTCCTCAATGAGCTTTTCCATGCTACCGCAGTCACCTAAGAATACTGATGGAACACAAAGCTAAGGGTTCCTAGGGAGCTGGTAGTCATCTCCTCATCACAATGGTGGAAGTAGGCATCATATTGGAAGCTTGTGCGGTGCCCTGCTAGTCCTTAGTTCCCTGTGACCAAGAAACCCAAGCAGCCCACAAGGAACAATTTGACACCTTCATACAAGTTGTTGTTCTGTGATCATCAGACCAAATCATGATATCCTGTGTGTCATCTCTTCAGCTCATATTACAAGGGAAGAGTGTGCTAAATTTTGTCACTGTATTTCTAGTAATACAAATATATTCATATTATCTATTTTAATATGACATCATCATTTTGCCCAAATTAAGGAAATATAAGGATTTTCTATAAAATAGTCTTAGAGTGTCTGTCTGTCTGTCTGTCTCTGTCTCTGTCTCTGTCTCTCTCTGTGTGTGTGTGTGTGTGTGTGTGTGTGTGTGTGTGTGTGTGTGTGTTATTTACATGTGTACTTGAGCACAGTTGTGTGGAGTCCAATGGTTGATGCCAGGTGCCTTCTATTATTGCCCTTTATCTTGGTTTTTGAGACAAGAGTCTTTCCCTGTACCTGAATATCACCTATTTGGCTATACTGGCTGGCCAGTAAGCCCTAGGGAATCACCTGTCTCCTTTTCTCACACTGGAGGGACAAGCCTGCCCTTTCATGCCTGGGTTTATAAGTGAGAGCTGGGCTGTGCATGCAGATGATCCTTATATTTGCATAGCACATGCTTTATCTGATGAGTCATCTCTCCAGCCTCCAGAAAGGATTTCTTGTTCCTGTTGCCCTTCTTGAGATCATGTGGGTTTGGTTGCTTTCAGTCTTTTGCCAATGTGATAGTAAACCTTTCAAAGGGGGCATGATATTGATATAATTTTACCCCTTGGGGAAAAAAGTTAATAAAAAGTGGATATTTTCTTCTAATAGAATATTATCAATCCTGATACACATACAGACTGACAGAAAGAAACTACATCTATTCTAAGTATTTCTAATGGCAAAACAAATAAAAAGCTGTGGTTAAGTGACAAACTTTACCCTGAAGATAAATTACTTCTAACAATTATAATTGGTTAAAAAGAAAGAAAGAAAGAAAGAAAGAAAGAAAGAAAGAAAAGAAAAGAAAAGAAAAGGCTGGGCTGCCCAGAGATTCTCGTCACTGACAGTGTTCATCCTTAAGTTGCCAGTAGTCTCTTTGCCAAAAATTTCAAACATAAGTGAGAATCTGTCATGCAGAGGGGCTGTCAGCTAGGACCTAAGGGTAAGTCCTACAGTTCATAAATGGGAACTGAGATTTGAAGATAATTTGAGAGGCTGTGCTTGCTCGGTGGACAAAAAGCCACAGTGTTTGAGGAGCTCCAGTCCCTCTCACTGGCTCTCACGTCCTTCCTGGGCTTCGGATTTCCTGCTTACAGAATAAAAGATTCCACCTGGATAATTGCTATGTCCTTTCTCAAATGGAAGTCCCATTGCCTTTCCTTTTCTGAGTGTATTGAACCATCTGTGTGAGAATCTGTTCTGAAAGATGACAGATACTAGTGTAAAAAAAAAAAAAAGAAAGAAAGAAAGAAAGAAAGAAAGAAATCAGCCCAAGAATTCCAAAGGCCATAGCTTCCACCACGAAAATGGAACAAATGTTATTTTTTTTCTTTTTTATTTTTTTTTATTTCAGTGATGGTTATTAGAAATTCAAGCAATTTAATTACTGGCTTCCATGGGAAAGGAATGTGAACAAGTGAATGCATTCCAGAACTGTGAGGCTGCATCCTGGTGCAGCTCCCCTCTACCATGCAGACACTGAATTCCTGGACTAAGTTAGTTAGAGGTCACATAGGAGCTGAGCCTGGAGAGAAGCATCTTGACTCATGTGTGTGTTTGTCAATCACAACATTCAACCAGAACCATGATATAACATGCCCTCCCCCATCTCCGTTCAGATTGTGATTTTTTTTCTCAAGTAACTGACTAAGTGATAACAACCAGCAGATGGACTGCAGGGGCAGATGGGATTTGCTTGGGAAGGCAGCTGAGAAATGATTAAAATCGCCAAGGACTGCACTCATTATTCCTCCTTTCAAAGGCTGCTAGGCTTTTCTTTCTGTAAAACCTAGTTAAAACAGCAAAGCAGACACTCAAAAGTGAACCCTTGCTGTTATTGTTTCATTTTTAAATCAGCAACAATTAAAAGGAAATAGGGCAGTAATTCAATTTTTTAAATAGAATTTATCCACTTGAAGATTCACAGACTTCCTTAAAATTGTGAGATACTCAGAAAAATTATTTTAATTTTATTAAATTTTACCATTACCTCTTTCAATCACTTGTCTCGGGTTATATCTGTCTGTACTAGGGACTGGTGCTATAGTGACCAGCTCCATGAATTCAAGCAATCCCACTGGAAGAATCAGAAACCTCTGCAATGCTGTCCTGTTTGAAATATTGCAGCTACCTGTTGCAACATTGCTCCTTCCCACATTTTTGGGTTGCCTCTTTAGAAAATGTTTTTAGAACTTGGCTAGTAACTCCAGAAGAAAACATTGTATCATTCTTTAGCTAACGCTTGTTTTTATTCCACAGAGTTTTCCCACAGAGTTTGATAATAGGCTTGGTTCTCAAAGATATTTAGTTATATTACATAAGTTTCTATAGTTTGTATATATTTGGATGCCCCTCAGATATTTCCTTTGTTGAGATCCTGGTCCTAGTGGAGGTTAGAAGGTTGTCTGGAATCTTTAAAAAGTAGGAAGTCCTAGGATTGTTTAATGATGTGTTCTTGAAGATGATGGAAGTATTTCTGGAAGAACCTTCGGTACTTCTAACTCAAAAGTAGTAAAAACCTTAAACTACCTCACCTGAACTCTCTTCTTCCCTACATTTACCTATCACTATTATCTACCAGGAAATAAAAAAGATAAAGATAACCACAAAGAGCCTGTGAAATGCTGTTTGAATTATGAGCCTATAGACCTGGGGGGGGGGCGAAATAACATTTGTTTGTTTGTTTGTTTTTATAGAGCTAGCTTACATTTGTCATCCTCTTGTATTAACAAAAGCTGTATAGAAAATATATAAAACACGTCTCTGGAAACGTTTAATCATCTAGGAAGGCAGAATAACACCCAAGTTTCCCTCATTTCTACATCTGAACCTGTGAATGTATCTAATATAAACAGGCACTTTGGTATGTGTGATTTGGTTGTTCTTAATATTAGATTCTGGCCCTAGCCGTCCAATAGGAACAGAGTGGAGGATGGTCACGTAGATGCCTGCTACTGTCTATTCTAGTTATTTGAGAGAGTTACAGCAGAGTCTCAGAATGACAGTATGTCAACACCGTATATAGTTGCTCTAATCTGAGGAGCCTGAAACCTCTCCTTGCTTCTATACTAAAACTACTTCACCTACTACTCAGCTGTGTCTTAGGTCTCAACTAGCAATGTCAAAGAAAAGAGACATATTAATCTAATGAACTATTTTATACCAAATTGCCTTTGTAATGGTGGGATAATAATTTTGGAATCATCATGTAAAAATCATACAAACTTGGTGTCATGGTGGACACAGCAATGTCCGTGTTTGGAAAGAGGATGGAGTGTGGGGAAGATCATGAGTTCAAGTCCTTTTAAAATGTGGAAAATCCCATGTCTCAAAAAAAAAAAAAAAAAATATATATATATATATATATATATATATATATATATATATATATATGTGCGCATGTGTGTGTATGTGTGTGTGTGTGTGTGTGTGTGTGTATAATACAAAGGCTTTAAGTAAAATATTTTCTTCTTTCATTTCATGTAGTGTGAAAACAGCAAAGAAGACAATAACTGGTAATGAGTATAGATGGAGTGAGACATATTTTTGATGCTTTACCCTGTACTCTATGAAGAACTTACACGTTTTTCAGGAACCTTACAAACATCAGCAGCTGATGGCCCATGAATTTCTCTTCTCTGAGAGACCTAACCCCTAAACAATAGAGTTCAGTTACGGGTTCTGTTCAAGAATTCAGTGTAGAACCCACACGGCCTTAAACTTAAACTTACTTAAACCCTACACTTGTGCATGAATAGGCCAATCTTCTCGAACAGAAAAGCAATGATTTCTTAGAGGAACACAATTATTTCGCAGAGAACTACGATACAAAGTAACAAGCAATTCATATTCCAAGCGCAGATTATCTGAGTTCGAATCTGTTTTTCAATTGAGGAAATGATTTCGTTTTTCTAAGACTTGGTTTTGTCGTCTACAAACTAAGTTTTATTTTTCATGAGCTGTATGAGGAATGTTGAATCATGGAGTCCCTCCTAGAGAGTAAGTCCTGGTACCTCGGCGCATATTTTCATTAACGTTAGAATCCTGCCTACTTTCTAATTCTCCACAGCTATCATGTGCTGACTTCAAAGCTAACGTTACAAGACTGGAAAATGACCACCTAGTAGTCTCAGTACATGCTGTCATTTAATTGTTGGTCACAACTGATTCTGCCTTCCTAACTTCTTGAAAATGCCCAAACCCTTTAAAATTCTGCCAGGCATTCCCCAGCCTGGCAGAAGGATGAAGACACAGAACTAAGATCTGAGCAGAACACTCCTGAGTTGGTCTCTGAAATATACCTCTTCTGGATAGGTAAAGAAAATCCCACGAAAACATTCCCGGATTCTCTTCCCGCCGGTTTGAACACTACTACAGGATGGGGCTGTCTTTGCATCAGCCATACTGCATGACATGAGAAGGAAAATGTGATGTAGAAAAATAAGGCCTGTGGTGTTGACCTGCAGAAGTACGTACAGGTGATATGAAAACCACTTTTTTGAAACTTCTCACAAATATCCTGTTGGATGAACTCTAGTTTTTTAAGCCTGTGTCAGTGCTCAACGTTTCAACTCCAAACAACCAAATTAATATCAATGTAGTAGTTGATAAGCTGAAATGGGTAATAAATAAAAGCTACTCTGCAATGTTTAATGATTTAATTAAATAACAATGATAACTTCGTTGAAAAAAAAGTGCTTGATTTTATCTTAGATTTTTGGTTACTTTCTAAAATTTTCATTCCAATTTGTTAGAGTAAGTTGGACTGAAAGCGTGATCAGCTGAGTCAAAAACCCTATTCATTTTCCTTGATAAGGAACAGCCTAAACACAACAGTCTTTGCTACCCTTAGTGAATATAGTTTGGTTATGGTAGATAAAGCCCTAAGAACTACAGCTATATCATTAGGATGGCTTTAAACATGCCTGGTAGCTCTGACTCTTTGGTAGGAAATGTCTCTGTGACCCTGTGTAAGATTATAAGGATTTCAATATTGTGAGTAGAACAAGTTACAATTTTGTCAGGAGAAGTGAATGAACTGCTGTTGTTGATGACCATCCTGCACTGGGATAAAACTGTGCACATCTGAAACCCTGCTCCTCCACTGCTGTCTGCAGTGGACAGCTGACAGGAGTATTGGCTGACTACTAGTAAACCAGACAGACCATTTTATGGCAGTTCACCTAGCCTGGAGTCTTCCCAGCTAACTTTGCTAATGTTCTTTGGGAAATACATGTTATCCTGAAATAATATTTTCTGCACTAATTATATGACTAAATGAAGTTACTGAATACTGAAGTATGCAGATAAATCTGATGGGAAATCTAAACCAAGAAACAGGAACTAACCTCTGTCCAACAGCTCAGCTTCTGGCCATCCCCTCAGTACACCAAACCACTGAGCTACTTTTTTAATAGAAAGTCATTGTGGGAGAACAGGTCAGCATGCCAATCTTGTTTGGAATTATTAATCTTTATCTCGCATTTTTAATTGTCTCATCTGCTCATTATATAGAACTCAGGTCTTTCATGAACCCTTCCTTTTTTCCCACAATTCCAGCATAGGTATGTCTGCCTTGAACTTCTGTAGTACCAATGAACATTTAACCCAGAAGCATTTCTCTGTCAGTGTGTATGTATATCAGTCACGAGTATTTGGGGGGGGATAAACATTTAGGTATATACTTTATGTGTATACAGTGGTGGCACTATGTTTTTCTTGACCACTGCAAATTTTTGCAAATTAACCTTAGTGATGTAATTTGATTGATAATAACTCCCCATCAAGGACCCAAGAACCCTATCTGTTATTGTGGAGGAAAGAGTGACACCAATATGTCTAATAAAAAATGGAAATCTGTCCAGATATATGCATTGCGCTACAGTAAAGCTGAATCCTATAGTGAAACCGAAACCAAGGAGTAACTGTCATCTGCAGGCATCACCCCAGACACTTCAGGGCACCCCGATCCTATAAGCATCCTCGTTATGGGGATTTCTTGCTTGTCAGCCCTGTCCTTTGCTTCCAAATAACTGAACCTTTGATCTCAGTTCAGGTCTTTAATGCTTTTAGTGAGGATCAGCAAGTCTACAGTTTATGTTTTGCTCTGTTTTGTTTCTGTTTCTGTTTTCCTTCGCATCCAGCCAAGAGTTGATTTATCTACAGCGTAACTGTTCCTGTTGTTTGTACTTTGAAGTTGCTGACTTGTTCCAGCAGCTTGGTGTGATGTATACAAGACTGCCAGAAATATTAAAGGCAAGGTTTTAGAAAAGGTATGTTATTCTTCCCGTTGCAATAGTTCCCACAAATTAATTTTGGTGCCATCTACATGATCTCAATTTTTTAAATTAAGCTATTTATTTACTTTACATCCCAATTGGTCACAACTTCCCCTCCCTCTCTCCTCCCGTCCCCACCCCATTCACCCTTCCTCACCTTCTCCTGAGAAGGGGGAGACCTCCCATGGTTATCAACCGGCCTTGGCATATAAGGTTGCAGTCAGATTAGGCGCGTCTTCTATTGAGGCTAGACAAGGCAGCCCAGTTAAAGGAAAGAGATCTTAAGGCAGGCAATGTAGTAAGAGATAGACCCTGCTCCCACTTTAGGAGTCCCACATAAAGCCCCAGCTGCACAACTGTTACTTATGCCTACATAGCCTAAGTCAGTCCCATGCATACTCTCTGATCATCAGTTCAGTGTCTGTGAGTGTGAGTGGTCCACGCTATCTGATTCTGTAGGGGTGTGTGTGTGTGTGTGTGTGTGTGTGTGTGTGTGTGTGTGTGTGTGATGTTCTTGATTCCTCTGGCTCCCTCATTTCTTCCTCTACCTCTTCCACATGATTCCCCAAGCTCCACTTCATGTTTAGTCGTGGGTATCTACCTCTGTTTCTATTAGTTGCTGGGTGAAGCCTCTCTGATGGCAGGTATGATCTCAACCTCTTAATGGTGAGTGTAAAAGCAGGTCTAAGCAAATACATCTGGCTGCAGTTAGTGGCATGACCTCTCCACACACACTGTCTACAGAAAGCATGGAATTTCTGATCACCACAGATTTATTAGGGGGAGTGTTAGGTTTTTGTTTGTTTGTTTGTTTGATTTTTTTCTCAATACATAATCTCATATTGTCCTGGGCCTTGATATGTATTCTGGGTAGCCTTAAACTCAGAATTTTAATCATTTACCACCATGTTCAGCTTAATGCAGTTTTATTCAGAAATTTCAGTTCTGCCTAACAGCTCTTTGGAGGCTTTAAAAAATAACATGACAACTTTTTTATAAGGCCAAGAAGTTCTAGTAGGTAATTTCTACATTTGGGGGCACATATTCATTGTATGTAATGTTGAGTTTCATAAAGACAATTTCTTGGAGTATGTTAGGGAATGTTGTTATTTTCACTCCTCGTAATCTCTCCATTATCTCAGTGGCTTTCCTCTTCTACTAATTTATTTGCTTTGCCCAGTCTCTCTCCTGCTGTCATGTCTCACACACACACACACACACACACACACACACACACACACACACACACACTCACATGCATAAATATATACATACACAGATATATACATATTTGGCACAAATAAACATATACACATGTATGCATACATAAATATGCACACATACACACATATATTCATACATATACACATATAAAACACATGTATACACACATACACAAACATACAAACACACACATATGTGTGTGTAGGGATTTATATCTGTAGCAAAAAAATCAATGATCCACAGATGACAGAAAACACGCAATATTGATCTTATTTTAAGTTTTTCTTATTTCACATTTCTCAAGAAAGTGGCTGAAGGGTGAGTAAATAAAGCCAAATAAATGACAAATAATCAAGCAATAATAGCATTCCATCAGTAATATTAACTAATATTAGAAATGTACAAACATTTCTTATTTCAAATCTTAAATTTTTTCTTATGGACTACTCTAAATCAACAAGACAATAATCTTTAACAAAATTAATGCAAGATAGATATACAAGAAGAATTAAAATATGTGAATGTTTATTATCAGTACTAAATATATTGAGTCAGGAATTTTATACATTTTCACAAGGAAAAACTGTTGACTCAAATGTCTGTACACCTTTTACTAAGCACTTTTTAAATTCTAATTTCATTTCTGAGTAGTTTTATGTCTATCGAGTAGAATTAAAAATTAATTTTCACACAGGCAAACAATGGGTGAAACATAGGAAGTCTTGTGGGGAAATAGGGGTTGGGGGGGAGATTAAAGGACCTGGAGGGGACAACAACACCACAAGAAGACCAACAGAGCCAACCATCCAAGGCCCAGAGAGGCTTGCAAAGACTGAGCACCAACCAAGGACCGTGCATGGACTGGACCTAGGCCCCCAACACAGATGTAGCCAATCGTCAGCTCAGGCTTCATATAGGTCCCCTGGTAAGGGGAGCTGGGATTGTCTCTAATATGGACTCTGTTGCCTACCTCTTTTTATCACTTCTCCCTGGCAAGACTGCCTTACCAGGCCACAGGGGAAGAGGATGTGCTCAGTCCTGATGTGTAAGTGGGTTGGTGGGAGGGGGTGTCCTTTTCTGAGGAGTAGGGGCTGTGGGAAGAGGGAGGGAAGGTGGGATCAGGAGGAGAGGAGGCAGGAGGCTATGATCAGAGTGCAAAGTGAATAAATTATTTAATTAAAAAACTAGTTTTGGAGTTTATATTGTTTTATTTTTACTTTTGCTTTTCTGGTAATTCACTTCTTTTTTTTTTTTTTTTTTTTCAAAATAGACATTCTTATAAAACAACGGTATTTCTTTTCTTTTTGGATTGTTACTCTTAATTTCAATGTGCTGGATTAGAAAGGACATGATAATAGCTTGATTCTTCATGGCTGCCAGTTTGGAAAGTATATTTTTCATGAATTCTTTCTTTGTGCAAAATGCTGCTGTGGGCACTGCTGTCCTCTGTACACTTTCACTATGGAATGTTTATTACATGACCAGGAAGTACTCAGAAGTTAAAGATTCTAGGAAAGGTCATATCATTTGCTTACCCTTCTGTTTCCTCACATTCCTGTGAAGTTCCCCCTGTCCTATAACATACTTGTTAGACAGGGTGTCATCTGCAATCAGCTCTGAGCTGTGAGAGGTAAGACTGCCTATATTTAATATATTGCCTGTGTTTGTCACATGCCCTACATTCAATAAATACTTGCTACAAAAATGAATGTTTTCTGGCCAATATTTGTAATGACTTCCTCATATCTACCAAACACCTCTTTTTTCACTATCCCTATATAAATGCCAGCAAATGTATTTAGCATCTAGTATCTAGTATGTATAGAAGTAAAATATAATATTTTTACCAGCAATTGGTCATGCTGCAGAAAATATATTTGTGTTCAGTTCAAAAACATAATTTTTGAAAGATCAAGTATGTTTTGTTTTTTTTTTCTTTTTAATCCACCATATTAAAACAAAAGGAAAAGCAAAAAGGAAAAGAAAATAACATATATATATATATATTTTATCATTTTCTTTGGTCAAAATAACCTCGGGTAGAATTTTGTTATTTTAGCTGTACTAGTTTCAGTCTGCTGCTGCAGTTAAAAAAAAAACCTTGACCAAATACAATGTGGAAAGTAAGAGTTTGTTGCTGTTTGTTTGGTGGAAGTTGAGGCAGAAACTCAAAGCAGGAACCTTGAGACAAGACCATGGAAAACACTGCTTGCTGGCTAATTCAACTAGATTGTTTTCATACAGCTGAGGCTCATCTGCCTAGAGATAGCACCACCCTTAGCTGGCTGGGCACTCCCTCATCAATCATCAATCAAGGCAAGCCTTCATGGACATGGGCACAGACCAGTCTGTCTGGGGCATCTATTAATGGTGACTGCATCCTCAGCTGTCTCCAGGTTGTGTCAAGTTGAGATCTGAGACTAACTAAGACAGTTGCTTCACTAGAAATGGGAAGCTGCATTAGGAGATTGACAAACTGTAGACACCACCGAAAGCACCCACCGAGAGGACCTGACCAAGTGGTGCAAGTCAGACACCTGAGGTTCCGGGCAACCACAGCCCAACTCAATTATGACTATGAGCTCACTTGATGTTCTCAACTTCCACCATGGCAATTCTCAGGTACATGACAGAAACACAGTGGTATTAAAGTTTAAGTCTGACTGAGCCAGATCAGTGAGGAACTCTTCTTTTAAGCTTCTTGAAAACCTTTCATTCAAACAGTATACTTCGATGCAGTCTTGTGATAATTTTTCTATTTACATATTAGGTCATTTTTTTCCTAATTTACCAGTACACATTTCCCGTTCCAAATACACACACACACACACACACACACACACACACACACACACACACACACATATAAACACATCAATTTAAAAAGTGTTCTCATTCAGGACGATGTACTTCAAGCACTTGTGTCAAACTCTGTCTACCAATTCTTCTTTGTCACGTATGCTGGCTGCATAGCATTGTGGACAGCACTATTGGAGGCTCAATGTGATACAAATCCGCCTTCTGATGAATTGAGGCATGAGAGAAAAGACCAAAGTCTGAAGCTCACCACATGAATCAAAACCTGTTTCATGCTGTGACTATGATACAAAGATTTGAAACTATCTCTCAGGAAACTTTTGGAGTCCCCAGGGCACTGTGTTACATACAGATTAAAAGCAACTTTGTTAAATATGTGCTTTCCCTGAGATGCATGTTTGTTTTATATTTTCAAATGTGATATAGGAAAATCATAAATGGCAGCAAAAGAGATCATGATATTAAAAATCAGGAATGACAAAAGCATGGCTGCCATTGTCTGTGCCCAGCTCAGAACAGTTATTTTCATCTGGATAATACATAGTTTATATATCTTATGTGTTAAAGTCAGTTTCTTAACACTTGTGAACTCTACTATTATTTTTTTTTCTTTTTTAAGATACAGAGCACTCTGCATAAGTTGAAACTTGTGGCAACACTTTGCCTCATCTCCCAATGATAGAGATGACAAATGTGAACCACCATGCCCAGCTACAAGAAAGTGAGTTGGTTGGTTTGGTTTTTGTTTGCCTTTTAAAAATTAATTTACTTTTTTGATAATTTCATACATGCATTTATATTTATATAATGCATTTCAGTTGTCACTGTCTCTCACCTTCTCCTGTCTCCTTCATAGCCCATTTAACCCCTGCTTCCTCCTTAACTGTACCATTCCCAGATTCATGACTGTTGGACAATGATGCATACAGGGGTTAGTTTTTCTTTTCTTTTTTCTTTCTCTTCTTTTTCCTTCCTTTTTATGGTTGTATTCTTTTCTTCTTAGTCTCAGCAATGAGAAAAGAAGTCTTGACTTTGTTCATGTGATATAAGCTCTGTACCTATGAAATCTCAATTTTACTTTTTCACTTTGACTTTCCCCCCATTTATATCAGATTTCTGTAATAGACGAGTAAAGGTTGTCCAATAGTCTAGTCTCCTGGAAACTTCAATATTTTGGCTTTGGAGTTAATTACTTGAAAATGTCACCTGAAGAGACTAAGGGGAAGGTCCAGCATTCAAAAGTCCTGATTTTGACAAGGACCCCAGTTTGGGTTGGTTTCCCAGCACCCATGTGAAGTAACTCACAGCCACCCTTACCTCTAGCTCCAGAGGATCTGACAGGGTCTTCTGGACTCACGGTCAACTACATACACATGCTCATACCCACACTCACTTACACACATATACCCATAAAAGGCAATATACCAAATCTTTAAAAGAAAATGTCATGCTGTCACTCAGTCAGTTATTTAGGTCTAAAGTGTAGAAGCAAGCATGTTAAGTGAAAAGACGTAGTATTTGTGGTTTCATCAAAGATGGTGCATGATATTTCTTTCCACTCATCCCATATTTTGATCACACGTTTAGATTTGGTGAATCTACTGCCTCTGAGTCTACAGATGAGAAACACAAACCTAAAGATCTCTGTAAACAGCAGCTTTTGAAGCACAGTGCAGCTTCACTAAAGCCATCTAGAGAGCACGTGTGCTGAGAAGAGCCATGTTCCGCATTGGAAATGTTCCATTAGCAGAACACATAAAGGCTTTATCTGCCTGATTTTTTTTAAAGAGTAGTACAGCAAGAACAGGAACAACTAGTTTAGTGAGCAGCAGTGATGCTCCTGCCTCCTTTGCTGGGTGTCAGCTAGCTGTCCATAGCTGTGGGAGGGGGGCATCCTTACACCATCCACACCAGGGCAGATGCCGCATGTTGCCCATGCTCCTTCCTCTTGCTCTTTCATATAACTATACCATCTTTCCTCTTCTCCTTACCGGAAAACCCTTAGCAGTTCTCTTTCCCTTCTTAGGTTACACACAGATTACAGACTATTTTTATTCTATAATCAAGAATTATAGTCATTTTTCCCCTCATTGTTGCAACAAATTACTGGGCATAAACAATATGGGGAACGACATGTTTTAGGTCACAGTTACAGAAAGCATCGTTCATGGTCGTTTGTCCCTGAGCTTCTGGGTCTGCGGTGAGGCACAGCATAACAGAAGTGGAAGCACACGGAGGACAACAGCCACCTCACGTTGTCAGGAAACAGTAAGACCAAAGATGGACAAAGCATAAGTTGCTTTCTAAGTTACACCTTCATTAGTAAGCATCCCAGAATCTCCTAAGTTATTTCTGCTATTTAGGCACAAAGCATTTAACACACAACTTTGTGGAACAGTTACAGTGATACATACTTCACAACAATATTTAATACTTGACTTTGTGAGGCTGGTATAAGATGACTTTCAACTCTTTTCACAAATAAAATATTGTCGTGAGATTTACACCCTGCTTTTGTTAATACAGTAACAGTACTTTCTTGAATGCCATTTGATGTAAGGTTATTACCTAAATAAAAATATTCACTTTACCATAGTATAGCAACTTGGTAATGGATCAAGTTATAGAACCAAAGTGTGAGAAAAATTGGCAACTTACCAAATATTAATTCTCTGCTTTCTTTTATGAATAGTAATGATATAAATAAAATGTATTTCCAGTTACTATGCTTTAATAAGTCAAAAAATTAAGTATATATTCACACTCCATTCTTTATATAATGTAAAAGTCCAAAAATAGTATAAAACACTATAAAAATGGCTGTGATGGACATTAAACAGGAACATCTTTCAAGATATTTCTCTTGCCCTTCATTGATAACTCCCAATAATGAAAATATCTAGAAAAAAATGCTAATCTGTTGCAAGGCAAACACCAAAATCAAACCTAGGAAGAAGTCAAGTTAGCTGGATTTGGATGCCAGAAAAGAAAGGTTGGTAGGGAGGCCTTTTGCTTATTAGGCATGAATCACACTGAAACAAAGGAAGTAATAAAAGTCACAACGAGAGAAACACTTAATGAAATGAACTTTACATAAGCAATATAAATATTGCTTAAATAATGCATTGACTTTTAATGTTTAGCAGTAATTTTAGTGAGGCAAGGAAATGTTCAAATTTGTCGACTCGCCTTGATTTTACTGTCACCAGAGGAAAGGGTGAATTGCAGGGCACTGAAACCCCTTCTTTTTTTTAAATTTTATTTATTTATTTATTTATTTTGAAACTCCTTCTTAAACATCCTTTGCTGTTTCAAATACACTGGTGTATTTGAACAGTAATCTAAACACACTTCAGAAAGACTTTAGAAATTCAACTTTATTAAAAAATGGAAACATTGGAATTTCATTCACTCATTCACTCATCCATTCATTTACTATTAATCTGTGGTTGCAGAAATCTCCCTATTCTCATCATCAACACCAATAATCAGGACTATTATATCTTCAAGTTCCCTCTAGGTTTGAAGAAGCAAAGACTCAAACAAATCAAGGTTTGACTTCTGTTATTCCAAAATTAATTAATTTACATTTGAATAACATAATATTTGTAGATGTTTTTGAGGTATACTTCAATTAGTAGGCTTGAGGTGATTAGCATATCCAGTAGCTTACGTTTTTGTCCCTTACAATGACTACATTTCCCTTCTAATTTCTTAGATACACAACCTGTGACAGATACTGTCTCCATCCTACTGTGCTGCAAACCATCGGATGAACTCTTCACTCCTACTCAGCTGTGCCATATGGCATCTGTGACCCACATGGCTTCATCCTCTATCTAACCATTGTTCTCAGCCTCTACTAACCATATCCCACTCTCGACTTCTATCAGAGAAACCATTTGTAGATTCCACAAACAAAAGAGCATGCTTGTGTGTCTTTCTTTACTTGACTTCATTTAGTATAGCATGGTCTGAGTCCATATATGTCACAAGAGGCAGTATTTTAT
Organism: Acomys minous; assembly: GCF_964271855.1. NCBI lineage: Eukaryota > Metazoa > Chordata > Mammalia > Rodentia > Muridae > Acomys > Acomys minous. The sequence continues at coordinate 54,675,433 of NC_140486.1, forward strand.
GGTTTCTAAAATAATGTTCCTTTGTGTATGAATACCTTATTTTTTTATTGGTCTATCAATGGGCTTACACTCACACCCTGCTATGAGTAGCACTTCAATAAGCATGGAAGTGTAGGTTTTTAAAAACATGTTGATTTTATTTTCTTTGGTTATACACCCAGTATTTGAACTGTTAGGTAAATAGTAGCTCTATCTCTCTTTTTTTTTTCTTTTATCGTGAAACATCCACACTACTCTGTATAATGACTATATTAATTTTTATTCCCTTGAACAATGTATAAAAGACACAAACTTTTCTCCATATCTTCATGGACTCTCAAGCAAAATTTCAATAGGAAATAAAAAAGGAATGAAAGAAGAAATACCAACACTGGTCTCATGAAACTCAGGCTCTACCACATACCAGCCACCAGGAGAATGTAAGTAAAGTGGGCATGTTAACATGGCTAGGGTACATGTTTTTAAAGTCTCTTCCTCTTAATCTAAGCATATTTCCCATATTAGATAGAGGCCAATGATCAGTGTGTCCTGGGTACACCCTCATTTGATATATATTTTTCTAAGGATTTAAGATATGGCTTATTCTGGGGCCAAATATGAGAGAGCGCAAATGTAGGTTTTCACTAAATACCATGTTTCAATGAGGTAGTAATTTCAAAAAGGTTTAATAGTAACAGAACAAAGAACTTCATATATCAACATACTTTTAATACATTGGCGGGTACATTAGGTAGTCAAGACATAAAAAAATCAGAGAAACTTCATCAAAGTCTGTGTTAAAATCAGATTGTTTGGTGTGTTTTTCAAGTGCCTTATACATTCTAGAAAATAACTCCTTATAAAATGTATAACTTCTTTTCTTTCAGTGAAGGTTGCCTCTGAGCTAAGATCATTCCCCATTTCAGGCAGAAACCTTTTCTTTAAAGGTAATCTTATTTGTCACGTTTAATTTTCTTGATTGTGCTTTTGTGCTCCTATGAAAAAAATCTTTGCCTGTGGCACCATTCTGAAGTGTCCACCTTATGTTTGCTCTAGCAGTTACCCAGCTATGGTGTGTGGAGGAGAAGGGTATTTGTGTTTCTTTTGATTTATTTATATTTTTTTTGGCCTTGGGTACTCAATTATTTATGGAGAAAAACTGGGGAGTAAGTTGAAGAACTACAGGAAAGACAGCATTTTTGGAGGATAAATGCCAGTCTAGATAAAAAGGTCCTAAAATCTGAAAACCAACAAAGAGATTTTTTGAGAAGAGACTGTGGCCAGGGAGTTACCTACAGAGCATACTGAATGGAGATGTTGGGAACAGGATAGTTACTGGATGCTGGGGACCAGTAACACTGGCAAAAACTCAATGGTCAGTAATTGGCATCTTCCCTTAGGTGGGAGCCAAGATCTTTATCTACAGCTAGTCCAATCTCTATGAGTGAGTTTCATCTAAGTCAGGGTGAGAGACATAGCTGTACTGAGCTGGAATTGAAAGTTAATAATGATATTACCCCCACTAGGTCTTGATCTTACATATTAGTTACAGAAATATAATTAAAAACAAATGTCTCCCATCATGGTAACACTCACGAAAAAGCTAGTAGAAAAGGAGAGAGTTTTCTTTGGCATTCAATCAGAATATGAGGTTCATTATAGGTATGTTACTTCTATGAGAGATAGAAGACACAGGAAGAAATCTTACTCGTGCAGTCAGCCCACCACCAGCATCTCTAAATAGACAGTAATTAGTTATCAAGTAAGAGGACTTGACAGCATCATTTTCTCATGTAATTTATCCTATAGTTACCTGTTAATTAGGGTGGCCATCTGTGTTATTTAATTGGTTTTATACAAAGAACAAATAAACTCATATATTTTGCCAAAAGGTGATTTTTGCAACCAGGAAAGTAGCCCCCAAACCAGTGAAGTACAGAATGGGATGCCTCCTCATGTTTACAATTCTAACAGATGGCTCCCAGGTCTCCAGACAGACATCCCCGAGTCATAAAGTTGACAGAAGCCTGATTCATTTGAAGTGATACAGAGAGATAACTTACACGTGTTCTAAAAATAATTGCTTTTGTAGGACACAGAGGTGCTTACCTGTAATCTCAGCAGTTTGGGGATGGAGGCGAAAAGATTAGGGCTTTCAGGCTAGCCTGCTCCACCAGAGATCTTATTTCAAATAACACTGAAAAAATAAGCAAGCAAACAAGTAAAAACTCTTAGAATCAAAACGTCTACTCCAGCTGGGCATTGTGTTACATATCTGAAGTCCAAGCCTTGGAAAACAGAAGAATCTGGAATTCAAGGTCAATATTGCTACACAGAAAGTTTAGAATAGCCTAAACTACATGAGACTCTAACTATATCCAAAAATAAACAAGGAGAATCAATAAATTAATTAAAAGCCTGACCAAAAAATATCAAAACCCCAGAATCTGTCTTACAAATTAAAATAAATATTTTAACAATAACAACAACAAAGGATGGAGGGAGGTTTTGTTGTTGCTATTGCTAAAAAATATATATATGGAGGGAGGTTTTGTCTTTTATATTCTGCAAAGTGATCCAAACTACATATTCTTGAGCTACAGAAGTAGGGAAAGATGCCTTTCTGAGACTTGTGACTGGAGGGTATGAGAGTACACTCCCATTGTGACAGCAACAGGCTTCCAGGACAAGGAAGACATAATGATCAGCTGATAACTGATTGATAAAGTGTTGAGGAAAATGTTGGCAAAGAGTCTGAAAGGAGATACCTTTTGAGGCTGCTAATGTTGCCCCTATAGCCCCATGGGTTAGTAAACAAAAGAAGTATTATGTCCTCATGAATTGTAAGTCAGATAGGCCCCAAAGCCCACAAAACAATACAAGTCCCTGCCGTCCTCTTGGTTTCCCACTAGAACTGTATGATAAAATCATAATGATAAAGATATCACATAACCCTAATTCCTAGCCTTTACAATGCTAGAAGGTACTAGTCAGGTTACTAGAAGAAAAAAGGTATCAGTGGTCTTACCTGTCTGTGAATCTTTCAAATAATAACAATACTAACTTGCCAAATAAGATGCATACACTTGTTCACTAGTGCTACAATTTTTTAAGGAGTAACCAGTCACTGTCTACTTGGAATCCAGGCCCATGTCACAGGAAGAAATCCATGCTTGGTACTGTAAATTCAGCCAAAAATCCATGGCTGTTGAGGTCTTGAGCCCAAAGAGGAAACTTAGTTCTGTTGTTTAGTCAGCTTAGTCAAACCATCATCTAAATATTTATGTGTATGCCTGTGAACAAATGATAGAACCTAGTGAAGCCTCTCTTTCAAATGAATGGTGTTATGAGTGCAGACACTTGTAGCTGTCCAAGGTGCTGAGAATAAATAATGATTGAATGTTGATCCTCAAGCAAGATATGTATGCTACATCCTGTAATGGTCAGGGAACACTGTGAAAGAACATAAGAGCTGAAAGATTGGGAGAAGAGCTGCCAAATGCTTCATCTGGTCATGATATCAATATTGACATCTTAAATCCCCATCAATTGAGGTTGTACAAAAATAAATGTGCAAACAATCAAGCACACATCGGGGAGGAATTTCAAGGCCTGTTCATCCATGCTGAAATGGCTATTGATAGGTTGTGGAAGAGAGAAGGAGGAATTATTCTCATTCCAGCATCCACTGGTGAGACTATTAGGGTGTAGCAGGGAGTTCTAAATCCATGATCATACCAACATCCCTGTAAATGTAGTGGATCACAACACAAAAACTAAATGACATGAACATGAGCAGGGAACTGTTATGGAGGAAAAGAATTGACAGAGGTAAGAGGGTGATAGAGGGTGCAAGGGTTAGCGTAATGATATTGTATTATAGACATGTATAAAACTGTCAGTGAACAAAGTTAATAATAATAAGAGCATTCAACATGTGTTTGTCCAATGCTATGCATGCATTTTAACATCTAGTGCCATTATTTTGATTACTTGAAGAAATGATAACCATGTAAATATTTTCTCTTCTTGATAAAGTTGCCTTTTTCTCTCCTAGTGGATTCTCAAATACTTCTTCTCTACATGTGTTGCTTTCAGGAATTCAGTGCAAGTATCATTTCTGTATTCACTTTGACATTTCATCACAAGTTAATTACACAGTAAAATGAAAGTAAGGATGAGGAAGCTTTATAAAGCCAAACTGCATATTAATATTTCTAGAAATTATTGTTCAAACAATCATGTAGGCTTTCAAATGTCCTACAAAGACACCTATGCAAAAATTGAACATAGGGGCAGTCTACCCTGAAAATGTCAATTGAACAGACTTTGGAGAGTCAGGTTGCCCACACTTTCTCTGCCACCAGATAGAGCTAGTCTTGGTTCCACATCCAGTGGCCAGCTTAGTCTGACAACTACTACCTTTACATAAGCTAATCTCTAAGTTTTTGCCTGGACTGACCTCCGTGCAAACACCCCAGGTTCCTTCCACACAGATCTTTAGGACCTACCTCAGTTGAGTTTCCCTCACATCCCCACGCATGCCTTTTCCTCAGCCTTCCAGGCAAGCCTTGGTCCCACTTGCAGTAAAGAATTCAAGAAAGAAATAATAAATTCTGGAACTAAGTGAATATGAAAAGACAACACAACAAAACCTCTGAGACATGTTGAAAGCCGCCATATGAGGGAAAACCATAGCTCTTTAATGCTTGCATTAAAAATGTTTTTAAAAGAAAAAGTAAATGATTTGATAATGCAACTCAAAAACTTGGAAAAACAGGAACAAATCAAATATAAACTCAACTAATGGTGAGAAATAATGAAAATCAGAGCAGAAATAAATGAAATAGAAACAAACAAAATACAAAAAAATCAACTAATATAACAGCTGGGTTTTTTTTTTGAACAGATAAACAAGTTTGACACACCCTTGCTCCAAATAAATAAAACAAAGAAGGACGCATATTCATAAAAATCAAAGGTGAACAGAGAAACATTGCAATAGGTACCAAATAAATTCAGAGTATTTTAACAGACTATTTTTAAAATCTGTGTTCCTTTTACTTGAAACACAAAAAAGGATTAATCTCTAGATTCAGAAAAACCACCAAAATTAAACCAAGAAGAATCAACAAACCAAAAAGACCCACAACAAAGGAGGAGACTGAGATAGTAATAAAGGCTTACAGCCAAAATTAAAGGTCATGGCCAAATAGAGTGACAGCAGATTCCGACCAGACAGTCAGAGAAGCCAGTATTCATTTCCTTTTAAATTTTTTTATTTAAGTAATTTATTCAGATTACATCTCAGTTGTTATCCCCTCACTTGTATCTTCCCATTCCCCCTCCCTCTCTCTTTCACCCTATTACCCTTCCCTAGGTCTGTGACAGAAGGGACCTCATCCCTTCACTATAAGATCACAGCCTATCAGGTCTCTTCCTGGTAGCCTGATTACTCTTCCTCTGAATGTCACCATATCTCCCCACAAAGGGAAAGTGGTCAAATAGGGGGCACAGAGTCCATGTCCAAGTCCCTGCTCTCCACACAATTGTGGAGAAAGTGGTGTCCATTGGCTAGATCTGGATAGGGGTTCTAGGTTTACTGCATGTATTGTCCTTTGTTGATACAGTAGTTTGAGCTGACCTAACTGGGTCCAGATCCAACAGCCTTAATGGTCTTCTTGTAGGTTCCTAGGACCCTCTGGATCCTTTTATTTCCCCATTCTTCCTTACCTTTCTCACCTAGCATCCCAATAGGAAGTCCCAGTATCTATCCCAATCTCTGGCTAAGTGAAGACTTTCAGGAGACATCTCTGTTAAGCTAGTGTCCAATTATAAGTGAGTATATACCATGTGTATGCTTCTGGGTCTAGGTTAACTCACTCAGAATAATCATCACTAGTTTCATCTATTTGCCTGCAAATTTCAGGATTTGTTTATTTTTAATAGTTGAGTAGTATTCCATAATGTAAATGTACCACAGTTTCTTTATCCATTTTTTGACTGAGGGACATCTAGGTTGTTTACAGGGTCTGGCTATTACGAATAAGGCTGCTATGAACATGGGTGAGCATATGTCCTAGTTGTGTGGTTGGGTATTTTTTGGGTATATTCCAAGGAGTGGAATATCTGAGTCTTGAGGTAGCCCTATTCCTAGTTTTCTGAGAAAGTGCCAGATTGATTTTCAAAGTGGTTGTACAAGTTTGCACTACCACCAGCAATTAAGGAGTGTTCCCCTTTCTCCACATCCTTGCCAGCATGTGCTGTCACTTGTGTTTTTTATCTTACCCATTCTGATGGGTATAAGATGGACTCTCAGAGTCGTTTTCATTTGCATTTCTCTGATGACTAAAGGCATTGAGCATTGCTTTAGGTGTTTCTCAGCATTTGATATTCATCTGACAAAATATATAATATCCAAAATATATAAGGAGCTCAAGAAATTAAACACCACAAAGCCAAATAACTCAATTAAGAAATGAGGCTCATAACTAAACAAAAGCCAGCAGTTCATAAACTTTTCAAAAATACTGAAAGAGATGGAGCCCTTCTGAACTCCTTCAATGAAGCCTGTATCACTCTCGTACACAACCAGACAAAGACACAGCACCAGAAAAAGAAGGGAGGGAAGGAAGGAAGGAAGGAAAGAAGGAAGAGTAGACCAATAGCCCTGATGAACATATACCTCAAAATACTTAGTAAAATACTTGAAAATAGAATACAGATATACATCAAAAAGACTATACACCATTGTTAAGTTGTCTATATTCATAAAATTCAGGAATACACAGGTCAATAAACATAATAAACTCCAAAATGGACTTGAAAAAAAAGTCATAAGATTATCTCAGTAGATGCAGGAAAATCCTTTGACAAAATCCAACCTGCCTTCATTTAGAGAATGTAGGGCTAGAGGGAAAAATACCACAACACAATAAAATCTGTATATGAGAAACCCACAGCCAATATAATTCTTAAATGGCTACAGCTTGAAGAAGACCCACTGATAGATACCAAATTAATTTGCACAAATAAAAACATTTTCTATGTAGCAACAAACAATATACAAAGAATGAGATCGTGGTCAAACTTCCACTCTTAATAACCTTAAGTAAAAGAAAATATAAATCTAGGAATAAGTCTAACCCAGAAAGTGAAGGACCTCTATAATGAAATGTTACACCTCTGAAGAAAGATATATAGACATCAGAAAGTAGAATGACATCATATGCTCATGGGTTGGTATAATTAACATTATTAAAATAACCATTTTACCAAAATGTATTCATACATTCAATATAATACAATCACAATAAAAATCCCCACGTTATCTTCCCATAAATAAAAAAAATTATCCTAAATTGTACGGAAATACACACACACAAATACACACAGACACACACACACACAGACACACACAGACACACACCACACCACCACCACCACCACCACCAACACCACCACCAACAACAACAACAAACATAGAAACAAAAACCCAAACCAAAGAAAACCAAAGCAAACTAACCAGCCAACCAAACAATGGAATAGCAAACAAATCCTGAATAAAAAAAGAACAATGGTAGAATGATCAGCTTCCCAGAACTTAAGATATATTTTGGAGCCACAGTAATAAAAAACAAAGTAATAGTGACACGAAACTATATGTATAGACTAATGGGCACAAAATTGAAGACCCAAATGTGAGTACATGTAATTTGAGTTACTTAATATTTGACAAAGAAGTAAAAATTATAAGCTGCACAAAAGAAAGTAACTTCATAAGATTGTCTTGCAAAAACTGGATGTCCACACTAAGAAGAATAAAATTAAACCTGTATCTATCATTTTGGAAACTCATACTAAAATGTATCAAAGACCCAAAACCTGAGAGCTGCAACATCGAAACTGCCAGAAGAAAATACAAGCAGTACCCCTACATGACACAGGCATAAGAAACACCATCCTGTGCAGGAAGCCTGCAGAAACTGATGCACCAATCAAAGATAATGCATGGAGAGAACCTAGACTAGACCCCCCTGTTAGCCAATAGGAAGATCTGTCTCATGTGAGTCCCCTAGTAAGGGAAGCAGGAGCTATCTCTGACATGGACTCTGGTGCCTGCTGAGTGGCCTTGTCTGGCCACAGAGGAAGAGGATGCAGGCAATCCTAAAGAGATCTGATAGGCTGCAGTCAAATGGTACGGGAGGAGGCTCCCCCTTCAGTGGACTAGGGAAGGGGGATGAGGAAGGGGAAGGGAGAGGGAAATAGGAGGAAAAAGGGAGAGGGTTACTATGGGATGTAATGTGAATAAATTATAAAAAATAAAAATAAAGGAAATAATTTTTGAAAATGAAAATAAATTAAAATGACATCATTGTGAAAAAAATAAACAAAGATGTAAAAGAAAGAAAGAAATCATTTCCCGAATAGGACTCCATTTCCCCAAGATTGAAGACCAACAATTGACAAATAGAACTTCATAAAACTTAGAAGTTTCTACACAGCTAGAAAAAAAAAAATCAACTGGGTGAAAAAGACCACGGAAGGAGGGAGAATCTTTGCCTGCTGTGCTTCTGACAGAGGGTTAATATCCAGACTATATAAAGAACTAAAAAACAAAACAACCAAAATAAATTTTAAAAGTCTATACAAGCATGACCCATTGACAGTTGTGCATAGAACCTGAAAAGAGAGTTCTCAAAAGAATTTTTAAAAATTGTTAAGAAATATTTTTAATGTTCATTGTTACTAGTCTTTAGGGAAATACAAATTTTACAAAATCAGCTATGTGAACCAGCTACATCAGCTATATCAGCATATACCCAGTGGATCTGACATCCTACACCATGGGGACTTGCTTGGGCATGCTTATATTTGCTCTATTCATAGTATCTAGGAAATGGAGACACCTAAATGTCATTCAGCTGACACATGGACAATGAAGGTGTCGTACATATATACTATGGGATACTATTCACCTTTAAAGAAAAATGAAATCACTAACTTTCAATGTAAACGGGGAAAGCTGAAACGATCATATTTAGTGAGGTAATCCAGGCACAAAACCACAAACATCACATACTATCTCACTGGAACCTCCTAGTCCCAGATCCTCAGATGTGAGTACATAAGCTGGAGTAACTGCAGAAACCAGGAAAGCAAAACAGGAACATTTGGCAAGATGGGAGCTGAAGAGAAATATAGAGGGGATAAGAGAGTCTATGGGTCTGATCAGAGAAATAGGGAAGGGGAAGGATCTTTAGAAAGGAAGAAATGAAGAAGAAAGAAGGAAAAAGGTAAAGGGGAATAGCAGAATATAAGTGATCTGATCAGGGTAAACGGGAAAATGGGAACTCTTTAGGAAGGATGAATCTAGTTAAATACAAAAGTAGGAGAGAGGGAGACTAATAACAATAAGGACCTTTGGAAAATATTAATGAATCATACTACTATTATCTTAGAAACCGTAATACATGCAAGTCTGTGTGTGTATGTATATATATAAACTTTAATGAACTTTTCTTCTCTGGGATGGCAGTGCTCCCTCCAGGAACCAAAAGGCCACCTAACAAAATCCCCAATACTAGACATGAGAAGCCATCTTAGGAGTTAGAGGTGTCCAAGAAACTCCCAAAGCATGCAGCCTGTTGCTCTCACCCTCGATTGCCTTGCAGAGGTGTAAGGTAAGTCCTCATTGCTGAACACACCATGTCCTTCAAAACAGAGCCTAAAAGCCAGAGATCTAGAAATGACCCGAATGAATGCCTTCGCCCTGAGGACTAGCTTTTATGGTGAGGAAAGACACCATGCAAGCTTCCAAAGGAGGGTGGCACCCAACCATCTTGCTCAGCTATAATGGCTATGAGTGACATCAGTGACCAGCTTATATGGTCAATGATAAACGGCCAGCGTGGTATAATCACCCTAAAGGTGCAGTAGTGGCATTCATACCTTGGTGATAACCAACATACCTCTAATTGGACTTTAGACCTGAACAGCAAGATAGAAACAGTGCTTGGTACTAGAAATGTAGCCAACCATTCAGTGCTCTGAAGTCATGGATATTGGAAGAGAACCTACAACCACTAATTTACAAAGCCAGCATAATTTCTAACAACAATTTAAACATTTGTCCTAATACACACAGATAAATATATTATTCACCCCTCATCAAGGACACTACTCTTTGCTACAGTCTTGACAGACAGCACTACAGAAAACCACAATGAGTCAAAACACAGTCCCAATGGGTGCATCTACAAAATACTCTTACACCTAAAGCTCAGGGAACATTGTGGATTTGGGGCAGAAAGATTGTTAAGAGGCACAAGATCAAGGAGTTTTCTGTGAGATTGTCTCCTAATAATAACAGAAGCCACATGACTACCTAAAATGAGCTTTAAAGACATGAAAATAGACATGCTGAAATCGATGGGGGAAAGTCAATGAGGCCTCCACCCTACCAAAAAACTGCAGGCAACTAAGGAATGTTCAGAGGGAGAAACATGGTCTCTCCTATGGAAGAACACATCAAATATCAAATAGTCAGTTCTGGAAACATACATATTAGCACATTATACAGACTAAGCAGGTTATTTTAAGAATATATATTATACATATACACGTGTAATTATAATAATGAAAAAAGAGACCACAAACTTGATAGAGAGCAAACGTGGGTATGTGAGAGGATTTGGAGGGAGGAAAAGGAAGAGAATAATGTTGTAACTATATTCTAATCTCAAAAGTAAAAATAAAAACTTTTTAAAGGCTGAGGCCAAATGGGACTCATTTCCTACTGTGATGCATCTCATTTTTCCTTGTGGAAAAGACATTATATGGTAGCAACTGTTTATTTCTTTTGATGTGTCTTCAAAAACTTCAGATTTACTATATTCTTTTAAAAATGGGAATAGAATTACACCACTTTCTGCCAGATATCCTCCTTTGAACCCTCCCAAGCTACTTTCTCTCAAGTCCCTCTGTTATCCCCCTTGCACACTGACTCTCAATTTGACATCCTCTTTTCCTTATGATTGTTACATATATGTATGTACACTTACTCATAAGCATTTATGACCATGGAAGAAGACAATCTTCCTGCTCGGGATAAATCTAACTTTGTGGTGGAGAGTTTGCCTAACAAGTATGAGGTCGTAGGTTCAAGTCCAAGAAACCTCCAGCACAGCCGACCTACACACAGAGAGAAACAGTGCTTATATCTTATTGTAGAGGTCTAGGTAGAGTCTAAGCCACTGATATCTTAAGATAAAGGTTTTTTTTTTCCTGGTTCATTCTGACTGCCTGAACTAGAATTCATATGAGTTGGTTCTGTGCTTGCATAACTTAGCTCATATAATCAAGTCAGTAACTTGAATATGACAAATGTATTGGAATGAAGCAATATATCCTAGAATAATCTAGGTCTGATACCTTCCTTATATCTACGGCTCTATTAATTGAATCTATATTTGGAATCACAACTGTAAAGTTTTGAGAAGTCTTCAGATTGTTGACCCTGGTGTTGACTCTAACAGACTCCAGTGGATGGTCAGTTCTATTTTATCAATTGTTTTAGAAAATGATACTCTATGTATACAGTGGTGAATGTTATTTAACAACATTCCTAGGTGATGAGAACATTTTACTGTATATAGTCCTGAAAAAAAAAGAAAACTTACACACACACACACACACACACACACACACACACACACACACACATATCTTGGGTAGATCCCATAACACAAATGCTATATTTATCTTTTTCATATGTTTATTTTAGTTTTTTACATATACATTTATATTATTACATATATATGCAATAGATTACCTATAGCAAGAAGAACCATGAAACAATCAAGAATTATATAAATGTTACATTCTTAGTGTTTTGGCTCTTTGTATTTGACAGTCTTGAAGAAGACATTTTTCCTATTTGGTACATCTAAATTTCTGAATGTAAATCATTCTCCATCACATATTCTCGTTATCAACTTAGAACACCTATCTAGACCTAAAAACATCTTAACCTCTAAACAATTAAGCTTCATTGTAAAACTATGCTACCTGGTCTTCAACTCTCTCAGAGACTTGAGAAGGAACATCATTGACAATGAGACAGGTTAACACATGGAAACACCCAGCCTATCTCAAAGATGATGATGAGCCTAAAAGAGCCTCCTTATGGAGATGGCTTCAAATGTAGCAAACTAGCCACTGGAAGGTCCTCATTTCTACCACTGACAAAATTCTGCCTAAAAAAAGGGCAAGCTTGGATGCAGGCAGAGTCAACAGCCAAACTCTGCCAAGACAGGAGAAGCAAGTCCTCAATACTTCCTGCCTCACAAATATGTCTGTCAGATATATTGGGCCAGAAGGCTGAAGAAGATGTTCCAATAATGTAGAGAGTTTTGTGTGACTATTCAGGTACAAATGTTATATTTAAAAGGATATTTGGGTGCTGCCTATAAATTGCAAAGATACCTATACATCAGCCACAAGGAAAAATCAAATATTTTCCTACTGATACATTGCAACAGATGTTGGTCAAGCCAAATGCCATATTGTTGTGAAATATGCTTTAATGGAAGGAACAGTAAAAATATGCATGCATTACATTTCTAAAGCCTATACCAATGACAAAGAGTGTGTAAGACAGTTTGTAAACATATCAACAATGTTTCAATTTCTAACAGATGGAAAAAATAGAGTTGCACTAAGTTCAATTTTAATTATGAGATTTTTGAGAAGTCGAAGGTTGGAATTCATATAAGAGCAATTGGCTGCTGCTAAAGATTAAAGGACCAGGTGTGTATTCAAGGTCTTCCTAAAAGGGTCTTCTGGAAGGTCTCTACATGGGCAGCTTTGTGGGTTATCATTGGACATTACATAATGAACAAATTTGTCCTTTTGTTGACTATATATATGTACATATATGTATGTATATATTTAGTGTGTGTGTGTGTTTCTGTGTATGTGTGTGTGTGTAACAAAACTAATTAGAGAAAATAGACTTACTGACCAATATAAAAAACAAACTTGGTGTTTGGGGAAAGTTTTGGATTATTTAATTTTTATTCAGTTATTTATTTCACTTTGTGCCATTTTTATTTATGTAAGTACTATTATTCTACTAAAGGAACATAGCAATAAAATAACGCTTGGAGTAGGGTGGTAGTCACTTTTCCCATTCATGGAACCACAGGTGATACATAAAGCCCCATTCAAGCTTCTTCTTGCTGTAGATGGAAATTAACACAGAGACCCACAACTGGACAATGCGCAGAGTGAAAGACTATGGGACTCTGGAACACTCAACCCTAAACCAGATGTCTTCATCAAACTCCTCCCCTCAACATTTGGGGAGCTATGTGGAAGAAGAGGCAGAGAGACTATAACAGCCAGAGGGAGTAGGCAACACCAAGGGTGTATTTTCCAGATACAATAGGATGGATACACACACGATCTCACAAAAACTGTGAGCAAGGAGCAAGACTTGTACATTTCCAAGCTGGACAGCATCTCAGCACTGAGAAATCAAAGTGGAAAGAAGGCCCAACTTCTAGTCAAGAAGCCGTTTGCAATTGATACCTACTAGGCAAGGGAAAGTTAGTTTTCTCTAATGGAGTGTCAGTGGGTATATGAACCATATTCCAGGGCAATGCTAAAGCCTGGGAGTATGACAAAACACACACTGTCTCTCCCTCCCTCCCTCCCTCCCTCCCTCCCTCCCTCCCTCTCTCTCTCTCTCTCTCTCTCTCTCTCTCTCTCTCTCTCTCTCTCTCTCTCTCTCTGTGTGTGTGTGTGTGTGTGTGTGTGTGTGTCACTCCCTGACTCCCACCATGTGTGAGTGTATGTGCTTTGGTAATTTTTTGTCTTAATGATTTTTTCATTTGTCTATTTTCATTTCCATCTTTTCCTTGTTTGTTGTTTTCCTGTTGAGAGAGGGAGAGAAAACATGACGTGGGCTGGATAGGGCGGTGGAGATAATCTGGGTGGAATTAGAGGAGAGCAAAAATATTATCAAAATATGCATTTAAAAAACTTCCCTTCTTCAGATTAATACCCTCAAAATAAAAGTATCCTTGTGATAAATGCCTTTTTAAATTTGTATTTTAAGGAGAAATAAAAATAATAAAGTAAAGCAGGTTCCATATATCCTATCCTTGGTCCCCTCTGGTACATATGCCCTTAGAAATGGAGGGGCCTGTTCATTCAAAGAGTTCTCCAGACAGCTAGTGGAGCCCATGGTCCAAAGTGTTGCTGCTTTAGCAAATAAGCCTGATATGTTCTCGTGCCGTCTTCATTGTTTGTTCTTGATGCTCAGAATGAGTGTGCAATTGAACCATTGTGCTGTTTAAGGCAAGAATTGAGAATATTGCAAGCCAAAGATGAGCCACCTCAGGAACTCTGGGCATATCCCAGGGAAGAGGGAGACATCGAGATCTCTGTTGCATCTCTTTTACTCCAAAGAAAAGAGTCTCTTAAGGATGCACAGCATACTCACCCATTAAAGGGTACGAATACAGGACCAAAGACATGAAAATGAATGAAAGAAACATCCCATTACTCTCAAGGAGTTCAATGTAATCACAGAAACTAACCTAAATTAATTATAAAACACTAGTAGAACGCCACACCATAGCTGCTAAGACTCATGGAGGATCACATATTCATCAGAACTAAGCCTGCACCTTAGCAGGTCCCAGGGCATCTCACATCAGGCAAAGCACTGAGCATCCCAAGTCTTAGCATTTTCACAAGTGAAATCTTATACAATGATTACAGTTGTATTCAAGATTAAAATGAGCATGTGATTGTTAAGTAAGGCTGACACACAGTTCCTTCTTACCCCATGGAAATAGTCATAATTACTAATGTGCAAAATGATTTATACAGTGCAGTCTTGATTTACAGATACTTGTGAAGGAACTGATGGTAAGTTGAGAAGCCTAGAGATGGTTAACATTTATACAGAACCATTCCTCTAGGTCTCAGGAAGAGAAGAGAGTGGCTTGGGTATTATTCCATACTCACGGGAAGTCTGTGTGTACATCCACACTGCTCTATCAGCTGAGTTATCATACAACTTAATGGCTGATATTTGTATTTACCTGATTCCAAATTGCACTCATCACTTAATAAACAGACCTCTTCTGCAATCCCATTATTTAAAATGCCACCAAAATGTCACTACTAAATAATCTTCCCAGCTCTGAATCTAAGGGATATGGAACAAGTGAGAAAAACAAGGAAGGATTAATATATGTTAAATCAGGAGAGAAGATTGCAGGGCCTTGAGTTTGGGCTGCAATCTCCCTTGTATGCGTAATCATCTTACAGAACTATTCTGTTACATCTAGTTTCCCCAAAAGGTATGAAAATAGAAAGAAAAAAGAAATAAGAGAAAGAAAGAAAGAGAGAGAGAGAGAGAGAGAGAGAGAGAGAGAGGAGACTCTATAAGGATAGCTCAGCTGTTTTTATTTCTCTAATTTTCCGTTGAAAAATACTCAGCTCAGAAAATTGTGCACACATGGTAGCCTGCTCTTAAATCCAATTTCATCCAGCAATGACAGTTTCTTCTGTTTTAAGAAAAAGAGAGCATGCTGCACAGTATAAATATTGAGGCCACATGCTGTCCCCTGCTGTCATCCAGGAGTTAATTTGTTCACAGCTCACCTATTTGCAGCATCTGATTGCCTCAATTACCAGCTCACAGTGACCCCTGATCAGGGATGTTCTCCATTAACTTCTGTCTGAAGTAACTTGCTAGGAGGCCCCTCCCTCCCATCAATCAGGATGAGTTAGCTCTCTTCAAAAGCATTCCTGCAGCGAGAACTCATTCAAGTGTCAAAGCAGGCTTTTAATTGCAAACTTAATTTTCATTCTGGTTGACTGGAAACATCCGAGCATTAAATTTGATTCCCCTGTGTTACTAAAATGTAAAAGTCGATAATGCTCTATAAATTATAGAGAAGTCCCCATATGAGGGGTGAGACAGGACACACTAGATTGCTCTCTAGTCAGTCAGAACAGATTCTAGGAAGGAATCAAGGTGTATGACAGGGCCGGGCACCGGGGGATCCCTGTAAGGAAAGTAGATGATACAAGTCCTAGAACCATCTCTGTCCTCCATGGGTGGGAAGGAAAACTCACATTCTAAGATGGAAAGAGCATAGCAGATAAACTAGTGTATAGAAAAGAAAAGCCACACCAGTGGCCACATTCTTGATGTGAATAATCCCAGGAGGCTTTTATCTATGTGAAAAACAAACAATCATGCAAGCAAACAAAACAAGATACAGAAGATTTAAACTTAAACCATCTTTCCTAGGAGAGGTAGGCATACAGACTAAAATGGGTCTGGGGAAATACTTGAAGAACAAAAGACAGACATGTGCTCCTCCAAAGAGGCAAGCCCCTCGTTCAGAGACAAGAAGGAAGCTATGCCAACCAACCTCACTTCATTCTGTCCTGGTCCACGCCTACCTTCATAACCTGACCTCTTACCCAGGCCTGCAGCCATAGCAAGCATCAGTGTAATTCAAGATGTCAGGGAAAGTCCGTAGTTCAGAACTCTGTTCCCAGGGACACTGAACTGTGGCCACCTCATCAATGGCTCTCAAAAGCAACCATTTTAAATACAAGCAAATAAGATGCTGCGAATAACCTGCCCACTTTTGTTTTTCCAGAATGTGAAGTTCTCTTTGCCTTCCTTGCCTGGCAGTCTGAAGGTCTCTTTCCCCCTTTCCAATTAACCACTAACCGACACCATTTGTTTGCCTATCTGTAGTGACAACTTTCTGGGCTGAGAGCTGAGCAGTTTGTTCCTGGTGCTGGCCGTGTGATTCTGGGCAAATGACATCATTGTTTGTCTCTGGATCCTTAGCAAGAAGCACGGAGGGTTCTGGTGATGTGCTTGGGGGTGGTGACTGCATGCAGAGTACTTGAATGGCGTACAGCATCTGAGCAATGCAGCCATATTTAGCCTGTAACCTGATAGTCCATGTGTGTCATGTGTATGTGTGTGTGTTTGCATGTATGTTTATGTATTGTACATGTGTGTGTGCTTCTGTGTGTACATATGTGTGCATATGCGTGTGTACAAGTGTGTGTGTGCGCCAGTGAAGTGTGTGTAGGTGCACATGTGTGTAGAGGTCAGAGGACAACCTCAGGTGATTTTCCTCTTTAGGGACTGCCCTCATTCTAAGGCAGTCTCCCATCAGGACTTGGAACTCATTGCTTAGGGTAAGCTGGCTGGCCACCAACCTCCCCAGGGATCTGCCTGTCTCTGCCTCCCCAGCCCTGCGATTACAAACACTCACCGTGACAACCAGCTTTCCATGTGGGTGCTGTGGAACTAGACTCGGGTCCTTAGGCTTATACAATAAGCACTGGGCTCTTTCCCTAGCCCCTACTAGTCCTCGTTTTTTAAGGCTCACGTAAAAGTGGTTGCCTAGCCAAGCATTCTCTTGCCCCCCACTACCTATGCTTGGTGTTGCTGATACAAAAATCTTGAAAGAATCATCAAGAGAGCAAGGCATGTTCAGAAGCACCTGTGACTTTAGCTTTCCCCTACTGGGATTCCTAGAGAGGATCATTGAGCTCCAGGCTCCTCACAAATGTACAGCGAAATGTTGATTCTAGGATTAAAATGCGTTTGTGGATCCCACCCTCCCTCCCTTGCTTCTACTATCCCTTTCTTCTTTCTTTTTATAAAATTTATTTATTCTTTGACCATCTGTTGGCCTTACTCATCCACCTAACTGCCTTTATCTTCTTTCCATTCATATTAAAAAAAAAAAAAAAGCAAAAACTCTCCTCCCACCATGCCATGTTCATGTCTTTTGTTTTGTTTTTGTTTGTTTTGAGATGTACTGACTTTAATCAGAGCTTTGAGGCCAATTACCTATTTCTCACCCTCCCCCCCATCTATCCTCCCTCCCTCGCTCCTCCCTTCCCTCCTTCCCTCTTCCCTTCCCCCTCTCTTTCTTCCTTCCTTTCTCCATTTCTCCTCTACTCCCTCCTTTCTCATACCTTTATAAATGGATATAAACAAGGCATGTGTTTCTTTAAACAAATCCCATATGTGGTGATGGTCTGGGGGAAACCTGGGAATTCAGAGACGACAAAGAGTTCTCACAGAGGAGTTTTTCCACGGTTTTGTGGCTCCTACTGTCCCCCAGCTACACACAGGTACTTACAGGGGTCTTGCTCTTTCAGCACACTGTGCCACATCCAGTCCTTGCTTTGTCACTCCTCAGAGAAATCATTGCCTCTTCAGTGACAACGTGGCCCTTATTGTATCTTAATCATGAGGACCGACAGGAGTTCTCCAGGGCATCAAGTCCCAGGTCCCTCAGCCTATACCAGCTTTAGACTAGACTTCATTTCACACCGTCACCCTGCATGCTGCATGACACCCTCCAGCTCCAGAGGAAACATTACTTTATTTGAATAATTTTCATATTTGTGTTGACTGTAGCTGATAATTTTGTAAGGCAAGCTGAGTTTAAAGACTGGCGATATGCTTCTGTTGTGTCATGTTTACAGATTCCATTTGAGCGAAGCTGACATTTCTAAAGTTTCAAGGAAAAACTCGCTAGACTTTTTCTAAGAAACCAATTATGATAAACAATAAATGTTCCTGTTACAAACAGTTCACACTTCAGGTACACATAAATTCTTCCTACCCTTATAAATGGGTATAAACAAGGCATGTGTTTCTCTAAACAATTCCCATATGTGATGATGGTTTGGAGAAAAACTGTGAATTCAGAGAGCACAGATAGTTTTAACAGAGGAGTTTTCAAGGGTTTTGTGGCTTCTCCTATTCCCCACACCTACATGCATGCACTTACAGGGATCTGTAGGCAAAAAGGATCAAGCCATGGGCAGATCTAACTGTATTTTGAGTAGAGTGTCACACACATTGATTTACCAACAAAAAACAAAACAAAACAAAAAACAAAAAATCAAGACAAACAAACAAACAAAAAAAACCAAATTATTTTTATAATGTTTATGATCAGCAACTATTTTCTTTCACATCATGATATCAAGCCCTGCTCCAGTGCTGATAGGAATTGGGTAAAAGGTCTCAGGAAATCCTGCTCTGGATGAAACTGGGATGTTCAGAGTACAGTGGCAGCAAGGGTCGCTGCATCCTGTGTGGTACAACCGTGCTCTGCACATTTAGACTCCTTAACAGTCAAGTGGGGGCCCAGCCTTAGTAATGACCTGTAGGTCACATCACCAAACTAGCCTTCAGCCTCTCTTTCTGCAAAGGGAGAAGGTTATACTATATTATTTTAAGGAGTCTTTTGAACATTGAGATATATGGTCTCTTGGGTTAAATGGCTTTTTAAAGAGTCTTCTGTTAGGAATTAGTATACAATGTTTAACTCTGAGAGAAACACAAACGTTCCTATTTCTACTGTTATAGTATAAGACCTTTGCTTTACAACAGGAAACGGTCACCAATTGGTGAGGGTCAGACTTCCCATTCAAAGAACTGTAAACTCCATTGGAGCAGGGTGCCGCGCTTTCATTTCTCTCTAACTTTCTTCACCATGTATGGTAGACAAGGACATGAAAGTACGAGAATATTCCCAAATAAGCCTACTGAGGATTTGACAAGGAAGAGATCGCCGTAGAATGTACAGGCAAAAGGTCAAAGAACAAAGAAGAGGAAGTGTTAGTTTGAGGAGACTTTCCATCAAGTTTGAGTGTGAATGGGTCGGTAAGAATGCAAAACTTAATTCAGAAGTTGGTGAGAAAAGGAAAAAAAGACAATGGATGGCAAATAAATGGCCTTGCTAGCTATACAGAGGAATGATGTGGTATGCAGAGTTTAAGCTGGTCACTAGTATCGATGTGGCACAGCATTGTTGGGGCAGGGAGGGACACAGGACAGGTCTAGATGGATGCCAGCAGTAAGAAAAACAAGACACGTCAAAACAAAAACTAAATATCATAAAGCCTTGCCTTTGGGGGTGTTCTGTTGAATGTTTTCTAGATAAGCTTTTTTTGTCATCTTCTTAGGAAGGACCCCAGAAGGAGCTGTTCACTATGCATGGCATGTTTTTGTACTTCACAAATGCCACTACCAAGAACTAATGGCATCAGCTGCCACCACGCTGTGACATTCCATTTGAGAAAATGACATGTTGTTACTAAGCAGTGAGGAATATTGACTTCTCCATGTGCTTCCTGCTTGCTCAATTGCTTTGGTTGCAGCAAAAAATACACATGTTAAACATGCAAAAAAAAAAGACACAGGTTTATCTCTGGTTTACAACAATGTGGAACTTGCTCTGCACCCTGGAAATAATCAAATTCCCTTACACTCTCCTTGATTCTGGACTTTAAAAAGGTTTTGTTGGTTTTCTTTATTCTTTTTAGTCTTCGTGGTAGAAATGTTCAAAATGTATGACAGTTCCTCAGATGAAGTAGAAGGCACGCTGTAGGAGGATGCCAACAGCCGGATGGCATCCCAGACTTAGTAACGATCACATGGTTTCCTTGGAGGTTGCATCACCAATCCTACCTTCAGCTTCTCCCTCTGTAAAGGGAGAATGCTGCACTGTATTATTTTAATCATTTATCTGCTGATTGATAATGTGTTATTCTTGGATATGAAAACATGGTTCAGTAAATAAGAGCACTTGCTGCTCTTGCAGAGGATCCAAGCTCAGTTTCCATCATCCACTGTCCTCTTCTGACTTCTATAGGCACTGGGCCCTCAGGTGGTACATATATACACATGCAGGTCAACACATATAGGCCAACACCTCTAGTCTTATAATAAAAATAAATATTAAAAAGACCACATCCCCTGGAGGAGGAGACCTGGTGGCACTCAGTGGAAGGATAGCAGGCTACCAAGAAGAGACTTGATACCCTATGAGCATATACAGGGAGGGGGAGGAGGTCCCCCTCAGTCACAGTCATAGGGGAGGGGAATAAGGGGAAAATGGGAGGGAGGGAAGAATGGGAGGATACAAGGAATTGGATAACCATTGAGATGTAACAAGAATAAATCAATAAAAAATAAAATAAATAAAAAATAAAAAGATATTATTGTCTTAACATAAATGATATTTTAAATTCAATATGTGTTTTTGTGTGTGTGTCCACTGTATATCACGTATTGCTCTAAACTTGAAGAATATGACAAGTGAAAAACAAAGCCCTTGTTCTCCTGGAACTTACCTTTTAGTAGATAGAGACAGATAAAAAAATAAAACAAATATACATACTGGACGCCGAAAGAGCTGCAATGACAAATTAAGCAGATTAAACAGAAGGATATGAGTGATTGTTAGACTGGCCATGGGTGGGAAGTAAAAGGCTCATTTATCTTGGGCAGTCAGGAACCCCCTCTGATAAAGTTACTTCATAGCAGACATTAGACTGAAATACGGAAGTAGAACTTGCAGGGACCCAGGGGAAGACTACCTAGGATAAAGAACAAGTGAAAAGATGCTAAGGCAAAGGTTGCTTGAAATAGAATTGGAGTCCTCATGTTCCCAGGCTGGGAGGGATATCCAGAAATTAGCCTGTTTCGAATGTCCCCTCACTTGCCTTCAGCTCATGCGATTGACTCAGCATAGACGTCAACATAATTCCAACAGATTTCAAACATTTCAGAAAAGGTCTATCTCCAAAACCACAGAGAGGCCTCAGTGAAACCTCAGAGCCTGGTGGCAGAAAGAATAGGCAATATGTTCTAAGACTATATATTAAGGTATAGTTGTCTCTTGAATAAGCCAGATCCTTTTCTCACTTAAGGAAAACATTATTCTGGGGTCTTGCTAAACATTTTCCTCAAAATAAAGAAATTAAAACTTAGACAATTATATTTGGAAGGAAGCAGAATCAAAGCCTGCCCTATGAAGGTGGGACTAGCTCTTGCCTAAATGAGCATTTGCAATTACAGCCTCAGAAATCACCTTGTAGATACTTAATAGTTTAGTAAGATTTTTAATGAGGCTCTTGGAACATGAGAAACCTCACTGTGTAAAACAGTCCCAAAAAACATTAGGCAGCTGTGTTGTGCCCTCAAACAAATCTCAAAGCCCACCTGTGCCTTGTGATATGAAGTATAGATTTAGCTGATTTCAGGATTTTTGTTATACTTGGCTCCAAATATTCTTGGGAAGATCTCAAATTCCTTTTGAAACACCCCACAAATAGGGTGGATGACTACCAGGGAGTGTAAAAAACTCAATATCTTCTAATTACATTGCTAATTCTCCCATATGGATTCCTATATTTACTACACTAATTCATTTATTTGACCTCTTCAGAGTTTATCAGCACTTCCATTAGGAATAGGATACAGAGAACACGTCCTCTTTGTTCTGGGGACACATTACTCTCTACTAAAGCCAGTACATAATCAAGTCAAGGGCAGTAGGAGACGAGGACAAGACTTGCAACCTAGTGGCTAGGAGGGGTTTAGAAAGAGGAGCCATAGCTACCACTAAATGTAATCAGAAAGACTTCTTGGAAGTGATTGTGTATTCTATTGTCCTTGACATGAGTCTATTCATGGAAGTGAGAGTGGTGGGGAGCTACTGTCTTATTGTCAGGACGGTAAGCAGGCTCAAATGACTAGAAAGTAGGCCATGCGCCTACACAGAGACCAGTACAAAGTCTGTGCTAAGGGGAGTCAGGAGAACCAGGAAATGCAGTCTTTCACATTGAAAGCATGAATACCATGGGCTTTGCACTAAGGCTGTTAAATTACTGTGTGATCTTTTAATCTTTTGCACAGATGAATTTAACGATAGTGAGGGAAAGTTAGAAGGATGCGGTAGAGAGCAGAAACAGAGACGGCTTCCTAAAAGAATCACTTTTTTTCCCATGGGGGAAAATGGCAGAGATGAAAAGCTAGCTCCAGAACAGGAATTTGGGTGAGAAATATATTTTTTTTTAAGTGGGGAAGCCACATAACTGTGGACAATGGACAGGGCAATGGTACTCAAAGAAAGAATAAGCAGGCTAGCAAGATGAGATTTGATAGCCTGTGACCACATAGTGGGGAGGAGGTCCTCCTCGGTCATAGACCTAGGGGAAGGGAATAGGATGAAAGAGGGAGGAAGGGAGGAATGGGAGGATACAAGTGATGGGATAACAGTTGAGTTGTAATCTGAATAAATTAATAAAATTAAAATTAAACAAACAAACAAGACTTTTTACCAAAAATAAAATAAAATAAATCAATAAATCAATAAAGGGAAGCCACAGAAGCTCTACAAAATGTTGAAGCAGATCCAGCTCTCCCAAGCCCCCACCCGTCAGCCACACCTTCAGGTTTCTATATGTTTACTCATTCATGTGATCTACAGTACAGACTATTTATAAAGCTTTTTCACTGAGATTTTTAGTCTAGATGATGCAAACATTAATGGAAGTAGAGCGTTGAAGTCACCTGCTGTTATTGTATCAAGAGCTATCTGTCTGTCCTTTGTTCACTAGTGTTTGTTTCATGAAGTTGGGAAGCCCAACATTCAGTTCATATATATTTACAACTGCTCTGCCTTCCTGATGAATTCTTTGATTTATTTATTTATTGTTGTGTTTGCTGCTGAAGCATGCTTCCTACAGTGTTTCATTTTCTCACAGATAATTCTAACATTTCTATTGTCTCAAAGTTGTCATCTATTTGCTGATTATCTTCCTTACTCAAATTATTTCTGATTCATGGTTAGAATGGTTTGCTATTGTGCATTTTAAATACTATGAGAAGGAGTTCCAGGTCTTTTAAAATTCCATTTTAGCTATTTTATTATCACAGTTGCTTTATCTGGAAGACGAGTGTGCCATAGCTCAATATTGTCAGTCTAGAATATATGGCCCTATTTTCTACTCATCCTCAGTTAAAAACAATGGGGAGGAGTTCATCCATCCTACTGGGTAGAGGTGGGATTTGATTTTTCATCTCTATATTAAACCTTTACTGACATCTCAGAAAGGGAGGACATATTCATTATTTCCCATGATGCTTCTACTGACAACAAGGCAGAAGTGGAGGTAGTCACATTACTTCTGGACAAAATGAAAGTGTGGGCTTTCCTCTGAGCCTTCTTGAATACTCTCCCTGCATGACAAAGGGGGGACTCTTCATTATCTACCAGCAGCTGAGCTGGGAAGAGCAGGACTTTATGGATAGGTCTTTGTCAGCATCCATTGCTGCTTCCCAGTTGTCAGAATCTCAAGGACCCCCATCTAATGCATACTCTTCTTATTCTGTGTATTCCAAATTCTCTGACTGGCCTCTCCTTTGCCTCTATTTTCCTTCTGATATATATATATACACACACACACACACACACACATATATATATGTGTGTATATATATATATATATATATATATATATATATATATATATATATATATCAGAATATATATTTCTTCAGGGTTTTAAGGTTTTTCTTAGGAGTAGTAGTAATGAATATTCTGTTTACCCAATTATTTTGAGTGTGGAAGTCCTCTTTTGATTGACTCAAATAAATGGAGATATAATGCACCTTCACAAATATTATGCGTTGTCACCTCTTCCTCCTTTCCTCCAAATCTGTCCTCCTAGCCTCAGCTCTGTATCAGGCCAGCTGCTGTGCCATCCCCTTCCTCTGCTGTCTCCAGGGAATCATACAGATCTTCTCCTCCACACTCCTTTCCTCCTGCCATTCCCATGATCACAGTCCCCAACTCCAGCAGGCAGGCAGGAAGCTCAGGCCGCTTGTGACATGGAAGCCGGTGGGTAAGGTTTAGACTCTCACTCCTTCTCTCGCCCTCATGTGCAATCCCCTAGTCTCCCCTCTAATTCTGTAGCAGACCACACGCTGCTGCCTCCCCTGCTCTCTACCCTCATCTCCAGCAGATCACGAAGATCTTCTCTTCCAACCTTCCTCTTTACTCATCCTGTTGGCCTAGACCCCCCCCCCCCAACCCCTCAGGCGTTCCCTGAGACTGTGAGATAAGCCTGCCAGAGAAACAAGTAGGCCAGGGAAGCCAGCCAGTAGAGAAGCTTCGGAATGCCACTGTCCCTCCTCTTCTCCATATCCTGTCTCATGCATGCCCAGCTATGTAGTTTCTCCTCACTCTCTGCCCTCATTCCCAAGGGACCTAGCAGTTCCGGGTGGAACAACCACTATACTCCCTCAAGTGGAACCCAATTCCCACCCCTGACACACTCCGGTTTGTGTCACTTCTAAATGCCTAGAGACACGTTTTACAGAGACCCCCCCCCACTGTGACAACACCTAAATGAATCATAGAATTTCCCACCAGACAGCACACAGCTGTAGCCCTCTGCTAAGAACCAAAGAGGGCAACAGAAACCAAGGGCAGAAACACCAGAGCCCAGGAGCTGACCACAGCAGGCCTTGAATATTGCAACACAGCTAAAGCACAAAAGAGATACATTAGAACAGCCTTTATAATGAGTTAAATGGGAAAATAATAAACCCCTTGAAGAAGTTCATGAAAACACAAGAAGTTGAAGGAAATGAACAAAACAGTTCAGTACCTGAAAGTAGAAAGAGAATCAATAATAAATATCCAAACTGAGGAAAATTAGAAAATAAAAAATTTAGGACCTCAAACAGGAACCCCAGAGGCAAACCTCAATAGCAGAATACAAGAGATGGGAGAAAGAATCTAAGGCTTTGAAGATACAATAGAAAAAAAAAAAAAGGATACCTCAGTCAAAGAAAATGTTAAAAAAAAAAAAACAAAACTGTTAGCACAAAACATCCAGGAAACCTGTGAAACTATGAAAAGATCAAACCTAAAAATAATAAAAAATAAAGGAAGGAAAAACAGGCAGTGGTGGTGCCTCTCTTTAATCACAGCACTTGGGAGGCAGAAGATGGAGGATTTCTGTGTGAGTTCAAGGCCAGTCTGGTCTACAAAGCAAATTCCAAGATAGCCAAGGCTGTCTCGAAACCCTGGCAACAAAAAAAGCCAAAAAAAAAAAAGAAAAAAAAAGAAAAAAAGAAAAGAAAATAGAGGTAGGAGGTTTTTTTTCAGCAAAACCACAGAAGAAAATCTCCATGACATAAAGGCGATGCCTATCAAGGTATAAGAAGCATAAAGAACATGGAATAGATTGGACCAGAAAAGAAATTCCCCTCAGCACATAATGATCAAACCACTAAATATGCAAACAGAGAAAGAATATTAAATCTACAAAAGAAAAAGATAAAGTAACATATAAAGGCAGACCTGTTAGAGAAAAGCCTGACTTCTCAGTAGATACTCTAAAAAGCCAGAAGAACCTGGATAGATGGCCTCAGATTCTGAGGCCACAGATGCCCAGACTGCTATACCTAGCAAAACATCATTGCTCTCAATTCCTTGAGAAAAAAACAAACTTACAGAGTGGATGCAAAAACAGAATCTATCCTTCCACTGCATCCAAGAAATACTTCTTAACATCCAGGATGGATATCACCTTAGGGAAAAAGGATGGAAAAAGATATCCCAAGCAAATGCCCCAAAGAAGAAGGTAGGTGTAGCCACTTTTCTATATGACAAAGTAGACTGCAAACCAAAACTAATCAGGAAGGGTAGGAAAGGTCACTACATACCTACCAGATGAAAATATCTACCAAGAGAATATTGCAATTCTGTGTACCAAACACAAAGTCACCCAACGTCATGAGAAAAGAAAAAGCAAAAAACAAAACAAACAAACAAAAAAACCAACCAAACAAAAACCCACTACTGTTGAGGCCTACTCCTTTTGGGTAGCATAACTATATATATTTTTTTATTTCAGGCCCATCCACCCCATCTATCTCAGCTCATTGCTGATGTAAAGAATCTCTATACAAAGTAAGGTTGGCCATAAAGCACACTTAGGTTCAATGAGAAACTCTGTGGCCTTGTTATTCCCAGAAATTCCCCAACCATAAATGCAGCTGCCCCAAGTGCCAGGTCACTTTCAAGGTCAGATAGAACTTTTTGTTAGCAAAATAACTTGAGTCGGAGCTGACCCCCCTGTTCTACCCTCCACCCCCTGTATGAGTTAAATGCAGTTTTCACCTTTAAATATGCAATACAACTTCCCCTCAGGGATGAAGTACAGGTCCAGAACTAGCCATCTCCCTGAGCTCAGAAAATAAAGCTTTAATTTTAAGCTTCTTCCATCTGAAGTGAATTTTCTCTGCTTCCACCCCGAACCCAACAACTACTCCAGCTAAATTAAATATTGAACCTCACACACTGATCTTGAGAGACATCAATACCCCATTCTCGCCAATAGACTAACATCCAAAAAAAAAAAAAAAAAGGTAACAGAGAAATGTTGGAGCTAACTGAAGTTATAAACCAAATGAACATAACTGATCCTTACAGAACATTTTCCCCAAACACAAAATAATTTTCCTTCTTCTCAGCACCTCATGGAACTTTCTCCCAAAGTGACCACATATTCAGGCACAAAACAACTCTCAACAGATACAAGAGAATTGAAACAACACACGACATCCCACATTCTATCTGAACATCGTGGATTAAATCTAGATACCAACATCAGAAACAACAGGAAGCTTACAAATCCATGGAAACTGAACAACTCTCTACTGCATGAAAAATGGATTAAACAGAAAAAAAGGAAGAAATGGAAGATCTTATAGAGTTGAATGAAAATGAATGCACAGCATACTCAAACTTACAGGACACAATAGTCAGCTCTAAGAGGCAGGGTTATAGCACTAAATGCCTACACTTAAAAGAAAGAAAAAACAGGGAAAGACCTCATACTAGGTACTACACAGCACACCTGAAATCTCTACAACAAAATGAAGAAATCACACCTGAAAAAAAAAATAGTCTGCAAAAAATAATCAATCTCAGGGCTGAAACCAATAAATGGAAATAAACAAACCAATATATGAGAATCAATGAAACAAAACTGACTTTTGAGAAAATTAATAAAATTAACAAACCCTTATCCAAATTAACCAGGCTAAATAAAGGGTGGGTAGAGAAAAATACAAATAACAAATTTGAAGAGGAAAATGAAGAAATAATAACAGAGACTGAGGAAATCCAGAGAATCATAAGGACATAATTTAAAAACCTGCACTCCACCAAATTAGAAAAAAAAACTAAAAGAAACAGCTCATTTTCTGTAAACAAACTACTTGCCTAAGTTAAATAAAAATCAAATAAGTAATTTCAACAGACCTGCAACCCCTAGTGGAATTGAAACAGACATTAAAAGTCTACCCACCAAAATTAACCAAGGGTAGATTGTTTTTAGCACAGAATTCTACCATCTTTTAAAAGAAGAGTTCATGCCAATACTTTTCAATTTATTCCATAAGATAGAAGCAGAAGGAACATTGCCCAATATGTATTAAGAGCCACAATTACCCCATACTCAAACCACATAAAGACTCGACAAAGAAAAAATTATAGACCAACTTCTCTTATCAATAATAGATGTATAAGTCCTCAATAAAATGCTTGCGAACAAAATCCAAGAACACATCAAGAATATCATCCACCATGATCAAGTTGGCTTCCACTCAGAGATGCAGGGAAAGTTCAACATAAGTAAATTGATAAATACAATCCTTCATATAAACAAACTGAAAGAAAAAATATAATCATCTCAGCAGATGTACAATTCATCACCTCTTCCTCATTAAAGTCCTGAAGAGATTAATAATACAAGGAACACACCTTAACATAATAAAGACAGTTTACAGGAAACCCATAGCAACTTCAAACTCAAAGCAATTCCACTAAAATCAGGAACAAGACAAAGTTTTTCACTCTCTCCATACCTATTCAACATGGTACTTGAAGTCTTAGCTATAGCAATAACTGAAGGAAATCAAAGGGTTAAAAATTTGAAAGGATAAAGTCAAAAAAATCTTTATTTGCATGTGCATTTGATTGTATACAAAAGTGGCCCTATAAATCCAATTGAAAACTCATACAGCTGATAAACATTCTCAGAAAAGTAGCTGGATAAAACAATTAACATACAAAAAAATCAGTAGCCTTCCTGTATGAAAATGACAAATGAACTGAGAAACAATCAGAAAACACCTTTCACATTAGCCTCAAATAATATAAAATATCTTGGGCTAGCTCTAAACAAGCAAGTAAAAGACTTGTATGATAAAAAACTTCAAATCTCTGAAAAAAGAAATCAAAGATGTCAGAAGATGGAAAGATCTCTCATAATCATGGATCTGTAGGATTAACATAGTAAAAATGGCCATCCTACCCAAAGCAATCTACAGATTCAGTGTAATCCTCATGAAAATTCCAACATAATTCTTCACAGAGCTCAAAAGAACAATTTTCAATTTCATCCGAAAACACAAAAACTTAGGATACCAAAACCAATCTTGATTAATAAAAGAACTACCTGAGGGATCACCATCCCTTACCTCAAACTGTATTACGGAGATATAGCGATTAAAACAACAAGGTATTGGTACCAAAACAGACACATTGATCAATGGCCCAGACATAAACTCACACACCTATCATCAACTAATTTTTTATAAGGAAGCCAGAAATACACACTGGAGAAAAGAAAGCATCCTCAACAAATTATGTTGGTCAAACTAGATGGATATGCTGAGAAAAATTCAACCAGTAAATCAAAGACCTCAACACAAAACCAAATATATACACTGAACCTGAGAGAAGAAGAAATGAAGAATAGCCTTGAACTCATTTGTACAGGAAAAATATTTTCTGAACAGAACATGGTTAGCACAGGCACTAATCCAACAGTTAACAAACCTGATCTCATGAAGATGAAAAGTTTCTGTATGTCAACAAAACAAAACAAAACAAAACAACTACCACCACCACCACTAACAACAAAAACAACAACAACAACATCACCCCTCATATTTTAAAACCTGCCATGTTAAGGGTTGGAAAATATTTTTACCAACCACTTATCTGATAGAGATAATATTCAAAATATATAAGGAACTCACAAAACTAGATAGAAAGAAAATAAATAACCAAATTAAAAGTGGGGTACAAATTTAAACAGAAAATTCTCAAAAAATGAAACTCTAATGGCTGAGAGAGAAACTCTTAAAGAAATATTCAACATAATTTTTTCTTTTTCTTTTTTCTTTTTTTCTGCTTTTGTTTCTGTCTTTCATTTTCTTTTCTTTGTTAAATTTTGGGGAAGTTGCTTTTTTTTTACTTATACCTTTATATAATTACACAAACATACAATAAACTACCTACAGCAAGGAGAACCACGAAACAATCAGGAATTATATAAATGTTACATTCATACTGTTCTGGCTATTTGTATTTGGCAGCCTTGAAGAAAACATCTTTCCTATCCTGGTCTAAAATTCTGAATGTAAATTATTATCTATCAAATTTCATCACTATCAACTTAAAACATCTATGTAGACCTAAAAACATCTTAACCCTTAGATAATTAAGCTTAATTATAAAACTACACTATCTGCCTCACAAATATATCTCTCAGATATAATGGGCCAAAAAACTGAAGACGATGCTCCAATGATATAGAGAGTTTTGGGTGGCGGTTCAGGCAGCAAACTGTCTCTGTCATCTTCTCATTTGGGAAGCTGCTAACCTTCCCTTCCTGTCTACTCAGGTAATTAATTTTATTCCTTCTCAAAGTCTCTGGTGGGGATGTTCAACATCATTAGTCATCAAGGAAAGACAAATCAAAACTACTTTTAGATGTCATCTTACACCTTTCAGAACAACTAAGATCAAAAACACAAGTGACAGCTCATGCCAGAGAGAATGTGGAACAAGGGGAACACTTCTCCCTTGCTGTAGGTAGTGTCCACTTGTAAAGAAAATATGAAAATCAGTGTAGTAGTTCCCCAGAAAGATGGAAATCGATCTACTTCAAGGTCCAGCTATCTCACTCTTGAGCATATGCCCAAGTGGCACTTCCTCCTACCACAGAAACGTTTGCTCAGCATGTACATTGCTGCTCTCCTAACAATGGCCAGAAATTATAAAACAAACAAACAAACAAACAAAACAAAACAAAAACCCACAAAAACAACAATAGCAAACAAACAAAACAAAGCAGAACCTCAACAGAAGAATGCATAAAGAAAATGTAGTACATTTACACAATGGCTGTAAAATGAAATAAAATCATGAAATTCAAAGGCAAATGGCTTGAATTATATCTATTCCTGAGTGTGGTTCCCAGATCCAGAAAGACAAATAGGGTATGTATTTGCTTATATATGAATATTAGCTGCTAAGCCAATAATAACCAAGCTACCATCTATAGAACTACAAAGTTAGGTGTAGAGTAAAGAACTGGAGGGGACAGATAGCTCTCATTAGGAAAGGGAAACAGAATGTATAGTTATAGAGGATCAAGTGGGACATGAGGGAGGAAGTACAGGGAGAGACAGCTAAGAACAAAGGGCATTTGAGGGGTAGTATAAAAATAATACAGTAGAGCTTCATGAACACATGCATATATGATGTTGATCTAAATGAAATTGCCAAGGAAAGGAGAAGACAGAGGCCCACCTGGACACCTCTTGTCACTAAATGGAGCTTCCAATGCTGGGTTTATGTTACACCTAGTTGAATTGTTCACCAAAGGAATACCATGAGATCCCTCAAACAACACAGGCTGTTATTGAAAGTATAGGTTGTTCTACACAAAATGACAGCAAAGCTGCATTGCTGTAGACAACACCTACAGAACTCCTTGAACATGGAGAAGCTGGGATGATTTTTGGAGAACAAAAACAGAGACCCACAGACACACATTATGCGAAGAGTGAAAGACTTTGTAACACTCAGCCCTAAAGGGGATGCCTCCATCAAATCCTCAGGGCTCAGGTCACTCAGTGAAAGGGGTGGTAGAAATAGTGTAAGAGCCAGAGGAGAAAAACAAGGCCCTCAGAATAAAGGATGTATTGGACTGGCAACCCTATGGTGAAGCTGTTTAGTTCTTTCTAAATCCTAATGGCTTACAGCTGATTAAGTTCTAAATAAGTAAACAAATTTAGTCCCAATGAGAAGCACTTGATAATTCTAGCAGCTTACTCTGGCTTTGTGGAGAACTGGGGTATGAAAATATTTACGTAGCCTCTCATTTAGTACCTCCACAGCTTGGTGTGAGAAGAGTGATCCTACAACAGGAGATGGAGGTATTAATACTCAGGTAAAGCACTTACCCAGCCCATCCAGGGATAGAATTTAGCACCATGTCCAGCTGCCTCTAGAGCAGCAATCTCTGTCCACCACGTTGAGCTGTCTTCCAGCTTTTCTGAAATCAAAACCGCTGAATTGAGAATCTGTAAAAAGCAGTGTGCTGCTGCAGAAATGGCCTTTCTTGAGAGCTATGGCCTGACATCTTAGTGTGGACGCATATTTTATTACTTTGTTCACAAGAAAGGTTTAACCAGCCGCACACTTCTTTGTAACTCAGCATTTAATCATATGAAATGGAGTTTTTCTTTCTCTCCTGTGTGTCCTCATTTTATAATCTGAGAACTTAATCTTTCCAGCTGTGTGTGACAAGCACAGGAAAGCTTCTCACCTTCAAGAAGCTTTGGCAAATGGTTGAAATTTTTTATCATATTCCCTTCCTAACTTTACAGATGGAAAAATGCATCTTCTCCTTGCTTGCGATCCTGCAAGTACTAATGATGGAATTACTTAAGGCAGAGTAACCTTGTGTAGGTGCAGATTGTGTGCTGCTTACGTGTGCATGCACATGTACACATATGTATGGATTTGTGTGTGCTTGTGTGTGTACATGTGTGTCTGCAGAGTGCATGTAGGTATGAGTTGGGGAGCTAGATTTGGTGCCATACAAAATTGAATTTGAAATTCTCTTCCCTTTTTAAATTCATGGGCTGGGTCTTTCCTCTTTTGTTGAAATAAAGAAAATTACGCAGCTTTTCTCACAGGTCTACTGTGTCACGAGAAAGGTGGTGTTTGTATATCCTTAACAATGTGTCCAACACAAAATACAAGATATTATGATAACATCAGCACATTTCTTTTTCCCATTTCTATAAGCACTGAGGTAAGAAAACATCCTGTTGGCATGCTCTATAATCACAAAATCTGACCAAGCCACAGCTGATTATTACAACAGCAAGCAAAACAAATATGTTGGGCATTCTAGGACATTATTATCTGAATGAAGTTGTTGTTCAAATTCTATAGAACAACACTGGAGGGAATGTTTCCTGAATACAACATCCCACTCTGAGCCACTGGCCACAGGTATTGAACATATGAGGTATTGTATTTCAACTCAGAAACTGAATTCTAACTTAGTTTTGCTTTCCTTAATTTAGATTTAAGTAGGTGGCTACAGTTATCTCTACTTGGTTAGATAATACAGCTATCGAGGGGTCTCACTGATTTATTTTTCTTGGGAGGAGGGTGTTAAAAAAGAGGGGGGGTCTCTTAGCCCAGGCTGGCCATAAATTCTCTGTGAATCACAAGCTGAGATCTTCTGCCTCAGCCACTAGAGTTCTGGGATTACAGTTGTGCACCTCCACCCTGAGGTGTAATTGACTTGTTCAGATGGGCTGTTGGGTTCAGTGTCTTCTTGAAGTGTTTCAGCCTTTCTAGGAGTTTTAGCAAAAATGACTATAGCTTTAGCTGCCACAGCTAGTTCCTCCTTTTCTTCAACTTCTCATGGCACTCACATGTCAGGTTCATGGTTTTCTGCCCCTCTTTCCTTCCTTGCAGAGCATTATTTAAGTTGGTGAAATCACATGGACTAGGAATTTAGTTGAGTTACATGGTGAGCAAGGCTTGGAGCTATGCAAACTTACTTTCCTTTAATACAGCAATAGGAGACAAGCCAGCTGGTGTTTCTAACACCTATAGGCATCATCTCAGAAGACCACAGGGCACTGACACTCTTGGTCACTGGATGAGAAAGACAGTGTTTATGCTAAAGTAATAATAAAATGGAGGGAAAAGGAGGGCTTGGTGGAGGTCTGCTACCAAAACAAGAGAGGAACAAAAGTATTTCTCATACAAGGTACCTTGCACCTTTCAGAGGAATGAACCCCAACATTCCAACATCTTGGTTAATACTTTAGTTGAAGCACAAAGTTTGAGATGAGGAACACAAAGAGGATTCTGACAGATTCAGTGAACCCAGGACCCTGCCCATCCTAGGCTCAGTTCCAGTCATGAATACACCTTGATGGCTCAGAGCAGAGGATGACTGGTGAGAGCATGGCCTGATCCTGGTCACTGCTCATAGTAAGTGTCTCCAGCATGACATGAGGAATCCAGTTATTTGCTTTGTGTTGCTCCTACTCTTTACCACAGAATTGTTAAGGAAACAGATAGAAAATGTTAAAATGGTGGGGAAATGGCAATATTAGGTTCACGAAAGAGAGAGGTGACATTATTGTATACATTCTACCATTTCTCATGGTCTCTGGCTCTTCAGGTGATAGTTTAGGGAACTGATTCTAGAGCTTTCTGCAATATCTCTCCATCATGCCTTAGAAGGTCAAGAAAAGCCAGTTTGAGAATAAGCCCCAGGCACTAATCCAGGGAAGACACATACCATAGTCTCCTGTCTGGCCAGAGGAGGCTATGATTAGTCTACTACTGTATACTGGTGTATGTAACTGGCATCACCACCATATTTAGCAGTTAAGAATACTGAATTTTGGTAGATGCTGACAAATGTGGTCCTTCAAAAAGAGCTCAGGAAACCAGGTACTATACAACAACAGACTCTCTGTGAGTCTGTCCTATGAAAGGGAAGCTGAAATTTATGCAAATTGTGCAACGCATACTAAAATACACATAGCAATCTGAAGGAATGATGGCTAGGGGGCTGGTAGACCTGCCATGTTAATCTCTTCTTAGCAACACATCTTTAAGATAGGTTTGGAAATGGTTTTCCTATGTGGGAGAAAGAAAAAAAAAAACAGAAACAAGAAAAAAATCAACCCCAGATCTGTCAGCCGCACTGAGTTAAGTAGCCACCATGCCACTTGGGACTGCCAGCCCACACAAGGAAGACAGCCATTAGAAAAGCTCCGGGGAGTGGCCAGCTGACTTCCTAAAACGTTTGCTACACATGAAGCTAATCTCAGAGGATTGCAGGGCACAACAGGGAAGCCCTAGGACCCGGCAGTGGTCTAAATGAAATGTGAAAGTATGAATTTTTCCTCCTGTGAAAAGTTCTTTTACAGTTTACCACTCTAAGCCCTATGGTTCTGTCACGTGAACACAGCTATCCTTTGGCAGCATTCTGACATCCTCTATCTGTTGGATTAATAAGCAAGGATTAGCTTTTAAACTGTGCTTAAAGAACATCATGGGAAAGTGGGAAGAGCTGGGAAAGCCATTCAGTCACAAGAAATAAGCAATGGAGGCAAAGGATATTGATAAAATACTGAAAATCAGTTTTAATATTTCCTACAGGAAAATCAAAAATGTTATCTTGAACCAATTATTTCATTACCTGCCCATCATTTTGACATTGTGGTTCCCTCCTTCTTTTGTGTGTGAAATTATTTTCTTCTTGGCAAAAGTGGATAAAGAAAGAAACTGGTAGGAACTGTTTGTAGTGTAAGCTTTTTTTTAGAAGGATTCTCATGAGGTATGGCTTCCCAGTACCCTCAGGCTTTCCCATGATTTTACTGATATAAACAGGGCATTTGTTCTTAGATAAGCCACTTGGATAAATTACTTATTCCTATCCCACATAACCTATGTCTCATAATTTTTAAAGAAGAGGCAAAGGTTTTGAAGCAAACACAGGCACTTCAGACATGGATCTTGCATTCTGTTATTAAGGTCCTTAGAGTGAGATTACCTTTCATAGAATCATGAAATCTAACTATCTGTGTAATACAATTCCCCCCTAGGTCTAATTAATTCACCAGTACTGAGCAATGTTGTTTTCTGAGTTATGTATGGAATGTCTGTGGTTTAGTAACTGCTAAAATGAAGTTCAAAAACAAAAGCAATAGATGTATTCTATCCTTGTGTTCTTTGAATTTCAGTATAGAGAGATTTAGAT
This sequence comes from Acomys minous, assembly GCF_964271855.1. Lineage (NCBI taxonomy): Eukaryota > Metazoa > Chordata > Mammalia > Rodentia > Muridae > Acomys > Acomys minous. The sequence goes on from NC_140486.1 coordinate 54,711,460, forward strand.
TATGGCAGATCAGAGCTGGGCTCCAAACACCCAAAATTGAATTCCAGCATTCCATTGATGGGTAGCTCAGGACTTACTCAATCCAGTTAGGAAATTACATAAGTGAAGCAAGTGGTTATGTTTGCTCTAGGGAGCAAAGAAAAGACATTTTTCTTCTCTGCTTCAGAGACTAAAGAAGGACTTTGAAATCTAATGTTGCCTGATGGAAGTCATTAGTTGGTGCCACAAACCAGAGTTAGGGAGTGGTGGGGCTCACTGTAGATTTTCCTAAAGAAGTATGCAACTAATGGACATTGAAAAGAATCTTACTGTGCTCCAGGTTCTGGCCCTCGATGTTTCATTTAAGCTTTTTCTAAAATATTATAAACATTATAGACTGTCCTCAGCAGTTACTGTCTGGATTTATAGGCAAAGCTTGGCCCCACACAAAGAAAAAGGCCCAGAAGAAAGCATGACCAGCTGAGGACAGATGCTGCCCAGCAGCCCAGTAGCACAAAAGACTGGAATAGTTGATGGCTGCCTATACTAGGTGATTACAGCCTCCAGAGATCGACATAATCAAATCAACCTTGCAGCAAAGGGGTCAGTGACACAAAGATTTAATACCAAATGGAAAAATTGGACATTGCAGGTAACATCTGTAATCTCAACGCCTAAGAGGTAGAGAAGAGAGGATTATGAGTTAAAGGCCAGCCCTTGCTAGATAGAGAGTTTAAGCTTGGAGGTGCAATCTTTGTCTCAAACAAACAAGAGAAGAGAAACCAACAGAAGGAAATACTGTTCCCACATTCACCGACTTGCTAGACTATAAGCATCACAGCCAGACAGGAGTGAGTAGTCCACTGATGTGAGAACCGTCTAAGTTCTAATTAGAAGAGCACTTGTCCTCAGCTAAGGCTGAAGTCCTTACAGACTGACTGGGAAACAGCCTATGCCTTTGGCTCCCTCAGATCTTTCTGGCACACCTGAATGTGCTCACAAATCTACCAACAAAAAGCTCAGGGGCATGGAGCCAGCTTCCTCTCCAGACTGAGATATAACATGTCAGTTTTTTCTTTCATTAGTTTATGTTTACTCATGAATAAAATAAATTAAACTACACATAGCAAGAATAACCACAAGACAATCAGGAATTATATAAGTGTTACATTAATAGTGATTTGGCTATTTGTATTTGGCAAACTTGAAGTAAACATAGTCACTATCTTGTTGGGTCTAAATTTCTGAATGAAAATCATTATCTAGAGATTCTAAGATGGCAGTGCCAATCATGCATTGTATCTGATCTACCACACGGAGACCAGGGACCTGACAGAGAGCCACAGACTGCAAGATCTGGAGAATACTAGGTGAGTATGGTTCCATACAGTGCAGACCACAAGCAGGCCTGGCGCTGGGTCAACCATCAGCCCACAGAGGATGGGAGACCAGTCCCCAGATGCTGGTATGGAACCCGCCCACAAACTGCAGCCAGGTTTTATAACCCGAACTTGGTATATAAGACAGTGAAACCTCAGAGCTCCTGGCCTGGAGAAATCTCAGAGAAACTGGTGGATCAGTCCATAGTAAGCTTCAGGGGCTGCAGGGAAGCCCAGGTGGCTGTGAACACATTACTCAGCCACAATGGCACAGTCTGAAACAGACAGGAACCTAGCCACCTGCCACAGTGGTGCGTGCCTTCAGAATTGGGCAAATAGAATGCAGCCTAGCAAGCCTGCAAGGCATGGCAGGGTATCCCATGCTCTTTCGAGAGGCTGGACAACCCTGAGGGGTCCAGGACAGTAAACTAAACAGCAACCCCAATGCAACAGGACTGAATGGCCAAAGTTGTGCTATCTAAACGGGTCTGGGCAGGAGCCTAGCTAACAGCCACAGAAGTCCGTGCCTGCACAATTGGGCAGATAAAACCCATGGCCTGGTAGGGTCTCCCATGCTCTTGGGAGAGTCTGGGAAACCCTGAGGGGTCAGGGCAGAAAACTAAACAGTGGCCACAACTCATTGGGACTGAACTGCCTCAGTAGTGGATCTGAACGGGACCAGACAGATGCCTACCTCTGCTGACCCAGTGAGGAGCCTACTCCATAGAGCAAAGTCTCCTGGAGTGGAAACCAGATCACCTGCCTGTTCCAGGGTAAATTCCCTGTTCCCCACAGGCAAGGACATGTGATCTGTAGTCACTCACCAACTATCCACTTTCAAAGTCCAGTAAAGGATTCCAGAAGCTACCTCCCAACATCAGAGACAACAAGATGGCTAAAGACCAGCGTAAGAAGGCAAACAAGAAAAACCAAAACAATTCTGCATCTTCAAATCCCAGCTATCCCAAAGAAAGCAACACTGAGAATGCAAACACAATTTAAATACAAGAAAATAACCTCAAATCCTCAGTAATGAAGATGAAAATGGAGGAAACAAATAAAATCTGTAATCAAATGCAGGAAGACTCAGCAAAACAGGTGGAAGACATAAAGGAGGCCTATAGGGAGGCACTGGGAAATTTTTCAGGAAAATACAAACAACCAGATGAAGGAAATCAATAAAACAGTTCAAGATCTGAAGATGAAAATAGAAACAGTGATAAAAGCATAGTCAGAATAAAAACGGGATCAAGAGACCTTAGAGAAGAAAGCAAGCAATACAGAGGCGACCTTCTCTAACAGAATTCAAGAAATGGAGAAATGAATCTGGGGATGAGAAGATACAATCATAGAACTCAAAGCAACCATCAAAGAAAATGCTACATCTGAAAATTCCTGACACAAATCATTCAAAAAATCAAGGACACCATGAAAAGACAAAGCCTGAGGATAACAGGCAAACTACACTCTTCACGATAGCCACAAGCAATATAGAAATATCTAGAAGTAACTCTAACCAAACAAGTGAAGGACTTGTTTGAAAAAAAAAAACTTCAAATCTCTAAAGAAAGAATGAAGAAGGAATGATCTCCATTGTTCATGGTATCATAGTATCATAGTATCATCTTTCTTGTATCATAGTAAAAATAGCCATCTTACCAAAAGCAATTTACAGATCAATGCAATCCCCATCAAAATACTTACACAATTTTTAAAGACATTGAAAGATCAATTCTGAACTTCATATGGAAAAACAAAAAACCCAGCATAGCTAAAAACAATCCTATACAATAAAAGATCCTCTGGAAGAATCTCCATACCTGATCTCAAGCTATGCTATAGAATAACAGTGATTAAAACAGCATGGAACTGGCACAGCAATAGGCTGGTTGATCAATGGAATTGAAACAAAACAAGAGAAATGTGTTCACACACATATGGTGACTTGATTTTTGGCAAAGAAACCAAATCTATTCAATGGAAAGAAATAGCTTTTCAACAAATGGTGCTAGTCTAACTGGAAGTCTACATATAGAAAAATGCAATTAGACTCATATTTATCACCGGCACAAAACTCAAGTCCAAGTGGGTTTAAGACCTCAACATAAAACCAGAGACACTAAGTCACTTAGAAGAAAGTGAGGAAGAGCCTGGAACACATTGGCACAGGAGACAACTTCCTGAACAGAACACCAACAGCCTAGGCCTTAATGTCAACAATTAATAAATGGGACCACATGAGGCTGAGAAGCTTCTGTAAGGCAGGAGACACTGTCAAGAGAACAAAGCGACAGCCTACAGACTGGGAAAAGATCTTCACCAATCCTACATCTGACAAAGGTCTAATATCCAAAAAATTTAAAGAACCCAAGAAACAAAACACTACCAAACCAAACAATCCAATTGAGAAATGGGGCTCAGAATTAAACAGAGAATTCTCAACAGAGGAATATCAAATGGCTGAGAAACACTTAAAGAAATGCTCAAAGTCTTTAGTCACCAGAGAAATGCAAATCAAAACAACTCTGAGATTTCATCTTACACCCATCAGAATGGCTAAGAAGAAAAACTCAAGTAACAGCACATGCTGGCAAGGATGTGGAGAAAGGGAAACACTCTTTAATTGCTGGTGGGAATGCAAACTAATACAGCCACTTTGGAAATCTATCTGGCACTTTCTCAGAAAACTGAGAATAGGGCTACCTCAAGACCCAGCTATTCCACTCCTTGGAATATACCCAGAAGATGCTCCACCACACAACAAGGACATATGCTCAACCATGTTCATAGCATCTTATTCATAATAGCCAGAATCTGGAAACAACCTAAATGTCCCTCAGTCAAAGAATGGATAAAGAAACTGTGGTACATATACACTATGGAATATTACTCAGCTATTAAAAACAAGAAAATCCCGAAATCTGTTGACAAATGGATGGAACTAGAAATGATCATACTGATTGAGTTAACCCAGAAGCAGAAAGTCTCACATGGTATGTACTTACTTATAATTGAACACTAGGCCAAAAAGGATATCAGATGAATGTCTTCACTTACTAGGAGATTGGGATAAATGTAAGGACAACCTATTAGGACCTAGGTGAGAGAAATATGGGAGAATGGCAAAATAGAAGGACCCAGAGGATCCTAGAAACCCACAAGTAGAACATTATGATGAGCAGATCTGGACCCAGGGTAGTCTGCTCAAACTACTGTACCAGCCAAGGACAATACATGCAGTAAACATTGAACCCCTACTCAGATCTAGACAATGGACAGTACATTCTCCACAATTATGTGGAGAGTTGGTACTGATTCTGACATGAACTCTGGTGCCCCATATTTTACTGCTTCCCCTTTGTGGGGAGGCATGGTTGCACTCAGAGAAAGGATAAGCAGGCTACTAAGATGAGACTTGATAGATAGCCTATGACCATATAGTGGGAGAGTAGGTCCCCCTCAGTCATAGACCGAGGGAAGGGGAATAAGATGAAAATGGGAGGGAGGGAGGAACAGGTGGATACAAGTGAGGGGAATACAATTGAGATGTAATCTAAATAAATTAATTAAATAATAAAAAATTTTAAAAATCAATATCATATCTCATCTCTATTAACTTTAAACATCTATCTTGATCTAAAAACATCTTAAGTCCCAACCAACTAAGCTTAATTGTAAGACTAAACTATCTGGTCCTCACCATCAGAGACTTAAAAAGGAATAAAACTTAATACCTGAGTGAACCAGAAGTACAGGTTAGCAGCTTCCAAAATGAAAAAAAAATGATTGAGACAGTTTACTGCCTGAACAGTCACCCAACATTCTCTATAACATTGGAGCATCATCTTCAGCCTTCTGGCCCAATATATCTGACAGACATATTTGTGAGGCAGAAACTATTGAGGACTTGCTTAGCCTGTCTTGGCAGAATTCAGCCATGGACTCTGCCTACATCTAGGCTTGCCCATTTTTACACAGAATTCTTTCTGTGGCAGAAACAATGACATTTTGCTCAGTGGCTGGTTTGCCATATTTGAAGCCAACTCCATAGAGAGGTTCTTTGATGCTCATCAGGTTCTTTGAGGTAGGGTGGGTGTTGCCAGGAGTTAACTTGTCTTGTCAAAGAATCTTTAGAATAATAAAAATATCTTTAAATACCATATTCTGTAGGTCTCTGAGGCTTTTGAAGACCTTAACTATTTTACCTTATATATCTATAGAATCATATCTACCTGTTAGGCCTAGGGTATATATTCTTATAATAAAAATAGACTAACATTTGATATGACCATGATTTGCTCAACTAATAATTAGCTTGTATTACTTAACTATCCTAAATAGGCTTCAGCCTCACTTTCAAGGTATTGGAAGTGAACCTTGAATTGGTTTTATATTTGAGGTATTATAATTGAATTGGAAGAGTATAATACCTCATATTACAGTAGAAATGTGTGTGTATGTGTGTGTGTGTGTGTGTGTGTGTGTGTGTGAAGAATAATGTTAGACTTCTATACCAATGTATCAGAATTACAATTATTTTGCATCAATGTACAAAATTCTATACCAATGAATTAAAAATAACCTTATTTGTGAGTAACAAGGCCTTGGGTTGAGGAGTATATTTAGTAATCTACCTTTTTTCTATCCTCCCTCTATATTTCTTATATCCCATTTTCTTTCTTTTCAGCTCCTATAACCTTACCTATGAAAGAAAGATAAAGGAAAAGAGAGACATCCCTGAGTCCAATCTAGTTTTCTCTCTCAACATGACCAATAATAACTTATGCTTATGAAAATAAGCATCTGTAGACCAAGAGAGCAAACATAAACCTACCCTTAGAAAAATTGGGCCTTGTTCTCTTAAAGTTTCTTCAGGCTGATTTAGGGCAAATAATACCTTTGAAGGAGCCAAAAAAAATTGGGGGAAATGGTTAAGCAAGCCAGGGATAGCCTTTGTAGTCCATTTTCTAAATGTTGAGAAATTCCATGCTTAATAGGAGTCCTGTGTGGGACAGTCTGAAATGCTCAGCCAATTGGGATCAGAAGCTGTCTGCAACAATGTCCTGGAAGCTATCCTGTTCTGATGGGTAAAAAGCACCTGAGGAACCTGAGACTGGAACATGGAGGATGCAGGATGTCAACATCCAGCTTGCTGAGGGGAATGAATCCTGTCAGGTCGGATCCAGCATCGGTGTCCAGTTCTTTTGTTCTGAAAACAAAATTTTCCCCAAGCATTATATAGTTCTAACATTATAATTGTATGAGGTGTGTGGGATGCACAGAACAATTTATATTGGCTCTCTGCTCATTGTGATCAGAAGTATGATCTGCAAATCTTCCTTCATGCCATACTAAGAATGGCCTGTAACAAACATGAAGGCTTGTCTGTGAATAGACATTCGTATCTTAGCCAGTACAGAGAATCTGTGACAAACATGAATCCTTGTCTATGCATAGACATTTGTATCTTAGCCAATCTCAGAGTTTTCTCATGTAATGGGATTAGTGATATAAGTTACCTGCTTTTTCTGCAGTTTGAATTCTTTACATCCAGATTGCATCCCCCTCCTGATCCCATCCCCTCTCTCATCCCCTTTCCCTCCCTCCTCTAGTCCTTAGAAAGGGGAGCCCTCCTCCCCTAACATCTGACCTCAGCTTATCCAGTGTCCTCTGTCCTACCTGTAACCTCTTCCTTTGTGGCCTGGCAAGGTCACCTTGCCAGGGTGGAAGTGAACATTAGGAGGCCTGAGTCCATGTCAGAAGTAGTCTCTACTACTCATATTGTGGGACCCACAGGGAGACTGTGCTGCCTCTCTACTCCATCTGTGCAGGAGGTCTAGATTCACATCCCACATGGACCTTGGTTGGCACATCAGTCTCTGTATTGCAATGTGGTTAACCTGAAATAAGTGGATGTAACATCTACACAGAGTATGCTGTGTGTGTCTTTCTGGGTCTGAGTTACATCACTCAGGATGATTGTCTCCAGCTCCATCCATTTGCCTGCAAATCTCAAGATTTCTTTGTTTTTGATAGCTGAATAGTATTCCATTATGGAAATGAACCATAGTTTCTTTATCAGTTCTTCAGTGGAGGGACAGCTAGGTTGTTTCCAGATTCTGGTCATTACAAACCAGGCTGCTATAAACATAGTTGAGTAAATGTCCTTCTTGTATGGCAGACCCTCTTTAGGATATATGCCCAGGAATGTCATGGCTGGGTCTTGAGGTAGACTTATTCCCAATTTCCTGAGATAGTGCCAGACTGATTTCCAAAGAGGTTGTATAAGTTTGCACTCCCACCAGCAATGGAAGAGTGTTCTCCTTTCTCCATATCCTTGCCAGCATGTGCTGTCACTTAAATTTTTTATCTCAGCCATTCAGATAGGTGTAAAATGGAATCTCAGAGTCATTTTGATTGGCATTTCCCTGATGAGTAGGGATGTTAAGTGTTTCTCAGCCATTCAATATTCCTCTGTTGAGAATTATCTGTTTAACTTTCTACCCCAGTTTTTAATTGGGATATTTGGCTTGGTGGTGTTTAATTTCTTAAGTTCTTTATATATTTTATATATTATCCCTTTGTCAAATATAGGGTTGGTGAAGATCTTTTCCCAGTCTGTAGGATGTCATTTTGTTCTGTTGACTATTTCCTTTCCCTTGCAGAAGTTTTTCCACTTCATGAGGTCCCATTTTTTAATTGTTGGTCTTAGACCCTGGGCTATTGATGTTCTGTTCAGGAAGTTGTCTCTGTGCCAATGAGTTCAAGGATCTTCCCCAATTTTTCTTCTAACAGATTTAGGGTGCTCTGTTTTGAGTTGAGGTTCATTTTGTGCATGGTGATGAATATGGGTCTACATTTTTCTACATGTAGTCATTCAGTTAGACCAGCACCATTTGTTGAAGATGCTATCTTTTTTCTGTTGTATGGATTTGGCTTCTTTGTCAAAAATCACATGCCCATAATATGTGGATTTATTTCTGGATCTGTTATTCCATTCCACTGGTCAACTGGTCTAGTTCCGTGCCAGCACCATGCTGCTTTATTACTGTTGCTCTATACTATACTTGAGATCCAGGATGGAGATTCCTCCAGAAAATCTTTTATTGTACAGCATTGTTTTAGATATTCTGGGCTCTTTGTTTTTCCATGTGAAGTTGAGAATTGATCTTTCAAGGTCTGTGAAGAATTGTCTTGGGATTTTTATGGGAATTGTATTGAATCTATAATTTGACTATCGGTCATACTTGTGTTTGTAGATCCTGCCCTCTTCTCTCCGGTTTCCATTTCCTGGATTATCTCAGATTGTGTTTTCCTTATAGCTTGTAACTCCTGTTTCAAGTCATGAAAACTTGTATTCATTTCTTTCTCCTGTTTGATTGTAGTTTCAAGTGATTTGTTCAATTCTTCCTTTGTGTATTCCAGTTCTAGTTTGAGAGATTTATTTTCCTTCTCTAATGCCTCTATCATTTTCATAATCTCAGGTTTGAAATCCTTCTCTTGTACATCAGCTGAGATAGTATCTCCAGGGCTTGTTGTGGTGGTGGGACTGTCAATTTTGGTTTCTGTGGTATCAAATGGTCCTGGGGATTGTTGTTTGTGTTCTTACACTGACCTCTTCCCATTGTGATGTCTCTGGTTGGAGTGTATGCCCAGTGCCTGCTTTGACCTCTGAGCTTCCTGTTTTTTCTAGGAGACCTGAGGTCAGATCCACTTGTGATCCTGACTGTAGAGTCTGCTCAATACTAGGACTGGTGACTTTGCAGACTGAAGCTAGTTCTGAGCATTAGGGAGTTTAAGAGCTGCCCACTGGCCAGGTATGTGGCAGTCACACAGGCATTGTGGTGGCTTTTGGGGCATCCACGAGCTCTCTCTGTGGCTTTTCTGGATGACCTGAGATCAAATCCACTTGTGATCCTGACTATGGGGTCTTCTTGGTACTAGGACTCACAGACACTGGTAGTCTCACAGACACTCACAGACAGTCCCCAGCTAGATCTGTGCACTAGGGAGTTCAAGAGCTGCCCACCAGGCCAGGTATATGGCACTAGCCTTGGAAGGCTATGTGGTTGTTTCTGTTGGGACCAGGGACTTTGTGTTTTTCCAGGTGGCCAGAGGCTGGACACAACTGTGCTCCACAAAATTTGGATCCCTCTCACCTGTAGATCACCAGTGTTGATGTTTTGTGGGTCTCAGATTGTTCCTTGAGTTGCTGAATAGTCACTGATGTCCTCCCCATCAAGCAAGGTGTGTGTTAGGTGCCGCCATCTTGGATTTCCAACATGTCAATTCTTAAAATCTCTCTAACAAGTTGGAGAGTGGGCTATGTGGCTAATACCTTTGCCTACATTTCGCTTACTCTGATCTTAAGAGATTAAAAAAATATAAGTTTAATCAGCATTTACTATTAAAGATCTTATCTACAGAAAAAGCAAGGCTAATTCATATATGGTTAATAAGGCTTACTGGCAAATACTTTGTGAATGCAGAGCTTATGGGAGCATTTAAACTGGGGTGACTATGTAGGCTGACAGAGGTCAGGTCAAGGGAAGGTATGTATCAATGTGATTTCTCCTGTGTGGAGAGCTTGGATGGCATTTCTTGTCATGTGATGCTGTGATTTAGTATCTCCAATTTTATTTTAATTTTTGGCCAAGTAATTCAAAACTTTATTTTTCTGAGCAGGGATAACTGGGGAATTTGTGGAAGTGGAGCATGAGAAGAGAGTAGGTAGACTATCACTAAGTTACTGAGGTGACAACATTATTGGGGCAACTTGTTATCAATTTATTCTCAATAAAATCTGGAAACAAGTATATGCAAATAATGACCTAATTCATTCATTTAAATAAATTGACTAATTTAAAATGAATTGTGATCAGTTCTTAGAAGCAGCTTACATTATGCCAGTATGTTGACTATTAATTGAACACAAAGCTGACTGTATATTTAATTTAGAATGAAAGTAATAAAAGCAAACCCATGAAATACAGAATATGTCAGAATACAACAAAATGGGAAAAGATTCAATTATGCATACTTCCTAACAGTTAACTGTTTCTAAAATTCATTCATAACAGTTTAATATGAAAAAAAAAACAGTTTAATGATGTCACATGTCAACGAACTGATAAAATGAGATATAGTAGAGGAAAAATAAATAAAATTTCCATTCCTTTTAGCTCACCAAAGCAAAACAAAATGCTTAATTGGGTGCCATAACAGAGTGTTTCACTATTTTACTGCCCAGTAAATAAAAGCTGTTTTCAAGTCAGATAATTAGGTGTCAAAGAATGCAGTATCTGTTTGCATACCAGGGAAAAATACACCAACAAAGCCATTCCTCCCTTAAAGATCCTCCTGTGCACAGGGAAATGACCTCTAAAAAGTTCTCTGAAGTACACCACAAAAGTAAGGGCATCAATGTGTTGGTGAATTCCTTTGTAAAGGTAATTATTTTTCCTTTGAGTGTAAGGAAAAGTCCCAGCAGGTAACAAAATTTAGAAGAAAAAGGCTTGGTCATTTCCTATCCACCCTCAAGTGTGAATTCCTGTAGGTGAAGTTCAGCAGGGCCAATGTTACAAATCAACCCTCCAACCCCAGGAATGATTTGACCCATCCTCTGCTGTCAGTAGGAGAAAAGCATCCTTCCGTGGGATGTGCATTATGTAAAAACCTGCCATTCTGAAACCCTCATTTTATTTGAATGGTTGAACTTGTATGGCACAACTGAACAGGAACTATTACGGACTGGATAATTCTTTTTCTCCTTGTTTTTCTTCTCCCACTGTTACTGGTAGCCCACCAGAGATGACCACTCCAACATAGTTTATAGCTAATTGAAATTCTGTTCAAGCTGGCTGGAACCACACCCAGGTATTTCGGATCTTAGGGTGGCCCTGAGGTCTAGAATACTGGGTTTTGAAGGCAAAAATCATATCCTGCATATTGTTTGATTTTCAGTTGGGGCTTGGAGTGGGTTCCAGAAATGTGCAGTTTAATGGAAGCTGAGATAAGCTGTTGACTGTAGGGGGTTCTACAGAAAGCTAGGGTATCCTGACCTTGGCTTTCTCTAATAGAGTTGAGAAATTTTCCATGGGATCAAATTCTTACTAAACCTTGGTCCCTGTTAGCATACATGCTCCAAGTCTGCCTAGCAACCAATGACATCATCACCTGCCCACACTAGGTGGGCCAGCTGCCCAGGATATAAAAAGGGCAAACCCACCTTATTTCCCTCTCTTCCCCTTCTGCTCTCTTCTTTTCTCTTTCTCTTCCTCTCTCTTGATCCTCCTCTCTCTCTCTCTCTCTCTCTTTCTCTCTCTCTCTCTCTCTCTCTCTCTCTCTCTCTCTCTCTCTCTGTGTGTGTGTGTGTGTGTGTGTGTGTTTGTGTCTCCCCTTGGGATGCTCCTCCCCTTTCCTGCTCTCCTATGCTTCTATAATAAGCTTCTCTATATCATATCTGGTGGCTCACAGCTTATTTTTAATGATTAAAGTCTCAGCAAGAATATAAAATAGAGGAACCTTTGCATTGCCTTTACCGGTTACACCATTGTGTCTCTAAGGAGCACAGACCTTGGTATCTTTGTCTAGTCAACAGGCAATGACCCTCTGTGCTTCTTTAGAAACACCTGGACTGCCTAGCTTTAGGCTATCAGTAACTTCAGTTAAAAGTAGCTTCACCTCTTGAATGAGAGTTTGTTTGCCTAGGAAGTTCTTCATGAATCCTAGACTAGGCTAGTACCCAGAAAGTCACTTACCTAGATTTCAAAGCTTACTCATCTATGAGGCTGATATGTTAGAAATCCACACTGTAGCATGAAAATCGCTCCCGTGGTAGAAAGTGGGCATACTGACTACCATCCCAGAGTGAGTCTGGGACATGTGACTAGCACAGAAAGTATATCATCCATCACAGATTCCCTTCATCTTAGTTTTAGCTCTTAGAGGAAGTTTGCATTCAACTTGAAAGCATTTGTGTTTTGTTGTTGTTGTTGTTTTGTATGTTTTTTTTTCCTCTGTGCAAGACTCTGCTGGATAAGGTTGAGGTTTGCCTTCTCCAGGTAAGCATTTTTGTGCTTGGTCTATGTTGGTGGACTTACTTTTTTTCAGCGGGATTCTTACTCCACCTGATCTAGACAGGAAAATCCTGAAAGTACCTCACCCTATGCTGAGCACATCCTAGCCTTCACCAAATGACTTTTAAGTCTACCTAGAAGTCATCCCCTCACACATAGGATAATTAAATACTGTTTCCTCCCTGTGATAGGACCCCATGTTAGTGACTATAAATGAGGTCCTGTACCACTGTCTGTAGATTAAGTATCCTGGCACCCTTAGCCCTAGTGAATCAGATGCATTCACCTTCAAAACCCCTAGCCACTGCCCAGGGTTTATAAACAAAGGCTTGGTGGCTAGGGGTGCTCACTCTCTTGCTCACCATTCCTCCACCAAGACTATCTGAGACTCCATTTATTGTGGGGTTGGGTGAGGTTGGTGGACTGCTGCTGGACAACCGGTGGTCAGGCAGCAATGGCAGACCTGCTTTTGCAGCTGCTAGGGCCTGCTCCACCACTGCTGCTAAGCCCCTGGGAAGCTCCTCAGGGCCTACATCTCACCGGACCCACCTGACAGCAGGTTTCAGACACCTGCCTGTGACGGCTGTGCTTGGCACAGCAGCTCAAACAAGGAGCTGTAACACTTGGTATCGTCACAGATTTGTGGAGCTCCCAAGTCTCTCCTGCCTTCTGAGACTTACAGTCTTGTTCTAAAACTGGAACACCCCCTGGAACACTCATTTTCCAGCTCTCCCAGGGAAGCTGGGAACCTAGCTTAGTGCCCAGGCTAGGAGCCTCACCCTAAAGGGCCCTAGCTGCTCCTAAGTGAGAAACAGGACCTTGGGATCAAAGGTCTGTCGGTTATCATCTGGAAGCAAACAGCACCTGGACCAGCCTACTGGACATGGGACCCAGGACACCTGTAGGATGCTGCACACCATCTCTGGAAGAGTCAACATGAAATGCCTGATAATACCATAGCCAATATTTGTTTTCTATTAAAGATTTTTCTGGAACTCCGAAAATTACTTTTTAAAAAATAAATATTTGTGGAAATGGCTCAACTAGTAAAGGCCACTTTGCTTCCATGCCCAACAACTGAATTCAATTTCAGGAACTCACATGGTCAAAGGAGAAAAATATTTCTGTCAGTTTGTCTTCTGACCTCTTCACCTATGCTGTGGTATATGTATGTATACATATATATGTACATACAAGCATACATATACACATGTTCAAACATGTACACATATATACACATGCACATGCTTGTGCCCACAAACACACACACATGAATGCTCACATATTTACACAAATGCATGCATACACAAATGCACTCATACACGCATTTACACACACACAGTTATAAACATGCACAGTCAAACATGCACATGTACATACATGAACACACACACATATTCCTAGTTACCTCTTTAAATAAATAAGTGAAGGATAAGAACTATTTTAAGCGCTGAAAGCAATCACTAGGTGGTAGAGTCAGAATGTTCTCTGGGGTCATGACCTCTGAAGATGATGTTCTGGAAGAAAAGACTGCCTTCTAATACACTCTGCCCGCAACCTGGGAGGGGTGGCCTCTCAGACAGCAGAGGTAAAGCTAGACCTTTTCCCAGGATTCAGCTTACCGTAAAAGCTGTAGAGAACTCTCATGCACACCCACAGCTGATCAGCTTCATTTTGAAAAGAGCGTGACAATGGACTATAAGAGGCAACTTGAGGTTCCACATGGGAAGCAAGGATATGCTATGGCAGAGATCAATTGTAGCAACATGGCTGAAGACCTGCCCATCTTCATAAGGGCCAAGGTTTCCCCTTCAGGGTAATATTTGCCTTGGACTTGCAGTATGCACATAGGCTTTGTTTGTTACTGTGTCGTCCAAAAACAAACAAACAAACGAAATGAAACAAAAAACAACCCACCCTGAAGAAACAAAACACCACCAATAACAACATCAAGAAACAAAATACAAATTAAAGAACAGTGGAATTCTCCACGGTGGCCAGGAGGACATGTGGTCCAAGTCTCTAAGCCTTGCAAGATTAGTGAGGAGAGAAGCAGGCCCATTAGTTCAGCTTGCCAGGAGTGGAGTTCACTTACTGACCCTTAATGGTGATCAAGAAAACAGAATTCATCTGAAAGCTGTTCTTCCCCAGGGTGTGAGGAGGTAACGGAGGACCAAAGAGACCAGCAGTCACTCTGTCTCAGCTTCATGTTTAAGTTTTTTTCTAAGACTATCTTATCCACTAAGAAAAGGAAAAAATATAAAATGTTAATTATGGCTCATAATGACATAATTTTAGATATTTGATTAACAGCTAATGGCCAGTTTGTTAGTGTAGGAGCTGCTGGCAGCTCCATCTGGGATATACAATTAGCCAGCCGGTCATTAAATCCACCGATGACTAATTATCCCAGGATTAAAAGCTTAAATATAAATAAAAATGGTATTGAAGCTCTTGAAATTAATAGGTTAATGTGTTCCATCTTGCCATGCATATACTGTGCATCTCATTCTTGGGAAGTGTTTCTAGAGAGAAAGAGGCTGTACTGTGGTAAGGGCTATAAGTCTGCACACAGTAGATCTGTGATCTGCCCTGCATTAGCTGTGGTTTCATCTGTCCCTTAACTTACCCTTAGACAAATCTCCTTAACTTGCATACTCTTTGCATCTTTGGGAAATCATCTGGAGGTAGTCTCATTTACAGTGTTAGTTTTGTTGTTGTTGTTGTCCTTTGGGGTTTGATATTTTCTTTTCTTTTTTTCTTTTCTGCACACCCTCTAATTTTAGAGCTGTCTTCTTTTCTTGGCATATGCACAGACATCTACGTTTCATTATCAATATCATTACTGTCAAGCGACTTTACTCCACATAAGCTTTGTATGTGGCTGTCCCCATGGAGCAAGACATTACCTTAGGAGTGATTTTTGTTATTTCCGACTGATTTTTTAGATCCTGTCACATAAATGTGAATTCATATGCCCCCTTTGAACTACAAAGCATAAATGGGGTGAAAGGACTGAGGATTATATTAACCTCATTTTTTAAACAGAAAGCCAAGGCAAGGAGAGGTCGTATGAACTGCCTGAGGGCACCCAGGACATTCCTGTTCAAGTCAGGTTTGAGAGTACGTGTGTAGGATGGAGCCACCTGCTCCTCAGCCTTGCTACTTCAGAAACAAATGTTTCAACTTGCATGACTCCTGGTTCCTTTGCTGCAGTGTCCTTGTGCATATAAAAGTAAGTTTTCAATTTGATAACCTCCAAAGTCTTCAGATTTTGGCCTGTTAAACCAGAGGTCTTCAGAGTGATAATCATGACTTTTATGTTTAATATATAAGAAAATACCAGATGTCAAATATTAGGGTATATCAGGTTTATTAAATGAGCATGAGGAGAGAAGGAAAGGGAGGAGGAGTACCCCCAGAGAGAGAGAGACAGAGACAGAGACAGAGGAAAAGAGGGGGAGAGTAAGAGGAAGAGAAGGTGGTAAGAGGCAGGAGTGTCCTTTTATATAGCCCTGGGCAGAGCCACACCTCCGTGGCAGGTAGGCAATGACATCACAGGTAGGCCGACTGAAACAGAATCCTAACAATGAGACTGTTTAATTAAAATCTATAATAGAACTCCAGTGTGCAAAAGCAATGATTTACGGAGACCTGACACACCTCTGAGGGCCAGAGGCATGAATTCTGTCCTGGGTGTAGGGGCTAGGGCAGAGAATGGCATTTCTGCTAATGGATATCAATGTACTTATGTTGAAAGAAAACAAATGTATGTGATAACTATGGTAGAAAAGTGTATCTCACTTTAAATTCTGGAAGGATTCTAGAAGATGAGGTATCAAGAGTTATTTCTTTAACACCCACTGGGTTAAAGATGCTCTCGCGACAGCGTTTTGGTGATAATCTTCTGGGCCTTTCTCACCCCTTTCTTTCTCCATGGGAGAATCTTCCCCAGGGTAGACTAAAGCTGTGATCCCTTAGCTGCCCTAAAATGGAAATTGGATCATTCAATGAGAATTCCCTGTTTCCTTCAAAGGTCCTGCACACCCCCAAGGGTCTGCTCCTTCTCCAAGGCAAGCGTATATGCTTACAGACATGCACAGTCTTCCTTTTTATTTATTTTTCTTTGTGTGCATCTGGGGGTGGTGGTAAGCAGCAACTCCAGACCTAGTGTACAGTCAGGAAAACTATCTGGCTCAGATGACAGCCCATCATGGAATAAATCAGGTTAATAAAGCAAATGCTAAATGAGTTACCCAATCAATTTCCATTTTCGAGCATCGCAGACAAGTCCTTGCCATTCCTAAGAAATAAACTGAAGTTCTTTAAATTAGCCAGTCTGTAGTACTTCACTACAGCCACACACATGTTTAAGCTTGCTGTAAATTTCAACGTTCATTTTCTCCTGATTTTCCAATGTCCCCACACTACAAACAGCTTCCGAGCAGGTGTGAACATGGTAGGGAGAGTCCAGCCACCAGGTCTCTCTTATTCCTTTTCCTAATGCACCGAAACCCCCTTACACCTTTTGGTTTTCATACTCTACCCTGATCTTCAGTAAAGCGACTTCACCACGAGTCCTCATTCCCTTCCTGGCTGGACCACACCCTACACATCTGGAATCCCAACAGACAGTGGCTGGCTCTTTTAGATCTGGGCACAAGAAATACTGTTGCTTTCACCGGAATCTCTCATCTGGTTCTTGTTATGACTACACCTAACTGACATCTGGGGGTAGAGGTCAGGGAGTGAAGCAGATGTGTCGGTCTTCTCTTTGTATGAAAGAAGCCCAGCCAAGAAAGTTAGTAATACCAACTGAACCCTCAAAACAGAAGATACACAGTTTTCATTGTAACTTTGATGAACTAAGGGGACTGAGCAAATCAATTGCTATCAAATACTTCTGAATGTGTCTAAACCTAAACACTTATTTTGAAGCTATTGCCTTAGAACAAAACTAAATTATTACTATTAAATATTATTATTAAATAATTTGAGTTTTTTAATGAAAAACTATTTTGGTAATAATCCATCTCATTGTTTGGGTTATTTGTTATGATTTTGGACTCCTGGCTATAAATAGTGTTCTGGTCATGCCTGGTGAGATTGGAAGGTTGTGACATCATGAAATGAAGTGAAGGCAGTAAAAAGACATGACAACAAATGACCAGCAGGGAATATAGTTGAAGTTTAGGCACCAGAGAGATGATGCGTCTCTTCGCATACTAAAACCTTTTGTGGTGAGGGAAAATGACCAAAAACCTAACAGGAAATTGAGCTGAAGGCTCGGAACAGTGCTAGTGAGAGACTCAGGAAAGATGACAGAGATAAGTTGGGGTTCTGTGAGATAAATTGGGGCTTTGTGACATTTATATATGCTTATATACAAAATCATATGCATGGGGAGAAAGCAAACCTATGGGAAATGTTGGGATTGCAGGGTTGGCTGTGACTTTACAAAGTAGTAACTACTGTTGTTATAAACTAGGACTTGACTATGGACCACCAAATGTTTTTGTCTTGAATCATTGTGACCTTTCAACTGGACCTTCCTTCTTATGATAAGGGGGACACTTTATTAATCTACATGATCCAGAAAATATTTTTCTGTCACCTCCTAGAAACTTCTATATGATTCTTGGTGTCAAAAAGAAGACACAGTTGGTACTCATGTCTCTGGTCCAGATCAGGACCAAGTACAGGCAGGTAGTGGCTGAAGAGTAGGTGCTATTTTCCTTATGATCCTAGGAGGATCCTTCAACTGTGAGTGGGGTAAGAGGCAAGCAAGCCAAGAACGCTGACTCTCAAACAAAATGACAGAGATCGCTCAGAGAAGGACCAGCTCCACTTCTGTTTCTCCAGTGTTTCTCTTTCAGCCCCAAAGATCACCACTCTCCAAATTCTAGAAAGAATTCTTCCTTAGCAGTTGCTTGGCATAGGCTAAGGAGTGACTCAAGTGCTTGGTGACACTGGAACAAAGGAAGTGACAGAGCTGGCTCAGTCCCTGCCATAGCTTGCCAGGAGACAGGTCTATACCCTTTCCCTTCATGAGCTAGTTCCATCAGGCAAAAGTGCAAATTGGCTCTACAACTCACCAAGAATAGACAGGGCAGTGGTAGAGGAACATTTGCCGTACAGCTCACAAACACATCTACAAAGATCAGGAGTGTCTTTGGAAGTGATGTGGTGGCACCAGGATCAGAACATGTAGATACTGTGAAGACATGCATGAGACTGAGCCACATTGTTCAATATATCTTTATATAGACTGTCCTTCTATCTGATTTCCATCCACATTCTCAAGTGATTCATGGGCCTGTGGAGGGGAGAGGAGGGTCATTATTTCCTTTCTTATGAAACACCAAAGGACACTTTGATAAACCTGGCATGGTCCACTGCTTCAGTGAACACTGGCTGTGGTTTCTCCTAACCATATAAGGAAATGTAATCAAAATGACAGTAACTCTCCCCAAATCCCTGGGTTTGAGGAAATCTTAATCGATTTCTCTGCTCTGTGTCTGCTTAGAAAGTCGATGATGATAAATAGTTCCCTGCTTTGTTTGTTTTGAGAGATTATAATATAATTACAATATTCTCCCATTTCCTTTCCTCCCTCCTAACCTTCCTATATTCCTTTCCCCAGTCTCCTTCAAATTCATGGCCTCTTTTATCACTAATTGTTATAGCATGTATATATTCATATGCAAATATATTCCCCTTCCCATATACCTTTCCCCATTCTTCTTCAATTCATGGCTCTTTTTATCACTAATAGTTATTGCATGCATATCTGCACATAAAAATATATTCCTAAATATAACCTGTTAAGTCTATATAATGCTATGTTTTCAAGGATGATCATTTGGCATGGAACAACCAATTGGTATGTTCTGCCCTAGGGAAGAGCATCTCTACTGCTCCCAGCTTTACTTGCTTGCCTAGAGCTCTTTGTCTTATAAGCTTGAGACCTCATGGACTTTTCCCTATCCAGCTTGGTATGTCCATTGGTGTCCTCTTTGTTCAGCTCAGGTTTGCCCAGTCATGTTTGTGAGGATTTATGAGTATTACTAGGAGAGATGGTCTCACAGAAAGTCCCTTGATCCTCTGGCTCTTACAGTCTTTCTGCCCCTCTTTGGCAATGTTCTCTGAGCCTTGCGTGTGAGAGTACTTTGTAGATGGATCCTTTAGGACTGGGTTCTACAGCTCTGAATTTGATTGCCTGTGGTTTTCTGTAGTGGTCTCCATCAGTTGCAAAGAAACATTTCCTTGATGACGAGTGGAGACTACTCTTACCTGTGAGGATAAGGGCAAATGTTTATAGTTGTTGCTGAGGGATTACTCTGACTTAGTCACCGGAGGCTGGAGATTCTCCTCCAGTATCCAGGACTTTACTAGCACCGAGTAATTAGCTAGGTTTCCAGTACCTAGTATTTTTTGCCTTAGGTCCAATTAGAGAGTTTTTCATTACCACTAATGTATATAGGCCACTTGGGTACACATGAGGTTATTGTGTGCCCCATTTTTACTACTTGAGACATGAAGGGAAACAACTTTCTCATATTAAATGTTCCCAGGATCTATATAGTGATTATGGTGGTTTGAATGAAACCGAGCCCCATGGGCTCACAGGGAGTGGCACTATGAGGAGGCGTGGCTTTGCTGGAGTAGGTATATCCTTACCGTTACCGGAGGAAGTATGTTACTGGACGTAGGTGTTGAGGTTTCAGAAGCTCAACCCAGGCTCAGTTCCGCTGTCTTCCTACTACCTGCAATCTCCATGTAGAACTTCCAGCTACCTCTCCAGTACCGTGTCTGTCTGCGTGCCACCATGACGATAATGGACTAAACCTCTGAGCCTGTAAGCCATCCCCAATTAAATGTTTTTCTCTATCAGACTTAGCGTGGTCGTAGTGTCTCTTCACTGCAAATAAAAACCTCAACTAAGACAGTGGTGTGCTGGGTGACACAAAAAGAATTACCCCATAGTAACACTGAAGGCCCTGGTATACTAGTCAGATATGAAATGAAAGAGAGCTTTGGAGGAGGAATCAGAGATCAAGATAAAATGCAAGAACAGAGATTATAGACAGGTCAAAGGCAGAGAGAACATTCTGAACAGAGGGCATAGCTTGACCAAAGATGCAGTAATAAGTTTTAGCATTAGTGTTTTGTAAGACTACTAAGCTACCAGATAGAAACTAGTCAGACCTTTCTTATACATGTTTGTAAGGAAATTTTTGCATGAAACAGTCAATGTAATAGCAAAGTGTGAGAACAAAACCCTACCAAGCAGTGCTACAACTGATTCTCTCTCCTATACACGTACATAATTAATATTTGCATGTGTTAATATATATATTTACTTATAAGTACATTATGTATTTCTGTAGTCTCACATTTGGGGGACTGTGCATGATAATACAGGCTGAGTAGAACTAAGAATTCCTTCAGAGCAGCATACACAATTGATTGTTTCTAGGTCAATCATCAAATGAGGATTTGGAGTCCCTTAAGGTCGATGTAATTCTCTCATTAAGATGACTGAGATAACCAGCCCACGAAATAGTCAATATGGTTATTCCATCCATCTTAATGACCCAGTCAGATCAACTCAGGAGATCTTCAACACCAGAGGGGAAATTCATATGGGAACACAGCAGCAGATTTGTTGAGCTCTTCTGATTTAAACATGAGCAAAGACATAGAGAAATTACTGTTTGCAAAACACACTCCTGAGACTATACCCCACAGAAGCAGAGACAGAACAGTGTGCTTCGGAGTGCAAGCACAAAAGTAGGAATAAGCAAAAAAACACAAGAAGGATTCTTGGTCAAGCTAGTAATTCTAGCTCACTGCTGCATGGAAAAGGTGGGGCTGGGGAGATGGCTCAGTGAAGAACTTACTGCAGAAACATGTGAGCCTGAGTTTTGTCCCCAGAACCTGTGTCAAAAGCCATGAGGTCATGATATTGAAAAAGAGCAGATGGGCCTGGGGAGAGTAATATGGAAGGGTTTGAAGGGAAGAATGGAAAGGGAGAAATGTCGTGATTCTATTGTAATCTCAAAGAGAGAAAATGTCACATGTGGTAGCACACAGGCTTGTAATCCTAGACAGGGGAGGCAGGAATAGTGGATCTGTGGGCTTCACTGGCAAGATAACCCAGCTTAACTGGTGAGCCCACATCCCAGTGACTGTCTTTGAAAAACTCAAAATACACAGTTCCTGGAGAAAAACAAGTGAGGTTGAGCTATGGCTTACACACACACACACACACACACACACACACACACACACACACACACGCTCACACACACACACACACACACATACACACACACACACACACACACACACACACACACACACACACACACACACACACAGAAGGAAGCTAGGTCTGGGGAACAGCTTATAGTTACAAAGCAGGAGACAGCTGGAAAAACGGGTTGCACAGGGAGGTCAGGTGTTTACCAACTCAGTCTGTAGCCAACTCTGAGTTTCATCAAGGATTAACTCTGATGACAGTCCCCACGATGGAAGTCATAGTGATTGCAATGACAATAATGTAGTCTACTGACAAGAGGAGCTAGCAATAACCATGAAAGATTGATGGCAGAGATGAGGAAGCAGGAATCTGGGACAGCTTCCGTTAGTGAATGTGAGGCGGGAATTAGGGAAAGCCAGACTGGTGAAGCTTCCCTAATGTGGGCATAACTGTAAGTACATAAAAGGAAGAGCAAAGAGCAGCCGGGGGGTGCGGGGGGGGGGACAGTCCATTAGGGACAGCAGGATGTGTTCCGAGTCTGCTGCAAAGAAGCAGCAGTGTGCGTGGTACAGAGCAAGAGGGAAGAAGTCTTCCCTCCCTGGGGCTCTCGCAGCGACAAGAAGCTAGGCCAAGTTAGAGACACAGGAGGAACATAGAAGGACCCAATCCAGACCCCACTCTTTATACAATCAAATGCCGAGTACATTGTCTTAGGTATCTCAGAGAGTTAAGCTGATTGCTTTTATTTAAAATTATCCTTCTCACTTTAAACATGTGCATCACTCAAAGTACAGAAGAGTGTCTTAAATTGCCTGGGGTGATAGACCCACATACATCCTTTCATTGGAACTAGGAAATGAATAAAGGTTCAGTTTGGTTGCTGGGGAGTGATAGGGAAGGTGTGATGATTTGGGTTCTGTCTCTTCCTCATGCCTTGGCCACCTCTCTTTCCTGATACTCTCAGCTCCACAGCAACTCCCATCATAGATTTTTTTCTGCAGCCCTAAATATCTATTAAACGTGCCTAGATCATGACCCCTTCCTTGAGTGCCTTCTAAACCCAACTGGACAGCATGCACACTAGGCTAGATTATAAGCAGTAACAAATGACAAGATTTCAGTCATGGTGAAAAGGGTTTCCTTCTTCGCCTTCATTAGAAGATGTCCATGTAGCAGCTCTGTGGTCCAAGATATCTTACAATCTTGCTGCTACCTTCCTCCCTAATTAGCATCTCACGGTCTATCTGGCAGGGAAAGTGGAGTGTCATGCATGGGCATTAAAAGCTTAGGTCAGGAAGTGAGGCAACACCGGTGTTCACAGCCCATTACCACAGGGAGTGCCAGTGCATCCACTTAGCTGGACTAGCCAGAAGGAAACCTCACCCTTCAGAGGTAAGGACAAGCTTCAGGTGTTAGCTCTTAGCATGCGTCCCAGCATCCTCATGGCTTTGATGCTCCCAGAGGCCCCTCCCCCTGCCCCAGTAACTTTCATTGTTAGGGAGCTCTTAGAC
The DNA here is from genome assembly GCF_964271855.1 of Acomys minous. Lineage (NCBI taxonomy): Eukaryota > Metazoa > Chordata > Mammalia > Rodentia > Muridae > Acomys > Acomys minous. The sequence continues at coordinate 54,734,672 of NC_140486.1, forward strand.
TGGCAGTGCTGCTTCCTGGCACTCCTGATTCCACAGACAACAATCAAGCCTGTTTACACATTAAAAGCATCTTGGAGAGGAGCTTAAAAGGCATGCATGCTGAGGCTCCACCCGGAAAGGTCCTGATTTCACCAGTTCCCAGGGCCTGGGACATATGAACAGTCTCCTTTTACATGCGCAGGGGCTTGTTCAAAGGAAGGGAGCTTAGCTACAATGTGTGTGCATTGCTGGGGGTGGGGACAGGCATCAAAGGACCCATGCTACAGGTGAGAGATCAAGTTAAATACCATGCAGCGATAAAATCAAACTGAGACACCAAATGTCAAACTCTCAGGCACTCTCATTTCACTTGAAGAGTACAAATAAAGAGCCGTATTTTAAGGCCACAATTTCTTCATCCTTTTGCCCAAAATGGCTCTGTCTCTTTCCTGGGAGACCAGGCTATCAGTGCAGCAGTAGCTAGCTTTGGGGAAGGCAAGTGGATGTCCCCCTAATCTCAGTTCCCATGCTAAGTACAGGCTGAGGGTTACAGCAAAGGAGAAGCTGCCTGGAGTCTTCCCTCTTCCTTATATCTTCTGACTCCTGGGCCTTGCTTGTTTTCCCAAGTCTCTCACTGGGAGGAGGCCTTCCTAAAACAAAGGAAAAGGTTATGAACAGAGCCACTGCCTGGTGCTCCTGGTCCCTGACAACTCCCAGGCTGCCTTAAGGCCTTTCAAGTGAAATCTCCCTTTTAAAAGCAGCAAGTGAAAGAGAAAGCTCAGCTTGCCCAGTTCTGGGTACTGGGCCTGCTCCCGTTCCCCAGCACAAAGCACGTTCGGTTCCCAGCCATGGAATTTTACTGAATTCATCAACTGTAAGTAAAAATAAATAAATACGAGCTTATCTGCCATCCTTTTCAGATTTATGCTGATTTCACAGCAAGCTGATACACAGGCCCTGCTCTAAAGGCCTCAGGCCTGACATCTTAGTGAACAACTGAGAAACAGCTCCATCTGCTGGCCAGAGAGCCCAAGTGAGTGGAAATTTCCAACAGTTCTTTTCAGCCTTTGCAAGAGATCAAGAGCTCTGGGAAGCCATGCACTGGTTGACGACATTCACTGCAAATCATTCGGTTCTTTTCACCAAATCACCTACCAGTTCTGATAGAGATTTAGGCTGTGTCTTACGCATATGCAAGGGCAGGTCGAAGAAGACAGGCTTCCTGATTGCTTTTTGTGTCTGCTATCTTTTCTTGAATTCTTCAGATTTGGTAGCTGTATGCCAATTTCAATAGCAGGAGCTGTGGCTGCTTGTTATCCTATTACACAGGAATCTCAAGAGAGAACCTCAGAAGAGATTAAAGGGTGGAGTCAGGATAATGTCTCATTCTGGTTGCTGCGTAGGGCTCTGGGGTTTTGACGTGGGTGCTTTGACGTGAGTGCCTGGACCTGGGAATCACTGTGTTGGGAGTTGTTTTCATCCCAGCTAGATTAATGCATAAGAGGAGTGCCATCAAGCACACCAAGTCTGGAAATGGAAGCTTCTGGGTACCAATGAGGCTGGAGAATGAGTGACAGTTCAAGCTGAAGACCATCCCAGGACCTCTTTGTTCCTCTCACTAGCTGTGGAGCATCCCTGGAGAGGGTTCTCTACTCTCTGCTTCCTACTTTTTTAGTTAAATAAGCCGTAGGGATGGATACCTTCACCCCTTAGAGCTGAGAGTGGAGACATGAGCAACAGCCAATGAACAAGAGTACCAAGTGCAAACAGCAGGCACCGAGTACTGATGATGGGTTGTCCAGGCACTGTCCTTCTTGCTTTGCTAGTCAACAAAGACTCACTGTAAAAACAAGAGGGGGAGGGCTCACTAAGGGTAGGAATGAGGTGCCAAATCTGGCTGGTTCCCTACTATAGATAAGCTTGACTATCACTCTTTCCCAGAACACAGATTCCCTGGGAAAATAACCTCTGGATTGCCGAGGGAATGGAGCAGAAGGAAAACATAAAAAGGATTGCAGACGGCAAATGCAGGTTCTGGGAAGAAAGGTAATCTGCTTGAAGTCATGAAGCCCACAAGCAGCACAATTGAGTTCTCAATCTCCTAGACAGGATTTTTCAAGATAGCCTTAATCTTGTCAGAGAACAAGACAATGCACCTGCCATAAAGAAGTCCATTTCACTGATTGCTGTGATGACAAGTACCACACAGCTTTCTATTACCCTACATCCTCTATAGCAGAGCCAACAGTTTGCTTTAGTGACTCACACTGCTGCCCTGAATAGACAACTCTGATGATGATCACTTAGAGAGATATCCAATAGTCTGTGTACTATAGCCAGTGGCTGTATGAACCAGTGTATGGAACCACGGCTTCTGGAAAAAAAAAAAAAAAGGGAATGCCAAAGATGGGATTCTTGCTCTTGTGTATTATTACAGAGCCAGGGAGGACACTAAAGGGGATGCATGGGTCTCCTTGGAAAAGGGAAGAAGAACAGATTCTCTGAGCGGACTGGGGGCAGGTGGGAACCAGAATAGGAGGAGTCAAGTTGGGGCTTGAAAGGGGGGAGTACGGAGGGAGATATCTGGAATTGGAGGGCACTGTGTGTGGTGGTGGTGGTGAGGTGTGAAAACTGAGTGCAGTAGAAACTCCCTGGTTTCTACAAGGGTGACCCTAAAGAGTACCCCTACTAATAGATTATTTAGAGTCTAAGCTGGCTATTCTGTGTAACAAGGCAAGGTTTCCATTGGTGGGAATGGGACACCAACCCAGCCACAAAACCAAAAACTTACCACCTGCAGGATGTGATGGGACAACCGAAGCACAGAACTTGTGGGAGTGGCCAACCAAAGACTGCTCTAATTTAAGGCTCAAGTCACAAGAAGGGGCCCATGCTGGACACTGCCTGGATGGCCAAGAACAAAAGGTTGGATAGGGATGGATTAATGAAAGGATTCCTCATGATATGCTGTTATATTCATAGTTCGGTGCCTAGTTCTTCAGAGATGCTTTCTCCAACAGCTTATGGGAGCAGATATCAAGACCCACAGCCAAACATTAGGGGGAGCTTAGGGAACACTAGAAAAGAGAGGAGGAAGGATCGTAGGAGCCAGATGGGTCAAGAACACCAGAAGAACACCGCCCACAGAATCAACTAAGCAGAGCTCATGGGGGCTCAAAGCTTGAAGTGATATTCACAGAGCTTACAAGGCTCTGGGCTACATCCTCTGCATATATGGTATAGTTATTAGCTTGGTATTTTTGTGGGACTCCTGACAATGGGAGTGGTGTTGTCTCTGACTCTTTTGTCTGGCCTTGGTACCCTTCTCCTTCTACTGAGTTACCTTACCCAGCCATGATATAAGGGTTTGTCCCTAGTCTTATGGTATCTTGCTTTCCGGTGTTCAGCTGACATCTCTAGGTTTCTGAAAGGAAACAGGAGGAGTGAATCTGGAAGGGCTGGCTTGGGGAAAAGCACTTGGAGGTGTGGAGGGAGGGGTCTGCAGTTGGGAGAGGACTGCAGTTGGGGGGGGGGAACTGCAGTTGGGGGGAACTGCAGTTGGGAGGGGACCGAAGTTGGGATGGGACTGTAGTTGGGAGGGACTGCAGTTGGAGTATATTGAAAACAAAACTAAAACTCCCAAAACTTTTTTTTTCGTTGTTTGAAAAAAAGTTAAACCTAACAAAATGAGCCATTAAAATTAATAAACTTCTTGTAGTATTGTTAATAAGTGTAAACTAAGGCAAATAGATTATTTTAAAAGGTATATGATTCAAGTCAATCAATCAAATGTGCTACATGGCCAGATGTTAACAACTGGTATCTTCCTTACTGTCCTCCAACTCCTGGCCCTGACTTTAGGGGAAAGTCTGGAGATGCGACAACTAGCACACTGCCCTTTCTAGAAAAAATCCCTTGGTCTTGGCCATCACAGAGCTCTACACGCCCACACACTTCACTTCAGTAGCTAGCCATCTCTCCCTCCCTCAGCTGGCCTTTGAGAGCCTTCCTCCCTCTGTCCTTCATGGAAATTCAGGGGTCATCTACTGGCAGGCCTGAGGTAAGATCTTCATGATTGATGCCATTGCAGTCTAAATTTCTCTGGCCTATTTCGATATTTAAGGTTCACACTCCCAACATGAAACAAAACATGTTGTTTTGCTTTGTTTTTTCATGTGAAACACTGGAAAAGTGATTTGATCCTGGTTCGCACACTTTTGGACAACAAGCTAAAAAAAAAAAAATGACAAGATGTCCCTCAATATGATTCTGAACTACTAGAATTTTCTGAAACCATAGGGTGTCCTTGAGTGTTTCAAGATTTAATTCTGTTTGGGGCTAACAGAGTCCTGAGACTGACTCTTCTAATTGATTGGCTCGGTTTTATACATTGACCCTTATTTCTCTGGCTTTGAAATTTTAACTGAGTACAGAAATATTTCACTGGACAGTTGGCTCAAGTGTCAAGGCTCACTGCCTGCCCCCATGGCGCATTTTAACCAGAGCTGACTCTGCTGCAGGCTATTTCAGTCAAGCTTAAATTCTGGTCTGACTGTGGTGGAGTGTATGCGCAGAAACTGTTTTATGGCCCTGTTTCTTTGGATGCATTTCTTCCCTTCACTCCGGAAGAGGTTAATGTGTATCCTCTCACCTTTTGGTCTTAGGAAGCGCAAAGCTTCTGGGATTTTATGAGTTCCAGATAAAGTTGTAGGAGCCATCCCTTGCAGTGTCAGTGTGATTTGTGTGGCATTAATAGCCCTGTTGTTCCATGAACCTCAATTTCCTTCAAGATAAAATACTACTAAGGCCACCACTTCATAATAAAAATGAGAAGAAATTATATCTGGCTTTAGGCTTCTGTACTGTGGTTATTGATACTCGTTTCAAAGTTGCCTTTCATCCGGCCACTAGATCCCAGGAGCTGAGGTTATAGAGTTGAAGTCGGATGTATCACAGGTAAACGTGCTTCTTTTCACAGCAGGGCTCTCTCCAATAACAGCAAGAACAAAATATTATGGGCATGGCATTAAAGTCTCAAGAGTGAATATGAATATATTTATCAGCAACAAAGAGACTTCCTACTTAAAAAAGGGGACAGAGAGAGAGAGAGAGAGAGAGAGAGAGAGAGAGAGAGAGAGAGAGAGAGAGAACAAACAAACAGAGACACAGAGACTCTGGACCAATATTTCTAAAGCAATTTTATTTTTATTGCTGTTTTTTCAAAAGAATGAAAACAGAAAAAATCACCAAATTCATGAAGAAAGAAAATAACTGCTAAAGTTAGAGTGTTTCTCAAAAGCATTAATCCGTACTCAGGCTAGAAAAAAGTTTCAAAAAACAAAACAACAAAAAAAAAAACCTCACAATGTTTAAAGTCATTTCAACCAAGGAAACTAAGTTTTATTATGGTTGATAAAAAGTAAAATGAAGTGATCTTTTTTTTAAAGCATGACCTCCCATATCTCAGAACGGCCTCAGACTCTCTCTATAGCCAATGATAACTGAGAACCGCTGATATTCGTGCCTCTGCCTCCAAAGTGCTGGGATTACAGCCTCCAAGCTTGATTTTCATGTGGTGCTAGGACCTGAACCCAGGGCATTGTACACATTAGGTACATGTGTACTGAGGTCCATGCCTACCTCACCCTAAAGACTGTGTTTTAATTGATATGTAGCTTTCCCTTTATCAAATCAGTGCTCACATTGCTGAAAAAAAAACTGATTTGCAGAATAAGCCTGAGCCAACAACTCATCCAGGCCATCTTATCACAGCAAGTGTTAACTCCTCTACCTGGAGTTGAAAAAACTCTTGAATGAGCCCTAATTAATTGTCCTGTGCAAGGCTTGCCACCCACAACTGCTATCATGTAAGGCCTGGCTGGCTCTGTCCCAACATGGCCCCAATTGCTCAGCCAAGCATCTAAAAGTCTAATTTTACTTGGTACAAACTGGTCCAAGCACCATGATCTCTATTTTGCTGGGAATTATCCCTTTCGTGAGGGACTTCCTACAGGAAAAAATTTGAGATAAGGTGAGAAATATCAAACAGAATTTAACAGTGAATGTGAAATTGTAATAAAACTAAGGTGAACATCAGAAAATGTAGAGCTATGTCTGTAGGCAGGTTAGTTTGGATCAGATTATTAAAGAGTCTTAAATAAATTCCCCACCGTTCATCACCTGACTCAAATACAGATTCTTTCATAGTCACTTGGGAAACCTTTTCCCATAAAGAATATCACCAAATGCAATCAAAAATGACACTCCTTCTTCCTAATAGGTTAAACACTGAGTTATAGTCTTCACTCTCATGTATTGCTAAACTTTAATGCTTACTTATAATTTGCCTCAAGCATTTCTTGTATTTCCAGACATATTCTATCAGTTTTGCTGAAATACAGTTTATATACAGGAAAATTTGTTTTCTAATAAATATGGATCAGTGTGTCTATTAGCCATCCTAAATAGGACATTTTTTATTTTTCAAAATTAAATCATGTGTCTGGTCTCACTCCCTATTCCTCCAGCAGCCTTGAGCAGCCACTAATTGACTTCTTAGCTCTATAGAGATATCTTTTCCTATAATTTCACATAAATACAACCATACAATGCTTTGGGTTTCTTTCATTTAGCATAGTGTTTTTGAGATTTATCTACCAAGTACTCTGCATCATTGATCCTTTAAACTGCTAAATAATTCGCTTTTGTGTGGACATGCCATATTTTGTTTATGCAGTCACAAGTTGATGGACACTTTGTTTTTGCTTCGGACTCTTCCAAAGAGTGCTCTGATGAACATAGATGTCCACGTCACTGTAGGGCCTGTTTTCATGGGGAGGGCATAGCTAGAAACAGAACTGCTTCTCCACACAATGCACTCGTGCATACTATCTGAAGCAACTGTCTACATTGTCTGGGTTTCCAGCGTAAGGCATGACAGTTCTTAGATTTTAAGGTCATATAATATGTAATTTTTTGAGATAGTTTCTCTGTGCAGCCTTGGCTGTCCTGGAACTCACTCTGTAGATGAGGTTGGCCTCTAACTCAGAGATCCACCTGCTTCTGCCTCCATAGTGCTAGTATTAAAGGCATGGTTCACTACTGGTTGGCTGGGTAGTTACTTTTAATGAACTTTTAAAAATATTTTGTTAAAGTACTGCTTATCAAAAATGATGAGACCTGATAGACTGTAGTGAGAGAAGAGGGCCCCCTGTCACATGTCTAGGGAAGGGTGGGAACAGGAAGATATAAGTGAGGGGATAACCATCTGGATGAATATGAATAAATTATAATAAAAACCCACTTCCAAGTGCACATACTTCTCTTTTCCCATTACATATGACAGAGGTGAAGCAAGTACATCATAAGCCAAAGTTCTCAAGGTGCTTTATTTACAGGGGTAAGAAAATATAAGATGGAATCTAGGAAATAAAATATGGAATCAGAAAGCTCAGAAAGTCAACACATAGACTAACAAATGGCTTCTGGCAAATATGACTTGAAAGTTGCCTGTGGTTGGGTTTGAAGTTAACATAGAGAATTTGTTTTGTAACTTCCCAGCCATACTACATCTGATAAAAAAATGTGTGAGGGCCTTGCTCATTCTGTATTTGAGAACAACCTGCATTACTGAAAGTCAAGAATTGTAGATTATTGAAATAGAACTAAAAAGTGATTCAGCTCAAATGCTGCAGCCTGGCCAGGTGAGGATGTACACAGATGACCGAGTCGCTGATAGAGACCACCTCCCCTGCAGCAGCAGCCTCAGGAGCTCCTCTATATGAACACTGCTCTATACGAGCACTGCATGAGTGCTGCTCTATATGAACACTACATCTACATGAGCACTGCATCTACATGAGCACTACATCTATATGAGCACTGAATCTATATGAACACTGCATCTATATGAGTACTACATCTACATGAGCACTGCATCTATATGAGCACTGAATCTATATGAGCACTACATCTACATGAGCACTACGTCTATATGAGCACTACATCTATATGAGCACTGCTCTATATGAGCACTAAATCTATATGAGCACTGCATCTATATGAGCACTGCTCTATATGAGCACTGCATCTACCATGCTCCCTGTCCCTGTGAGTTGCCTGTTTGTGTCTTTTCTGATGGTGTTTGTTTGCTCTTTTTTGTTGTCCTCTTTGTTGTTAGTTATCTTATATTCCAAGCTTCATTCAGAAGCCACCCCACCTAGATTGTCCCTAATCCTCAGACCCCAATGCCTCTAGATACATGACTTTTTATATAAATATGTGCACAATGAATGTGCCCTTTTACTTTCAGATGACAAAGCTGAAATTGACAGTATCTACGTGAGTGACAAATTCAGTATTCAAATCCACACTTCTTGACTCCACAGTTCAGTGCTGTCTACATAAGGGCACCGTCTCTCTCCTCACCTTTCGACTTTCTTCGCTCTCATGTAATTTTGCCTCGGGTTCTGCTGAGAAGTCTGTGATCCTTGCTGATAGGCTGTAAGAGCACGGAGGGAAAGGGTTTGCATTTATTCATTTCTGCATTCCACAGGAACCTAGCCCTCTCTTTGAATACCATAGAGATTCAATAAAAATGTGCCCAATGGGTAAAAGTATATGATCAATAGAATACCAAGTAGCTCCCCTGGGATGTCTTTGCTGAACATATTCGCTTGCCTCTGAAGAGGTGATGCCAAGGTTCAAAACAAATGGCTTTCTCCTCCCTTAATTAAAACTGTCATTGATTTGAAATTTTTCCTTTCAAACACAGAGCAGAATTAAATTTCAATAGAGGTCTGCCCAAATTACCATCATTTCAAAAGCAGAGAGCTTGACATTTCTGAAACTATGACAGATATTTATTGCTACATCAAATCAAGAAAATCCAGTTCTGTTGATCTTAAAAAAATAAATAAATAAATAAATAAATAAGTGGATGTCAGTGAGTGTCAGCAACTGCCCTACTGCATACAGATAGTGTCAAGCTGCTATGCCAGAGAGCATCATTAGCTGCCCTAATGTGTAGAGCAAAGCCCCTCCCCCATCTCCCATAGGCTACCAACGACTGTCCTACTGTGTGTGCATATCTAGCTCCAACTCCCAAAGCCAAAAGTGTCAGCAACCCTACTGTACACAGCTGGGCCTAAAGCCAGTCAGTCCTGTGACTCTTGGCCTTCAGAATATCTCTTCTGGAACCTTCTATTTGAGGTCATGTGGGAATCCAAGTCTTTCTAAGGCCCATTTCCATCTCTTTTGTCATCCCTCGGATTTTGAGCATGTCACTTAGTTATCTAGCCTTTTCCCTGTGCACACAAGAAAGAGTAATGCAGCATTTCAGAAAGGCTTTCAATTCACTCTGAGTAAATATGTTGTTTAATGTGCCAGGTGCCATTCCCTAAGAATGTGGGGGTAGCAGAGGAGCTCTGTACTCAATCACTCCCAGCCTCATTTGCACCCGGTCTCTCTTGGCTCTCCCAGCCCCAGGCAGGCTCTTAGCCAAGTGAAAGAATGGAGCTAAGCACAAGATAAATAACCTTGGCTCAAAGCTCCGCAGCACAAAGTAAAAATTGAAACTTTCCTTTGCAATCACCCCCACAGCCCCACCCATGGTCACACGCTCTTCCTCAACCACATGATTATGTCCAGATCATGTTGGCATATTTTTAATTGAGGGATATAATTGAGTCATGCTGGACAGAAGCATTAAAGACAAGGGCCTTGAGACGGTCTGTGAGTGCGGGAGCACCATCCCCTGCTGACGACAATCAGCCATTATTAGATTATGGTGACTGTTGCTAGGGTACCTGCGAGGAGAGCAGCTAATGCGTCTCAGTGAGGAACAGATAATTCTGTCTCTTGTCAAAAACTCAACAGAGAATGAACAGGTCAACTCACTAATGTCCTCTGCTGTAGCAAAATAAATGTAACACTTATGCACACGTAGCAGTAGCACTGATTATTCTCTTGTAGAAACTCAAAAAACTGATGGACTAAATGAAGGAAAAGCAGAGGGAAAGAAGGAGAAGATGCCAGGAAAGAAGTACAGCAAGATGGAAAAACAAGCCCGGTGGGCTAGCTTTGTGTTAAATCTCATAGTCAGTGATTACAAAAACCTTTTATAAAAAGGGAGAATTTATTTCTAGGCAATCACCCCAGAAGTTGAGGAATTATCTCATGATGATCATTAGGGCTGATATCTGTGTGAGTCATTTATGTAACCAATTTCCTTTTAAATGTTATTTGCTGTAGTTCATATATCCTAGGCTAATCCAGTGTCTAAATGAGGTGAGTGTGTCTATATTTGTGTGTCCATATGCATGTGAATTCTTGCAAGGGTGAATGTTCATACGCATGTGTGTATGCATACCTGTGTGTGGAGTATGGTGTTCCATTTAGTGATGAGAGACAGACGGGAGGAAGTGTAAGGCCAGATTGAAAGGCCTTTTACTGCATTTATTCTGTGTCGTATGGTAAAAGGCCAACAGTGGATTTCTAAGTAACAGTGATGTGACAAGCTACTGCTGCTAGCACTGTGGCTGGGTTTTGAGGTGAAGAGAACTGAATGGCGAGAACACTACTGAGGAGACAGCATTCTGAAAAGGAGTGTAGAAAACGCACATCAGTGCTGGCAGCTCTTAGACGTATATGATCCAGATGGATGCAGAGAATTCACTACCGAATGAGACACAGACCAGTAGAGAGCCAGGACCTCAGGCCTGGTGTATTTCATTCCCAGATCTGATGATGTATGTGTCTGCTCCAGCAAGTCCTAAGGAAGCTAAGAAAAGGTCCAGGAAGGTGTTCCTTTAGGAAAAGTGGAATGCATCCATAACAAAGGATGTGACAAGAGGCCAATCCAGGAGAAAAGAGGTTGGGCCCTAAGATAGGGAAGAAAGCAGAATTGAAATGCATACATAAATTGACCTCAGGAAAGTGATCTTTCCAAACCCTTTGCCCCACCCCCTTGTTCTCTGGAAATACTGTATTGTGTGGCAATTCATTGTAGTTAAACATTTCACAAGATGTTCTATAAACCTGAGTCTATGGTGCTTCAGGAGAAAGAGTTCACACAGACACTTCTCTCTGTGTTTTCCCCCAGAGACATTAGGATGGCAGGAACTACAGGATAATGGGGCATCCACATTCAAAGCAAAGATCTGCAGCAAAGTTGGGGGGAGAGGGGTGCTGAGTTCTAGCCTAACAAGACTGTAGAGATCTAAGAAGAGAAAAAGGGCTGGTTCCAGTCTCTTGCCTTAAAATGAGTTCAATAAAATGTATTGGATTTAAAGCCCTGCACTAGCTACTAAAGAAACAAGTCTGTGGAATGCTCTCAAAAAGGGGCGGGCAATAACCACCACTGGGCCCAATGCATCTTTCCCGCCTTTGTAAAAGATGTTGCCGTTTGCTTTCATTACATTTTTATATTGTCTATGCCTGCTGTCACACTACAACAAGAGAGGTGGGTCATGAAGGAGACCATGTGATACACAAATGCAAAATGTAAACAGTCTTGTCTTTCACAGAGGAAAAAATGAGTTTGCTGACCCTTGGTACAAAAGCAGCAGCAAGGGAGCTGGGAATATAGCTCAGCTAGGACGTAGCTTGTCCAGACTGCTCCAAGCCCTGGGTTTGATTTCTAGCACCACATAAACTGAGCATGGTGGCACATAGTTTTAATCCAAGAACTCTGGAGGTGGAGGCAGGAGGATCAAAAGCTCGAAGTAAGACTGATTCAAAAACAGAGGAAGAGGAGGGGGAGATGAAGAGACGGAGGCAAGGAAGATCAAGAAAACATAAGCTTTGTGCTCAGAGTCTCAATCCAGTCTTAGGTCTATGCTTCACATGTTTTAGGGCAAATCACTCATATTTCTAGGTTCTTGCTCTTAATCTGTAAAATGAAATTAGTGAATAGCTCACCTAAAGACACTATGGAAATAGTCAAATGTGATGATGGAAGACTGGGAAGGTCTAAATTCAAGTATGGATGTTTCTAGTTGAAGATACTATATGACGAAGAAATGGACCAATGTATTTTGGGTGAAAGAGATGTTCACATGTTCACATATTGTAACTTGGGATGGGGGTGGCTGTATCACAAGGTTGATTACCTGTAGACATCTAGAACTTGGAATTCACTTCTTCCCAGAAACAGAAGTACAATGAAATGTCGTTGATCACCGCCTTGGCCTCTGACTCCATCCTTTAGATTCCGCCCATAACCTGTGCCCTTCCTCTCAATGGGCCTTGGTATGGACTGTTCTCTCATCAAAACCTGATCACCTTCTGTATTTTAAGAATTCTTGCTGTACCTCACACAGCCAGTGTTGTTCAATTGGGAGCCTAACCCTGTCCCACTTGACTACTTGTGCTCCATCAAATACCCACCGTAAATGCCTGTTATTAAACTGTGCACTGTGTTCCATTCTTAATTGTGCATGGTTTTATGCAATCTAAACTAGATTCTGGGTCTCAAAAAAGTCATTTCCACTTACTAAGAAAACACCAGTACCAGGAATCTTTCAGGAGAATCGTTGTCCTCAATCTATGAGACAGAAAACCTCAGACTAGAGAGAAGTCCCTGGCATATAAGGAAAATTCAAATTCAAAATTCACATTGTACAACCACACCCAAATCTGGAAGGCTGCCAGAACCTTCACTCCACTGTCACTCAAGTGTGCTGATGTATTGTCTCATTCCACAGTTATACATTTCAGTGGTAAGAAATAGTCTTTAAAATATTTGTTAACAGGCTAGCCACTTGCAGGCTTCACTCCTTCTATCCTTGCATCTTATAAGCCTATTCTCCAACTGTTAACCCTTCCTGGTTCATGATACTAACAGTTATCTCATTTCTTTATATCACATAAGCACATGAATACAGAATTTCTGAATGAAACTACAAATTTTATGGGTCATTCAATTTGTCATTATTTATTGAGGACAAACAAACTGACCTAAAAGCCTACTCGCTGTCACAGACATTAGAATTTAGTGGAGGAAAAAAAAAGGAAAGATAACTATGGCTGTCCAAACAAAGCAGCCATGTCAATGAGAATGACTAACTCCGGAAGATGGGGCAAATTCAGAGAAGTAACTAAAACAAAAACAAACACAAACAAACAAAAAAACAGAGAAAGTGCCCTGTCCTTGGTTCCCAACACCAAGTTGAGTCTTCCCCCTGTGAACTTGAAATAAATTATGTTAGTCTTTTTCCTGGAAAGCTTCATGGGTTTCTATGATGCCTGAAAGAGTATGAACTGAAAAGGAGCTGCCTCTCCTGACACGAAAGCCCACATCTAGCCACATCCTCCATAAAAGCCCAGGGAAACATCTAGCTTAACGTTTATACCCAGCAGAACGCCTGGTGTGGGGCCATTCCTAGGCCAGTCCTCTTGGGAGGTGGTTTGAATCACTCTGACAGGCATTGTTGGACTCAAGATGCCAGGCATTAGTTGAAACTTGGTTTGCCTGTTCCCACAGAAGCCACCCCACCTTGTAGGGCAGGGACTTGTCAGGAGGACAGAGAGAAGATGCAGCCTTGACTAGGAACTGTGTCCAACATTCTAAACTCCGTCCTGTCTTTGGAGGTTATGAAGCTACAATGTCCAAGAAGACCTAAGAAGAAGATACAAGGAGATGCTGCATTTACCTTCATAATTCACGGATCTGATCTATGAGTTATAAATATTTCAGTATATAGAATATGAGCCTCTACTTCCGTGCTATCGTGCATGCTGCAAAACATGGTTTGATATTATGGAAACATCTAGTATATATTGCTGAAACATCTCACACAGGTAGAACTGCGTGAGCCCTGGGCAGGGTTAAATAGAGCCTGTGAGACTGGGTTTCATGAGGTAATTTTCCAAGAAAAGTGAAACTCTTCTACCTTGTATTAACTCTGTATGTGATAAGGCAAACTGCTAGTAAACAAAATCAAAGTTATCAATTTGTGCATAGTTAGGTATCTCTTGGCAGAATAGATGTGGTTTCCTGTGTTATGGCAACAGCCCAGGCCCTAATCATTATCATAAACTGTGACGTTCATTAAGTTACTCCGACTCATACAAGGCCCTGTCCTTCCCATGATCCACTCATGTGAGAATATAAACTGCTGTAATAGTTTTTAAATGGAATTAATAGCATGGTTCACATGTGATTAAAAAAGCAGCTAGGCAAAGTATAAAAATTAAACATAAGCTTCAAATCATGGAACAAGATGAAAATGATGCTAAAGATCATTTTTGTGGAAAGACACACCTGAGAACCTTTGCCCCAACCTGATCTCTACCACTGAACAGGAAATGAACTTGAGCCCCAGAGCGTGGCTCAAACTAAGAATTCAGAACTGACAATGCTTACCGTTGTTTATTTTGTTTTTGTTTTGCCACAATTAATTTTCCCAAGTCTATTTTAAACACTTATTTTTTTTAGTTTTAGAAACAAAAAGTCATCTGAAAATAATCCATAGACCATTAAGAACTGCATGAAGCAAATTGGAGATAGGTTTTTCTGCTAAATAACTTTTCAACAAATATACCTTTCATACTTTAATTTCTCTGACATTTAACATGAAAACTTTGCCAGATTTCTCACTTCACTCTAGTATTTATAAATAACTTTTTAATATCTTTTGTAAAGTTGGACTTTTCTTATCCCTGACCTAGATCTCAGTCACTTGAATTCAGAATAAGTAGTGATGACTGTTTGAATATCAATGTCAGGCTTTTTCTGTAACTGTAAAGATTAAGGAAAAAATGTTTGATGGTAATCCTTCTCAAAACCATGCAATAAAAACAAGATGTTTAAAAACCATTTAAATTAAAAGAGTTAGGGTGCATCAATAGTCTAAGTACAACAAATCTACAGGAGCACACACACATCCACAAATACACATATGCACCTTAAATACATGAATATGCAGTGACCAAGCACTGCAGAGTCCTGGCATAAACACTTAATAGCATCGAGAATCTTCACAAAGATGGGTGGGCCAAACTTTCCCAGGACAAAGCCTAGATGCTTGCCGGGGGCCAAGGGAGAGTGCAGGGTGAGTTTTAAATACAAGAAGGTACACACCTAATAAAAACATGACTGAACATGTGAAATTAGAGGAGTCAGTGTCCGAGGAAGAAAGAGGTATGCATGGGATGAAAAAATGAGAGACAGGATCAAAATGAACCAGACAATTGGACCTAAGACGTGAAAGAGTCATTTAAACAGGCTTTGCAAGACTTCACATCTGGGTCTCATTGCTACTTGAGTTTTTCAGCCTCACCTGTAAAAGTGAGTTGATGAGAGTATGCTTTAAAAGGTTCAGGGAGGAACAAGTTAGACCCCTTTCCAGGTATAACTCTCCTTAGGACTGAGTGTCAGTTAGGCTTGCACAGCCTATGTCACTGGCTAGACACAGGATGGAAGATACATCTAGCATGGTTCCCTGGCCTCAGTGAGAGACTTCTTCAAACTGACCCCTGGTCTAATCTAGCATGAACGTCACTTGTCCTTCCTGGCCATAGCTCTGGTCATCTACATGGATACGTGTCCCCATCAGGACCTCATTATAGTGTTTTTAAACCTCAAGCATGAGGAAAGTGTCTCTTCCCACACGTTTCTCCACAACTGAGGGATTTCTCAGGCTCTATGGCCTTCTTCTTTAAAACTCAGAAGGTGTCAGGGGAGAAGTAGCTGCTGGTTACTACCTGGAAAAGTACAAGTCCCCAAATAATCTGTCCTTTGTGCCTGCATCACCAGGCTGCACTTCTACCAAAATTAAGTACAGAGATTCTGGTGAGTAGACTGGCTATCTTAAGTTTCTTTGCTTTCCTCTACAACAAAATATCTAACCAAAGATGCTTAAGAAAGGAACGGAGTTATTTAGTTTTGTGTCCTGGTGAGGAAGGCTTACCATGGCAGAAACATGAGGCTCCAGGTCACGTCCCATCTGCAGTAAGGAAAGAGAAAATGATAGGCAGGCATGTTCAACTCACTTTTCCCTTCTTATTCAGCCAAGGACCCCAGACTATGCATGATGCTTCTCATAGTTAAGGTGGATCTTCCCTCCTCAGCCTCATGTAGATAATCCCTCACAGACATACTCAGTGGTCTTGTCTCCTAGGTGATGCTACACTATGTCAAGTTGACAATATCAACCATCACACTGGCCCATAGAAAATGCTCGGCAAACGTCAGCTGTTAGAACTGAAACTGTGACCTTTATGACAGTATACCCAGGATCTTTACTCTCTTTGATTTAGATCAACAGAGAGCATAAAAGGAAGGTACATCCAGAAACCCTTTCATCAGGGTGGCCCAAAAGTTCCTTCAAAGCCATTGGAGAGCTCAGGAGCAGAAAAACCCACATCAGACAGGTGTGTGGGCACATACTAAGAGGACTTGGGATGTAGATCTGTTGGTCAAATGCTTGCCAAGCATGCACAAAGCCCCGGGACCAATCTCAAGGCTGCATAAAACAAGCGTGATGGGGGACAGCCATAATCCCAGGTAATGGCAGGAGAATGTAGAGTTCAAGGCCAGCCTTGGTCAATCAGTGACTTTCCTTTGCTCCCTTAGTGTAGTAACCTATCTGCAGCCAGGAGCTGCAGCCAGTGAGTGGCCTGGGCGCCAGGCTAGGAAACTGCTCATAACAAACAGTACGTTTTTATCAAAACAGTTTTTTTTTTAAATTGTATTCTAGGCAACACTATGCTGGGCATTGTCCTCTGAAGGAGTTATCTTAAAAAATCTATGTTATGTATGACAAATGTTAAGTAAAAATATTCTACCATAGCTGCCTATGCGGATAAAAATTTATCTGTCAAAAAGCAGTGAGTGATTATTTTCCGAATGATTTTGACATATGGCAGTTCCTGCTGAGGTATAAAGCCAGAAGCCTTTATTAAAATATTTTAAAATATTCAACTCTTCAGTTAATAAAACCAACTACAGTAAATTATCATATAGGTGGCTTCAGCTTCCATCTCACTGCAGGCAAAGGCCGGTCTTTGTACATTCAGGGGTTTGCTGGGTTATTGGTGGTAGTTTTTAATGGGGTTTTTATTGTCTGTGTGTTTGTTTACTTTTTGTGGATTTTTCTGGGGATTTGGGACTTCTACTTTTTTTTTTTTTTTTTTTTTTTTTTTTTTTTTTTTTTTTTTTTTTTGCCTCTCATTCTCTAAGGATGTGAAAAGGGCACCTTAGATTATGAATGAGGAATCTGGGAAGGCACAGGGGTTGCCACCTTGCAGTCATCCAGGAGCACAGATGGATTAGGAGGAAATGAGGGCTTGTGCATTTTTTAGAAGTGCTGTAGACTTTACGTCTGCCTTAACCAGTTCAGTCCGGTCTATCAGGGAATAAACTGTGTCATTTAAATAACCTGAGAAGCCCATGAGCAATGTGTCTGATGAGGGCCACTTTCTAGCTGGCAGTAGATGTCCTGGCGTTTTTATACACAGCAGAAAGCAGACAGACGGCGCCAGCTCTGATGTTCTCTTCTTCTATACACTTGCGGCAGAGCTAGGAGATGCTGTGTGAAATCTTCAAAAGTCCAGAGCTGCTCCCAGCTGTATGTGATACCCTCCACTTTCTCTAAATTGTGTTGTTCCAAATTTCTTAAGAAAAGAATTTTAAGATTGAATTGCTTTTCCTCCTATTAAAGGAAACAGGAAAATGTAAAAATGACAGGATCTGATAATGCCTTTGTGGGATGCTTCTAGTCTTTCAAAATCACAAGCCTACATGTTTTGGAGCAGTTTATGCTTGGCATCAACACTAGATCATGAGAGATAAACATGGCGGGGTATTTATATACTAGGAAGCACAGCCATTTTTGTGAATGGTAACAAAACACAAATAAATTAAGTATTAAGTGACTTGCTAACCAAATTTATATCCAGATAATGAGATAAAACCATCCGGCTCTCCTTACACCAAGCAAGGCTTTTTGACCTGACTGTATATCAAGTTCAAGAGCAGCTCGTTTTCGTATGCACCTTAGAGATGCTCCCCATAATATGAATAGATTTTCTTAGTCTCTCATCCATATTTTCCTCCACACAATGTACACAAGAGTCATAAAGCTCTCATTATTTGAATAGAATATATAATAGCAATTTTAAGTGATTAAAATGGGAGCCATTTTAAAAAAATAATTACAATCATTAGTTTTTTTTATTGAGGAATAAGAGAGAGACAGAGATAAATATATGGAGAATCAATAGAAACCTTGGCCCACAGTTTCTAAGTCTTATTTATCTGGGAGTTGTTTATCTCCCTGAGCCCTCGCTCAGAGTAAAGAATAATAATTATTGCTTAATTATAGCAGAAGTGAATTTTATCTCCCAGTTCTAAAACAAAATGACTCATAGCGCTCTCTCTCTCTCTCTCTCTCTCTCTCTCTCTCTCTCTCTCTCTCTCTCTCTCAACAAAGAAATATCTCTGGGAAGAATAAAATGGGCATAATCTCTTAGTTACAAGAAGCTAAGATCACCTGATTTCTCATAGTGGGTCATGTCCTCACCTTTAAGAAATGTCACCAAAAAACTCACCTCCTTACAGGGACTGTTTTAGTTCCCTTTCCTGTTGCTGCGATAAGATAGCCTGACCAAAGTAACTTATTGGGTTTGTAATTTCAGGTTATTATCTATCACTGAGGTGAAGTCAAAGCGGCATGAATTTGAAGTGTCTGGTCGTATTACATCCACCGTGAAGACCAGGGAACAGTGAATTCATGTGTG
Organism: Acomys minous; assembly: GCF_964271855.1. Taxonomy (NCBI): domain Eukaryota; kingdom Metazoa; phylum Chordata; class Mammalia; order Rodentia; family Muridae; genus Acomys; species Acomys minous. The sequence continues at coordinate 54,753,392 of NC_140486.1, forward strand.
CTAGGGCGCATGTGTTCACTCTTACACAATCCAGGGTCCCTTGCCCAGTGAATAGTGACACCCATAGCAAGTTGGTCTTCCTACCTCAATTAATGAAATCAAGAGCATCCCTCTCAGACAGGCCCAAGGCCCATCCATCTCCCATCCTGACTATGTCAAGTTGATAATTTTGATACTTAATGCTAATGATCCCAGGGACCATCCTTCTGCTATTCCTGGCTGAACAAGCCCAGGAGAAATTCCTCCAAAGAGCCCATCCTTTCTATCTGAGCTATGCCTTACTTAATTGTACTCATCTTTAGATCAACAGGGCCCTGCCCCATGGAGTACCTGTATCTACAGTAGAGCTCTGTGATAGTCTAAATAGAGAACTTAGGTTTTATTCAGTCATCTAGGAACTTGGAACTTAGTCCCGTAAACCATCTCATCTCAGTTTCTTTCCTCCACACGCCTACCAGCTCCAATTGATCTTTAAGTCACTGTCTCTGTGAAGCTTCATCAGAGAAAATGAAGTGTCAACCACTACCCTTTAGCTGAATGAGGAAATTCTGATACCATCACCTTGCTCATATCTTGGGAAGTGGGGCAAGGACCATAAATAAATACACATCAGTGGAAGTTCGCTGTTTCCTGGCTGTCTCCTTATGTAGACTATAGTATTGATGGTAATTACATTATCCTGGAAGCTTTTGCATCTTCTCATCATTTAAAATATATTTTTTGAGTCAATGAGTCTTTTTTTTTTAATCAGATGTCCATCTGTCAGGCTTTCTGAAAGGGGTGAAAGGAAAATTTCAGGTTGGTAAAAAGGCAAGTAGACAGTTTCAGACCTGACACAGGACTTTACAGAATTTTTTTTCTGTGTTTGCAGAAAGGTAAGAAAGTCCGTCATGTTGAAGGTTATGGATGCTAATGTTATAGGACCAGAAAGATCAACAGAATTAATGTACTCAACAGCAGAACACCTGAGCTTACCTTTAGTATGTTAATGTAAGTTCTAGAATACAGGCAAATAACAAGCCAAAATAAATTACTTTCTAATCTTTGAATGGAAGACAAAAGGAAACATTCCTAGTAAAGGCAGCATGTCATTAACAGTTTTAATGTGAACTATTTTAAGCAAAGAGAAATGTGCACCCATTTGAGACTGTGATGAGTTGGAGAAATGTCTTGCAAGCAACAGGACATGAGTTTCACCTGTAGAACAAGGCACACACACAGTATTAAAATATAGGTGGCTGCAGTAGCTTAGGCTTGTAACTCTAACACTTGGGATACAGACTGATGGCTACCTGGGGCTCAGTGGCCTAGCATATTTGACAAGTACCAGGTCAATCAAAGAGACTACCTAAAGATCCATAAATAAAATAAAATTCTAAATATGGTGGACAGAGCCTTAGAGAAAATACCCAAGGTTGACTCCAGGACTCCACATATACACACATGAGAGACAGAGAAAGAGAGAGAGAGAGTAATAAGAGTGTGTCATAGATGTCCGTACACACACACATACACACACATGTTCAGACTTTCACTTGGATACATAAATACACACTATAAATCTATAAAATTGATGTTCTGAAAAAGAAAATGAAGCTTTTAAAAAATAATGTGCCTGTGTTTATTGCACTAAGGATCTACTTTGGATAAAGAAATAGACATCCTCTCTCCAAAAATGAACAAAATATCTCTTTGGCAGTACATGCCCAGGTTCTTAGCTGTTGTATATACAAGAATCAAACTCCTGATAGCTAAGCCTTTTTTCCTAGAAAACGAGAAGCTGTTTATAACACTTGTTATCTGTGGCAAGTCTAATTTTAACAGCATTTTCTCAAGCAGATACAAAAAAAAAAAAAAAAAAAAAAAAAAGCACTGCTTCGCTCCTCCTTGACCCACTTTAGCACATTCTGCCCCAGTTAACATTTCCCTTCCTTTGCATTCTTCCTCTTGTATTTATCAAATATTCTGGGCTACAGAAAACAAACTAAGGTTTTTTTTCTTCTGCCTTTTTCCCTGAAAGACGGTACAGAAACCTGACCTTATCCATCCACCCTTCCTCTGTGCACAGATCTGCTCAAGAGAGTACTTGTCTTACAGGAAAGCTTGTAAGGCTCAGGTACATGAAGAAGAATACCTCAAATCCCCCCCCCCCCTCAACCGCAGCCTTAGAACACCCAACACCTGTACCTGGTGCTGGCTGCTCTACTCCTCTGCCTCCCGCACATGAAAGACAGGCTAGGCCTGCACTGCTATTCCTGTCAGTGAGGCTTGGCTGAAGTACACAGCTGTGGCTACAGAACCGAAAGAACAAGGCTCTATGACCTCTGGGTCAGTGCTCTTTTCCCAGCCTGCCATGTACCTGCTCCCTTTCTTTCTGCATGCTGAGACTACAGACCTAAAGCAGACAGTGGCTAGGTTCTGACAAACCATCCTCTTCAAATGGGATAGTCATCCACAAGGACCAGTGTGGCAATGGCAGGAAAATGACAGTTACCCATTACTCCTCCTTGTTAGTCTTCGTTCCCCAGGTGTGACTAGGAACTGGTGGGGTGAACCTGCGCCGTTCATTAGGTGGTCTCTTGGAACACCTTGCCAGTGGTATTTTTAAACTGTAGTCAGAGGCTATGAGAGTTTTCACAAGCAACATGAACAGGAAACAAAACGTTTCAAGCTATAGTGAATGAATCACCCAAAAGCTGTGATAAATACAGGCTCTTTGTTTCACCCCACCAGTTCCCAGTCACACGTGGGGAAGGGTCTGAGCCTCATCATTGTAAATAATGGAGTTCTTGGGAGCTTTGGGTATGTGAAAACTCTTCAGAATCCCCCGGCATATCTGTCAGCTGGCACCTCAGGATATGCTGAGCGAGTCCTGACCAGGATAAGACATGGACTCTTTAACTCTTCATGAATAAAAGTCTAGCACTTCCTGGAAAAGGTAACCACTCTTGCATTAATGAAAAGCACAGAAGCGTAGCGCTGTAAGGACCTGGGACTCCACTTAGTGTAGAGTAAGCACCAGCCCATCTTCTCATAAATGCTCTTAGCAACAGAGGACACCACCCCCACCTTACTACAACAAGGTTCACATGTGTTCCACTTGAAACAATGGAAATGTTTCCCTTTTCCTCACAGCCATCACAGCCTCACCTGTGACCCCAGGTCAATGCTCAGCTCAGCCTGCTTTGCTTACAAATCGTCTTTTCTTGATACTTTGCAATTGCGTGCATGCCTCAAAGGCTCATGCAAGCCTTTTCCAAATGTGCCTGGACACAGAAGGGTGGCAGCTGAGGCAGCCTGGACTTGGTTTCTAGCTCATGGGCAATAGAGCTAAATGTGTACCCTGAGTGAATGTTTAGGGAGAATTCACTATTTACCTTCTTCTGCCTTATGCCTTAATTAAAACTGAATATGATTGAAACCAGATCAGTCATGGGAGGGACATGGGAACTGAAACATATGCCCTGTTGCTTGGAGTTCAAAGCTTCTGTAGGGATTGGCTGAAGGCTCAGTTAAAAGTGTGCTTCCCCAACTGCTCTTTATGTATGTATCTGTTGGCTTGTTAATATGATATCTCATTCTCTAGCCCAGGTCCACAACCATATGTCTGCCTCATCCTCCCAAGGGCTGCGATTACAGATGTGCACACCCAGGCCTGGTTCTGCCTTCCTTTGACATTGATACTATCTATTCCTGACACCATTTCTCAAATGGCTTCCTGACCATCAGCTCACAACTTAGTGTTTGCTTCTCAGGCCATCCAGGCTACATCTGGGATGCAGAAGAGACGACAAAGGTGGCCACCATATAAAACTACCCAAGTCTGCCAGTCAGAAGAGAAAGCTGCAGTGGCACATCTCTTAGCAACAAAACTCCTCTCTCCCCTAAGGTCCCACTGGGGAAGCCCCACACAATATCCTGGGGCCCTTGAAGACTCATAACTCAAGTGGCCTGCTGTCACTCTTGACTGGGTATCTGTCCTATGGTTTTGCTTGTTATTAAGGTTTTTCTTGCTGATTTTCAATTTGTGCACATTTATTTCAATTATTTGATTAAGATTTCAAACACCTAGAAACACTCTGTCCAGCCATGGGCTAACTGCATCAAAAACATCCTCTCAAGCAATCTTAGCTGCTTCTTTTTCCTCTGGGGACAGACTTATTCATGCTCTGTTCTTCAGTCCTCAGGTTTTCCTGATGCTGAGTTGTCTGTTTGCAGCTTGTAATTCAGCTCTATTTAATGTTACAATGACAAAGAGAAGTGAAAGCTGCATCGTGCTGAATACAATCACAAGGAAGAATACCAGGACCTATCATATTTTGAAGAAAAATCAAAAAGTGTATACGTTCTTACAAAGTTAGGAAATGATCCTAATAAAAACTGTACTACTTAAATATAGAACAAAGACAGAAAACCTCCTGCCAGCCCTGGAGAGACCAACTCTCTAAGCTCATGAAAACTGCAGCACCCTGTGATCCCAGAGACAATACAATGAGATGCTCATCTTAATGCTGTTGGAGTTCAAAGCTTGTCTTTTTTTTTTTTTTTTTTTTTTTTTTTTGTCATAGATCCAGCATTGAAGATTGCCACAAGACTTGAATCATAAAACTAGTAATGTGTTTTATGTTTTGGTTTTTTTGTTCTTGAGTGCCCTGTATCTCAACCCTTTTCACTATAGGTGAAGTAGACTTTCAAAATTTCAAGCATTCGGGGAAGTATTCCTAACGGGAAAATGTGTAGGGCTGGTTTCTTATGCCAACCACTTAACATAAGAGCCTCAGGAGGCAGTAGAAGTAGGGACTTCTTTATCCTAAGGCAGCAGCAACTATCACAGTCCTTGGGTTTGGAACATCTCAGACATTTTCATTGTTTCCCGCCTCCCTGCTGAAATCTTCTCTGAACCCATGCTGCTCACTTCCTTCTATGGTGGCCACCTTTGCCATTTCTGCGTCCCGGGATGTAGCCTGAATGGCCTGAGAAGCAAACACTAAGTTGTGAGCTGATGGTCAGGAAGCCATTTGAGAAATGGTGTCAGGAAAAATAGTATCAATGTCAAAGGAAGGCAGAACCAGGCGTGGGTGTGCACATCTGTAATCGCAGCCCTTGGGAGGATGAGGCAGACATATGGTTGTGGACCTGGGCTAGGGAATGAGACCTCATAAGCAAACCAACAAACGAATACATACATAAGTAGCAGTGAGAAAGACAGACTCAACTGAGCCTTCAGCCAACCCCCAGAGAAGCTTTGAATTTCAAACAACAGGGCAGAGATGTCCTAAATTGGAGCAAAGGGACCCTCTTCTTTGTTTTCCACATAGAATGAACACTAGTCAGAGTAGGAAGATATCCTAAGGCAAGAAGATTCTTCAGAATTGGGCAATTTCCACCAAGAGTCCTGTGTGTGTGCTAGTAAGAGCCCGTGGTTACTGGATCTGTGTGGATGAGCAAGTGTGTTTGTAATTAATGGCAATATGGAACCAATCCACTCTACTTGCAAAATTTCAAATAGTTCCTGTATATTCCAAGATATATTCATAGTGTAATAAGCTATTGATGTCTTAAAGAGATTTTTTAAATTAATATTGCTTTTAGAGGACAATGGTGCAGGAGGTGGGGCGGAAGTCTTGCCTCAATCTGCAGATAGCAGTTATGTCATTTTAGAAAAAGGAAATAGAAAACAAAAGAGAGTACAAAGTGGGACTTCCACTTGAAGAACCTGCAGTGGCAGCAGACATATATTTTCTAGATGCATTCCACTGGTCAAATGTCACCAAAACAATTTCCAAGCCAGCCTGCCCTTATCAGTTCTCTGGGCTCTTGATTACAAATTTATGAGATGCCTGCCTCAGACAGCCAGGGGGAACCTTTGCCCCATCCATCCCATTGGCCCCCCAGCATTTCTCACTAGGAACATTAGAAACTTGCCCATCAACCCAAATAAACAACTCCTCTCATGAATAGACTCAGTGAAGGACCTATAAATCATATCTGTCAAAAACATCAGTAGCACTGCAGAAGACGGAAATCAATCCAAAATTCATTAGCTCGCCTGGCAAGAGCTTAATCGCCTATTGTTTAATAACAACTGTGGCACCTTAGATAGAACAGAAAGCTACAAGAGCTCATCTTAGTGTCCATGACAGGAGAGTTCAATTTTATAGCTTAATCTGGCCTTCAGACCATTCCCAGTCTATGAACAAAACTCCTTGGCCCTACTTAGGGTCATGTTGCCTGTGGAAAGAGGTAGAATTCACTCTGATGCCACTGTCATATTTCATAGCTGTTAGTGCTATGGGTCGGTGGTTTGCACTATTTCAGGTTAAGAGGATGCATAAGTTGCTACAGAACTGCAATGCTCTGTGCATGCAGAGTCATCAAGACACTCCTGTAGTGCAGAGGTCAGTAGGACCTGCCCCCATCACACCGCCTGTGAGGTGGCAGCTTTTGGGTAAATGAATTTCCTGGAAGGCTGTTCATTTTAATCCGATTCCAACTGCATAGTAATATTCCAGATCAGGATTGATAAGAAGCATGGAGCTAGGCAAGGACGAGCAGGAGAGACCGACAGATCCGATGTAGCATTGAACACACTGTAGCCTTCTGCACACATGAAAAGGCCAAACCCCTTATTCTAGTCACAGAGGAGTTACACAAATTGGCAAACATTACCACAGCCTAGGGAGTCTCCCAATGCCCTCTCATGCCATCTCCACACCCTGTATCCCTTCTCTCACTTGCTCTCCCTTGAGTTGCTCAGTTCCTTCATGACTATACCCCTCCCTGTGCAGAAGGTCCTGAGAGAACTGCCTATCTCTTCCCATCAATATACCCCATCCTTTCTTCCAGGGTTCACACTCTCTGTGTACCTAAGGACAGTTTATATTACCTACTGGTTTTGTTAACTTTGACTTTCATTTTTGTTTTGTCATTGTAATCACCTTTTTTAAAGACAAGGAGAAACTTTACTATTGAATTTAAGTCTCACTCCACAAGATTTTCATATCCGGTACCAGTATCTAGCCAATAACCAATGTCTAGACAGGTCACAGGCTCTATATGAAAACCTACCCTACTACTATGATTCTGCTCAATGGACACTGTAGTAAGCCAATGACTAGTGAATTATTATTAGAGCCATAGACTAATGCAACTCTCAACCCACATCAGAGAAGTTCCTATTTTCAGTAGAAGGTACTTAATGCAGAAACCTACAACTGGCCAAAGTATTTTTAAAAAATTAAAAGCCTAAAGAATGTTCAGCCTTAAATAAGACATTTATTTCATACCCCTCTCTCCCAAAGCACAATAATCATTGTGGGGGGAAGGAAAGAGTGTAAGAGCCAGGAGGAGTGGATGGTTGCAAGGAAAACAGTGTTCTCCAGACACAGCAGGGTAGCTGAACATACGATCTCACGACTATGACAGTTTGCACAAGTCTTGCTCAAGCTAGATAAAGTAGGAGCGAAGAGAGGAAAGACGGGCAATAATTCTACCTCTAGCTAAGCAGCATTGACAAGTGAAGCTATCAGGAGAGGGAGAGTAGGTTTTCTTTAAGAGCATACCCCTGTATGCGCCTGCCACATCCATTTATATAACAGTAATAACCAAAGAAAAAGGAGTTAACATGCTGAGAGGGGGACATGGGAGGGCTTAAAGGGAGGAAAGCGAGAGAAACTGATATAATTTCATTTTAATTAAATGTGTGTGTAAATACATATACATATATATGTATATATATTTATATACACATGTATATCTACACATATGTATATGTGTAATATATGTGTATGTGTGTATATATACATATATGTGTATGTGTGTATATATACATGTGTATATAAATATATATATATATAAAGATTGTACTCATGGTTTGTCAATCATGCCCATACAAGGTCACACGTCTGAGAATACACAGACAGTGCTACTCAGATTCAGAGAGTTTTCTTATTAAAAGAAGACAAAAGGGGTTTTCTTTCAGAGCGTACCCCTGTATGCACGTGCTGTGTCCATTTATATAACAGTAATAATCAAAGAAAAAGGAATTATCATGCTGAGAGTGGAGCATGGGAGGGGTTAGAGAGAGAAAAGGGAGAGAAACAGATATAATTCTATTTTAATTAATTATGTGTATACACACACACACACACACACACACACACACACACACACACACATATATATATATATATATATATATATATATATATATATATAAAGATTGTACTCATGGTTTGTCAATCATGCCAGTGCAAGACCAGACATCCAAGAATACACAGGCAGCGCTACTCGGATTCAGAGAGTTTTCTTATTAAAAGAAAGCAAAAGAGGATGGGTAAACACAGGGGAAGGAAATGGATTTGAAGGCGTTGGGGGAGGAGGTGAATATGATCAAAACAAATTGTGTGAAATTCCCAAAGACACTGTGAGATTGTGACTCCTAATAACAGCAGAAACCTTGCCCATAAAGTCTCAGCAATGTGGTCACCCAAATGTGAGATGAACAAGGGTGACACTAACAGACAGGCCAAAGTGGGTGGAGAAAAGCCTACAAGCCTTAACTCTACACAGTGTAAAGAACCGCCAGCAACCGAGGAAACCTGGGAGCAGAAAGGGCAGAAAAGTTCCCCAGGGACAACTGCACCACTCAGTGCCAAATGGTCAACTCTGAACCATACTTACAAGTAGCATTATCAAGACTGAACAGGTTAAATTCAGGAATATATGTGTATATGCATGTACATATATACATAACATAACGGCGAAAAATAAGCCATGAATTTCAAGGAGAGTGGGGAGGGGTATTTGAGAGGTTTGGTATCTGAAAGGGAAGCGGGGAATGTTGTAGTTATACTATGATCTCAAGGTTTATGTGAAGAGGATATAACTTGGAATTACTATCACAAAATTAAATCAGGGGCTGGAACTAGAGAAAGATCAAAGGAATCTACATTACCTCACTATTGTGATGTACGACATCAATGATTCTGGTCCCATTCCAGATTCTGACCAGTAGCTTATGAAAGGCATCACCAGTTTCAGCGGACTACACGGGTCTAATCAGCACAGGTTGCTCATTGTAAAGGCTGAAGGATAACGAAGAGCATTAGCATGTAAACCCGCCTTCTGGCTTGTGTGACTTTGTAATTTGTTTGATCAAACCAAGGTCATCAGTGGCTTTGCTAATAAGGTCCTCAGAAGCTTTGGTTTTCTGTCCTGTGTGTGTCCCAGATCTGGAGTCAGGGAGGCTATGTGAAGGTGAGGGATATCAAGGCATTAATTGGTGTGCGTAAAAGTCAGTGGTCTCAGCTATACCACCTAGGATATGCTGGGTCTAGTCCCGGAAGCTAAGCAGGGTTGGCCCTGGTTGGTACATGGATGAAAGAAATCTGAGAAAACAGAGGGCAGTAGGAATCACAGCCTTGCACTGAGGGACTAGAAGCATCATTTTGACTAATGAGTCTTTCTTACTTGTGGGGGCAGGAAGGGTTTATTTCAGCTTACGGCTCTCAGGTTAGACCCATTGCTGAGGGAAGGCTGCATGTCAAGGCGGGAACAAGGAGGCAGGAGCTGAAACAGAAACCATGGAGCGATGTTGCTTATTGTCTTCCTCCCAATGGCTTGCTCAACCTGCTTTCTTTTTTATTTTTATTTTCCATTTTTGAGATTATAAATACATTTCTCCCTTCTCCTTTCTCCCTTGAAGACCTCCTATATGCCTTTCTCACTATCCTGCAAATTCATGGCCTCTTCTTCATTTATTAGTGCATGCATATGTATACATATACATAGACATATATATCATATATATATGCATATGTATTTGTAACTTTAACCTGCTCAGTCCACATAAGGTTACGTGTATGTATGTTTTCAGGGCTGACCATTTACTAATGGGTCTTTCTCTTAAAAGATACAGAAAAAAAAATGTAAAGGTTAAAACCAACTCCTTTACTATGCCACTAGCATCAATTAATACAGTTCTTTTGCTTGCTTGATTTTTGAGGTACTGACACAGAAATCTAGCGTCCTACATGCACTGCTCAGGCAGTCTTAGCTGCATTCCTAGCCCAACCTTAGTTGTGTTCCATTTTCCTGCAGAGTCTAGGAGGTTCGTACTCCCTTGCTGCTGCGTTGGCTTTTGACAGGTGTTAGAATTGATTGCTCATTTAGCCATTGCCATCTACCACCTCACAGGTCTGTCCATCAGAGTCAGCATTTGTTGGCCAACAAAGCCACAATCAAGGCATCTATGGAGCTATATCCCTTTGGGAAGTCTCTGTGAATGAGTCCTCTTCAAGGTAAATGATGCTGTTGGCCGAATTCCAGGCAGTTGCAGGACTGAGGTGCATTGCATTGGAGCTCGTCTCTAGATGTTCTCCAGGTCCCGAGCCCGCTCGCATTATGTGACTAGTTGGGTTCCTTCTTCCTCTGGCAGCTCTCTTGCGTTTATAATTTCACCTCCCTGATCTTGTTACAAATCTCTTACTCTGCATAGCCTCATCAGGGAGAAAGACACATTTTTTAAAGACCCAGGTAATCCCACTGGGCCCGCTTGGGTAACCCAGGGTAACCAGCTCTCTTAAGCTCAACTAATTCATTATTTAACTCCAGCAGCAATGCTACCTCACAGTAGCACCTAGGCGAGCATTTAATTTAGAAATCAGAAAATGAGAATGTTGGAGAGTCTGTATTTTAAATTCTGCATCAAACGATTAAGGAAAGTAGGGCTTATGGGGTCACCTGATTTTTATAGAGAGGATAATAGGAAATACTCATGAAAAAAATTTATTGGAGTAACAAAAGATGAACTAAAGACAACCTTATCCCCTGTGTGCATTTCTAGATGTATCTGGGAATTGTTGACATTCTTTAAATATTCATTCTACTTTTACAAATTATTTCCTAACATAATTAATTGTGCTTCTAGAATTCTCTGCATTTACTGTCTTTGTCAGCCCCTTGGAAAGCATAGCAATCTTAGTGATAAAATTGCCATCAAATTCATTGTCTTCTGTCTTTACTCTATTAGCCAAATTTATATTACTATGAGAAAATACTAAAGGCAGGCTGCTTTCTAAAGGCAAGAGGCCTATTTTGGCTTGTGATTCTGGAGTTGATAAGTCAGGGAGCCTCAGCTGAGATCTCACCAGCAGAGTTCAAAGCTTACATGAGGCACTATGTACCTTGAGGCCAGATGTGTGCATTTTCTGCTCCATCACCTTCCCTTATACAGCATTCCTGCTCCTAAATTATAAGAATCACACCCTGAAGATCTCCTCTAATTCCAAATTCCTCTTCTCTAAACCACAACAGAGTGGGGGATTAGTCCCCATAGTCTGGAACCTCGATGAAGATTCCGTTTCAGCCCACGAAGCCTTCAAGTCCTTGACGCTGTACCAAAGCTGTAGCACGCACCACCCGTCCCTGTTGTCCTTCCATATCTAATGTAAACGCTGAAAGCCACTTAGAAACAATCACAACACCTTCTAGCACAGTCCTCTCCCATCTGCACTGTGTCTGCACAGTGTGGGTGCCCATGCTGTGACTGCCCGGCCGGGCAGCCTTATGGCCTGCATAGGGACAAGTCATTCAGGTGGAATTTCCCACTTTAGCGGGTGGCAATTTCATTACAGGGCAGGTACACTCCTGTGGCTTCTAGAGCCTAATATTCAAGACTAGACTGGCATGGTTGTTACTGGGGTAACCCTCCTTCAGAGGTTGGTAAGGACTATCAGATCTCCTCTGTCTTATTCTTTCTGGGTTATTCTGCTAAAATACAGACTTCTAATAAGATCATATTGTCTGCCTTGGCTCTCTCCTTAAACATGGCTACTAAGATCCACCCTTTTCTATCATGGTCCACTTAGAATGTTAACCAACATTGGCTGTGATCTGCAGTGCAAGCTGCCATTAAACTGCAAATCAGTGCCCCGGCATAGCAAGGTTATAAGAAGTCTCTAATGTTTTCTTAGTGCACCATGGCCTGGTTGGTTGTTAAACCTTAGCTGCTAATCATCCCGATGGAGATGTACATACACAGGCTAATTAGAGCGTGGAAGGAATGAGGAAGCCACTTCAAACAGATTTCCCATTTCTCACAAATCCGTTATTCTTAGTCATAATTTCTGCTTGTTGATATAAATTAGTACTTGAGTTTAAAGCTGCAAGACAAACCACAAGGAAACAGTAGACACAGCTGAGTCTCTTATTCCTGAACTGCAGCTTTCTCCTCAAACTATTTACCAACACAGGCTAATTAATGAGTTTGCTTAATTGGGTATTTTTGCCTAAAGGAAATAATAATTCAAATAGGTCTGTTTTAGATGAATTAGAAAATTCCCAGATACGAGCTGAAGCTGTTTCTTATTACCCTTTATATTGAAACTTCATTTGTACAGTTTTGTTTTCTTTGCTGTTTAAGGGGATAAGACATAAAGGCTTTCTCATTCATTTGAAAGGCTTTGTACTCATTCAAGAACATTCTACATGTTCGTGGTTTTATCATTATAAGCTACAATGTTAAAATCGCTTTCATGAACCCTCACTGATTTTCCCCTTGCTGGGATCTGTGTCCTTTCTACTCTTCACCAGAGGCACCTCTTTCTTTTGTTCTTCTCAGGGATCCTGACTTGTCCTCCCACTCCAAGGTCAGCTTTTGTGATATCTCCCGGGGGGGGGGGGCCCTCCTGGCTGCCAGTCCACAGCACTTCACGTGCTATCAGTTCTCAGGAAAAAGCTGATGAGCCCCCCTTTCAGAGACAACAGTAAAGAATGAAGCTGAAACGTTTCCTGGAGCTAGCTAAGTGAGTTCTAGCAGCTGGAAGGAAACTGTTTGCACTTAACTGTGTTTCTGCAGTAAAGAGATACAGCGTGGGGCCTGGAGAGATGGCTCAGCAGTTAAGAGCACTGATTCCTTGCAGAGGAGCCAGCTCCAATTCCCAGCACCCACAATGGCAGCTCACAACTGTCTGTAACTCCAGTTCCAGTGGATCCAACACCCTCACACAGACATGCATACAGGTAAAACACCAATATACATGTGATAAAAAATAAAATGCTAAGTTTTTTTGAAAGTGTCTATCTTTAAAAAAAAATAGATACCGTATGGATTTGGGGGGGCGATTAGGGTTTTAGTCCTATTTCTATTTTTGCTTCATTTTTCTTCATAGAAATAACAATAATGTGACTGAGAGAAGTCCTGAAACGCATCCTGGCATTTGGATCTCAGCCCATTGTTCACTGGTATTCCTGGTGTTGTTTGTAGTCCTGGGGGGTCACTCTAGGGCAGCCTCACGCACGCCAGGCAAGCGCTCCACCAACTGAGCTCTGTGCCTGGTACTTTGTACATATTTAATTTAGGGTCAGGGTCTCACTAAGCTGCCCAGGGTGGACTTGAACTCACTCTAGCCTAGACAGACACTGAACAGTCTGCCTGAGTTTCTTAAGGAGTTGCAATTCCAGGCTTGTAGCACCAGTCCTGGACTGTTTAATGCTTATCCTAATTATCACTAGTAATAGGAAAATAATTACTGCATTGTGTCATCTTGAGCAAGTTTCCTGGTTCCTTGCACAGTTGATTCTTATTTCATAACATATTTAGTTCAAATGACACTCCATGCTCTTCTACAACTGTCCAACCTGGGGCGGGGGGAGAGATAAAGCAAAATAAACCAAGACAAACTCATGCAGTCTTCAAATGCTCTTTAAAACTCAAAGAATGGAGGTTGTACTGAGTAGGGGATGAGAAAAGAGGAACTGCTCTGGTCCTGGAAGGCTGTGTAATGTGCTTACAGGAGACAGGTCCTGGAAGGCTGTGTCATGTAGATACATAAGACAGGTTCTGAAAAGCTGTGTGATGTGCTTACAGGAGACAGGTCCTGGAAGGCTGTGTGATGTGCTTACAGTAGGCAGGTCCTGGAAGGCTCTTTAATGTACTTCCAGGAGGTAGATCCATGGTAATGTCTCTATCATATTGTCCAGATGTTCTTCAATTCATAGAGATTAATTGCACTTGCTACCCTACATCTACAACGAGGCATGAAGGCAGTAAGGTAATCCAAAATGCCCAAACACACTGCCAAGGTATATGGCTAGGGAAATATAGAAATAAGAAGCATTAAATTAATCTCTTCTTGTTTTCCCCCTGGATGAGGAAGGGGTGGGCATGGGGCAGAAATAACACATTTTGTGGCCTTATAAATATGGAGGAGGTATCACAGTAACAAACCCATTCATTAGAGCAACCCAACACTCAAAAACAGAGAGAGGAATCTAGACATAGTACACTCTAGAGCAAAGAGAGACATGTATGTGTGTTTCTTTGCCTTCCAATACTGTGGCTCAAGATTGCCTACTTCTATGAAACAGTAGCCATGGCTATCCTATCCAAGCATAGTGCTGAGAGGACAGCCTTGCCTTTGCCTTTCACCTTAGTTAGACAGTAAACATGATTATCCTGTTCATGCACAGAGCTGAGGAAAGAGGGACTGAATATGACTTTAAAAAATTTAGCAATGCAACTGTGTATAGTTATTTGTGGATTTAAAATACATGCATTGTAGTAGATGAATTAAAATGAACAGTGTTCATATTAGAACACAAGGACCAATAAATAGAAACATTAAATGCATGAACTCAAAGTGGTTGTATGCATAAGGCCTGCACAAGGTTAAACCAGATAAAATTCCAGCATTGGCAGTAAGTGGCTCATGAAATCCCAAATAGCTGAGAAGCTATTGACAATTGATGCTCACTCAGGGATGGGGAACAAGTTTTCTTCAAGGATTTGGCCCCTGAGAAGTTACCCATGTACAAGTAAATGGCCCCACATCCATGCACACACAACCAGCATTAAGTGGCTCAGTGGGTTAAAAAAAATTGAGCACATGAAGATGAGAGAAAAAAATGTGGGAGAGATAAGGGAGGAATTGACAGTGAGTGAAGGGAGACTAAATTTGATTAAAACACATTGTATCATGTATTAAATTGTCAATAACAACCACAATAAAACACTGTTAGGTTTCCCATGCTCCTGTGGATGACCTCACACTCATGCACATATGGGAAGAGTTCTTTTTCCATAATTGAACTAATAAAATTCTTCACATTGATGGCAAACAATGGTATGCCATGCCCTTCATGGGTTCTCAGCTTCTCTGGGGTGCTAGCAAGAGCAGAACTTTTTCAAGAAGGGGCTTATCAGTGCCTATGGCCGAGGGAATCTGAGGGAGGCAGGTCACACTGAGACTCATACCTTTCCATAAAGGGAGCGTCATACTTTTTCTGAAATCACAAAATCCTCATCTTCATTTTCCATGATAAGACCCTGAGGTTCTTAAATTTTTATTCTCCCAAAATTGTGTCTCTCATACCAAATTCCTAAATCATTTGATGCCCTATACTGCATTTACCTTTTAGTTTGAGGTACTGAAGCACCCAGATGTTTCCTTCTTGGTCTGTCCAGCATGAGTGTGTGTGGGGAGGGGGCAAGGCTTGCATATGAGAGCACCAACACCATTCTGGGCTTTTCTCTTGCATATAGAAATGCAGAGATGATTGCATATTGGCCTCAATCTATATTGGTCTCTGAGGAATACACGTAAAGCATGCTTTCCTTTGTAATAAAGCTCTAAAATAAACCTTGAAACATCTACAATTCCCCTTTAAGGTGGTTTGAGGAAGAAGGGCTCTGTGAGGCAAGTCAATGTCACTATGTGATCTTACTTTAATTTAAAAGGAGTCACATACTCTCCCTAAGGCATGTAAGGAATTATCCAATACGATGTCTACTGTTGAAAGACGAACACTGATGCCATTACTATGTCCAAAGCAGAGGTGCCTATCAAAGCCTATTGAAAACTTTCCCCAGCTTTCTACTTAATTCCTCCACAAGACTCAGAGGCAGACAAACAAGCTGGGACAGTCTAACCAGTCACTTATCCTACTCGGTGATTCAGCTGCTAAGTGACAGAAAGAAAAGCCCTGACTGAGCAACGGTGATGTCCCTAAAACAATTTGCGTTGCTGTGGTTTAAGATATTTTTTTGTTAACACTTACCCAGATGGCAGAAAACTGGAAGAACATAGGTGGCACATGACCCAGATGAACACCTTAGGGGGCATAATACCAATGAATGAGTGATGGGTCCCCAGCATTATGAGTGCACTGCTGAATACCGGGCTACAACATGGAAAACAGCCTTCAGACAGAATGCTTTTTGCTGCAGTCAACAACACGTTGGCAAGCCATAATTACAGTGTTGGTTCACTCCTGTAAACCAGTCATGAATCATTTTAAAGCCAACATCAAGACAAAACTGGAGGGAAAAAAATGAAGATAGAAAATCGGCACATAGCTTCATTTCTCCCAGGAATTCCGGTAGAGTGTTGGTTAAGGATTGGCTGAGAGGCACGGCAGAGCGGTGGCTGATGCTCTTCTAAGCACATGCCAGCATGCAGCCAGATCATCCAGACCAAATATGTGTTCATCCTTTTATGTATTTAATACATTCCTGTTTGTTTGCGTGTTGTGATGAGATAGAATCTCCTTAGCTGGCTCAGGTTGCCCTTGAGATGTTCATCTTCCTATCTCAGCCTCTCAAGTGCTGAGGCTACAAGCACACATCACTATGCAGCTCTACAACACCCACATAAGAGTGCTTTCCTATTCTATAATGCTCAGTGGTCTCTGAAACATTTCCTAAGTTTATGTAGAGAGGAATTCTACACGCATCATCATTAAAACCCATTCTAAATGAGCGTTGAAATTGGTTCTCATTTGGTTAATACAGATCATTTCAGTGGGCCAATTTAACCGCTATAACAAATATAGGAGAAATGTAAGATGCAATTCCCACCTTTGAGGAGTCTGTAACTTGTTTGGAAATCAAGGATCAGCAAATTTAACAAAGGACCTGGTGTTGCTCTCACAGACTACATGAGATGCCACATCTTAGCCATTCTCCCAAGTGGAATTTCCTGCCCTGGATCCTGGGCTTTATAATTCCATATCAATTTTGTAATATATCGATGTATAAAAGCAAGGAAGAAATACCCACAATTTGGAAATGAGAATGAAAGAATTGCGTCTCCTTCAGGCACTATCCTGCTCATATACGTGCTCCCAGAGAGCAGTCACGTCTCTCAGACAACGCCTCTGCTTTGCAGTAAAACTTACTATTGATATGCCAGACATTGTAATCTTGGGTGCTAGCTTGTAAAGTATTGTCCAATACAGGTGCAAAAAATTCACCTGGTGTAGAAGTGAAATGCAAAATTGAGCCATGCTGCCCTGGGATATTCTCTCAAACCTAGGAAATCTACATCACCTAGCCTCCTTCTTACCAGCACTACTATCCTAAAGTTTCCCCCATATTTCAGTTAAATAAATATTGACATGTATTTGATCCATGTTCAGGAGTTAATGATTCAACTTTTGTGAAACATAAAATGATAGATGAATTTGTCTTGTTATTGCTGTGTTGTTTATAATATGAAATAATTAGAAGGAAACCCACTTTCTGGTAATCAGCAAGTAATACACAGGTACAAGGAGTATAGCGATCTAAAATGATGATTATTATTCTAAATTATCAACATTAATCTGATAACTTGATTTAAAAAGCTTTCTGAATAGCATGTATGCTATGATATACTTCTGATATTATTGTATAAGTATATTTCTGTTTTAAACTATAGAACAATAGAACACTATCTGGGAATATTTTCACCATGGCAGTTATCTAAGTTTCTTTTCTCGTTACTATGAAAAAAATATCCTGACAAAAGTAACTTAATGGATAAAGAATTTATTTGGCTCACAATTTCAGGTTATAATCCATTATTTTGAGGAAATCAAAGTGGCAGAAACATGAAATAGTGAGTCACGTGACACCCACATCAAAAGCAGAGAGCAGTGAATCAATGCTGAACTAGTGCTTCCTCGGCTAACTGTCTTCATTGTATGCTTTCCCGGATCCCTGCTTAGGGAATGGTGCTGCCAACAGCCAGTAGGTCTTCTCGCCCCAATTAACATAACCAAGATGAACACACACTTGCATGTGCACATGCATGTGCATACACACACACACACACACACACACACACACACACACACACACACCTAGCCACATAAACTCCCTTTCCATGTAATTCTCAGTAGCATTAGGTTGACAATACACTCACAACTGTCGTTGAGACACTAAATTTTACATAACTTTCATTACTTTTTTTACATAGCTTCTTCTTGGACACTTATATCTAGAAAAGAAATCATCATTTTTTTACTCTTAAAACTGTTCATTTAAAGAGTATTTCCGAACTTGGGAAAATACATCTCAGTTGACCGCCTAGTTGGTAGCTAGTAGAGGCTGGTGGTTCATCTGGGTACTTCCCACCTTTCTCCTCTGTGCTTACAGCCCAGTTTTTATGGTTGATGAAAACATAATTCCAACAGCTCAGGAATAACTTCCCACTCTGCCTCCAACAGCTCAAGTATGGCTTGCTGGTAGAATGTTAACTATAGGGATTTCTCTCTGCTTTAGATTTGGGTCATGTGATGCACAGCTTCAAGTTTTTATTGCCTTGATTTCTTCAAAATGGATTATAACCTGAAATTGTGAACCAAATAAATCCTTTCTACCTTAAGATGCTTTTCTTGGGGTATATTTTTTCATAGCAATAGGAAACTATGATAACAGCCATTGTGAATATGTTTCCAAATAGTGTTCTACAGTATATATTAGTTAAGATCAGTGTCTAAGCTCTACCTCTTCCAAGAAATCAGGTATTGGGACAATTGTAGTCAGGAGGACAGGAGTGTTAATTGAGCCACCTAGGAGCCAAGAGTTACTTTTGCCTTATGGGTTCCCTTAATACTGTGTTCAGTTCATGCATCAATAAGAGAAGTGATCTCTTTCTAGTACTGAGTCTTCAATTCCCAGGGATAGCATGGTTTCAGTAGATTTTTCTAATGATGATTTATAATTTACAATATGCAAATAATGCACATCTTTCACTCAGTGTGGTAACTGAATGAGAATGTCCACGATAGGCTTGTATGTTTGGTACCCAGCTAGTGGAACTGATTGGGAAGGATTAGGGGGTGCAGGCTTGTTGAAGGAGCTGTGCCACTGGAAGTCAGCTTTGAGGTTTCCAAAGCCCATATCAGGCCCAGTCTCAGTCACTCTGCCTGTGGGTATAAGGGTATAAAGTTCTCAGCTAAAGTTCCAGCACCATGCCTGTCTGCCTTCCACAGGGATGATCATGAACTAACCATCTGAAACTGTAAGACACCCTCTTAGTAAATGCTTTCTTTTAAACGTTGCATTGGTCATGATGTTTCATCACAGCAACAGTAACCCTTACTAAGACAGTAGTTGGTACCAGGGGCTGAGGTATTGCTGTGACAAGGTTTGACCTTGTTGTTTGTGGGAGAAATATGGAAGATTTAGGGGACTTTGAATTAGAAATGTGGTTGGACATTGTGAGACTTAATGGGCTATCCTGGTAGAAGCATGGAAGGCAGTAGGGCTGAGAATAATGTAGACTATGGTAGCCTAGCTCAAAGGGTTCAAAGGGAAGAATATTAGCAGATGGCGTAAAATCCACTAGTGATAATCTATCAAAGAATGTGGCTGCTTTCTGTCCTAGTGTAAAGAACACACTGGAGGCTAAATTGAAGAGTTTTAGACTAATGTCATTGGTAGGGTAGATTTTAGGACAGCCTAATACTGTGTCACATGGTGATTAGTGATGGCTCTTATGAACGTCACAAGGAAAAAGACCAATCAGGGGAAAAAAGAAATACAAAATGTACAGTTTGAGGAGAAAAAGAAAAAAGAATACCAGGAAATGCAATGTGGAAGTCAAGTCAAGGAGATAAGAAACTTAAAGAAAAACCTGGTGCTGAATGTAGTAAAGCAGGTGGTACTCTCACAACAAAACCCCACCCAAATAATCCTGTAACTTGCAAAAACAAAACCTTATGTAGCAAAGACAAAGCTTATGCAAATATAAATCTTAAAAGGTGTGGGGTCCTTTTAAGCAGCAGAAGTTGGCAGCTTTGGCCATATAGTTCTAGATTTAAAGTGCAAAAGGGTACAGAAAAGGGTACGTGCAATCTTCCTCTAAGCAGGAGAGAGGCCAGACACATGGTGGGGAAGTCCCTGCGTGGAGACCCAAAACTACCATTGCATAAAGTTATGAAGGTAAAGCTGAATTATAGTTGAGACCCCAAGATGTTAGAGATGCTACAACTGTGGGATACCTACCAAAGATAGCTGCATACAGGGTATAGAAACAGCCCAGGAGAGAGAAGTGAGCTGCAGTCAACAAAGCTGGAGAGAACGGGAGATACAGAACCATCTAATAAGCCCTTTGACACTGTGCACAGAGATGTAGAATTGGGAGTTTGTCCTACTGGGTTTGTTCTTGCTTTAGCCTGGTCCTTCCTTCCTGTGGCCCCTTTCCTCCCTTTCTGAATGACAGTATACATTCTGTGCTATTTTATGTCATAAATCTGTGATCTGCTTTTGTATTTTGATTTGACAGAGAGCTACAGTCAAGAGATTTCCTTGCATCTCACAAAAGACTTTGAACTTTGGATTTTCAAACAGCATTTAGACTGAAAAACTAAGGGGACTTTTGGATTTGGACTAAATGTATTTGCCTTATACTGTGGCTATAAGCCTATGAGAGTCAGAGACGGAAATGTGGTGGTTCAAGTGAGAATGTTCCCCATAGGCTCATGTGTTTGAGATTTTTGGTCCCCAATTAATGGAGCTGTTTAGAAGGATTAGGAGGTGTGGCCTTGTTGGAGGAGTTATATCACTGGAGTTGGGCTTTGAGATTTCAAAAGCTTATCCCAGGCCCAGGCTTGATCTTTCTACCTGCTTTCTGCAAGTCAGTAAGTAATCTCTCAGCCACCACTCTATCACCATTGCTGCCTGCCTGTTGCCACGTTTCCTGACATGATCATCATGGGCTGAGCCTCTAAAAGTACAAGCTATCCTCCAATCTAATGCTTTCTTTGCAAAGTTGCCTTGGTCTTAGTGTTTCATCACAGAAATAATAACACTAAGACAGCTTTGCTGATGGCTTAAGGGGCTATAGAACATAGAGTCATTTGAAAAAATTTTGTTTTGCCCTTTCTGATGGTAGATAAAAAAAAAAATACCAGTGTGGTAAATTTCCAGTATTTCACAGTAAAATATATGTGGTATTTAGCAGTACACACTAGTGCTGAGCACATGGGAATTCTAGCAGCCAGAAATCAATAGGAATGTGTGTGTGTGTGTGTGTGTGTGTGTGTGTGTGTATGTGTGTGTGTGTGTGCATGTGTGTGTGTGCATGTGTGTGTGTATGATGTGCATTACACATGCACATATGCTCATTATACAAACACTAACATATCAAATGTATTCATTCCAGTCCTTAAAATGAAAGCCATTTATGCACCATGAACAATAAAATGGACATAGATGGAGGCAGATAAACACTGAAATACTACACAACAAAGAGGAAAGACTCATCATAAATATATGCAACAAAATTATTCTTACAGTAACAGAATGACCCAAACAACTATATGCAAATGAATATGTTCCATATCATTCCATTTGTACAAAGAATCACGGTGAGCTAGATCAAGTTTATGGTCTTAGAAGTCGGTGTGCATTAGAGCAGATGTTTAAAAGAATAGGAAAAATATGAGGGCATGTAATATTTTGTTTCTTTACATATTGGTTATAAGCATATTTCAGATTGTGAAAGTGTTCTAAGTTGAAGACTTAGATCATCAAAACTTTAACTACAACTGTAATATGCAAATAAGATTATACTTATCCCAGTTAGAATGCAAAGTGAGTGTTACTCATAAGATCTCCAAGACTCACCCAACATTGGAATTAGTAAGCAAACCATATTTGTATAGCTCCCAGAAGGCTGCGTGTTTCCTTTCCTCAGTCCATTACTATATTGATAACTTTAAATAGGACCAACATAGTATAGTCATAAAACCACCAACCAGAAAACATTTGCCTTGATTAAAATGTATGCACTAAAACTTTCTTCTTCTTTATTTATCTATTCACTTTCCATCTTCTCCTCCAAGTCTCATCCACCCTCACTCTTCTGCCTTCCACTACTTCCCTATTTTTCAGAAAAGGGGAGCCCCACCCCTACCTATCCACCCCACCTCATCAAGGCGCATCAGGACTGAGCATGCCTTTTTCCCCTGTGGCCTGGCAAGGCAATCTCGCCAGGCAGAAGTAATAAAAATAACAGACAACAAAGTCCTTGTCATAGTCAGCCCCTGATCTCCTTACTAAAGAAACCCATTCTATCTGCAAAGAATAGGGATAGTGTTGCTTATGGACTCTCTTCAGCAGTCACCCCTCCATCTTATGGGAACTGTTAAAGGGGAAGTCCTTGGTCTACACTTATCAGTCATTCAGAAACATCTTCTCACAGTACTGAGCTGAATCAATTGATGGACATTAGGGTGCATGGGATGCTCGAAAATATGCCATGGACAGGCCAACTTCAACAACAGAAATGTTATTTGCTCTCAAGAAGCACTGAAATGCTAAGAACACGTAATGCTGCAGTGCCTAGTCCCAAATGACACATCAACAGCTCCTGTACCTAAGGCTTAGGGATCATCATGGAAGACAGGGATGAATATTGCAAGATCCGGAGGAACAAGAAGTCTGCAGAGAGAGTGTCTCCTATAATTGTCAGAGAAGCTACATCCATAAAGCCTCCTCAGCATGGCTACCTAAATAAGATTTGAACAAAGATAATGTCAATAGACATTCTAACATGGAAGGACAAAATTCACAGGGCTCTAGCCCTAGACAAAGAACTAGAGGCAACTAAGACATGCTGAGAGGAGGAGAGACAGTCTGCCCCAAAATCGTATGGTACATACAAGTAACATTATGTGGACTTAACAGGGTGTGTGTGTGTGTGTGTGTGTGTGTGTGTGTGTGTGTGTGTGTGTGTGTAAAGAAAAATGGTTATGAATTTAAGGTTGAAAGAGAGCAAGGGAACATTCATTGGAGTGGTTAAAGGGTGGAAAAGGGAGGAGGATATGATGTAATCATACTTAAATTAAAAAAAAAAGAGAGAAAGAAGCAGTAATGAGCCAGGTTCATGATATTGCCAGGGATGGCATCATTGAGACCCTTCTTCTTGTCTGATTCTCTTCCCCTTGAATGTCTGTGTCCCAATCTCCTCTTCTTTACAAATACATCAGTCATTTTGACTAGTGCCTACTTCAATGATGTCATTTAACCTTGGTTGTCTTGCTACAGATCATCTTTCCAAGCACAGTAACACTTTGATGAATTGGTGGTTATCATTTAAATATATGAAAAGGGTGAGAGGGGGGCCCTCAGCCCATGATTGATACTAAATTCTCTCCCTCCCTGTCACTAGACTTGTTATTCTCCAGAAGAGTTGATGTGTCTTATTGTCTGTGTCTCATAAGCTCCCAGGGAAGCATCTGCACATAGGAGATGCTTAATAAATAAGAACTACAAAGGGAAAGAAGTTCAAACGAAGAGTCTTGTGGCAGCAGAACACATCACTTCTTAAAAGGGCCAGTGATCTAAGGAAGTCAAGAGAGCTTTACTCAATTAAGTAAATGATTGCAGTTGAAGGCAGAAGTTGATAGATGATGTGCACTGGCCCAGATGGAGGATGACATAGATATTGCTGTAACTCTGTATCACTCACTGCAAAGTGAAGTTTGTCTTGAATGCCAGTCCCTAAACTCGAATTACACAGTACATCTTGCTTCTGAGCCTTTTAGGTATATGTCTCTTTCTGAGCTTCATTTTAATTGCATTTTAACAGACAATTAATTCACTTGCTAAAACAGCAATATAATTAGGGAACTTCTTTCCTTCCCGTCTCTATCCCTTTCCCACTGTCTTCCACATCCAAGGTTTTGATTCAGAAACTTAACACATACTGAAAAACACATTCAGAGCAGAGCCTCTGATCCAGATGAGCTCAGTGTCTCTCTTGGAACA
Organism: Acomys minous; assembly: GCF_964271855.1. Lineage (NCBI taxonomy): Eukaryota > Metazoa > Chordata > Mammalia > Rodentia > Muridae > Acomys > Acomys minous. Next base: position 54,777,432 of record NC_140486.1, read on the forward strand.
TCAGGCACAGACACATGAACAGGACCTGTGTGAGACTACAAATCATTTTTCTGCTCGGATGAGTAAACATAGAAGGGAACACACCGTGCAAATGGGGGCAGTGACCTAGTCAACCTGGGTGGCTTTTGTCTATGCAGTTGACATCCAATCTGTCTGTAATGTGAAACATGGCAAAAGCAGAAGTTCTGATAAGCAATTCCAGGTCATGCAAAGCAAACCCGACCCTCTAGGGACCCTGCCCTTGAAGGGGCCTAAGGTCAAGACTCCTTTGCCTTAAGCCTGAAATTAATACCTTGGTCTAGGGGGAAAAATATGTATGTCAATCATGCATTCCTCTCAGAGAGGACTTTGAAACTCATATAGCCTAAAAGAATCTTTCAGAGATGGATAAAACAAAACAAAACAAAACAAAATCAAAGGTCCTCCATGCCTGGCACAGAGAAGAAAATAAGATAAATGTTGCTAACCTCGCCTCCATGGCCTTCCCATTGAAAGAGCTGACAGACAGCCTAGGGTCTGTATCTACACTCTAAACTGCCATCTTCTTTGTCTTAGATTATCTTTTGTCTCTTTATCTTTCTGGAGCATTCCCCTTAGATAGGTAAGGAAAAGAAACTCTTTAATGGCTTATCTCATGAAACTGCGAGGCTGTTATTATATTCTATAATGCATCTCACCCACTGTTTAATATAAAAACTGTATTTTCAGAAACATAACATGGTTTTCCAAGGTATGCCTTCCAAAGAGAACTCCTCTTACAAGTCATTGATATGCCAACCAATTTTTTTAAAAATGTAAGGTTAAGAAACTCTAGCTCCGGCCCCCATTTGTCACTGCTTTCCTTGGCAGCCACTAGGCAATGGGCTAGTTACCCTACACTACCAAGTCAGAACTGGTCTGGAAAATAAGAAAAGTCAGAAGTTATGTAACTTCAAGTTTGCAATAAGGTAGGGGAGGGAGACATTTATAACCCCAGCTGATAAGCAAAGACACTGAGTTCTGACACAATTACATTCCTAAGCCAAAGTTCAGCTGTTGTCAGTAGAGAAGCCAGGGAAATAGGCCAAGTCCTTGGCTACAAATTCAAAGAACTTTTTTTTTTTACCACATTTCTCTGTGCAGATAGCCTTTCTCCTATATTACAGTGACACAAACTTCTAGTCCTCAGTACATATGGAAAGCAGGCTAGGATTCCGACCCATAAGTCCCAATTCTCCTCATGACAGCCACTGTGCATTAAGTACCAGTTGGCTCCCACAGGAGCTGTAACTATCTCCACCAAGCCCTAATTTTACAAATGATGACACTTTAGACCCAAGGGCATCAGCAAACTTATACAAGAAAGGAACGGTAATGGCTTTATCTGCTATTTGAAACTCAAGGCCAAACCATGAATTTGGTCTCTTCATTAGACTGCCTCCTCAAAGGGAATTCAGAATCACCGTGTGCAGATGTCAATAAGCAGAAACAGCAAACCGAGTCATTAAAACTGCATTTTATTTAGAGAGCAGGCAATCGGAGAAGACAGTGGATCAACAGCTTAAAGATCTGTCCTCCACCTAATCTGCACCCAGAGACTACAAAGGGAAAGGACAGGGACAACGGCTGTCAGTCATTTTAGAGCTCAGTTTCCCTCTCCGCTAGGTAGCAAGCCACATCTCTGAGACATGCGACACATGTTCCTGTCTTGTTATCATCTCTCCCTTTCTGCCCTCATTCTGTGGATGTCTGGGTTGAGGCACATTGTTTCATGCTGAGTCTACTCAGTTTTTGTTCCTGCTGACAGAGTATCCCTCCAAAGGCTGAGACGAGGTTCGCTCAGAATAAACAAATCCTTCATGGTGCATGTGTGTTGCTGAGCTAGTGACCACATGTATGTGTTGATGCCTTTTTACAATACGCAGCACAAGCGTGTCTTTATTATATCAGACATGAACGTGTCTTTCCATGCCGCCTGTCCTGTGCCCCATCAACCCTTCCTCCATGTTTGCTTGCATTTTAAAAAATAAACTGTATTTCTCGTTTGGACAGACAAACTTGTGCTTGCTGACAACTCTTTTCCATTCTAATCTTTTATCTGCCCTCTCGCTTCTTCATTCTGTTACATGACGTCATCCACAGAGCAAAGACAAATAGCCATGTGCTGAGAGGGGCCACAGCTGACGACTGTGTTCAGCACTGTGGAGTAGACACGGGATGGAAGCTGCCTTAGCAGGAAGCAGGACGTGCCAGGGAGGCGTGTTGTTTGGGATTCTAAACCACGGCCCCCTGTGCAAGATGCTGCTGTTACCACAGTCCTTTATGCCATAATGGGAATGCAGTTGATTCATTAATTGCCTACGTACCTGGGACTGTAGGATGAATAAAGCAGGGTGTCGCTTTGAGTTGTTTATACCTTATGGGAGGGCAATTTAATTAAATTGCTCTCCTCCTAACATGTACTTGAGCTCAATCTCAGGAGAAGTTTAACGGCTGGAACTAGAAATGTAGGAAAGTAATTTCTGAAAGGTGGACAGTTGTGCAAAGGGCAGCCTTGCCCCTGAGGAACAGGAGTGAGAGGCTGTGGCAGTGGGAGAGCATTGGACCCCTGGGAGGTGGGATGCAGAGAAAAGATGAGAAAGGGGGAAAGTGTCATAAAAGCGGGAGAGGAGGGTGAGAGGGAGACTACAAAGCACAAACCTGTCAGGTCCCCGCATTTCCACATCTCATATCTGAGAGGTTTTTGTGTAGGCTTAGAGGCTCCTGGAACTTGAAATTTTTAAGACTTCCTGCCAGATAAGGTCTGTCAGGCACCTTACCCTCCCACAAAATAAACAGAAAGGTTTATGAGGAGGAGGAGATGCAATATACTACCAAAGAAGGCCTCACCGCCAGACGACCACGCTCACAAGTCACTCCCGAGCTGCCAACAGTGAAGGGAGGATTTTAAATTGTGGCTTGACTTTCCTGGCCTCCTGAGATTTTATTAACCCCCTGTAGCAACCGTTTCCATTTGTGAGCCATTCGCTTTTATTGGAAGGAGCATGTAGCTGTACTGTGGCCCACGGTCGGGGGCTAGACACTGAAGGAATACCTCAGAAACTCTCTTGATTGGCAATCGCATGATCATTCTAGGAGGCAAACGCGGTCATATTTCTTTCCTGCTTAAGATTTCAGTGGTTTCCAGTTTCCTAGAAAGTCGGAGCCATAGTCCTCCGGCGGCCTGCCATAATTCCATCATTCCGGACATCTTTATGTCCTCATAAGAGAAGACCTTCCCACTCCTCTATCTTCTTTCTTCCTAGAAATACCACACTGTACATAGAAAGAGGCCAGTGATGGAGTGAGAACAGCCTGAGCCCAAAGCCTGACCCTTGTTAACTAACTGGGTGGGTTTCCTAGGTCCACAGTGCCTTGATTACCTCACCTGTAATGTGGAAGGAAATGATAGCAATTTCCTATCAGAACATGTTAGTGACTCGGGGTTTCCCTGGTGTTGTCATGAAGACTAATCAGCACACAGAGCATTTGGAAGTGGGAGTGGGATTTGATGGATTCCGAATAAACTTTACTCCAGACTCTGATGGTCTACCACGAGACATTATTAACTCCTCTTTGCCACCCTGGACGCAGAGCACAACTGCCAACATCTCACCACTGGACCAGCCGGGCATCTGTGAACGTCTCTGGCACCTTCCAAGCAGGTTTGTCTTCAGCTCTTACTGTACTCCAATCCCAGAAGTCAAGGACTTGACTTGAAATGGGTCAATGGTTTGTAAACTCCTTAAAATACAGGCTTCCTGTATGCTGTGCCTCTTAAGTTCTAGTCAAGTGTTGGAACCCTGCTCATGTGTTCAAGGAGTATGAATAATGTGAAGGTGACAGAAGAGGAAACCCGGTCAAAGCTCCATGGGAGGCCACATACTCAAGACTATATGGGCGGCATAGACTAGACCCAATGGGTTTATTTCTTTTGAAAGACACATGATTGGGAGAACAGTGAGAGTAGCAGGCCTGGGAGGAGTTGGTGAGGGGGCTAAGATCAAAACACAGTGTTAGCAACTCTAAAAAAGCAAACAGAAAATGAGATTCATCCTCTAAAGGATATAAAGCCTTTTAGGGCTTTAAGACACATTACCAAATGATTACCCAACAGCCATTGCATGTCTTCCACCAGCTGCATGTTAGACAGGTGGTAAATGACCAGGCTTTAAAGGGTTCTAAGCAAGGGAAGCGAACAAGTCCTGCATTCCTGTCCAAGCTCAATTACATGCTGTCTGCATTTCTGTCAGTAGTATGTAGTGATTCAAATCTTTGTCAACTTGTGGATTAAGAACTAGTTATCTTTTTGAAAACTTTTTAAAAATTTTACATTTATTAATAATTTAGCTCTCTTCTGTGTAGTATCTGTCCAAATCCTTATATGAGGGCATATTTGACTGGATAAATACCAATGAGGAAGATAGCCACATTAAAAAATTATATGGTTCCCCTGGAGGGGGAGACCTGGTGGCACTCAGAGGAAGGACAGCAGGTTACCAAGAAGAGACTTGATACCTTATGAGCATATACAGGGGGAGGTAATCCCCCTCCGGAACAGTCATAGAGGAGGGGAGTAAGGGGAAAATGGGAGGGAGGGAAGAATGGGAGGATACAAGGGATGGGATAACCATTGAGATGTAACAAGAATAAATTAATAAAAAAAGAACATAAAAAATTATGTGGTTAAGATGCTCATAGATTTCCTAGGAAATTTTTATTTCCAGCTATGATTTTAATCATTCATGGTCTCATAGGTGTTTCCTCAAATAAAATTAGTTACTTCCTTCTGTCTCAGATTACACCCTTTCTGCCTTTTTCAGGGCTCATGTCCAATGACTCCATTCATCTAAATTTATCTATCTATCTATCTATCTATCTATCTATCTATCTATCTATCTATCTATCTATCTTCCTGTTGCTTTTTTCTGCTCTCTGAGCTCCCTGAATATGGGGTTAGAGTTGTTACTTTATGATGTCTCTGCTTCCAGTGTTGTGTGTGGAATCATCTTCAGAAGGTTCTCAGAGATTAGAAGAGCCAATACATTCAGTTTCACTCAAAGGGGTTCAGATTTTGTGAAGAAGGAAAGCCTACAAAGAGCTCACAAGATGCCAGCCACTACTTCTGCAAGCCATGTTATTTGACAGGCTAGCAGGGATGCAACATTATATACACTTCATGAACACACAGCAAGTAGTTTTGGATTCCTGTTAGCCGTGATCATGAGCTAGGCATGAATAAAGGAAATATTTCATTCTCTAGAGCCCATGACTTTCTTAGACCCACTTAAGCATTTCAGAATGTAGGGCCAAAGGCTACCTGAAACAATGCAATGTCTTCTTAAGTGTCAGCCCTGCAGTCAGAGCAGAGGGAAGTTAATTAGATTGACTTTACCTGGTATATTTATTGGTGATACCGGGCCTGGGGTCAGTCTTCTAAGATTAGTTTGGGAGCACAGGAAGAGTTAATACCTAAAGCTCTGCAGATTGGCTGCCCTCCACACACCCTTCAGAGCCCAGGATGGATTCCAGGCCGAATCTGAGATCCACAGAGGTCACAGAAGCTCCTGTCATGCTGAGAACTCTATCTAATCTCTAGATTAGAATAATTCCATAAAATAAGTGGTTGGAGAGCTAGCCTTTAAGTCTCCCATCTATTGTATCTGGGATCATTGCACTGATTGAACACTTTCAGCATTTTAGATCATTTTTCTGTTACCAGTTACTTCTATCAATGGAACAACTGTGAGGTAGGAATTTGAAGAAGGAGTATTGCAGAATTTAAAAGCACATCAGAAGATGGATTCACAACGAGCTATAACCCAGTTAGTTAAGCTTCAAAGATCACAGGGCTTTAGCTGCGAGGCCCACCTCTGCTGCTGTATCGTTCACCCCGAGACGTGCTACCTGACCGTGTAGCAAAGCCCAACAGTACACTGTGTGAGATGAGTTTGCCTATATGAATTCTGTTCCCCAACACTAGTGGCAACAGTTGAGGGCTTACGTATTTGCAGGCATGCCTACCCAAGAGCAAACGAAGGCTGGTAAGAAGGAGCAGGGTGGCCCAGCATGCAAGTTTAACAGAAACTGTGGGACATGGGACAAAAGTGACCACAGTGGTGACCAAATACCTGACAACAAGTAACTTAGGAGATGGTCTCTTGGTCGTCACTAACAGGTCAAGAAGGAAGGCAGTGATGAGGAGAATCCGTGGCAGCAGGAACATGAGGCATCTAGCTCATCATATTTGTATCATAGTCAAGAAACAGATTATTGACTGGAAGTGGAACTGTCTATGATTTCCTAAGGCCCACCCCTCCCCCAAGTGCCTCACTTCCTCCAGCAAGCCTCAACTTCCTAAAGACTCCACAACCTTCCGAAGCAGCACTACCAGCTGGGGACCACGCCCACGCCCACACCCACGAACACTCCGTTTCACGTGCAAACTAAGACCCCGGATGCACATTGCCTACCCTGTGGTGAGTGAAAACATGGATCTTCATCCTTGTATGGGGATCTGTGAAGTCTTGAGGCTGACGAGATGGCTCAAAGCCTTAGTGCTTACTGCTCTGCTGGCAGATCTGTGCTTGGTTCCCGGCACTCAAATCATTTGATGCCTTCTTCTAGTGTCCATGGCCTCCTGCATGTGTGTAGTACAGTACATACAAGTTAGGCACACATATACACATAAAGTAAATAAACATATATTTCTTAAAGGCCGGGCAGTCCACTATTCACCATAGCTTTTTTTTTTTTTTTTAGCTACAGTGTGTATATAGAACAAAGAGTCCTGTGCTGCAGACACTCTGCACATCCCTGTGATAGAATTAAATAAATCATTACAGTATAGCCAGAAGCACATTTGAACAGATGCTGTTACTGTTTATATTCACATACTGGAGTCTTGCAGTTCCTTAAAATGATCAACGTTTGCTGAGAACAAGCCACCAGGATATCTGAAAATGGTGGTGAACAAGGCAAACACTATTTTATTCTGTGCACATTCTCACCGATAATAAGGACTGTAAAACTCTTAATTCAGCAGATTTTATTGTACTCAACTGTATCCTCAATATGCATCCATTCAACAATTAATTAGCATATGAGAGTCTACCCTGTGTCTGAGCCTGCAGTAGCGCTAAAGCACTAAGCAACCTTTGCTTTCCATTCCTATACAGAAAACCAATGAAAATCATTTTTTTTTTATGTTTTAAGCTACATAGGAAAATTGCAGCAGCATTTAATTTACCTTGCATGCTCCTTTGATACTAAAGTGCATTACATACTCATGTAATTGTTTGACCTTTATGTTAAAAGGTACAGCTAAGTTCATTTCCCTCTTAGTTATTATAAATATGCCTTGTTTTCCTGGGAAGCAAGAAATTAGGTTGTTGAGCTCTGGGCACTCTGCAAACTCACCTCCCAAATTATCAGATGCCATAAAACTTTTGTTCCACCCGACTTCACTGCTTCCTTAGGAGGAACTGGGAAATTAGCTTTTATGGATTTGAACTACCGTAATATTTAAAAATCATTTGGAGTCAAACTGCAGTGTTCTCACACATAGACTTTCTCCAAAAGCCATCACCTATAGAGTGGCCAGTTGTAAACAACTTTTATTACTTAAGTCACACATAAAGTCAGAGTTGTACTTTAGCAGTTAAAGATGAAAAGTTGTGCAGGGAAAAAGTAATATCTGACTCAGAGATAAGACTTCCCACAATACTAACGGATCAGCTTCTTACTTCTGACATCAGAGTGTGAACAGCTAAGATGAGGATGCAGAGGGCAAAGGCTGGATATAGGCACAAATATGCTAAGAGGAGGCAAGATGCTAATTATCTGACAACAATAATGTTGATGGCCAATGAGTGGCTACTGTATGAGAGCTGGACTTTTGGTCTTTCTCAGCAAGTTGTGAGTTAGCAGCACCAGGTGACCCCTACAGTACACTAAAAGGGTAATCTAACTTGCTTCTTACTCTCTCAACAAGTTGGTAGCATCGTGTCAAAGGGAAGAAACTGACTCAGAGAAACTAAATAACTACTTGCCAAGAACCCATAAGGCAGTCAACATTGACTTTGGTCTCTCTGTTAGAACAGCATCTCACTTCTTCCCACGAAATTATTAGAACTCATTTCTTCCTCAAAGTATCCTTGCTTGGATGTGAAGTTGAGTCCTGCATTTACAAACCACATGTTCTCCACACAAGAGATGCCTTTGGTGCTATGGAAACCTCAAGAGAAAGTGAAGGCTACACCTGGACCACTCAGGGAAAGAGGAAAATGTATTATTACTGTTGTATATATTATTAAGTTTGATTACCTCCATCTTCCTCTATAACCCTTTCTCCTCCTTCAAAGTCCTTTTTCTACTTTTCTCCAGGTCCTACATACACAGACACAGATGGACACAGGCATCTGCATGCATACAGACACACACACACACACACACACACACACACACACACACACATGCACACACACACAAATACATGCATACACATACATGTACTTACACATGTTTATATCTACATCCCTTGTGTAGAAGAAACTGTATTTGGCTTTCAGGCTCTGACTTATTTTATTTACCAAAATAGTCTCCAGTTCTGTCCAGTATTCTGAAAATATCAGAAGATCAATCTCTGTGTGTCAGCTCCAGATGACCAAAACTACAAATTCTGAATTCAAAAAACTATGTAAAGAGTTCTACTTTGCTTCCCTCCAAAACTTTACTAGCCAGATCTCTGTCATCGGCATTCTTTCTTCCCAAGCTTTTAGAAATCTTTAAGCCTTGCCATCTTCCTAGCTCCCACAACTGTCCGTTAAGCTCTGGTCATTCAACGGCTCTCGTAGCACAAAGTTCCCAAGTCCTTCCCCAATCCTCCCAGAACAACATGGTGAAGCCTATCACAGAACTGTCCCTCAATCCGGGTATCATTGATTGTCTTCCATTTCAAAAGCAACTTGAGTGTGTGTGGGACAGGGGGTGTATTTCATCTTACACTTCCAAACAACAGCCCATTGCTGAGGGAAGTAAGGGCAGGAACTCATGCAGGGAGGGAAGTCAAGCAGAGGGCCATGCAGCAATGCTCGGTTGATACCACACCAAAAGCCCTCTCACATCAACCGCTAATTAAGAAAATGTTTCCTGAGACCTGCCTACAGGACATCTCATGGCGGCATAGTCTCAACTGCGGTTTTCTCAGTTTAATCCAGCTCGTGTTGAGTTGACAAAAAACAAACAACACAACCAAGGCATTTCAAATTGGTTTTAGTCATGATGTTTACTGTAGCAACAGAGAAGAAACTAAACATCCTTGCCAGTATTTGCTATCTTTTGCATTGTTGATGATACTCTGACTTGGTAAGATGACATTTAAAAGCAGATTGTTTCTTTCCTCGCTACCTCAAAATGCTATTCACCTTTCCAACTATTTACTGGTCTTTCTTTGAGCACTGTCCATTTAGCCCATTAACTCATTTATAAATTGGATAGTTTAGGGATATTTAATTTTTGTGGTTCTTTATACACTCTTTATTAATCCTTTGTAGGAAGCACAACTGGCAAAATGGGGTTTTGTTTTTGTTGAAGTTTTTCAGTCTATGTATTGCCTCTTCACTTTTTACTTCTCTGTGCAAAGGTTTTTAGCTTCATTGGAAAATTCTTGTGTTGATTTTTTGTGCTACTTTCCAGAAGGCCTTATCAGTGCCCCTATCTTGAAGTTATTTATCTATAGTTCACTTTAGTGTAGTCCAAGTTTCTCATATTACTCATAGGTCTTCAATCTATTTTGCCCTGTCTGTGGTACAGCCTGAGAGATGGAGGTCTGGCTTCATTTCTCTAGGAGTAAAATGTCTTCTGCCGTTTGTTTGAAGAGACTTATTTTCAACATTTAGATGTCTACAGGCATGTTGAATTATTTCAGTCCCCCCTTTGGTTACAGTGGTCTGTATGTCTGGTTCATTTGTTTGTTTTTGCTAGAACCACACAGTTTTGTTACCATGGTTCTGTAGCACAATAGATTAAGCCTTGTGATGACTTCAGCATTGCACTTACGTCTTAAAATTCCTATGGCTATTAAAGATCTTTTTCTTCCATGTGGTTTTAGGATTTTTTTTCTAGTTCCACAAAGAGTGTCATTAGAATTTTGATGGAGACTGACTTGATAGATTATTTTTGGTAATCTTTTTACAATGTTAATTCTGGCTATCTGTGAGCATGTGAGAATCTTCAATCATCTATTGCCTTCTTCTGTTTCTTTCAGGAAGGTGTAATAGATCTTAGCACAATGGATGTTACATTAAAGGCAAATTTCTGACCAGCATATAGGCCCCAAGACCTGACAAAATGGGAACAGAGGCTTAATCCACCAAGGAGCATCCCCCATAGTTCCGGGAAAGTTCCTAAATGCACTAACCTTGCTTTGGGCTTCTGTAGTTCTGCTTCTCGCTAAGTGTGACAAGCAGGATGTCGTTTTTGTGCATAAAAGACAAAGAACTGAAAGGCTCTGGGCTGCAAGATAACTTAGGCAAGTCTACAAGAAGCAATTGGCCTGCAATAAAGGCTTTCTTTTCGGCTTCAAGAATGGCCAGGTGGTGGTAGTCTTTGGTGAGCTTGCCTCACAATAAAGGTAAATTTTAGTTGTCTAGAAAATTCTTTATGATTTTTTTTTAATCAGGAAAAGAAGAAGAAAAAGAAAGAAAGAAATGTTATTTTTTTTTTCCTGCACAAATGCTCTTTTCCAAACTGAAACACAAGACCATTTGTGAGCTCAGGCGTTGAAGGTTGACAGTACATTCAAACACTTGCCAGGAGCTGTATGATTTTAGGCAAGTTATTTGTCCTCTCTCATTATTTTACTCTGTGAAATTAAGGCAGTAACTGTGTATCACTCCCCAGAAAGCAGGCAGGATGAAACAAGTCAATGACTGTGAAACATTTGGAAGTAAGTAGCAGAGTCAGGGTGCAGGGCAAGCTTACAAAGTCTACTTATGGCAGAAGATATTTAACTCCATTGGTACTTTATTAATTTTGTCAAAGTTAACACCAGTCCTAACGTTTTCCCGGTTTTGAAAAGCTACATTGAAAATAGAAGGAACACAACTTGAAAATAAAGAAAGAAACAAACAAAAATAATGCTTCATGATACCTGACTTCATCTTGCGCTTGGAAGCCTGAGGCAGAGGAATCTCAATTAAAGGTCATTCCAAACCTGCTTTAAAACCATGTAGTCCAATTACTTGAATTTCTAAAGAAAGTAAATTGAATGAGAGACATGGTATTACTTCTGGGTACTTATATCTCACCACTTCCATGTATATTCCTGGGTTTTTTTTTTCCAGAAGAAATTAGGAAGTGGAAATTTTCAAGGAAAAATTGGTCTTTTATTTCCACTCTCTCTTTTCCTCTAGCAGTATTACCAGACTATAGAAAAGACACGACAAAATCCAGGAGACATGCATGTTGTTGACTTGACTGAACAGAGGCAGAAGTCAGAACTCTGTGAACTCCTGTCCTGGGCAGCAACCTCCTCCTCTAACGAGGGGCTTTCGGTCCCCCACCCCCACCCCCACCCCCAGCATGGAGTTCCTAGAGACATCTTAGTTCTTTGGGCTGCATTGTTTTAACATTCCACTTTTGATCTGGCTCCCTCAAGACATAAAACCAACGGAGTGACAAAACTCACTGTGTCTTCTCTGTCAGCAAGCCCTGGATACAGAAGAGCTGGGGCTTGTGCTGTATGAAACATGCCTTCCACATTGCCACTCTGTAACTCTGGGCAATTTCATTTAAGGCATCTGAAGCTGTTATTCTCAGTTGCCAGAAACAAGGATTAAAGTGTTTCTTTTGTCAGAAATCCTGAGGATTAGAAGGACATGCCAAGAGCCTGGAGTCACACTCCAGCACCATGTGTGGCCTGAAGGATGCAGCTCCTCCAGGGGCTGTCATGTCTAAGCAACAATAAGACGCACAAATCCTTTGACTGGATTCTGCTTCTAGAAATGTGTCTTATAGGAAGATAGATGTTAAAGAATGTTCATCGCAACCTTAACTATACCAACAGAAATAATTAAATTGGGGACAAGAAGAAAATGACTTTTAAAAAGAATGATTATTTTACAAAGGCAATGATAAGATTTTTATAACACCTAAGCAAAAATAAATTAAATTTGTGAGCTGTAATGTTGAACTCATTTATAACAAAGCAGAACATAAAGATATATATATATATATATATATATATATATATATATGTACATACAAATAAAATTGTTAGTAACTACTGCTGATGGGAGAAAAATAAAGATAATGCCACCATAGATTATATTCACTTCTGTAACTTTTAAAGTATATAGAATGCCTCCTACATAATGGATAATTAATAAATATTTCTGTTTATTTATATACTCTGTACTTCTTGAAATTGGCATAATTATTATTGTCAGTACAACTTCTTACACACTTTTTAAGAATGAATATTGTTCCAAGAGTGTGACTTACATCCCATCAGAGGGGTCTTCCACAGACCTCCAGACCTTTATGACTTGCACTAAAGGTCTGCACAGCCAGGGCTAAAGGATGAATAGAGAAGTTAGTTCAAACTCATAAAGTCAAGGCGAGGGAGTCTCCCACACTTCTGTTTGTGCTGTCGTTTGTCTCCCTGTTAAAATGCAATAAAGACAATAAAATGAAATAGTCTGTGAAGAATGAAAGAGGCTTTATTCATAAAAAAAAAGTGGTTCAAATGAGAAACTTCTTCTAATGGAAATGGGACAGCTACCATGCCAAGCTCTAAGAGAGACACATAAAATCCTTAAGACAATTCATTAACCACAAATTATTGTAGGCAACTGAACTCAGAATCCGTTTCTCCCAAACATGTTTATGTTCCAAGCTATCATAGGGATAGATGGCATCAGAGTATCTGCCGCAAAGACAGGAGGAAAAACAACTGCTTTGGATCCACAATCTTTCCAGTTGATCAGTGAGTCATTAGAGAAAACATGGTCTTAATGAGCATGAGGAAGACTTTACGGGGCAGGATCAAGGCCAACGCACTCATACTTCTGACCCCCTTGCAGAATTGAAGACAGAAAAAAAAAAAAAAGATGGGTGGCATCATGCCTGACAAGGGCTGCAGACTTTTCCTTTGCCCTAAGTCTTGCCCCAATTTAAACTTAAATCTCTTGAGGCTTGACTCTGCAGCAGACCTCCGACGAGCTTCCTTATTTAACTCCACACAGATTCTCTTTACTCAGCTCCTGTCACTTAGTAAGACACAATTCAGAAAGGTGGTCTATGCTCCTCCCCCTGGCATGTCAGTTCCCCAGTTACCAGTTACCACTCTGCCTTGTCAGTGGCAGCCCTGATTCAAGATGCACCTCAGCTTATCTGTTCTTGGCAACTGAGCTTATCCAGGGAATCTGGGTGTGATTGCTCTTCCTGCCGTCCAAGGTGACTGCACATTTAGGACAATGAATTATTTGCAAACCAGCCTTCATACTTGAAAGGGATAACGTATGTTAGACAGATTCCTCTTGACAAAGGAACATGCCTATAACTTTGGCCTAAAGTACAGAAGACAGACACGAATGAAGCCAGTGATGTCAGGCTACCATGCTGCTATGTAGTACCTTCTGGGCCTAAGTAAGAAAAAACACCTTTCAGCAAAAGCAGGATTTAAGTGCCTGGTGAACTTTTCTTTATCATAATTTTAATTTTTAATGAGATAGAGCTGATATCTAAGATTTACCAACTTAAAGTATACAATGAAATATTTCAATACATGTTCAGAGAGCCATAGAGGTTTTACTGGATTTTGGGTGGTGGCAGCGTGTAGTACTGCCAATGTATTTAATGCTATTGAGTAATACACTTCAAAACAGTTGCTATGAAAACCTTGTTATGTACATTTTACAGTAATAATAACATTTTTACTAGTGTTTTAACTATTTTTTTTTATCTCTATTCAACAGCCCAAGAATTGCTCTGTACTGGCTTGGATTTTCAACAGAGCCTAAAGGTGTGAGGACAGAATAATCATACTGGAAGGGAATTATAAATCAGTTTTCTCCATATAATAGACTATAAATAATGCTCCTTCTTTTTTGTATTCATCTCTGTTTTCTACAATAAGCATGTCCAATGAATTATTTTACATGTAAAAACACCACAATCATGATCTTTTTGTTAATATTGTCAAACCGTATGATTAGAATTTTTGAGCAAGAGGACACAAGTAGCTTTCTAGAACAGAAAATGTTTGGGACATTTTGCAAGGCATTTCAAATCATGTTCTGATGCTTATGGCTCACTTTTATATGAGTTTCATATAAAAGCTACACAATTTTGTGTCTAAAATTTGTTTATAGATGTATTTCAGAAATGCATCTGTCAAATGTGAACTATACTGACATTCACATATATTTATAAGTGACCAAAAAATGAGGGGGGAGTTAGAATGGCTCGATTTTGTATCTTTGAGTAAGTTGAAGGATCTGGTCATTGATTCCCACAGCTGCTGAGAGAGAGGCGAGCAGACAGTGAGGCCTTCTGGAGGAGACTCAGCTACGTTTACCAAGTACATTTGCCACTGAAAACTAACGTGGTGTAATGGTCACTTTTCTCATTACCCATGATCCAAAAGTAAGTTCTAAGAGAGAGTTCACAATGCCAGGAGGAACTATGGGGCCACTACCACATCGTTTCCACAGCCTGGAAGCAAAGATATCAGAAAGTAAGACTAGAAGAGAAGCCACAAGTGACCTAGCTAGTCCTCTAGTTAGGCCCTAAATCAAAGCCAACCTCCATCTGCAGGCCAAGTATTCAAATACATGACCTTATGGGAGATATTTCATATTTACATCCAAAACCTGGATTTTTACTAGACCATTTGACTCATTGACCCAGTGCTAATTTACAAAGAAAGTTTGTATATATCAGAGTTATAACACTCATGGTGAGTACCTAGAATTTGAACCATTCAAATAACATCTAAGGAGGAACATATTTACATTAAAAAGTATGAGTGATTGGAAAGAGCCTTTCTTCCTCTCTCTCTCTCTCTCTCTCTCTCTCTCTCTCTCTCTCTCTCTCTCTCTTTCTCTCTCTCTGTGTGTGTGTGTGTGTGTGTGTGTGTGCGCACACACACACACACACACACACTGATGACAGTTGTGAGCAACATGCTCCCAAGGCATGCTGGCCTATGACACATTCCAGTTAACATGTGACGCTTGCTTTCCTGTTTCACAGAAAGCTCATGGTGAAGAGGAAACCACACAGTCTGCTCCCACCCTTCTCTTAGTGGTAAGTCAAAGGTACTAGACACTTCCTACCTTGAAAGAGACATTGATGGCCTCTACAGTCCACTCCATTTTACACACTTGTAGTTGCATTTACTACTCAAAACTCGTTAGCTAGCAAGATTGTCTGTACTGTTTTCCTGGGACCTTTTTAACAAATCTCTAACGGATGAATCTGTTTCTAACAATGAATCTGCTCCCTTACAAGTCTGAACACCAGTGTCTGTAACAGTAGGGATGAGTCCTTGGGACTTCTTTGAGAGAAATTCCACTCAGCTCTTCATGTCAGACGATAATCCTAGCACCGACATAGACACATTACTCTGATGTCTACCTTGGTGGCCACAGTGCCTTTTTTGTACTTACTCCCATTCTCATAAGAAGGCACAGCATTTAGACTTAAGGCCTATTCTCCACTCAACAGTGGAGAATATCGTGTTCGTCGGCTAGGTCTTGGTAGGGTTAGGGTTAGATCTGATTCTCACGTGAACTCTGGTGCCCCTTTTCTGACCATGTCCCCTGGATGGGGAGGCCTGGTGGCACTCAGAAGAAGGATAGCAAGTTACCAAGAAGAGACTCGATAATCTTAGAGCATACATAGGGGGAAGAAGTCTCCCTCAATCACAGACATAGGGGAGGGGAGAAGGGGGGAAATGGGAGGGAGGGAGGAATGGGAGGAAACAGGGGAAGGGCTAACAATCAAGATGTAATATGAATAAATTAATTAAAAAATATATTAAAAAAAAGACTTAAGGCCTATTTTAAACCAGGAGAGTCTTCTTCATATTCCCAGGAAAGATGCAGCCAAGGTTTCAGATTCTGATGTGATCTCTCTCAGCTTTTACTACTTTTTATGGCCATCATGCACATTTAACCTTATTCCACTATTAGCCTGTTATATTAGTTAGTATAATTATATATGGTCTAGTTGTTTGATGACTATTCATTGAGTAGTTGCTAATATGAACAAGTTATGCTGCAGAAGTATATTTCTCATCAAAACAAAGATAAATCATTTCCTGTATAAATAAATGATGATGTTGAATTATTGTCTCAAAGAGAGTACAGGGCATTAATTCATTAAACTAATGATGTTCTACTTGGGTTGAATTCATGTTCCAAGTAATTAGGTACAATTTCAAATTCTGAGCACATGGGTGTACTGGTGTCATGCTGTGTTATCTGTTGAAAGCAACTGTGCAAAGGCCAAAAAAGTGCTTCTATGGAACCCGATGGGACTCTAGCACTATCTAGTTCCCAGATTGTGAAGTGATTGCTTTGAGTTTCCACTTTCTCCCACACTCATTACGTTCTTTGTCACCAGAATGAATTTATGTGAAGCCACATTCTGCACACATTACCGTGTTTGTCAAGATAATGAAAAGTTGAAAATCTGAATTTCCAATACAGGTGGTGATTATGAAAGCTTATCTTACAATATTTCTTCATTGCGTTCATTTACCCAATAGGTTTGTTCATCCCTCCACTCAGAGACCACGTTGTTGCTAAGGAGAAGTCTGAAGGGTCAGCAATATAAAGATTAAAATATTTAAAAGGTCAGTATGACAAAGCCACTTCTTTAATTCACACCACATATTAGACATTAAAAATCTAGCCCCTCATTCTTATGACAAATGAGAATTTTTAAAATAGCATAAAATTAATCAGCAAATAGTGGCAACTGGTTATTAATTTCTTTGGTATTCATTACAATAACATTAATCAAAAAATCTTTGAATGTGGAAGTAGCTGGTGTATAGAGTACCACAAGAATTCCATGGTAATTTAGTATTTATTAGTGTCCGTTTACAAGGAAGTTGTTGCTCTATTAATCTACTTTTCTGTGGCAAAATGTGAATTATGCAAATGACATAAACTTGACTCCCTCTGTAGATATTACATTTAAATGGTAAGGCCAACATACATGTTTAGTTAAGATAAAAATTATAACCAGATTTGGGTTCAGGAAGATGATGTTCATCACCCTTCTTGTCCTCCGTTACACTCTGTCCATTGTCTTCCACACCCCTGAGAACCCTGCTTGTGAGGGCCTCTTATCACCCTACCTTTACTCACTGGAGACCCCACCTCTTGGTACTGACCCAGGGTCCCCTATCTATTTTATCCTGGTTTTCTCCAGACTTATACTTTGTCTTAATGCAGCCTACTCTCACGACAACTCCACTCTCTGGGGACTCTGTCGCATGGTCTGGACCTGATCTCCCTGTCTCTTTTCTTCATCCCTTCTCAACATTTTCTTTCAGCACATCTTCAATTATTTCTGCCACCCACCGACCCAGTAGAAGAACTGTTTACCAGCCACCCCATAACCACTATACTTGCCTAGGATCCAGAGACCAGAGAAGGTGGCAGCAAGCAGATCACCACACAAAGACAAGACTGGATATCATCACCTGAAGACACCTAAATCATTATAATTTCAGATGCCTAGACACCCGCAGAAAGCCACAAATATAGAGTCAAGACAATATGCTTCTACCAGAACCCATTAGCCCCACCATAACAGGCCCTGAATGAAATAATGAAAGTAAATTTAAACACACACACACACACACACACACACACACACAAACACACACACTAAAATAACCCAAACTGAAATAAAAATAGAAAATACAAAATTTAGGAAGTCTAAGGAAAAAAAGCCACAGAGGTAAGACTCGACAACAAGAGTTCAAGATATGGAAGAGAGAATCTCTGGTCTTGAAGAAAAGGTACAAGAAATAGAAACTTCAGTCAAAGAAAATGTTAGATGTAAAAACTTTTGAACGTAAGACATCCAGGAGACCTGGGGCACTATGAAATGTACAAATAAAAGGGATAAAGTAAGGAGAGGAAACCCAGGTCAAAGGTAAAGAAAATATTTTTTAGGAAAATTATGAGAAAAATCCCCCAGTCTAAAGAAGGAAGCCTATGATGGTACAGGAAGCATACAGAACACTAAATAGTCAGGACCAGAAAAGAAATTTTCTGCAACACATAATAATCAGAACACTAAATGTACAGAGCAAAGGATATTAAAAGCAACAAGGGAAAAAAGACCAAGTGATGTATAAAGGCAGACCTATTAGAATTACACCTGACTTCTCAGTGTACTCTGGAAGCCAGAAGAGCCAGGACAGATGTTCAACAAACTCTGAAAGTACACAGATGTCAGTCAGCCCAGACTACTCTACCAAACAAAACTATCAATCACCATTAACAGAAAAAGAAACACGATCTACAATAAAACAAAATTTAAGTAAAATTTGTCTACCAATCCAACTCTATAGAAGGCACTAGAAGGAAAACTTCAGTCTTACCAAGTTAATCACACTCTATAAGACAAACATAAATAATCTCAGAATCATAATCAGTAGAGGGGAAAGAGAAACAGACAATAACAACAAAATAACAGAAATCAATAAACACTGATAACTCTCAATATTAATGATCTCAAATTCCCAATAAAAAGTTACAGAATAACAGGCTGAGTTAAAAAAAAAAACAAAACCCACTTGAACAAACACAGTGACCTACAAATAGAAATGTGCAGAGAGTAAGAAATATTGGAGCCCTCAGTCCTAAGTAGGATGTTTTAAGTCAAGCCCACCCCTCATGGCTCAGAGACGTATGCAGAAAAGCAGGTGGAAAATGTGTAAGTGCCAGCAGTAACAGATGACTCCAAGGAAGTAGTGTCCTCCAGACACAATAGGACTGATATAAATGAATTCACAGAGACTGTGGCAACACTCACAAGGCCCGCACTGGTTCAATCCCAGGGGTCTGAGCTGAAAGTGGGAAGTAGATATGGCTCTCACCTGTAACCAAGAAGTTATCTACAATTAGTACCCACTTGCAGAGGGAAAATTAGTTTTCTCCAGTGAAGTCTCACTGGTGTAGATGGCCAACACAAAGCAAAATCAGTGATATTTTTGTGGAATTTTTTTCTCATATAGCTTTGTGTATTCTTTGTCTTATGTTCTTTGGCTTATCCATTTTGATTTCTGATTTGATATGTATGTGTTGTTGTTTATATTTTTAAAAAACTTTCTTATTAATTTGTTGTCTTTTTTTCTTTTTTGACATTTTATTTTATTATTTTTCCTTTTTTACATATACATTTATATTATTATACATATATACAACAAACCACAAAACAATCAGGAATTATATAAATGTTACATTCATAGTGTTTTGACTATTTGTATTTGTCAGCCTTGAAGAAAACATCTTTCCTATCTTGGTGCATCTAAACTTCTGAATATAAATCCATGTCTATCATATCTAATCATTATCAACTTAAAACATCTATCTAGACCTAAAAACATCTTAACCCTTAAACAACTAAGCTTAATTGTCAAGTTAAAGTATCTGGTCTTCAACCCTATCAGAGACTTGAAAAGGAATAAAATTAATTATCTGAGTGTACAGGAAGTGCAGGTTATCAGCTTCCAAATTGAGAAAATGACAGAGACAGTTTGCTGCCTGAATAGTCACCCAAAACTCTCTATAACACTGGACTTGCTTCCCCTGTCTTGGCAGAGTTTGGCTGTCTACTCTGCCTGAATCCAAGCTTGCCCTTTTTTAGGCAGAATTCTGTCTGTGGCAGAAATGAGGACATTTGCCCAGTGGCTTGTTTGCCACATTTGAAGCCATCTCTGTGAGGAGGTTCATTGATGCTCATCATCTTTGAGCTATCCTGGGTGTTGCCAGGAGTTAAGCTGTCTTGTTGTCAAAGAATCTTTAAAATAATAAGAACATCTTTAAGTGCCATACTCTGTAGGTCTCTGAGGATTTTGAAGACCATATCTATTTTACATTATCTATCTATATAATTATATCTATCTGTTTATTTTATTTTTTATTTTATTAATTTATTATTGTTACATCTCAATGGTTATCCCATCCCTTGTAGCCTCCCATTCTTCCCTCCCTCCCATTTTCCCCTTATTCCCCTCCCCTATGACTGTTCCTGAGGGGGATTACCTCCCCTGTATATGGTCATAGGGTATCAAGTCTCTTCTCGGTAACCTGCTATCTTTCCTCTGAGTGCCACCAGGTCTCCCCCTCCAGGGGACATGGTCAAATGTGAGGCACCAGAGTACGTGAGAAAGTCATATCCCACTCTCCACTCAATTGTGGAGACTGTTCTGACTATTGGCTAGATCTGGGTAGGGGTTAAGCAATAGTAATTAAAACAGCATGGTACTGGCACAGCAACAGGCTGGTTGATCAGTGGAATCGAATTGAAGACCCAGATATGAACCAACACACATATGGTCACTTGATTTTTGACAAAGAAACCAAATCCATTCAATGGAAAAGGGATAGCATCTTCAACAAATGGTGCTGGTCTAATTGGATGTCTATGTGTAAAAAAATGCAACTGGACCCATATTTGTCACCTTGCACAAAACTCAAATCCAAGTGGATTAAAGACCTCAACATAAAACCAGAGACACTAAGTCACTTAGAAGAAAAAGTGGGGAAGAGCCTGGAACATATTGGCACAGGAGACAACTTCCTGAACAGAACACCAACAGCCCAGACATTAATGCCAACAATTAATAAATGGGACCTCATGAGGCTGAAAAGCTTCTGTAAGGCAGGAGACACTGTCAAGAGAACAAAGCGACAGCCTACAGACTGGGAAAAGATCTTCACCAACCCTACATCTGACAAAGGTCTAATATCCAAAATATATAAAGAACTCAAGAAATTAAACACCACCAAACCAAATAACCCAATTGAGAAATGGGGCTTGGAACTAAACAGAGAATTCTCAACACAGGAATATCAAAGGGCTGAGAAACACTTAAAGAAATGCTCAACCTCCTTAGTCATCAGGGAAATGCAAATATATCTATCTGTTAAACCTAAGATGTATATTCTTCTGATAAAAATATACTAGTAAATGACATGATTATGATTTGATCAACTAAAAATTAACTTGCATTACTTAATTATTCTAATCATCCTGCAATAGCCACAAACACTATTCCTAGCTTGTTTAACCATTTCCCCCGATTTTATTTAGGCCCCTACAAAGGTATCCATCCCAAATCAGCCAGAAGAAACCCTAATAGAACAACACCCCATTTCCTTTAGGGGAATTGGGTAGGTTTTTGGTTCCTCTTTTGGGCTACAGATGATTATTTTCATTGGGAGTTGGTTATAAGTTATTATTGCTCGTATTCAGAAAGAAAACAAGGCTGGACTCAGGGATGTCTTTCTTTTCCTTTATCTTTCTTTCTTAGGTTTGGAGATAGGAGTTGAAAAGAAAGAAGGAAGAATATAAAAATATATAGGAATGATAGGACCAAAAGTAGATTATTGAATCTACTCAGCTTAATGATGTAATTGTTACTCACAAGGTTATTTTTAATTCCCTGGTATAGAATTTTGTATATTGATGCAAAACAAGTTTAATTTTGATACATTGGTATAGAATTCAAATTTAAGATTATTCTTCATAGACATTATATATATTTCTACTCTAATAGTAAGTATTGTACCCATACAACTCAATTATATTACAAGGTTTACTTCTAATACTTGTAAAGTGTTGTTTGTATTTAAGTAGAGAAAGAAAGAAGTGTTATGGAGTTGGTTAAGTAGAGAGGTGGTACAAATCTTAGATGAATATGGTGAAGAAAAAGCATAATCAGTATAATTTGTATGAAAACAGATTTTTTTACTAAAATTCAGCCTGTACCAGTGGTGCACACCTATAATCCCAGCACTTGGGGAGGCAGAGACAGGCAGATCTCTTTGAGTCCGAGGCCAGCCTGGTCCACAAAGCGAGTCCAGGACAACCAAGGCTACAATGAAAAACCCTTTCTCCAAAAGCGAAACAGAGCAAAACACTAAAATTATTCATGGTATTCTGGTTGTTTGGTTAGTTTTCTTAAGTTTATGATTCAAAAAATGTAACATCAAGATGATGCTTTAGATGGATAAGATTACTCAATCTCAAGACTATTGAGTGGAGTCCGATAGCCTGTGTTCCCGCACTGGGACCCACATGACAGCTCCCTCAAGTCACCCTCTGCTCTCCAAACACCTGCCATAGAATGGAAACACATGCACACAAATGTAGTAATTTTCTATTTACAAAAAGTATTAAAAACTATAAGACATTTAAATTTTAAGTCATTGTGTTAGGTGAGGGTTTTTTGTTTTGTTTTGTTTTGTTTTGTTTTTTCTTTTTCTTTGTAGCTGCAGGTTACATTACCAAACTCAGTGGTATAAGGTTTGATCTTAGAGGAAAATAGCTAGATTTTATTCAATGCCTCACTTCTAACTTTATGCATGGTTTCTCATATTGTTATGGGTGATTAAAGCTAATGGATAATATTCACCTTGGTTCCTAAAGGACTTATGAAAATGCAAGATCTTTGGAACCTGAAAGTAATGTCTAATGTGGAAAACAACATCTTGAGAATCTCAACTTCCTAATAATTATGGTATTATCTTCACCATAACCCAGGCATCACCAGTGACTACTGGATGTCTACTGTGTTCTTTCTCAGCTCTGCAGCAAGATGTGAGCACTGTGATGGTTGAGACCCTCTCAATAATACAGACATAGTACTGCCACTACAGCCATTTTACACAGATGAGGAGAGGTACACATGGCATGCAGCCAGCAGCTGCCTGAGATCTGAAATATGCCAGTCTGGCAGAAAGATCTATCCTCCAAGGAGTTTTACTTTGCTGCCTCCTGCCTTACCAATGAGCCGTTTCTAAGCATGTTCAGTGAAATGCTGGATCAAAACAGCAGGATTAGCACCTAGAAACTCAAAATATAAATTTCCCTAAGGATTCATATGGAGAGCCAACATATTCTTCTAGCCTATAACTATTGTGGTAATACGTGCTTGCAGCTGGTGCCAAGAAAGGCTGAGGGCACCAGAGCCACTGAGTTGGTTCCTTTAAGTGGTACCTTGCCCTTTGCAAGATTCTTAGGAAATATTGGAGAAGAGCAGTGACTGAGCCCATGCAGCCTTGGATAAGCAGCAGGCGCACACTGCTCTGTACCTGATCAGGCCAAATACACCCAAGGTGACTGCAGAAGTCAGCTGCAGAACACAGTGCTGCTGGACAAATGAACTTCTAGAAGGTGTCACATGACGAGAAGCCACCAAGCACTTCTGTCTAATCCACGATGTGACACTGGGTGAGGGTGGGGTGTCCAGATGCAAGGACATGGTTGATGTGACAAACACTGGGCAGAGAGCCCTGAATCCTTTTCCTCCTGCGCACTGAAGCTTTTGTCAATACACAGAGCGATGCAGCCTTCAGCGCTAACAGTATGTGCTCTCAGCCTGCAGACTAGAACTCCACCATTATCTCTGAATAGTCCACGTGAAAAAGTTCAATTAGATCTGAGTCTTCTCACATTATAGCAGGGAATGCCACCATTAGTCTATGAAAGAAAAAAGAAAGTGCTGTGATATACTTATATGTAATTTCAAATGTTATCAAGTGTAAAGTAATCACAAAAAATGGATTTTAAGTTTTTGGTTAAACCATTTGTGGATTGAAATGTCTTTATTGATAGAATGATAGAGACAATTGAGATCTTAAAGACATTCAAAACTCTTGAACATAAATTGTATATAGTCATTTTTTACATTAACCCATGCAGTAAAGAGGTATATTTCATGGGCTGTTTTCTTAATAAAACAGATTAAAAGGATTCACCAATAATTTTGAAAATATTTTGTATTTATTACTTTCTTCTGTGTTTGCATTTGTTGTTTTTGTAGTTACTTATAAAAATGTAGTAACTATTTTTACCAAAATCCAGAGAAAATACCCTAACACAGTCTAGAATGCCACACAGATATTCTCATATGAAGGTCAAGACATATCCTCTCAGAAAGCTCCAAACAATGAAAATTGACCTACACTGCAAGGTTAAGTGAACTGTTAAATGCAAAGTCTTTTCTTTGTTATAGCTATTTAAAGTAACCATGGCTGTGTGAGGGACTTTGTTTTGCTTTCAGCTTAGTGCATACATTTTACATTTGATAGAAATTCCATAAATATTTGATGCATATATCTGTCAATCTATAAAAACCAACAAATCATAGATTCTCCAGCGAATAATGACATTCTTTGAGTTCAACATCACAATAGTAGTGTGCATATGATAAGAATGCTGTCAGTCTAAAACTGAAGAAACAACTCCTCAGTAGATGTCCTTGTAGAAGCTCCTTTGTGCAAGATTCCAGCAGCCTCTGAGAAAGTTTGTAGGTCAACCTTCCATGGAAGTTACCACCAGAAGCTTCATAACCTCCTGAATTTGTGTGCCCTTTGTCGATACATCGTCCCAAGCAGGTCTAATGTTGACAACATCACATTTCTTTTGCAAATTAATCAATGAAAGTATAAATAGAGTAATAAATAGCTAAAATGGATGCTTATGGGGTGATGAGTGCAAGGATGGTCTTTGTCTTTTATTGCTGTTTTTTGTTTTTGTTTTTGTTTTTGTTTTTTGTTTTTTTTTTTTTTTGTTTTTGAGGCAAAGTTTTAATTTTTCTATAGTGAGCATATACTAAAGTAAAACTTTATTGAGAAAGTAATATCCAAATATGTTATTAGTGTATATTTGGTGTTCCTAGCAAAATTTGATTGCTGTTTTAAATCAAATGCAAAAGAGGTCCCAATGGACTTTAGCAGTATATAAATTTTCCAAATAAGCAGAAATAAAATAAGGGTTTACTTCTGTGTGTTTAACTACTGTTTAATTTTGATTTCATCATCTCATGAGAAATGTATAGACATGTTCACTTTCTGGAAATGGAGATGTTCTTTCTGTATGTATGAAATTTCAATAAAGTTTACCTTAAAACTGAAAAAAAAAAGTAATTGTCTTTCAAATAAAATATCCCAAGTGAGAGGTTTCAATTTTAATTTTTGGCTCATTGATTCTAACCTAACAGTGATCATAGAAAGAAAATTCTGGTATAAACACTAACAAGATTATACATTATCACATCATACCCACGCAGCTGAGTAATTGTTAAAATGGAAAGCATGAAACTGTCAGAAATGATCAGTGACACATCGAAGCTCAAGTTCTCAATCTTTAAACAGTCATGCAATTTTAGCAGTAATTTTTTAAAATGACTTAATTTTTTATGTGCATTGGCATTCTGCCTGCCACATATATCTATGTGAGGTTGGTGGATCCTCTGGAACTCGAGTAACAGACAGTTGTGAGCTGCCATAGGGTGTTGGGAATTGAATTCAGGTCCTCTGTAAGAACAGCCAATGCTCTCCATCACTGAGCCATCCTAATGCAGGCAGGAGAATTGGACCTGACAGGTCATTAGACAGGGTCCCTGCTAGTCAAATGCCTCAGCACTCAGAAGAGCAAGTCCTGAACCTCACCTGGGCAGCACAGTAGAGCTGTCTCTGATAGTGGGGTGCAGGTGAGCCAGCCCCAAGAGTGTGAGTGTGGGAGAGCTGGCCCTGCCTCTTGTCTGCTATTAACATAGTCAAGGGAGAGATGTTCTATCCTATCCTTGCTCCTTTCCACTACATTAGGCAGGAGAGCTGGCCCTGGGGTCATGAAAGCAGGAGAGCTATCCCTGCCCCTCACCTGCTGCAGCATTCAGGAGAGCGGCCCATGCACCTCACCTGGGTAACAACGTAGAACTGGCCCTGGATGTGAGGGTTGCAGGTGAGCTGGCCCCAAGGGCATGAACACAGGACAGATGACCCTGCTTCTTATCTGTAGTGTGCTGGGGTAGATACCCTCCTCCCCTTCCTTGTCCCTTACCATCTATGACAGACTGGAGAGCTGGTCCTGCGGTAATGAGAGTAGGAGAACTGGACATGTCCCTCACTGACTGCAACACTCGAGAAAGCAGGCCCTGCACCTCACCTGGGCAGCAGGGTAGAGCTGGTCCTGGTTGCAGGGGTTTCCTTGTGAGCTATCATCCCCAAGGGCATAAGAGCAGGAGAGATGGTGAGCTGATCAGCTCAGATACCTCTAAGGCCCAGATCCAGAGCTTTGAATTAGCACCCCAAACATCTACCTTATAGATGGACTGGCGGAAGACACAAAAGGGCTGAACGTACAGATTTAAAGCTACAGGATCTTCATGACACAGAGCAACAACAGGATGTCTGAGATGAGTCCAGTGAGGTGCCAGTATTGATAGCGTTGCAGAAGCCAGAGGCCTTGTGCCACAGCAATGAGTCATTTCTATGAACATTTGCAAGCAAAGAAGTGTTGACAAAATGGAATATTGTGGGGCAAACAGTGACACACTATAGTTTCCCCAATAAAAAATTTACTTTTTGGGGGGAAGGGGTTACAAGGTTGAACGGGGGACAAGGTAGGGGAAAAGATCAGGATTGGGGTGCATGATATGAAATTCACAAAAAGCCAATAAAAGGTTTTTTTTAAGTCATAATTATATAAGCTACAAACATACCTTGAGTATGTAACCCTTGGTATTCTTTCTTTTCTCTTAAAGTTTTCTATTTATTTATTTATTTATTTACTTTTATTTTTTTATTAATTTATTCTTGTTACATCTCAATGGTGATCCCATCCCTTGTATCCTCCCATTCTTCCCTCCCTCCCATTTTCCTCTTACTCACCTCCCCTATTCCTGAGGGGGATTACCTCCCCCTGTATATGCTCATAGGGTATCAAGTGTTTTACATCACGCACCCCAGTCTCACTCATCTCTCTATCCCTTCATATCCACCTTTCAACCTTGCAACCTTTCCCCAAAAATAAAACACACACACACACACAAACAAACTACTACAACAAAAACAAATCATAGAGAGCATCTCATTGTGGAAGCTACAATATGTCACAGTGTGTCCCATATATATCCCTCTGTCCACACATCTTCATTTGCAAATGATCTTTGCAATGAGTCATTGGTCTGGTTCAAGATCTTTGGCTTCTGTGACACCATCAATATTGGATCCTCACTGGGATACTTCTTGATTATCCTGTTATTGCCCTGTGTCATGGAGATCCTGCAGGTTTGGAGCAGCAGGACTGGCCCTTTCATGAGTTCCACCATTTACAATTGATATAGATTTGGGGGGTGGGGCAATTCAGAGATCTGAGCTTGGGTGGGAGCTGAGCTGGTCAGTGTGCTGGCTTTCCCTTACCCATATCACCAGGGCAAGCTCTCCAGCACTTCTCTGGCTAGGCCACCCAATGCTGCCATCAGCAGGAGGCAGCTTCAGCTCTCATGCTTTCACACCCTCTGGGCTGGCTTTCCCACATCCACACCTCCAGAGTCAGCTCCACTGTGCTGCCCAATCAAGGTGTAGGAGCCCATTCTCCTAAGTGCTGCAGGCTCTGAGGGGCTGGGACAGCTCTTTTGCTCTTGCACCCTCAGGGCTGGCTCACTAATGCCTTCACCATCAGGGCTACAACCAATGAGAGGGAGAGCCAGCTCTCCCCATAATGGAGGGGGGGAGGAAGGGTAACACCCCAGCACTCATGCCACCTCATGCCAGACAAGTTTTGGGGCCAGCTCCCTCATGCTGCTCTCACCCCTCAGGCTGGCTCACCTGGACACACCGCCCCCCCCACACACACCAGGGCCAGTTCTCCTGTGCTGCACAAGCCCACTCTCCTGAATGCTGCAGCTGGTGAGGGACTGGACCAGCTAATCCTCACCTGCTCTCATAACCCCAGGGTCAGTTCTTTCAACTGCCACAGGTGGTGAGGGGTGGGGGACGGAGGTAGAGGAACTCACACCCAAAGCCTTGCCACCTCATGGCAGATAATTGGCAGGGCCAGCTCTTCCAAGGTCTCACCCTTGAAGCTAAATCACCCATAGCCCCTCTACCAGGTGGCAAGGAGCCAGGGGGGTGGAAGACATCTCCCTGCCCCTGCCCAGGCCACATCACTGCAGAGGAGTGGCAGTGCCAGCTCTCTCTCAGTCTGTCCTCCAGGCTGGCTCACCTGCTCCCCTCAACCAGGGCAAGTACTGCTATACTGCCCAGGTGAGGTGCAGGGACTGTACTCCTGAGTGCCACAGCTGGTGAGTGACAGGGACAGCTCCCCTGCCTTCATCACCCTGGGGCCAGCTCTCCTAACTGCCACAGGTAGTGAGGCACAAGGGTAGCAAGGCATGACTCCTGTACCCATGCCATCTCAGGGCAGAGGAGTGCCCGCCAGAGCTAGCTTTCCTGGCCCCAGCTACCAGGGTCAGCTCTGCTGTACTGACCAGGCAAAGTTCAGACCCAGTGCTGCAGCTGGTAACAGGCAGGGATAGCCCTCTTGAGCTCATGACCTTGTGGGCAACTTTCCTGACAGTGAGAGGGGGGAGGGAGCCTCACTTCTCTGCCCATGCCACCCAACTGCAGACAAGTAGCAAAGTCAGCTCTCCTACTCTCAGAACCTCGGGGATGGCTCACCCATAGCCCCAGCTACCAGGACCAGCTCCACTGTGATGCCTGGAGAGGTGTGGGGATGCTCTCCTGAGTGCTGCCACCAGGGAGAGATGCAGCCAGATCTACAGAGTACCAAATCCAGTGAGGGGTAGGGCCAGTTACATACAGTTTCTGAACATTCACATGATCCCTTGTAGCTGTCCCCACCTGAGACATCCCCACATTCTCTAGTAATAATAAGAACAGAGGACATTGACACCAGCCCCTTACACTGCATAGCAATAAGACTTGGACATGGCCCTCAGCAGCAGCTTGGGCTGGGACCTCACTATGGCCCCAGGTGGCAGGGCTGGCCACTCACAACAGGCTACCTCTCTCTACCCTTGAGTCTCCAGCTCCACTTCTCCTCATAATGCTCAAGCTGCTCCACTTCACTTTCTCTCCCATCTGAGTACCACATTCTCACAGTATGTGGTACCTCCCATGGCAGACTGGCCATGTGGCCATACTGTGCTGTGCTGTGCACTGGAGGACAGGTCTTGGGTAGCATGGCGGTCCACGGGTCTCTGTCTCCCTCCTCCCATGCTGCACCACCTGACTTTGATTTGATTTAATTTGATTTTTACGAGTCCTAGGCACAAAACAGCTTTGGTCACACAGGATTGCCATTTGCTCCGCCCCTGATTGATATAACACCACCACCACCACCAAGGTGTCTCTTTGTCCATTGCCAGGGGGCAATCCTTGATCTTCTTTGTAATTATATCATGAATGATTTCACCTTTTATCTGGCTTTATTTTTATTTTCTGATTAAAATTTCTTTATTTAAAATTTTTACATATTTTTTTTCAACTAGTTCCTGGTATAGTACCCTTCTCTGCTCATGGCTTTTCTTTCTCTTTTTCTGATGACCTGGTGTGTTTCACTGTGGCTGCTTATAGGAGGATGAGAGGGGGGTTGTTTAAGGGCTATCTTACCAAAAGTGCAGCAGGGAAGAAAATTCCTCTCCCTCTCTGTCAACTGCTGTCTGTGATAGAGAAAAGTCATCGAGGGCGAGTAAGACTGATGACTCCCTCCCTCTCCATCATAACACGTCGGTGGGTGCAGCCTTGTGTATATATAGTCACAGCTGCTATGACTCCAACAGTGTAATGGGCATGTCATGCCGCAAAGTTGGTGTTCCACACCACCCTCCAGCCTCTAACTCTTTTATTCCTTTTGCTCTTATTCTGTGACATTTCTTGAGTTTTATGGAGTGATGGAGTTGTACCATTTGTGGCTCAGCACTCAATTGCCACTTATTCTCATTGGCTTGACTAGTTGCCACGCCCAGTGCAAAAAGAAGCTTCTCTGACCAAAGTTGATAGGCGCACTACTAAATTGTATGAAGATAATTATTTAGAAGGCAAATTGATGGTCACAACATGTCTATTTAGCAGCAGCTTCCTCACCATGCGCTCTACCGAATTTCTTTCTTTGGATTGGGCCTCAGTCTTGCCAGAAAACATTTTGTGTTTCCTGAAACCATTGCTCTAGCGGGTAAATCGTTCCTGGTTCGTCAGTATTGTTGCACACAGGGTCAACAGCTTAGCACACTGTTGATGCATTTCTGTCACTATGAGAGCTAGACAGTGGGACGAACCTTCCGACCCAGTTCCAGCTTGATTTCTCTATATCCCGTGGCCCAGGCATGCGATGCCTTCAGAAACTTGGGCCTAGAAACAGGGTCTTGTGGAGATTGATCTAACACTGGAGATCTCTGTTTCTTTTTCTCACTTAAAAACAAAAGCCTTTCAGCCCCATGTCAGAGTTAGGAGAGTCTTGGAACCAGCCACCCAATACCCTTGCTAGTAGGAAATGTCAAAGTGGGAATTTCTGCTTTAGCAGCACAGTTCAAGACATTTCCAAATCCTTAAACTCTTGAATATGCTGCCGTCTCTGGAAATCCTGGTGACACGACACAGAGCAACCTTGACCTGGACTATATAATTAGGACTGCCTATACACAAGCTCCGTTTCTCACAAGATCACAAGTGTTAACAGCTGGCAAGGGCAGAGTGCTTTGACTAAAGATATCTGTATCTCTGCCACAAAGCCCATTCTGAGGACGTCATTGGTAAAAACAGGAAGTAAATCTACCCCTCCCCTTATGCCTGTGGAACACCTGGGTACACCTAGATGTCATGTTTCTCCTTTGCTGAAGGATGAAGCCCAGCAAACCGAGGGCATGGATTGAAGTTCTCCTAAGCCCTTTGCAACATCTCCCCACAATCAACAGCATCCAGAGAGAATTGCCCCATTTTTGCAACATTCATTTCTCTGTCAAATTACAGTATTTGTGGAGTGCAAACAGTGGCCTAAGCTTTGTCTCATGGGGATTAGGTAGTATTTGTTATCTAGTTATTTTGAAATTGTTAGTTAAGAAAATTCCCAAAGAACTGAGACTTTGATTCTGAAAGCACAGCAAAGACATGGAGGACTATTTTACCTTGCCATGAAAAATATCGTACAATAGCATCTCAGATCCAAGTCAGCAAGATAATTGCAAAAAAAAAAAAAAATCCTCTCAGAGTACATAAAAGAACGTATACTGGCCATGCTGCGGGCACGGGTCCTCATGGCAGGTACGAGTCCAGTCTGTGTATGGGGTTCAAAAGACGAGGTCCTCAATGCATTCTGAGGAGGATGATTGTGTTCCAGAGTTACACAGAAATGTTCATGCCCAAGAGCGGCCCGTTTGGGAGGAAACACCTAGCACAATGTATTAGAAATACCTAAGCCGAGATCATCCAACATGGCACCGATTGCACACTGTGTCTGATCTACAGAACAGCAGTGACTGCACAGCCACGAAAAGACCATACTGAGAGCTCCAAAACACAGTTCTGGTGTTTCCCAGAAAGAAGGAAATCCTTTCATGTGGATCATCCACGCCCTCCCGCCTCAGGACCATGGAACCATGCTCCGGTGAGCTCCAAGGGACAGTGGGTGGCCATGGCTGTAGCAGCTGCTGCTCTTCGGGTTGCAGGCTGGTGCAGTGTGGGCCAAGGAGATGGTGTTTGAGGATGGAGTGCTGTTCGAATGGAGCCCCAGCGAGGACTGCACTGCCCGCACCACAGGCCTCAGGAACTTCCTCTCATGGGTCAGACCATGCTCAGTACTTAGAGCTGGACCTTACAGAAGTGAATACAGAGGCAGCACCAAGGTGGGGCGGCGGGGGCGGGGGGGTACGGCAGCCGGAGCCATGGCTGATGGAGCATGTGATGGAACCAGAGACTCAGGAGGTGCAAAACAACAGAACCACAGGGTCCCCTGGACAAGAAGCTGAGCTGGGCCAACATCAATGGTTTCTGCAAACTACTCAAAGAAGACTTTGAGGGGCCTCCACTTGCCACCTGCTTGATGGCCCACAAGATCTAGTACCCACAGGAGTAGGAGGCCATCCAGGTCTTAAAGGCCAGCAACAACCTGGTGGATTGAATGGGAGCAGGAGAGCTGGCCCTGAGGACAAGGAAGCAGAAGAGCTGATCCTGAGGACACAAGAACAGGAGAGCTGGCCCTGAGGATGTGGGAGCAGATGAACCAGCCCTAGGGACATAGGAGACTGAGAGCTGGCCTTGCCTTGAGGACCCAGGAGCTAGAGAGCTGGCTCTTCTCTGATTACATGGGAGCAGGTGAGCCGGCCCTGCCCTGAGGACACTGGAGCAAGAGAGCCAGCCTGCCCTGATGACATGGGAGTAGGAGAGTGGGCCCTGCCCTGAGGACGTGGGAGTGGGTGAGCCGGCCCTGCCCTGAGGACAAGGGAGTAGGTCCTTATCTAGGGCTCTGAGTGGACCTCACCCCAACATCTACCCCATGTATGACCAGCTGGAACACATGAAGGGGCCGGACCTGCAGATTCAAAGATTAAGAATCTCCTTGACACATGGCAACAATGGGATATCTGACAGCAGCCCCAGTGAGGATCCAGTAACAATAGTGTAGGCCTCCAACCAGACCTATGACTCGTAACAATGAACATTCGAAAGTAAACATATGTGGACGAAAGGCTATACTTACTACGTGATACACTACATCTTCTGTGACAAAATTTTTTGTTTGTCTATTTTTAATTTACTGGGGGGAGGAGAGGGATTTTGGTGCGTGACAGGTAAATCATAGACATTCAATAAAAGTAAAAACTAAAAAAATAATAAATAAGTAAAAAGAAGAACAAAAGAGGCATTAACTAGTGCAGGGATGATGTAATGAGACACAGGTAGTGGACTGTCTCTATTATGTGTTATATCTCTGCAGAAGATGTGCAATACAAGTGTACATATTTGTGAACATTCCTACATCTCAGAGACCAAGATTGTTCTACCGAAATTAAGCTCTTGTATCTTAAGGTTGTACCATCTGTTTAAGTATATACATTTTTAGTTAATTTTTTCTTGTGCATGATCTGGATGTGGCCCCTTCTCTCTCTCTCTCTTCACCCCTACTGTTAGAAGTCTCAGCTAGTTTCACTCCCATGGACTCCTGGGAGCCTCCCCTCTCCCAGTGGGAACTTCTAGTGGAGGGAAGGTGATACCACCCATAAAAACTTAAACCCAATTTTTTTTTTTTGCCTATCAGAAGTGTAGGGATAAAGATGGAACAAAGTTTGAGGAAATGACAAACCAATGACTGACCCAAATATAAACTCACCTCATGGGAGAGAGCCAACCCCTGTCACTATTAATGATACTCAGCTATGACTGCAGACAGGTACCTAGCATAATGCTCTTCTGAGAGGCTTCATCCAGCAGCATATGGAAACAGATGCAGAGATCCATAGCCAAACAACAGGCCAAACAACAAGCTTGAGGAGTTTGGTGGGAGGAAAGCTAGAGGAAACCAGAGGGGTGAAGGACACCATAAGACCTACAGAAACAACTAAGCTGGGCCCATGGAAACACACAGAGACTTAATGACCAAGCAAAGATCGTTCATGAACTGGTCCTAGACTACTTACACATATATAGCAGATGTGCAGTATGGCCAACATGTGGGTCCTCTAACAATAAAGTAGGGACTGTCTCTAAATCTGTTCCCTGTCACTGAATCCTTTTCCCTTAGCTGGGTTACCTTGTCAGGTGGAGATGAGGTGTTTAGCCCTGCTATGACTTGAGGTGCCTGGATGGGTTGATATACCTTGGGGTCCTCTCCCCTTCTCTAATAAAAGAGGATAGGGGGAAATGAGGGTAAAGCACATGAGGATGGTCACCGAAGCATTACCTAAACTATACTGTAAGTAATAAGTAATCCGCTAAAGTCAACACATCCTTCATCTAAAAAACCATAACAAATTGTAAATATAAGAAAAGGTTATTTTACATGGTAGTCTCATTTTCTGACACAGACAGAGTTCTGCCAAAAGTGGGCAAGCTTGGACGCAGGCAGAGTTGACAGCCAAACTCTGCCAAGGCAGGGTAAGTAAGTCTTCCATAGTTCCTGCCTCACAAATATGTCTGTCAGAAGGCTAAAGATGATGCTCCAATGTCATAGAAGAGTTGTGGGTGACTGTCTAAGCAGCAAACTGTCTCAGTCATTTTTTCACTTGGGAAGCTGCTAACCTGCACTTCCTGTCTACTCAGATAATTAATTTTATTCCTTCTCAAGTCTCTGATGGGGTTGAAGACTAGAGAGTTTAGTTTTACAATTAAGCTTAGTTGTTTATGGGTTAAGATGTTTTTAGGTCTAGACAGATGTTTTTAGGTTGATAGAGAAAAAGATATGATAGATACTGATTTACATTCAGGTTTGTAGACACACCAAGATAGGAAAGATGTTTTCTCCAAGGCTGCCAAATACAAATAGGCAAAACACTATGAATGTAACATTTATATAATTCCTGACTGTATCATGGTCCTTCTTGATGTATGTAGTTTATTGTATATATGTGTAATAACATGGATGTATATGTAAAAGTAAAAAAAATAAAAATAAATAAATAAAAGGGTTTAACAATGTGACCTCTTAGCAAAGCAACAGAATGCATTCACTTCACATGTGTATGCCTGATGCAATGTGACCATTAACAGACTCTAGGGAGTGACACACTGAAAGAAATCTTGATATTTGTCTTTCTGAGACTGGCTTAATTTGCTCAATGTAATTATCCCCATCTCCACCCACTGTTCTTAACCTGCATGAAGTCATTCTTCTTTATGAATTAAAATAATTCCATCATGCTACATTCCTGTTACAAAAAAGAGGGGTATATCTGACACCAGCAGTCACCTCTCTCTGTTTAGGTCATCGTATCCAAGTATATTTGAAATACCGTCTGCAACCTTCCATTTGTCATTGCTAAGTCTGAGATTTCAAATCTGTGCCTACAATCTGGGAATGACTTGGAGAAAACCCTCTAGGTCAGGATAGTCAGAGATGGTCAATGTGATGGTGGTTGACTATGTGTCTTAGAAGGATTCTCTCTGCTTTAGGTATCTCTTGGTAGAAAAAGGAGGAGGAACTGGTGGAGGAGGAGTCCACAGTCTCCCCTGCTTTTGTTCCTTGCTCTTTTATCCCCCTTGGGTCATTATGGAAAGTCATCACAGAGGCCTCATCATTGTCTGAGATATTGCAGCATCCTCAGCATCCTGTCACCAACTTGACTGCATCTGGACTTCACTAAAACTCAATTGTGTAGGGCCACACCTGTGAGGGATTTTGCTTAATTGAGTCATCTGATGTTCAAAGACCCACTTCTATGTTGGGTCTGTGAGAATGGGACAAGCCTTTAATCTAGATCTTGGGGAAGACACACCTCTAATGTGGGCCACACCTTCAATATAAGCCTGTGTGAAGGGCATGAAAGAAGGAAGTCTCTGTCTTTGACTGCTCACTCTCCCATTGCTAGCATGTCTCTTTCTTTGCTGGCATTGGACCCTGCCTGTTCGGGATCCAGCATAGACTGAAGAGCACCTGAGACAGCCAGCCTTGTGGGAGAACAACTGCTGTATACTTGGACCTCTGCACAAGAGCAGTCATTGCTCCATTCGCTGGACCACAGCCTGGAAGAGGGTAGGCTTGTGGATTCAACCTGAGCATGGAATCAAGAACCCCTGACCCAGACTTTTCCTGTCAACCACTGCACCACCCTACCAGTTAACGGAGCACCTGTGACAGAAGGACATCAGCACAGATGATGGAAAAACCTAGGAAGAGGAATCACTGTTCCAAGGACTCCAACCAGGTCAAGACAGGAAATGAGTGCAACTCGCAGACAAAAATGAAGCAAAAGACCTTGGTAAAGAAGCCTGAGCTGAAAACCAGTGGCCACCAAGGTGGTTTCACCTGTTGCCAGAACCCTGCCACACAATCCCACCACCACTACACAAGAGACTGGTGACCTCTCTGCGAGCCACATCTAAGGAGACTTATGGGGACGTAGTCCAGATGCAGGCCCAGCTCTATGGCTCTCTGCTGAACTGGGAGCAGCTCTCTCAGCTCACACAGCTCTCAGCGTCCCTGAGAGCCACAGTGCAGATCTTTTACACCTTGTTCATCCAGGCAGGCTTTGTCTTCCCTGCTGAAGCCTGGCTTGTCCCATCCCCCATGTCTGCCTCCTGGGAGATGTCTGAGAAGGAATCTGATGGTCCTTCCTTGGAGGGACGGGAGAAGAACACAGATCCTGATAGCCCATCAGACAAGTCCTAAGCCATAGCCAGGACATCCTCCTAAGCAGAGGGACAAGGCAGGACTACTCCATCTCCCTGTCTACCACAGCCTGGAGCTCTCACACACTCTACGTAAATATGGAACAAGCACAGTGGTTCCAAGAGGAATTTGACATATTTACTCAGGATCATGAACTGTGTTTCCCTGGGATCTAGGACTCCAGTGCTAAATGCACAGTGGACAGTTCCCTTCTCTACACATCATGCTCATGTGTGTGTTCTACTTGTGCACTTGAAGTGCAGAGTGTGGCAAGTAAAGATTAATTTACCAGAGAAAAGTCACATCTGAGATCCATGGTTCCTATTACATAATTGTATGTGTATGTGTGCATGTATATACATATGTATATATAAGAAAACCAATAAAATAGCATACTACAGGGAAAAAAACGAAAATTAATGATCCAAAACATACCAGTTGAGTGGTCAACATCCCAGCATTCCCTCTGGTCTTTAGATAACATTACAAACATTCCAGGTTTCCAAACAGAAGCTCAAGTGTGTGTTGTAGCATAAATATATCTTACAAGGTCTGGGATGGCTCACATAACCACGACGGTGGCCTCCAGTACCAGCTCACAGTATTCAGAGACTCTGGTCTTCTCAGTTACCTTCCTCTGTAAGACAATACGATTGTAGACATGTTCATAAATATCATATGCTACATACACATCTCTTCGGTATACTTGGTGATCAGGGCAGGGATATGGCACTGTTAATATAATATCAACTAGGTTAATTTTCCATCTGGATCAGTTTTTTTCTCTCTTGAATCTTCATTTCTTTAGGTTTATTTTCATTCATTTCCATTGTGGGTGTATCTTTGTCTGCACGCATGCTGGAATTTGTGACAGCTGGTACCTACCTGCAGAGTACACAGACGCTCTGGAGCTGGTTGTTTGAGTCACCTGATGTGAGTGCTAGAAACTGAACCCAGCTCTTCTGCATAAAGCACTACATGCTATCTCTAGCCCTTTCTTCTTCTACCTGGGTGTATTTTCATGTGTTTTTACTGCCTGTGGAATTGTAAAAAAATAGCACAGATAAATTGTTTACTCACATGTAGGCCATAAAGGTCATAGAAGAAAGACTCGTGAGGATGTGGCATATGCTTACAGAATAGAAAAGCAAGTTAGACAGTAGAATGGGTATCTGAAAGTCTATGCTGTCTAGCAATCTTTAGCATTCCTATAAGCTTTCTTCCTAAAAGAATTCCTTCAAAGTTAAATAGATGCTGTTTTTCAATGATTCACAATATATTTTAAGATGCTTCCATGTATTTATATGGAACTCATCGCTAATGGAGGGCTCCTTCTGATGCCTGAAGTAAATTTCTAGAAGTCGCTTAGCCAAGTCTTAACAACCAAGAAAATAATGAAGGGTGGATCCACAGTTGAATGTCAAAACACTTCCTCACTGAGAAACAATGGAGCAAAGGAAGCAAATAAATATTAATAAGAACTAGTGCTGAGATCCTTGCTCCATACATACCTACATTTTCTGATCATCAACTTGCTAATATAGAAAATAGAAAGTACTTATTGCACAGGATTTTGTGGACACTAGATGGAGGCCTACCGTTCCATCCTCTGGTGAGCCAGGCACACTCACAGTTCTGGCATAGAAGAGAAAGAACAGATGATACAGCCCGCTGCCATGTCCCAGCTCCTAACACCTACTGACATGGACTTACTGTGTTCGTCTGAAATGCATTGTGCTGTAAGAAATAAGCAAGACTTTCCCTCTGCATCCATGATGGAGAGATGTGACTATGTGCTTTAACTGAGAAAACCTCTAAGTACCACTTTCATATTTTACGAGCAAAATCTCCTTGTCCTTTGCTACTAGTGATTGAGAACCTCTTGTGAATTTAGTCTCCTGTACTGTGGCAACACATACCAAAAGAAAGTTAACATACCTATTCCAAAACTGAGTAAAATGTGGTTACTTTTCCCACCCCAAAAGTTATAATAAGAGCAAAGTAGCTCCAGGATGGAACCCTATTCTCAATTGTCTCTATGTTGTAAGGTGACCCTTGCTAACTGACTCATAAGAAGTTTACAGAGAGTGGCCCCATACTCTGGAGCATGTGAATTGAAAGACGGCTTTAGATAAAGCACTATTTAGGCCTTGAAGTGTTCATCTCTCTCCTACTTTGGATTCCTATAAAAGTGGACTCTGAGTTGAGAAACCAAACAAGAATTCATTTAGGATGTGATCCCAAGAAACACTGTACATTATCGAGGTGAAAAGTAAAGAACTTTGACATGGCCATGTTCTCAAGTTAGTGCTGTGTCACCATGGACAACTGCTGCTGGCTTCATCTAGATAACACGAAGAAGGAGCATGGGTCTCAATCATCCCTCACACACTGGGGGCAAGAGCTAGGGTTCTGAGCACATGGCAGATTGCTTCCTGGGGAATCTTAGAAGGCGTCAACAGCCAGATAAAGTACCCCACCACATTAGTAGGTGTAGGAAAGCGGAACAGTGAAAGTAATGTAAGATGCACAGAGCCTCAGGCATGTGATCTGAAGATTTGCAAGTCACCGACAGGGTCCACACTTACTGACTTACTCATATATGACCTGTGTCCTTAAGAGCTAGCTAAAATATCATGCATTTACAATTTAACTGTGTGCTTTGTTGTAGGTGTAACAGCTTCCTATGAGTGAGACGTTTTAAACTATATTCAGTCCTGAAGAGGTTAATGTCATTGAGAATGCTAAGGTCCCTCATTACACTTCCAGCAAATACTGGCTATAATAATCTTAGAAAAGTTATTTTTTTCCTAAACAAACACAAAGTTCAGTCCAAGTGCTATCCGAGCAAGCCTAAAGTGAGGATAAATGAAGATGACTGTGTGAAGGGGCTCTGCCTGCTGCTTCGTTGCTGTGTGGTTTGTGAAGAGAGTCTCTCTTTAAATGGTTGCTGTATTTTAAGAAACAGTCCCTACCCGGCTCGCAGCTTACCGCAGCTCTTTGCTGGCTCCCTGGTGGTATAGAGAGGAGTTTTCTGTCTGGTTTGATCAATCCTGGGAAACATATACAGCTTGTGAGTGTCAGAATGCCTCAGGCGAACACAGAGATTTCCTGTGGCCTCACTGAAAAAAATTTAAAAATAGGACACTTGTACTTGTGTCCCAATGGCTTCCTGTACTTTCATATTAGACTGAGAAGATAAAGGGAGGAGCTTGAAGAAAATCCCATGTATGGTATATTTGATATAGATTTTTCATGAGGCCTAAAGAAAATGCTTGAGTTCTTGAATGTCTTTTTTTTTTTTAATTAAAGAAAAGTTGCATATTGGGGCAATACATATAACTTGGACTACCAAAATAATTGGAAGTTTTTCTCATCAAAATACTCATGATGAAGAGCCTCAAGTTTGATAAATATGATTTCGTCTTACCTGATCACTGTGGGTTAGGGAAGGTACGTTTCTAAAGTCATTACTTTAATGAACATAGACTTGCATAAGGGCAAGTTTGTTCCACTTGTGATAGTATATGGACTCAAATATTCAACATTTGTTCTTTATCTTCTTTGGTCCTCCCACTCTTAGCCGACATTAATTACCCATAGTTCTTGATCTAGAGGTGGAGCCTTGTGAGATTTTCCCATCCTTGTTGGATATCAGTGGTGTAGTCATTGAGCAGGTATTGTTTAGGAGACCACATCATTACAATTCTCTGGATGCCACTCTCTTGCATAAATAAGACATGATCTTTCAGCAAACATATAGTCCCCTGGTTCTTACAATCTTTCCAGCCTCTCTTTGGTATGTTCCCCGAGCCTTGGACATGGCAGTTTTGTTGTAGATAGGTCAACTGGGGATGGGCCACTCCATGGCCAGTTGTTATCTGCATTTGGGCCACTTGATTGTTTCTGTGATGGACTTAGTCTTCAGCAAAAAAAAAAAAAAAAGAAGAAGAAGAAGAAGAAGAAGCTGCTTTGATGAGTGGAGAGAGATTCGTATGTGTCCACATAAGGGTAAGAATTTAGAATGCATTTAAGAATTATACCAGTTTAAGGAAATGCCATTACTAAGTTCTCCTGTAGGGTCTATGACCAGGGCAGCCACACCTAGTTGGCTGGGTTTACAGTACCAGACAGGCATTTATTCCTTTCTATTGACAAGGCCTAAAGCCCAATTAGATATCTGTTTGCCACATAGGTGTAGCAAATAGAGTTCAATCATCACAGGCCCCAAATATTATATATACATGAATTCCTGTGTGTGTGTGTGTGTGTGTGTGTGTGTGTGTGTGTGTGTGTGTGTGTGTGTGAAGAGCACCCTTGTGTTCTGCATTAGATAATGGGGAAGGTATGGCAAGG
This sequence comes from Acomys minous, assembly GCF_964271855.1. Lineage (NCBI taxonomy): Eukaryota > Metazoa > Chordata > Mammalia > Rodentia > Muridae > Acomys > Acomys minous. The sequence continues at coordinate 54,818,190 of NC_140486.1, forward strand.
GCAAGGCTTCACACATGTAAGCCTCATTCAGACACATGCTTTCTTTCTCACCTTAGGTAAACACCTAAACCATCCAAAAATAGAACAAGTCTTATGAATGGCACATTTTTAATGTTTTAATAAATTGTGAAACTGCTTTTCAAAGTTGTACTGTCATTTTATATGGCCCACCAGCCATAGAGGAGAACTCCAGGTCCTCACTAAAGTTCAAGGTTGCGTGTCTTTTCATGCTGGTCACTGGAGTAGACCTGGAAGTACATGGCAGCATGTACTTCTCTAGTGTTCAACAGCAATGGGAATCTGGGCACATTTGTGTGCTATTTGCATAACATTCCACTCAAGATTATTCAAAATCCTTTTTCTTTGAATGGCTGTTTTATCTATCTTTTGCTGAGTTGTAGGAACACTTTCTACATTCCACATATGGGTCTTTTGTAAATACATGCCATCTTTTGTTTTGATGAAAGTAAGCTTTTGTCTTTTCTTTTTTGTTTCTTTTACAGAACAGGTTTTTTTTAAAGCCTTCAAGAGAAGCAGTTCATCACTGTTTTTCTTTCATTGCTGGTACTGTTATTTATTTATTTATTTGGTAGTTCAGAATGATTTGTTAAGCTCAAAGCCATTCCTCCTCTATTCGCTCTGTGACCTTTTATAGGTTTAGTACTTACAATTAGTGACTAGGTATGGTGAGTGGAGCATGGCATTGGGGGTGGGAATTTTCTCTCTGGATAAACAAAAGCAAGAAGAGAATTCCAGAAGATGTGGAATCAATACGAGAAATGATAAAGACGAATATAGGCACACAATAAGAATAGAACTCAAGCAAAGGATAGAACATATATTTTGCATTCCAGAATATACTGTGCAGATAAAGATGATGAAAGGGTATGCACTGCCAAGGAGACATCACTCACTATATTCATCCAATCAATCAACTGAAACTTGAAAAATCAAAGAAGCAACTTTTTTATTTAAATAGCTCAACAGCAAGGCAAGCTGGTATACCCCATGATACTAGTAGGTTGGAGACCAAGAGAATCAAAAGTTCAAGGTGAGACCATGTCTTAGCCAAATAAAAGATCTTGGATGGAAAATATACAGTAGACCCAGCTCAAACCAGTATTGTCCAGATGTTTTTGGCCTTAACCTTCTCTGCATGTGATTCTGATTGAAGTGACATCTTCACGTACTTCCTTGGACTATTGAGCACATTACCCATCATTTAGTCCTGCCCCTAAATAAGCATGCCTCTTGCTTATTGGAATGCTCACAATGCACCCTAAAAGTTTACATACATGCAGGAGGTGTTTTTAGTTATAACTATTTTCCTTTTGTTTGTGATCCTTCCAGCAAACATCAGAGAGGCTATTAGAATTAAGTTATCTCCAGGCCAGTCTGTGTGTGGTTTGTTTGGAATCAGCATGCTATCACCCTTTTATAGCTCCATATCAGGTTTATGTATAATTCAATCAATACCTTGAGGCATGCTATTTGATGATTACAATAAAAAAATCTATTCTGTTGTTCTTTGTGAAGGTATTTTCATTATCCCATGTCACTCAGTTACAAGAGTTTATGGGGCCATTTGCACCCAATGGACAATTTAAACATATCGTTTTTATGACAACTAGACTCCAAGATGAATGAAAGCATTTTTTTAAAAAGATATTAGGATCCTTTCCATGGTCTTTGATTGATATGAATCCGAGCAGTAAAGGGGCTCTCTTCTGTAGCTGGGCTGCTTACAAGTCACTGGAGACATGGCGCTAAGATGAATGTTTCAAGCAGCTAATGGCACAGCCTTGCTGATTCACTACCAGCAGTGTTCACAGAGGCAGGAATTAAAAGTGAAAGTAAGCAAATAGACCTTAATCAATATACAAATACCTTAGATCAATTAAACTATACGTACTGGACACTTTTCATAAGATTGATTTCAAATGTAATCAGTGGTGCTGTTCTACTTCCACATAATAACCGCAGGAATTATTATCCCTACCCCCAAAAGTATCCTGTTTTGTGTCATGAGACCTATTTTTGTCTTCAGGAAAGTCCTTTAAGATGTAAGCCCTTACAATGGGGTAAGTTTGAATAAGAGCTGCAAATTAGCTTGTGCTAGTATATTAATGTTACATTTCAGGACTGTGGGAATTACACAGGTGGCACACACACAAAAAAGTCCATGGTATACATTGTCTATCATTATATATGCTAAAGGACTATTTTCAAATGGCTTAACAAGATGACAGTGATTGAAAAAATAATTAAGGTAATACTGTGAAGCTTTATATAGTAGAGGGACACAGAAAATGCAGCAGAGTTTTGACAAAGGACTATATTTAAATGAATGCCTACTTAGCACAATGAAAAATTTGTGAAAACAGGTATTTGATAGCTATGAAAAAATATCAGCGAAATTGCATTTTATTTGGGTGGAAATTCCAAGCGGTCACAAGAGCAGCACAGAAAGTAGTACCTGGATGGTCTCTAAAGTTTTAATGACTCCAAGGGGCCCTTGAGTAGTGTGTGTGTATGTGTGTGTGTGTGTGTGTGTGTGTGTGTGTTCCTTCACAGCACACCGCTGCTGAGTTGCTTTTCCTCCATCAATTTCAGACTTACACCACACTGCCCAGAATCTCCAACTATTCAGTCAGGTTGCTGTCATCATCTGACCGCCCTGGCACCACCATCATCTAGGTTAACCCATCAGCCTCACCTGTGTTAACTTATTCTTCAAGAACAGGTGATTTCACTCAGCACTCTTCCTCCACCCCCCACCCCCCCCCCCCCCGCCCCAACACAGAGCCAACCTGGCATGTCATCATCACTTTCCCAAGGTCTATACTATCAAAACACTATCAGGAATCCAATTATTATATCAGATCTCCTGGTATCTTCCCCCCTCCTCCTCCTCCTGCTCCTCCTTTCTTCTTCTTGAGACAGGGTTTTCCTGTGTACCCTTGGCTGTCCAGAACTTGCTTTATAGACCAGGCTGAACCCAAACTCACAGAGATCCACCTGCCTCTGCCTCTCGAGGTGCTGGGATTATAGGCACCTAGCCTGGTCTGTCTTCTTGATGGTCGCTACCTCTCTGCCCTCACCCTAGTGTATATGAAATGTCCTTTCACAGCTTTACAAGTAGGTTACAATGAGAGCCTGAAAATAGAGAGAAATGAAAGCTAGACTCCAAACACATATTTTCACACCCTATTCACCCAAGTAGAAAAAAAATATACAGTTAACTTACCGGAAAAAAAAAAACTCCCCAGGAGTATGAGATTGTATTTGAAAAGAGATCATTCATATTAATATAGTTAGAGTAACAACATGCTAATTACCCATAAAATATTTGAGAATTCAGCAAATGAAAAACTTGCAGTGATGGAAAAGCAGATGAATGCTGCCATTGAGCGGAGGACTGTAAAGGGTAAGTGAAACATTTCGGGATGTGGGATTGGCTTTTTGTGGTGGTGATTACTGGATCATATGTATTTGTCAAAACTCAGCCAGTCCTATCTTTTTTCATTAATTAGTTAATTTATTTACTTTACATCCTGGTAGGAAGTTCCCCTCCTGTCCCTTTCCCCTCCTTCCTCTCCTCCCAGTCCCTCCCTCTCCCCTCACCTTCCTTCTTCTCCCATCCCTTTTTTTCTCAGAATAGGAGAGATTTCCCATGGGTAGGTATCAACCTGCATTGGCATATCAAGCAGGACTGGGCCCATCTTCTTCTATTGAGGTTAGACAAGGCTGTCCAGTTAGGGCAAAGGGAAGCCAAGGCAGGCAACAGAGTCAGAGGCAGCAGCAGCTGCTCCTTCTGCTAGAGTTCCCACATAAGTACCAAGCTACATATCTATTACATATGTGGGGGTGGGATAGAACCATCCCATGGGTGCTCTCTGATTGGTGGTTCGGTCTCTGTGAGGCCCCATAGACTGAGGTTAGTTGATTTTGTAGGTTTTCTTGTGGTGTCCTTGACCTCACTGGCTGGCTTTTTCAATCCTTCCTCCCCCTCTTCCATAGGTTCTCCAGAGCTCCACCTAATGTTTGCCTGTGGCTCTCTGCATCTGTTCTCATGAGCTGCTGAGTGAAGCCCCTCAGATGACCGCTATGCTAGCCTCCTGTCTGCAAGAATAGCATGACATTATCAGTGTCGGTGGTGGGCTCTCTCTCATGTCATGTGACTCAAGTCATTCATTGGCTGGATCAAAGGTTTTGTGTGGGGCTTGGTGTCCCCCTCCCTCCACTGGAAGTCCTACCTGGCTACAGGAGGTGGTCAGTTCAGGTTCCAGTTCCCCAGCTGCTAGAGTTCTCAGCTAGGGTTACCAGCATAGTGTCCCTGAAGCCTCTGCTGTCCCACAGATGCCCGCTCACTGATTTCAGTTCTCTCTCTCAGCCCTCCTCCCCTTTTACACATCCCCAGTCCCTTCCCTACCGCCTCTCTCACCCAGCTCCCTCCCTCAATCTACTTCAGATGTCTATTTTATTTTCCCTTCCAAGTGATAAGTAAGCATCCTCCTTCGGACCCTCCTTGTTACTTAGCTTCTTTGGGTCTGTAGATTGTTGGACGGCTATCCTGTATTTTATGGCTAATGTCCACTTGTAAGTAAGTACATTTCACAAATGTCTTTCAATCCTATCTTTTAAACCACCAGTTGATTTTTCTATAAGTAAATTATATCTTAACAAAATTCCTTAGGAAATTTTGCCAGTGTTTCTGATTAATAACCTGTGGGCAGTGATGCAGTTTAAGACGCCGATTAATGAGTGCTGGTTGCTCTGGTCACATCCTTTAGGGTGAAGAGGACCTTTCCCAGTCTGTAGTCCTTCCCCTAAAACCGCTTTCTTTGGGGACTTTCTATCCTGCATTACTTCTTACTTGACTATGCTGAGGTTCTCTCTCTTGTTCAGCATATTCTCAAGGCACAGTATTGCCTTTTCACAGAGCAGAAAGAACACACGCAAGCTCTTATTTGTTATCAGATATTATCTCACACACACTGGGCTTCAAATTACCTGTATCAGCTGCAAAATCCTGCCCTTTGTGTTTCTCCTTTTCTCTGGGGAAACAAAGAAAGAAATGGTCTAATTGCAACTAAGATGGGATTTTTCTTTTGTTAGGCTCAAATAACGAACCCAGGAAACACTACATCCTGTCCATGTAGTTCCCCAGGGACTAGGGGAATGCTTTCATTTAGACTGAGGCTGCTGCAGGCAGCCACACACCCACCTGGGAAAAATACATCTTTTTTTTTCAGCTGATGAAATGATTGCTAAGGGGAGTCAGAGCCCTAGTTACAGGGCCCATTTCAGAAGCTTTAGCCCACACTGAAGGTTCCAAATAAGATGGTGGTGGCCTGGGGGAATTCAGGAATTCAGTTTCTGTCTGGCATCCTCAGGAATCCAAGGTCACACTAAGGAAGGAGAACTCCCTCTGTCACCAGCTCAGAAAGCATCTCAGGGAAGATACCTAGCAGTAGCTTCAGAGACATCACTGCTGGACACTATGTTAACTTCCTAAAGTACAGTTTGCAGAGGACAGAGAGGGTGGTATGAGAGAGGTTGTCCTGGATATGGGGAGACAGGTATAGCAGCTCTCCTCTTCTGGCCACAGTGTCACCATGAGCTGTCCCTGTTCGCCTGCTGGCCCCTCTGCTTAGCTCAGTTCTCTATCCTGCATGGCCAAGACCCTTTGCCCCTTCCCCACAGCAACAGCAAAGGTAGCCCCAGACAGTTCTACTGGACACTTGATGTTCAGAAATAGCTTCAAAGGGTCTTCTTCTTACCTATGTTTGGAGAAATACTCTAGCCCATGATTTCTCATATAAAACAGAATATTCTAAAAAACATCCCATTGAAAAAAACTACAAAAAACACTGTTATGCAATGGGTAAGGACAAGAAAATACAGACAGTCTAAGAAGCCGATGCTGAGTGGTCAGGCAGGTCTACACACAAGACAGACTTCTGCTGATAATCCTTTCACATCTGAATTTTGGAACATATATAAACGTGGGTGCTGGTGCCAAGGAGCTTTCAAGACCTTCCAGGACTAAGAAGACAAGCTGTGCATTCTCAGCACACACCTACCTAGGAAGTCATCCAACTCTATCAGGACATAAAGGCTTGACCACAGAGGCGGCTCAGTGGCAATTTAGAATACTCGAGACACTAGGCTTGAACTCTAGAACTGCAGAAAGATTTAGAGGTGACCAGCTGCTTTATAGGCAGGGAGAGGGGGATCACAGACCCTGATTGTCAAAAAGGCCATGTTTCGCCCATATGTCCAGAAGTTTGGCTAAAATGGAGACAATATAAAAAGAGGTTTCTTCTGCGGTCAGAGAAAAGGGACAGCCTGGTTCCTCAGTCTTGTGATGGTATTACTTGCATTTGTTCATCATTTTCATTATCCCATTGTTTCTTCACTCTTTTCCCCACTTTTGTATGTATGGGCATCTCGTGGCTTTACTTCCTAATCACTACCCTCGTGTTCAGCACTCTGCACTCTGTTTTCCACCTGCATTACTTTTGAGAAGCATCAGAGTGTCCCCTGATCAAGCACAGCAACTTAACTGCCGTGGCTCATTTTTCCGTTCTCCCCCATTACATCCTTGAACACCGTTCTAATCACTTACCCCCTTCATTCTAGACTGCAAACTTACCACCTGTTGTTGGCTGGGATCACTGCTCATAGGCCCACCACTCCTACCTGTTGCAATTTCCTCTGTTCTCATCTCTACTGCAGAAAACATAGCTACCACTTTATGACCCTGAACAAAACTTATTGTTATAACACCTCCCCAATTTCTTAAACTGTCTCCTTCTTTCTTCCTCTGTTGCTTGTAATTAATATCATGAACATTAGCGCTGCATGTCCAGCCAGTTATTTCTAGTGTGTGTGTGTGTGTGTGTGCGTGTGTGTGCTTGTGTGTGCATGTGTGAGCACATAAGCCTTGAGGTTCAACCTGTAATAATTTTAACACCTGCAGACTTCTGGGCACCTGGGGAGATTTCCCTGCTGAGTTCTGAGCTGAAATCCTTTTAAAAATAATTATTTACAGCTATTTCTTTGTATCTTAAGAGAATTAATCTAATCTACTTAGAGAGCTGCTTGAAATCCAACACTCATCACGCAAGGTGCACGCCACCACCTCAGTAAATGGCTAGCATTTTCCCGGATCATTAGCTGCTTTACTTGCTGCTAGTTTTCAGATCTGACAAAAGGAGCCTCATCTCAAATCTTGCTTCAAGTAATGTGAAAACCTCCACCTTTCCAGCAGAGCATCATATGATGGGGGAGGGGGTCCCCTCCTCTCAGAGATCTAGGGGAGGGGACTAGAGCAGAAGAAGAGGGACAGTGGGAAAGGGACGGCACAGCTACAAGTGAGGGGATAACAATCAGGATGTAATCGGAATAAATTATAATAAATAAAAAATGGGGAAAAAGAAGGGAGGAAAGCACATAGCCTCAACATGGCACACAGCAAGATACATAATTAATAGGATGAAATCTCTTACAACATTCAGAGCTGGGGTGAATGTCCCCGTTTTGAGCTTCTCTGAAAACTTCACTGCATTCTGAGGAGACAGTCGTAGCATAAGCCTTTTGTTCTGAGTGAGTCAAAGTGGCATGTGTGCTGTCCCTGAGACTTTTGCTTCTAATGAGAAGAACCAGTGGCTTCTAGCCCTGACACTTAGTGAGAACCTTTGTCTCCTCTGCAGCTCAGCAATACAAGTGTGTGCCCTGATTCTCTTCTTCCCTCACACTCGCTGTGTTCTTCTAAGCCATTCCTCCGTTCCTTCAAAAGCATCACTTCTTAACTGCCACACTCCTGAAGACTTGGGTACACTTATACCCATGGAAAACTCCTAATGTAGGATTCACACTGTTAAGGCTGGAGAGGTGATGGCACTCTCCTTCCCCAGGAACAAGGAGACTGATAGTGAGACTAAGACTGAATGGGGTTATATGAGAGAGAACCAAGGAGGACACAGCTGTAGCTTTGTCACTCTGTCTTCTGACAGTCCGTCTGCCCCTTTGCAGTTAAATGTTGCGGTTAAGTTGCTCCCAGTGTAAGGTACTGAGGCACCACAACACTCTCCTAATTTCAACTGGCAAAGTATCTACATATTCAAAAGACTTTGTCATTATAAGTCACTTACACTAGGGGTTGGTGCTGCCTCCCCACCTGTAGGGCCTTTTCATGAGAACCATAAAAGAAATACTCTAGAGGGCTAATCCAGCTCACCATGGTTTGGGAGAGAAAAATGTCACTGTAATCGTTGAATATGTCCACCAACTCACTACATTCATGGAAACTTTTAGATCCACAGGTAGGACCTAAAAGGCTTATGTCTCACCTTTGGAGGAGCCCCGTCTGGTCTCTCCTTAAAGTGCCAGTGTTTCTTTGCTTTGTTGAATAACTTCTTATACTTCGCATTCTCTCACCTGGATTCTTTCCTTTAAGAGCGCACAGAGAACAAACTTTTGCAGAGTAACAATGCGGTCCAGGGGAGTGAGTTTTGTTATATTTGCAGTTGAGTTTGTAAATGACCTAGCCCAAAGATTCTCCGAACGTAGGTTATATTATGCACCATCTGGATGGCTTGGACCCATATTTTTGATTGTCAACTTGAAACACGTAAGGGGATAGTAAAGCATACTGGCGTGTATCTGAGATGGAGCCCTCAGAATAATTAACTTTTGACACACTCAGGTGGGTCATTTCTAGATAGCACAATACATTGGGAATATCGGGGGATGGGATGGGTGGGACCTGGAGAGTAGTTGAAGTATGAGGTAAAAGAGCCTGAGTTTTGCTCTTTCCCTGGCCTCTTCCTGTTCCCCTTGCTCTATCCCTTGCCTGTCACGATGCTGACCACTCTCATCAATCATGATGGACTGACGTCTCTGAAAGAGTGATCCAAAATAAAGCTTTCCTTTGCTTCTGTTAGGCACTCGTCTACAGTGATGCAAAGCAGATACCAAGAAATAGGTTACTCTGGGACTCGGGACAGTATCATGCTTCTGAGCGGTGGAGCCTACGGAGAGGATGGATAGAAACTGGGCGTGGGCTAAGATGGGCTGCCAGTCACACAGACTAGATGGGGTGGGAAAATAGGAAAGGTGAGTTCTGATGGACAGGAAGTAATGTGTTGTTGAGTCATAGGGATGACGGACATGAATCAGTATGGAGAAAGAGAGATGATGGCTCTTCTGTCCAGAGGGGCTATAGCAAAGCTCCACTGAGATAAATAGACACAGCTTACAACCACAGAGATTCAGTCTCAAAGGAAATTCAGCCTGTGGTCCTCTAGAATGAGAGAGGAAAATGAGTCCTTTTTTTTTTTTTGACTCTTTTTTGTTCCCTGTCAGTTTCCTTCTCCCTTCCCCGCCCCCACCCAAATGCAGCCATTCCCCCTCATTCTCAGTGAGTTCTTTCTTTCCTCATTACAAAAGGGATGGTTGAGATCCCACTCTCGGCCCAGGCAAAGCATAGCTGTTTCCACACCCATACCCATGAACTAAGACCGGACACCCTGCTGCAGCTGCCTCCAGGTTCATGCACCACGGCAAGACGGTCCTATCACAGTTGTTCGCATGCTCATGGACGGAAGGAGAGACCTAATCCCTGGGCTGGAAGAGATTCATAAACACCTGGGGACCAACAGAAGAAAGTCGCTGGGAGGGAGATACTTGAGCCCAAATAAAAATCCATAACAACCCCCTTGCCAAAAGTCAGTGTCCTTCCCAACTCTGAGAGTACCCTATCTACCAGAGAACTTGGTAATGCTTGCCTATCAACTTCACTTTCACTTGGACCTGAGCTGTTTCCCTGTCTTTTAATTCGTTAAATGATGAAGAAAAGAACCCATATGCTACCTCACATGCTAGCCAGCATCAGCATCAAGTCCGTTTTCATAAACAATCATAGTCTTGGTACAAAGATGCTTGAATTTTCTTCTGAAGATTTCCTTCTGCCTTTTTAAATTGCTTCCTTCCTCTCTTTTCTTCCTTCCTTCCTTCCTTCCTTCCTTCCTTCCTTCCTTCTTTCCTACATTCCTTCTTTCCTCCCTTCTTTTCTTCCTTCCTTCCCTCTTTCCTTTCCTCCCCCTCCCTTCCTTCTTCCTGTTTTTCTCCTTTCTGTCTTTGTTTAGGATAAGTACCAGCTATCAGCATACCACAAGGAAGGGCACCTTCACCTTTACTAAACTCACTCTTTCCCCTGCCAGTCTGTTTCTGTCCTGGTCAAAGGCCAGTCACTGCTCTTCAGAAATTCTCTACAAAGATCTCATAAACAGTAGAAGTTCCTCCAGTAGGACTAGCTTGAGCAAGTGAAGCTATGAAGGCTATGTTTGGGGGTACAATGTGAGAAGGGGGCCTCTGAGTCTGCTGACGTTGGTTCTCTGGTGGTGAAAAGAGACAGTTACAGTGAAATGAAGAGTTAAAGGAATCCCAGGATTGGCCAAGTCCCTTCTCGTGTGACTTCCCTCAATCCATACAGCAAACTGATAAAACCAGTGTGTCCATCCTTATCATTTACAGATGTAAGCTAACGTTCAAAGTACCTTGCTGGAACTTAGCGATCAAAACCAGAGGCAAGATAAGAGTTGAACTCACATGAGCAGAGGGTGAACTATACCCTGCTCTGATTCTGGTATCCTGGAATCCATGGAATGTTGGATAAGTAGAAAGATGTGGTTTGAAAACAGACAAGCGTTAAGCTATGTCACAAGTGACCATGGTCCTGAGAGGTTCACTAAGAGCCATCTGAGTACCTGCTCTGCCGGACATTATCAAGTTGGACCTTACCAGTGAAGAACTACATTCCCTCAAGAATGGCAGTTGGTGGTTTTGCAACCTCTGTTAGGCTGTTTGGCTGCTCATTGGTCCTATCACTCCTCTAAGTATGAAAGCATCCCTCCCATGTCACTGAACGAAAGAGACAGAAGCCCATTGCCAGTTTTACCCCTAAAACAGATGCATTCTTTTCAGTTTGTACCTTGATATATACAGTTGCTTATAGAACACCTGCCCCACGAGTGGCCACAGTAGGAGCAGAGCCTCTCTCCTCTGAGAAATCTATCTGACCCACATCCCAACTAATCATGTAGCTTGAGAAAACAAAAACCATTATTTAGCCATAATTTCCCCATTAACCTCAAATGGCCCAAAGCCCTTAGAAACTGTCAAATATATGTCCGGGTATGTTGAACAGTAAACTCCCCAAATGACCTAGAAATCAAACCGCCATGGCATTCCAGTCAGGAGAAACCTCCAAGGTTTTCATGAAGTAGAGCATTTTATTTGTTTTGTTTTGCTTTACACAAGGTGTCACATAGCACAGGCTAGCTTCAAACTTTCCGGGTAACAGAGGATGACGCTGAACTTCCTGTGTGCGCTCCGTGCCCTGCTTGTAAAAACATATTCTGAGATAGGCACACACAGGTTCATATGGAGGAACTCTTGCAGTCTAGAAGGTTGTGGGTTCATCCAGGCTGAGCTGGTCTTGCCTCTACTTCTGAAAACCACAGTCACGTAGCTGCACTTCCTTAATATAAATTACATTAACTATCAAGCTCTAAACAGTTGCCATGAGTGGACACTGCATTGGAAAGAGCACACGGGGAATTTCAGCTGTGCATCTCCACAAGACATCCAAAGACAAAGCAGAGAATATTTACTTGTTGTAGGTTTGATGCAGTATACAGCCTGTTTTTGTGAATACTGGCTGCACTCTCCACGTTTCAGTACCGTAATTGTTTTTAGTACATAGCAAAGCAAACTCCTGCCAGGCCGTGCAAATGAAGGCGAGTGGGTCATGCTGGGAGACTGCATGTTTTGAGGGCGAGAGCAAGATCTGGTTCCTTTCAAAGAGTTTACAGACTCTGTGATACCGGACAAACCCGTGTCCTAGTCTTTGTCCTCTGCTGATGAAAGAGGGAAACTGGTTCTTGCTTCGTCCTGTGTTTCAAGCTCTGCTGAAAGCCTGCAAAGCAACCCCATCAGGGAGATTCTATCCCAGCAGGAGAGCAGAGCCCATAGTGGCATTAATAACTATTAAAGAAATGTAGCTGAGATCATGGAGGGAAATATCTCACAAAGCAAGCATCTCCCCGGAGGAATTCTCATTTACTGACAGAGTTAAAACGCTCTCTCCCCACTCCACTTGACACATGTGGCCTGGTCATCGGGAACCTTCCACAAAACACATCAGATAGACCGATTAGGCCTTTCTCCAAATTAATGTTGGATTCTCTGGGCTTTGCCTTTCTGGTAAGGGAGTTTGTAAGCCACTTCTTCGGTCTTGCAACAGGAAAATAAAATTGGTTTTCTCTATGACATGCTTCCCTAGGGTCTTTGTGATGAATCAGCTTTCATGGATTTCTTCTTTGACCTTATTAAGGACAGGCACAGTGGATAATTTTAATAAAGCAGGATTCAATAGATCAAGGGTATTGCTTCGAAGGACTGCATTGCCAGGGAAGACTAATTAATGTTGTTTCTTTGAAGCAGGAGCTGGGTGAAGCAGCAGGAAGGGTTGCAGTTTGACCAGACTTTGGACAATAAAACACTGGCCTTAATTTCTCTTTTCTTTATCTGCGGGCTTCACACGATGAATCGAATGCAGCACGTTTAGCCTGGTGTTTGGAACCATCACCGGCCCTCGATCAATGCAGCGCTAATGAGAACAGCCGCCAAGCAGCCGCCGTAATCACGTCTGGACAATCGATGTCGAAGGAAATGTGAAAACAGTTTGGTATCAGGTGATTCTCTAATCACCCCTAATCAGAGGGGCGTGGCGTGATTCTTGAGGCTTCTGATAAGTGGACGGTATCGGAATCTTCCCAAATAATTGCATAATTAAGATGAATGAACTACATGGCCGGGGGGGGGGGGGGGGGGGGAGAGGCAAAGCGGTAGGGCCTGGAGACGGCATCCAGGCTTGAAGGCCTCTGTGTTTCCCTAATGCTGAATATTGCCCCTTTTAACACCGCCAGGAGTAGACTATCGAAAGAGGCAGTCATATTTCTAGAAAATGTTAACTCATAATATCAATTAAAGAAACAACACCAACAACAACAACAACAAAGCTACTATCACCATCCCAAAGAGTCAGAGGAAGGACTAACAACTCACCACCACCAGTTCAACCTGGAGCATATGCCAGCTGTGTGTTAAGTACACAATCCGGCTTCCTCTCCCTTTCTTCACTATGCGCTATGTGATCTTCAGCAAGCCACCTCACCCCTCCAAGCCTCCCTTTGATCAAAACAAGCATGGACACAGCGCTCAATCCATCACAAACTGAACATCTGAAAATGCAGGCTAAGAGTGATTCAGCCAACCCTGCCTGTGCTTCCATTTTTGCTGTTGTGTTCATCCTCTGCACAATGAGCTCCATTCAGTGAAACATGTTACAGATCTGTAGCCCTGTCACTACCAGGAAATTCAGCCAGCTAAATGTTTGCTATCTGTGCTGATAATATAATGAGACAGTGGAAAACCAGAGCATTTGGAAATTTCCAAATTCCATATACATGAAGATGTCCTTAAAAAAAAAAAAACAGCTGGGCAATCTGGAAAGCATCTCTCTCCTCCTCTTAATGACTTGACATTTTACAAACTACAGAACATGGACATGAGAGTCACTATTTCTCCTATCTAGTCTGTGTTCTAAACAGAGAAAGAAAGGGCACGCAGCTATATGAGTTAAAGGTGGGGAGGACTTCAAGGGGAAACCATGATCAGATTATATTGCATAAAAGTGTTTTTCAATAAAAAGTAAAAATCATTTAGTCATTTAGTTAAAAAAAAAAAGCACTGGATGCCACTTCTTTCTTCCCCTTTTCTTCTTTTTTTCTTTCTTTCCTTCCTTCCTTCTGCTGATATGTATTTAGAATTGCTATTTGCCAACACTTGTGCAGAAACTGGCTGTAAATAATAGAGCAGATGGTCTGAGGGAATAAAGAGACTTATAGAATAACTACACATAGTAGAGGATATATGGGGAAGTATGGGGGCAAGGGGTCTGAGCATGCATATGCCTTGCTCCTACCTAATTAAGAGTCAGGAAATGTCCTCAGGTACTATCTCAAGGAAGCCCTGCCCTGCTGTCAGCTGTCATTTAAAACTCCAGACTCATTTGTAGTCACCCTAGAGGTTGTATTAAGGTTACATATGTCGTTTCCTTCAGCTTAAAGTGTTTACATAATTCCTGTCCCTCCTACACAACACAGATGGGTGTCTTGGGGATGAGTAAGGCTTTCCACTGCATAGGTAGGGGACGTAGATACTTTATTCTTAATGAGATTAGATAGAGAGGATCCCAATGGCTGTCTCTATGGGAAAGAGGTACCTAATAAAACGTCAGTGCCTGTTATTGTGGGAATATTGACAACCACACAGAGTAAACTAAGAGCCTCCGCAGGCCTGTCTGCAGAGAACTCTTCTGGACCAAAAGAGTAGACACATCACCAGCCTTGTCTTCTTCATGTACTTTAGCTTAACTCTGCACCAAGCCTTAAAGTGTATTAAGGCCTCAGTAACTGAGATGCAGCATACAGAATTGAATGTTTGTAGCAAGTTGGTATCTAAGGTCTCTACAATGTGAATTTTGGAAAACTAATATTTTGAAGTCACAAGAGTAAAGAGTGAGAGGTGTTTAGACTATTTGTGAATGACTCAGATGCATTTTAGAACCAACCAGTGCAATTTCAGTAATTAGACATACTAATTTCCTATCTCCTAAAGAGGTTGTCTGTAAGAGTTTTTTTTTTTAAAAAAGTTTTAATTTCCTTTTGAACTTGGATGGTAAACCGAATGTCTAAACTATTTCATATTTAGCATTAATATACTAATAGCTTACTATAACCTACAAAATACTGTTCATGAGTGATTGAAAAAGGGTTCTGATCTACGGTTACCAAGCAAATATGAATTATGTCCTTAGGAAATAGCATGCTGCCCATGTTTCTTCATGGAAGCCATTTGTTCTTCAACTATAACTTTAAGAGGAATGTAAGCCAGAAAAATAAAATTGACCCAACACCTTGCACCTCACGTGCCATAATTTATGGAGAATTCCTAGCATACAAGGTGCTAACACTATATATCTGAAGAAACCCATCTTCACAGACCAAGGGAAGGTGGATAATGCTTTACCAAAATCAACTAATGAAGCCCAAGTTCAGTAAGTTGCACACTTTACATGTTTAAATACAGGCCATGT
Organism: Acomys minous; assembly: GCF_964271855.1. NCBI lineage: Eukaryota > Metazoa > Chordata > Mammalia > Rodentia > Muridae > Acomys > Acomys minous. Next base: position 54,833,419 of record NC_140486.1, read on the forward strand.
TGTACTTGAGCTTTTAACTCAAGAGCAGGATGTATGGCCCATAACACCTACTCAGAATACTGCAGAACATGAAAGAATCTGTCTTGGATCCAAACTCACCCTACAATCTCTGAGGCCATCACCAGTTCTTTGCGGGTGAACTAGGCGCAATTTCAGGACTTTTTTTTTTCCATTACCGGATGTTATACATTACATATACTCTCTCCCCAACTTCCTAAGAAAATGTCTCAGTGGATACCCAGAAGCCCTGCTTGAAAGAAGAAAACGCGCTTTTGCAGTTGACTCATCTGAACCAAGAGGCCCTATGCTCATGTAAGCATCAATATTTCTAGTCTGTGGGTAGGAAAAACACTAAGGGGAGACTCGACAAACTCAGCTCGGCTCTGTTTGCATCTACATAGGGTTGTATTGTTTTGATTTTGATTTCTGGTGCTGAAATTGAGCCCAGGGCTTTAAGCATGTGATCTACCACTGAGTTCCATCCTAGTCCTGAGCCATCTCCTTTAACAGCCCATGTCACGTTGATATTCATGTTTAACACTCTTCACATAATGATTCTGAGAAAAGCAATAAAATTTTGACATGTTTTATAAGTGTGTTCTAAAGTTTAATTTTATATTAATTTAATAATTTTCCTGCCAGAATAGAAAACAAACTATAAACAATGAAAATGTATTGAGGAGCATGCTGATAGTATTTAATGCTGGATTGTGGGGCCAAGAATACCAGAAGACCAGTGTTTCATACTGAAAGATGCTATGAAACAGGATCAGATCTTGTGTTCTGCATATCGGGGCTTGCCCGATATTCTAGAACACAGTAAATTGCTAAGTATATTCCAGGTAAATGAATGAATGCAGCTAGAAATGACCAGTGCCGAGCACATTGTATTCTTTTACTGATACCAGCTAGTTTTCACCAGTTAAGCACAAGGCTTCCAGATATGATCATGAGAAATGACATCAGTGGGGCCATCCCGCAAGCTTCATGCACACGGGAGGTATTTCTGAACCCAACAGCCCCTCAGTGGTCTCTGGACCCTTTGAAGGAGGGCACAGCATTGGTGGAAATGCATGGAGCATCCAGACTCACATCTGCAGCACTGAGTGAGGAGAACTCCCTTGTTGAAGAAAGCATAAGTCCCCCCAAAGGAAGGCAGTTGTATAGTGTAAGAAAATATTGGCCAGCCCTCCTTATCACTGCATAAACAGGATGTATCCCATTTCACCTCATCTCAGGCTTGCTGCACAAGGCTTCATTTACATCAACAGTGAAGATTCTTGACATACAGCTGTTTTCATTTCCACATGTTCACATTTATTGTTCTTTTCCTTCCTCCATCTGGGTTTTGAGTGACATGAGAAAGGCCTTCTCTGTTCTGTAGTTTTAAGAAGATCTGTTATTACTTTCTTCTTCTTTTATATAATTTCATTTGATTCAGACTTAGATCTTTGATTTATCCAGCTTTCTGCCTTTAATGATGTTTTCAAAGTCTCACACCCAAGTAGGAACTGGCCCTTGGGCTTCAACCTCCCTTATTCTCCCCTCCTTGCTGTGATCTACCTTAGATTGTGGCCATGACTAAATCAGAGTGATTTCCCACTTGTGTTGCTCTCCAAGGGACTAGGCAATAGCAGACCCTATATCCCAGCTCGGTTACAGGATAAAAATTGCACACAAAAAACCCCGAATGCAAACAAACAAACAAACAAAAAACAAAACAAAACAAAACAAAAAACCCGAATGCCCCCTTTGAAGTAATTTGCCTAGAGGAAACAAGATCCAGAGGCCCCAGTCAGCAGAGAGCCCACAGCCTTGTCTTTGTCCATTGTCTCAGTGGACAGAACTTGAGTCTATGGTTTGCTGAGTGCAATGGCCCCCTTGCAGATTAAAGCCATGGTGTATGAGCTGGATGTGTGTCCTGATCACAGTTCTCACCTGCTACATTCCTGTCCTTTTCTGTTCACACTAACAGACCACCTCGGCTTTAATTTAATGTGTTTTTTTTTCCTCTAGGCAATGTGCTAGTGGTAGCTTATTCCTCAGAAGACTAGAAAGAACCAAGAAAGAATGCTCTCTCCACATGAAAGTGCATCGAATGGCAGAAGTCTGGATAGCACAAAGTACTGTCAGGGGCTGAATTGCACATAGAAAAATAAAATATGAACCCTGCTCTGAAGGGGTTGCTCATTTGTTAGGTATGCTATATGGGCACCAACTAGGAATACATCTCACTGAGTCGGCCTCGAGCCCACAAAGCCAGCCACCACGTGAAATACACAGTTTCAGAGGCAAACATTGGCTCTGCTATTGATTATATCATTAATGAAGACAGGACTCACTCTGGGCCTTGAAGGAAAAATGGAATTTGAAAAGTAAAAAGAAATAGGCTTGAGAGGAGCTGAAATATAAGAAACTATGTGGCTTAGACATAGTTCACATGATAAACACCCAGTGAAAATATCAGTGAGGGGCAAATTATCTACCAATGACTTTGAAAGCAACATTGAATGTATCAATCTAAAGAAATTAAATACCTAAATATAAATACAATTAAATTATATAAAACCAATCCCCTTAATACCTTAAAGCACTTACAATATTACTCTCATGACACTCTTATGTCACTAAGGACTCAGACCATGGAAGAAAAGAGACTAATACATGTGAACAAGTGAGAAAAAGCATTGCTGACAAAAAGAGATGTAACAAACACGAGAGAATGCAACCCCTAAAAGAAGACTTCCTAAAAGTCCACAAAAACTAGACTGCCAAGGTAGAGGGGAATGAGAAAAAAAACAATACCAAGCCCAGCATGGTGGTACACACTAAGAATGCCGAGATAAGAGGAGCGGGCATGCAAGGCTACACGGTGAAATCCTGTCTCCAATGAACAACCAAGAACAAAACAGTAACAACACTATATAGTTTTCCTTCAAACACAGGAAAATACTTTCAATATCATGTGTACATTAAGTGAAATGCAAGTAAGAGTAGGGAAGACAGCTTGGCTCAGTTTGTAATATGATTTCTCTACAAACACGGAACTGAATTTAATTCTCAGCATGGAAATGTGCATATGAAACTCCAGTGTTTGAAGGTCAAGCGAAGAAAAGGAAGAAAAAAAAAAAAGACATGTATGGGTAGGCAAAAGGATTGATAGGTAAATAATAGATATGGATACAGAAAACAGATTATAGACAGACAGACAGATAACTAGATGGATGATAGGTGATGATGATGATGATGATGATGATGATGATGATGATGGTAACAATGAAAGGCATTTAAGACAGATCATAATGTGATGATAGGTGATTGAAAGATAGATAGCTGATAAATACATATAAATACTAACTAAATTCTTGATAGATAGAGACATGCAATAGATAAGTGAAAAATAGATATATAATTTCTCACATATGAGAAAATACTATAAGGGTAAACAAAATAATGATTATATGAATACACAGAGCTGTTAAGTTAGTAATGTTCAAAGCAAGCCTTTCCTGTGCATGTATTATGTGGTTTTTATCTTTGAATAATTATGTGTTTTCAAAAGTTAAACTTGATAAAATAATGTTTTTAGTTGAAATCCAATTGAAATAAATGAACATAGCTCTCTATTGAACTGTAACTGAAAGTTTTCACTCAGAAACACTAGAAAATTCCATGTTTTGACTATCAAAATGTAATCTGAACTATAGCCAAAAAGGACCACAGAAAAGACCCAAATCCTTTTTAGAAATTTTATAAAACTGATATTTTTATTTTCAAACAATTATATATATATTATATGTGTGTACATATATACATATATATTGTGTTGTGTGTATAGACTCAATCATTTTATAATGCTAGGAATCCAAGTTTTCTATAAAAATCACCCACAAATACAAAGTTTAAAGAGAAAATATTTTAAAATAAATTTACATATGAATTCATTAACTTTGTATATTAAGGAACACTAGAAGCAATGTAAAGCTTAGCAAAAATGTACATCCCCAGTGTCCAGAAAGGATCTTATAAGTCCTCACAGAAAAAACAAAACTGAAGTTACCTAGAGAAAAGACTGGTTGTGATGATTACACTTCTCACAGAAAAGGAGCAAGCTGAGATCAAGACTTCTTAGAGAAAGAAAGCCAGAGACACTGCACTGGCAGACCCAGAAGCCAGTATGGGGAGTTACCATGGACCAAGTTATGGTAATTTGAACCTCAAAAAGAATAATGAGTTTAGTGGATTGAAGGAGTTGAATCAAGAAAAAGTCTATGAGTCCATCATGATGATTTTTTATATTTTATTAATTTATTCATATTACATCTCAATGGTTATCCCATCCCTTGTATCCTCCCTCCCTCCCATTTTCTCCTTACTCCCCTCACTTATGACTGTGACGGAGGGGGACTTCCTCCCCCTGTATATGCTCATAAGGTATCAAGTCTCTTCTTGGTAGCCTGCTATCCTTCCTCTGAGTGCCACCAGGACGATGTTTTAAAAAGAAAACTTTAGAGATCTCATTTATCAGTATCTGAGGTAGGTGTAAAAAACACTCTCCGAAATAATGGGAAAACACTTGAACTTTTTCTACCTTTGTGGCATGTACTCCAGATAACAAAGCCACACACTTAGGGAGGGAAACTTGTCTGTATAGGAATATCAACTAACAAAACAAAAAAAAGTGCAGAAAAGAAAAGAAAGGCAAGAAGGAAGAAAGGAAGGAAAGAAGAAAGGAAGGAAGAAAAGAAAGAATGGATGAGTTATGGAGTTTCATGCATACATACATTAGAAATTCTAATAAAGTTAACTACCACAGGTAAGAACTTCAATTGGCATCCATATTAGCCAATGACTGGTTTATGAAGAGTGGTGTTCGTATTCTGGAAGGCAATACCATGCATATTACTTGCTAATGCCAAGAGAAAACTGATTTTTCAATGGTGGGAGCAGTGAACTGCCCATTGTTACTTCAATCTTGGACCAGTGTTTCACTAACAATGGCTTGACCAAATCTCATGTGTCTTATTATGTACTAAACACTATATATCTAAAACCACTGAAATCAGCCAGAAATGTTTAGCCCAAGTCCATTACCTTTTAAATATAGATATTTAAAAGGACATGAAACATACATGAAAGAAAAAAAATCGAGCTCAGTGATACCACAGCCAAAGGTGTAGAAGATAATACAATGAGCACGATATCTGATCTGTTGTAATTAGCAAGTTGTAATAATAAACAAAGCAAGAATGGTGCTGTGTAGGAGTGAGGGACGGAGGGGGGTGGAGAGTGTGCTGGCAACACGTCACTGCCTTCTCAATACTAGAGAAATCCAAACTGCAGTATCTGTTGACTTCCAGGCTATAATCATTCCCCCCACTGGGCAGTTTGAAGTTAGCTATGTTATACCAATTTGGATAACTCTTTAAAAATTAACAATGGGACACCATGTGTGGTACAAGCCAGGTGCAACACACCTGTGTCTAGGAGATATACAACCTGGCTAGGTATAGTCCTGGATGGATTCTAGAGGAGGTCACTGTGAAAGCCATTTGTTTCCATGTGACATCACTGGGGAGAATGTTTGGTGAATGTACAGTTCAGACCGGTGGGAGACAGACATCGTTACAAGGTCAAAGGGCAGGCTCTGGATGGCACATAAAGTATAATCATATTCTGCTGTCAGATGCTGTGGACGCACATGTTGGTGTGTGCCAAAGTTCCAATATGACGGCCATGATAGGCAGAGAATGGGTGTCCCAGATTTGTTACTGTTCTAAGAGGTTTCAATGCACTTCTACTCTGCTGCGCCATCGGGCTGCGCCATTACATGGGTATTCTTTTATAGCAAGACCCACACACTGAGGCAGAGGCATGAACAGTTGCCCACACTGGAGGGGATAATGCCCCTTCCGATCCTTGGAGAAGCCTTGACTATGCTCCTCCTCAGCTCAAGGCTGACTGCACTTTCCTCTCTGTGTACTCCTTCCGTCCTCAGTCCTTCCTTGTACCACCTATTGTTGACTCCTTGTTCGGTGGCCTGACACAGACACAGGACGTGGAAAGATGAGTGCACAGAGGAAGGGGAAGGAGGCTATCTGGATGAGACCTGGTAGGCTGTGGCCATATGGTGGAGGAGGAGGTCCCCTTCTGTCAGAGGTCTAGGGGGGCAAAGGAGGGAGGGGGTACAGGAAGATACAAGTGTGGGGATAACATTGGGATGTAATCTGAATAAATTATAATAAGAAATAATTTTTTTAAGAGATGGGTGCAGACTCCCAGCCCTCAGAAACTCATTTGGTGTGCAGCGTATTCTAACTATTCTGTGTGGTTGTAGCATAAGAAAAAGGACCATCAGTTACATGCTAGAAAGTCCTAAGTACCAATCACAAAATTGTGTTCATGACTTCTTGAGGCAAAAAATAATATCTACCAACAGTTCAAGCCATTAGCTGGTCATCTTCTAATGATTTTAATTGTGTATTTCACAAATGTAAAAAAAAAAATCACAAATGATATTTCCTTATCAATGAGCATGTGTGTGTGTGTGTGTGTGTGTGTGTGTGTGTGTGTGTGTGATATAGTGTGAAGCATCCTCACAGGCCTATGGATTTGAACCCTTGATCATAGCCATAGAACCCTTTGGGGGTAGGCGTTAGCTAGAGGAGGTAGGGCACCAGGGAGTGGGCTCTGAGGGCCTTGTTCTGCTTCCTGACTTCTCCAAGCTCCATGTTCTCTGATGACATGAAAAAGCAGACTAGCACACGTTCCACATGGTGGGCTGTCTCTCCTCAAACCTTGGAGCTAGTAAATCCTTTCTTCCTTTTGATTGCTTCTTGTTAGGGATTTGGTGACAGTAGTGAAGAAAGTAACTAGTAAATAAACTACCACATGATGCACTGTATCTAATTTTATCTTATTGTAGGGAATAAATTGTTTCCACCTGATCAGGGGACCACTGGTATAAGCCCACTTTCCTTTGTGCCTTTTCCTTTACCTTACCTTCCTTCTCACACCTATATGGGAAAGTCTAAAATTCTTATACAGAGGAAGAAAGATGGAGCGAGTCACTGCCTCTTCGAGGTAACCATGAGCTGTGCAGCCTTCTGAGCCACTTGCCACCTAGCACCTGGAGGAGCTGCCGTTTGATTGATTGGTGTCTAGCTTATGCAAATCTACTCACACATAAACAAAACCTTCCGTATCTCTTCAACATGGATGAGAATCCATTTAAATACAAGTTTCTTAACCATTGCATTACAAAACACCATCTGTGATTCAGCTTCCAAATAACTCCAGATGTGCTCGTCACACTGTTAGGGGGAGAAGTCACATGGAGCTGGTATCACTTCAGCAGAGTACAGTGAGTGAGTCATCTGCATGAAAAAGACTCTCAGGACTTGTCCATCACTCATGTGGGTAAGACAGGAATAGAAGCACCGGCTTTCAGATGGAGCCGTCTTCCTTTTAGCACTTTCAAACTCTGGTTTAGCATCAAGATGTCTCAGACTTTGAATAAAATGTCAAATATAAATTGGCTCTGGATTCCCATGATATACGATTGTCCTTGAAAAAAAAGTGATAACTCAGCATTCTTGTGTCAAATACATACCTACCTGACAGGACACTTTATAAAGCTGTGCGTACACACACACACACACAGAGAGAGAGAGAGAGAGAGAGAGAGAGAGAGAGAGAGAGAGAGAGAGAGATGGGGAGGAGGGAGGGAAGAAGGGAGGGAGGGGAAGAAGGGAGGGAAGAAGAAGGGAGGGAGTGGGAGAGGGGAATGGAGGGATAGAGAAAGACAGAGATGGGGGAGGGAGATCATATGCTACGCTCAGCTGGTGTGGTGAGTTGGTTATCATTCCTTGATCTAATGACTTCGAGACTCCACAAAGAAGATTTTTATGTCCTAGAGGCAAAGACCACTGTTCAAAGGTCTCTGGAGAGCTAATCTGCATGGACTATGGCAACCCAGTATGAGAATACAGTCTTTTGAAGTCTCTGGGAAGAGCTGGCTTCATCCACAACAACCACTCACATGCATGTCTTCCCTTCTCTATGATGTTCCTCATTATCACCACCACCCGCTTGGCATTAATTTCCTTCATTTCTGGGAAAGTCAGGCTTGCTCTCAAAATCCAATTAAGAAAAAATAGAAACAAAGAAAAAAAATCATTTTTTAATGCGAAAGCAAAACTCAGACCCTGAACTTAGAAAGCATACCGACTGGTCTTTGCGAACCAGCTGAGTGGCAGAGACCAAGTAGTGAATGTGATCAGAGGCCACGGTAGCTGATCCAGTGGGATGTCTGGAAAAAAAAAAACAGAAAAAAAAAAAAGAAAGAAAAGCAAGGAAGAAAGGAGAGAGGGGGATGGAGTTAAAACTTCAGCTGGTACCCCTGAAAGCAAGCATGTTCACAAATGTGTCTGTGGGAGGGTGGCCATGAGGATACCTCCCATAGAAACACAAGAGACCCTGTCACGAGATCTGAAACCTCATGCACACACTCTCCTGAACGGCCACTAAAACTCTCCCATTCGGCTCCTCTTACAACCACAAGCACATGCCCACATTCCCACCACAAACCAACTCAGAAGTTCCACAGAACATGTATGTAGTCGGGTTTCTCACAGCAGTGGCCCCACTCTCAGTACCAATTTTCTGTATTTGTAACTTTACTTGTTACAGCAAATACCTGGAAGTGGGGATCTACAATGCTGTGGTCTAGGGTTCATTTCTGTTCCTCATAAGCTCAAAGCTGCCTGGAGAGTTGGACATGACCATCGGTAATTGGTGGAGTCAACAGCTTGCTCTCTGTCTTTGTCCAAGAGGCCCAACCCAAGAGGTTTGTAAAACCTTTATCCAATGTGTTAACTGAAATGCTATGAGCCTTCATAAGACCATCCTTTACTCTTGTGCCATCCTTACCATATGATGAGGGCTCAGAATGTTCCATAATATCTGAATGAAAGTCAGTAAAACAAGGAGCAATATTGGCTATAACCATATGGCCTACATGCCCATATAAACAGCAGTTGTATTAGTTATTTTTCTCTTCGCTCAGACAAAACATCTGATACAAAGCAACTTAAGAAAGGAGTAGCTATATTTTGGGTGACAGTCTGAGGATAAATCCCGTGATGGCAGTGAAAAGCTGATAGAATGAGGCAGTTGGTCATACTGTCTCCACAGTGAAGAAACAAAGAGAAACGAATATTAGTGCTAAGTGCCTTTCTCCTGTTCGTTCATTTGAGGATCCCTCCATAGAACTGTGCTGTCCACATTTTGGGTAGATCTTCCCTTTTTCTTCAACTAACCTTTTCTAGGAATACCTTTCTAGGAACACCTGTGTTTCCATGGTGATTCTAATTCTGATTAGAAATGGCGTAAATTGTGCTGGGGCAGGGGATAGCTCACTTGATAAGATGCCCACTGAACAAGCATAAGGATTCAAAGTTGGTTCCCGGGACCCAACATTTTTGAAATGTCAGATGAGACTGAGGAAAGATAACTGATATTGACCAGTAGTTTCTACATGCACACACATGCATGAGCACCTGTATACATATAAGTACACATGTATATATACAAACAAAAGACATAGTTATGGAAGTCAGTATTTTGGGTGTAAAATCAATGTACTTCAGTAAAAAAGAGGCCTGAGTACTATTTAGTTTTAGACTTGGGATTACTCAGAGCTGCCTCCTTGGTGGCAACAGAGAGCTTAGCACAAGTTAATCTAGCTGTCACCTTGGAAACAGAAGCAGAAAGTCTCAGGGGATGGAGCAAAATAGATTTATAGACTTAAATAATAATTCCAGGAAACAAGAAGAAAAGAGGCAGAGCAGAAAGATATGTGCAGCTCTGAGTACCTGGGGAAGAAGAAAGGCCCTGACTCTGCCTGTTTAAAAACTCTGGCCAGCTAAGAAGCAAAACTTCCAGGAAAATAAGCATTTGCTGAGAAGACTGAAAACACAGAGATATTTCTTTTATATAAAGATATCTTATGTTAAAATGTCAGTGAAACAAGCTTGCAGCTTAAATGCTTATGACCTTGGGCAGAACCTCAATTCTCTCCCCACCATTCTCTGGGAATCTGAAATAAGACTATTAACTTTATTTATAATGACACTATTGTACCTTCCTGTACTCTGTGATCTAGAGCTTTGCCTTATCAATAATAATCCTGTCAAGTGCCCCTCGGGAAGCAAACTGTGATCTCATTTAAGTTCCTTAGCAACTCTTTGAAGATAATGGCTTCAAAACCCACCGAAATCCTACATGTGACTATTGTCAGACAATGAACCGTGAGTCTCCCTTGAGGCGCCCACGCCCACACTTAGATACGCCTTATTCTTTCCTCCAGCTTCTTTTACATAACATCCATGCATAAAATCTAGTTAACTCTGACACTTGGAGATCCCCACCTCCATGCTGTCAGGAACATCTTTCTTTCCAAACGTCTTTCTCTAAAATATCATTAACAAAACCCTAACTCAGTTTCATATTGGTTTTCTAAGTCAAATCCACGAATCTTAGGTTTGTGTGAATTGTGGTCCTTAAAAGATCAAGGAAACTCCTCAGTTACTGAGAATGACTGTGTGTAACTGTTCCCAACTCACTCAAAAATGCCACAGGTAGTTTGTAAGTGTCTGGGCTCTAGGTAAGTTGATACAATTCCATCCAGATGAGTAAGAATTCAATGGCTATTACAATGATCCATTTAGAAGACATGACTCTTGCATCAGCAACAGTCTGGCAGAGATCCCCATGGTGGTGGCAGTGAACAACCAGCTAACATGAGTCTCATAACATCTGGAGTGGCTGTAGCCAGGAGGATGGATCCTCCATCACCATTAGCCGTGAAAGCCCCTGAATCCCTTTGTGGTCCAATGTCTCTAATCACTGGCTTATATCTTCCCCTGCATTCCCACCTAAGAACTTGGAAAACTATTAAGCCAAAGAGGAACAATGAGAGGGAGTGGTTCCCACCTTGGGGTCCCGGGCAAGAGTTAAGTCTGTACTAAAGGAAAAAAGAAAACTTGAACTTAAACATAAGCTTAAACCTTTTAAAAACTGAAAAAGATGGAATTAAGCTTTTAAAAACATGATTTTTGTTATCATGAAGGGGTTAAAAATCTATGGCATCAGCCCAAAATGTTCCTGAGGGGCAAGAACAAGAAGAAAAATGAGATAAAATATGAGGAAAGAAATGGTGAGAGAACATAAAGCTATTTTCTGTTGATTTATTCACATGTCTGTATGTGCATGTGCCGGCATAGGTGCATCTCTGATTGTATGTTTATATGTGCACACATGCATGCATATGTATGTCTACACATCTATGCACTATGTCAGTATGCATGCTTGTGTGGGGGGGGGGGGGGTGGTGGATGCCTGCGCGTGCGTGCGCATGCGCGCATGTGCTTGCAAAGCAAATGTGTCAGGAAAGGAGAGACTAGAGAGTGAGAGAGCTCCGTTAAGATTAGCATATAAAAGGAGGCATTTGACAGAAAACCAGAACCCATTTCTTACCTGGCTACATGCAACAGAACATGCTGGGGGGAGGGGAGCCTATGGTATACAATGTGGGAAAAGGGGAACCCTATGTAAGCTCTCTCTATATAAAGGGGACTGAGACTTGTGGCCCTGAGCAGGTGTTGTTCCCAGTTCAACATCCCACTCTCATTCTTGAAAGCATCCTTTCTTTTTCTTTTTCCTTGTATTACCTTCCCACATGTCCCTGGTGCTTCCCTTCCTCCCCTGTCTTCCCGCCCTCCCTCCACACCTCAGTCCTGGGAAACAACAACCTGCAAATTTTGCCAGGTATCTGGCACCACAAAGGCTCTAAGTTACTCTTATAATATACATATGTTATTTGGTCTGTAGGTTTTTTTTTTTTTTAGAAAACAGGTACTTAGTTCATTTTCCTGTCCTCAGACATGGGCACCTAGTTTCTCTGAGTTGAAGATGACAGGCTGGATGAATGGGCAGAGTCACCAGTTGCTTGGAGCATCCACATGTGTCAAGCTGTGACTGCGGCACCCCTCAGGCCATGCTTAGCTCTGTCCAGACTCATCCCTTATGCAGTGAGGACAGCTGTTATCCCAGGAGGATCTGAATTCACTAAGGAGAAGACTACTTCAGTGCTCCAGCCTCTCTACCTTGCAAAGGTCCAAAGAGAGGGTGAGAAACCCTAAAGCTGATGAGGGAGAGTGTTTCACTCTCCTTCCTGTTGGGGGTTTTCCTCCTGTCAGCTCTGACCAAGTGACAGATGCAGCCAGTAGAAAAATGGAACCTCCCAAGTCATCCCTGACCAAAAAAAAAAAAAAAATTCCTTTTGCACATGCACACCCATTGCCTGTGTGAGGTCTCCACAGTAAATAAAATTCCTGCCAGAGAATTTAAAGGGGTAGAGAAAAAGAATGGCTTAGAGGGGTTGTCTCTGGTTAAACTGCTTAAGGGTTTGCTTTTCCCTGCTACTGTGCAACAATATCCCCAGCTAGAGTGGCTTAAAAATGACCATTTTATTTGGCTCACGCTCCTGTGGGTCAGGAGTTTAGGAAATACTAGACCGATCTGCTGAACTCTAGACCATCAGGAAAGCAGGACTGGCTGAGGGCATGGGGAGCCCACGCTGGCTCGCATGAATGAGATATCCTGCATTCTTTCTCTGAAGCCTGGGCTGAAGTGCCTGGTAGTCAGCTCCAGCTTGTGCCCTGGAGCCCAGCTGTGGCTCTGTGCTACAGAACTGATGCACAGTCACCTCTCTGTGTGGCTTGGGCTGCCTACAGAAGGTGGCAAGGTTTCAGAAGTACTTGTGACAGCAGACCTAAGGAGATGATGTCAGACTGTTAATGCTAACCTCAGAAATGGCAGAACGCAGTCTCCACCAGATTATACTAGTCAAGCAAATTGGACTCTGTCCTTTCATAGCATTGGACTCTGTCATTCATAGCAAAGAATCTTTTGACATCTGAATGTGCCACTGGGGTGTGGTGATGTAACAAAGGTAAGGCGGCAAGGACTCCCTTTGTAGCTGCTCTTGACTTTACCCCATATGGAGCAGAGTGAACAGTAAGATAAAAATCAAGCATTCCTTACTCTCAGTACCATGCAGACATTATCACCTGAGCAAGCGCATAACCTCAACTTATGTGTTGGGAAAGGTGGAACAGATAGTCACAGGCTTCTGCACAAGCACAGACCATGCAAGCCCAAACCAGTCCATTTTATCCTGTGTATGTTAAAGACAGGAGTACTTAGGTGGCACATTAAACAGTGGGATGAGCCATCTACAATGTCAATGAATCAAAAGATTTAACACACTCTAGCATGGCAGCTGTTGTCTGGAATTGACGGTTCGGTGCCTTGCTTGGGTGGACAGATGCTAAGACCACTTGTACACGTCTCTGACCTCAGTCTCTGTCACATGGTGAGATGCTCAGACTGCACAGACACTGGTTTTAACAGTAAGAGTTCAAATCCTGGCCAAACCCCTGAGAGGTGTAGCTTACATATCAAAGCTCTGTACTTGCTGAGGCAAGAGGATCTCCCAGGAGTTCACAGCAGCCTGGGCTTCAGATTGAGAAAAGAAAGAAAAACTAAACAAAACAAAATAAAATAAAATAAGAGTGCTGCCTGTGAGTACCAGTTATAAGCTATTGACTTGAGGGAAGTTATTTAACTACCTGCTTCCTTAATTTGACTGTCCATCTTAAAGAGACAGGAATAGCAACCTGTCTTACAAGGCCTTTGTGAGCATTAAATGCATTTCTATGTGTTAAAAATATCAATGTACTTATACATCAATGAATGTAGAATAGTATTTACAGAGTATATTAATTTCCACCCTATTACTGCGGCAAGAGCCAGAAGGAAAGAAGACTATGAAGCCATGTGAAAATATGCAGGATCTGTACCAACACGTGATCATTGTATTTCATTACAGGCCATATCGGGGACTCCTGGTGAGGAGTTTTGGCAGGCATCTTTTGAATGCTTCAGTTGGAAACTTTCCTTCTGTGCGATAGCATTGTAACAATTAATTCTTTAGTTGCTCACTCTACTTCAGAAAGTTCTTATTAAACTAAAATTGTCTGGAGTGTGCCATATTTTCCCTCCTCCCACATACAAACAGCTCTGCCTTCGACCTTTCATGGGGCTGGTCTGTTCTTCCCTCTAGCATCCAAAACATCTTTGTTTTTCACACATCTATTCTTTCTTCAGTTGCTGCATGTTGGAGAATTTTCAGAAACCCCCAGCTCCCACATGAGCCAGTAGAGATGTGCATCCAAGGTACTACGCATACCCATGCAGTAAACAAGTGCTGACAGATCTTGTTTCTCCTGTGTATTATCAACTACGATTTGAAGAGCCTAGACTTGTTGTATTATCACAACCCACAAGTGCTAGTTCACCCCTATAAGACCAAAGCACTCATGATGGCCAGCACCAATCCCGTGAGGGAGTGGCCTATGACCACCACTCACCAGTAAAGGCCCAGCATTCCACAGTTACATTAAGAAGCAACCTCACCTTGTAGTCACAACTGTTGTAACAAAATGCCAGATGAAAACCAACTTAAGGAAGAAGGGGTATATTCTCGCTTACACTTTAAGGAGATTCATTTCATTATGGTGGGGAAGGTAGAAACTGGGGGCCAGCTGGTCACTTTATAACCCCAGTAAAGTAGCAGAGAGTGAATAGAAAGTGGGGTTTGGCTATGGCACTTGCTGGCCCACCTCCAGTGATTCCCTTCCTTCAGCAAGGATCCACCTCCTAAGGTCCCCCAACCTTCTCAAACAATGTCACCTCCTGGGAACCAACTGTTCAAATACACAAGGCCATGGAAAACATAACTCATTTAAAACACAAGAAGTTGCACCTAAGATGTATATTCTTGTGATAAAAATAGACTAGTAATTGGTATGACCATGATTTGATCAACTAACAATTAACTTGTATATCTTACTTATCCTAAACAGCCTACAATAGCACTTTCAAAGTATTGGAAGTAAACCTTGTATTATAATTGAGTTATATGGCTACAATAACTCATATTAGAGTAGAAATATATATATAATGTGTGTGAAGAATAATATTACATTTGAATTCTACACCACTGTATCTAAAATTGAACTTATTTTGCATTGATATACAAAATTCTCTACCAGTGGATTAAAAATAACCTTGTGAGTGACAATTGAAGCATTACATTGAGGAGTAGATTCAATAATCTACTTTTTGTTCTAGAAAGATAAGGTAAAATTGTTAGGTAGGTAATGTCTTCAAAAACCTCAGCGACATGTAGAATATGGCATCTAAAAATGCTTGTATTGTTTTAAAGATTCACTGACAGTGAGACAGGTTAGCTCCTGGCAACACCCCGGATGATGAGCATCTAAGAACCTCCTTATGGAGAAGGCTTCAAATGTGGTGAACAAGCCACTGGCAAAAATGTCCTCATTTCTACCACAGACAGAATTCTGGCTAAAAAAGGACAAGCTTGGACGCATACAGAATTGATTGTCAAACTCTGCCAAGACAGGGTAAGCAAGTCCTCAATAGTTCCTGCCTCGCAAATATGTCTGTCATATATATTGAGTCAGAAGGCTGAAGATGATGCTCCAATGTTAGAGAGTTTGGGTAACTGTTCAGGTAGCAAACTCTCTCTGTCATCTTCTCATTTGGAAAGCTACTAACCTGCACTCCTGGTATACTCAGGTAATCAATTTATTCCTTCTCAAGTCTCTGATGGGGTTGAAGTCCAGATAGTTTAGAACTATAATTAAGCTTATTTGTTTAGGGAATAAGATATTTTTAGGTCTAGATAGATGTTTTAAGTTGACAATGACAAGACGTGATGGAGATTGATTTACATTCAGAATTTTAGATGCCCCAAGATAGGAAAGATGTTTTCTTCAAGGCTATCAAATACTAATAGCCCAAACACTAAGAATGTAACATTTATATAATTCCTGATTGTGTCATGGTTCTTCTTGTTATAGGTAGTTTATTGTATATATATATGTAATCATATAAATGTATATGTAAAAATATTAAAAATAAATAAATCACAAGAAGTGTCAACCCAAGGGTAGCCTCTCTCATGCTTCTCTCTTGACCAGAACATGGAGGGCCATCACTCTAAAGATACCACTGGGTTGCTGGTTTCCCCTGAGGAGAGGAGCTGGGGCAGCACAAGAGGTGACCTTTGTGGGTACTGCCTGGCAGAGGGGATGCATGCAGGAGTGACACTAAAGAACCTCTGCATCACACATTTTAAAAATACCAACCCTGAGTAATTCTGCTTGGATCTACCCTGGGGCTCTGGCCTTAGTTACTACCTCTCACAATGCCAAAGATATAAAAGAAGTGCAATAAATCTTTATTTTAAAAATTATTGGCAAACAGTGCTTAAGAGATACCACAAATATGAAGGTACATTGTAATTTATATTCTATTCTGTATGCAGAAGAACAACAGTAAATCTACGTTTGTTTACAACCAAGGCAAGCAACTCCTTACGACTGCTTTTGTTCTCTTCAGTTCTCTCTAAAGCGGCTATTTAATACATCTGAGGGTTCTTCCTGAGGGAACATACACACTACAAAGAACAAGTCAGTATGTTGTGAGAAGGAAACCAAAAACTTGAGTAAATTATCCTAATACAGAAGGCAAGGTTGCCTTTGACTACCTTGATCACTTCTCCGTGGATGGTCTGTCTGTTACCTGTGCTTTTAGACATTTTCTGTGATTGTACCTGACAACAAAGGCACAAACTCTTTCAACAAAGAGTTTGCCTGTGCTTTGAGCTAACTTATATACTCAAAAGTCAATCCCGAAAACCCTAACTAATGAGATTGCTTTCTCAGCCTTCTCCCAACTTCTTTAAACTTTACTGGGTATATCTAGGACAAGTAATATAGGATTTTCCTTAATATGCTTGCTAGGAAATCCACTAGCTGACTTTGCTTTCTAATGAGATCAAAGATTTTTTAAATGGCCAAACAGTAAAACAGAGGACATTAAATCTTGTATCTCCTAAACTGGAAAAAAAAAAAAACCAGAAAGAAAAGAAAAGAAAGAAGAGAAGGGAGGGAAGGAGAAAGAAAAGAAGAAAGGAAGAAAGGAAGGAAAGAAATAAGGAAGAAAGAAAGAAAAGAAGAGAAAAGAAAAGAAAAGGAAGCCTCTAGATTAGTGGAATTTAGGAAAATACAGCACCCAAAGACACCACTAAACTGTGGACATTTCTGAAAAGAGAACTTGAAATTGGGTGGTGGAAACACCAGAGACTTTGAAATTCACATTTATATCTTAAAACAAACAAACAACCAAAAACCCAAAGCCTCAAAGTATAGACCATCCTCTTGGGTTGCTTCTGCTTTCTCTTGCTCTGGCAACCCCACTGCTGGGACTCTGGCGACTCTCACACTGATAGGCCGTGTTAGCAAAGCTCAGATTTCTTCCTCCCTGTGAACCTCAGAAGCTACATCTATAAGCTGGTAAGGTGGACCTCAGGACTGATCCTCTTGCTGGAAGAATTCTGAATCAATAAATCCACTCACCTGTGAACTCTACATATTTCATTATTGGCCAAGCATGGTGAAATAAATCTGCTTCTCTGTGGAAGGAAATACAGTGGGGAATGAATTGTTTAGGAAGACTGCTCCAGTGTTTTAGAGTTTTTAAAGGGATTTTTCCTCTAAAATTTAGGGGTCACAAATAGTCCTAGATCACTATTCATTAATTTGGGGAATTAAGGCTATGCCTAGAATTTTTCAGAATGAAAACTAATTATTAGAAAGGAAAATTAATATGCATTTAACCAGCAAGAAACAGTATAAAAGAAAAGATAAGAACGGAAAGACTGCACAAGCCCCTTAAGCTGCAGAATATTCAAAAGAATAAATTCATTTAGTCACTGATTCATGCATTCTTCCAACAATTATTGAACCCTTCTATGTGCAAATAATTAACATGCTGGCAAACATCCTCGTGCACGACTAGTGCTTATCATGTCAAAGGCAGTGTTGCTTTATAGTGTCACTGAGTTGTCTTCATAGCCCTATGAAGAACATATAAGAAGCTAGCCGTATTTATGATTAAAAGAGGGACAGCATATTTTGTTAAGGTTGAGTGAGGTATATAAATATTACTGGGATAATTCAGTGAAAAGTCAAGATTAACATCAGGCTTTCTGATTCCTGTTTCTTGTGTTTTCATTTCTTCCCCTCCTCTATTAAATTGCATCCATGCCCATCTGTTCCTCTAACTGGGCACCTTGGGTCCCCACCATATTAATGCTCTATTTCCTTCATTTGGCTACTTGAGAATAAAGAACTAAAAACAAAAATCCTAAACCCATTTTAGGCGTTGCTCCACTAAGAGCAAGTCCAGAGCAGTTGGCTTTGGATCCACTTCCTAAACAAAGATGCGGAGTCCAGAAGTGGCTTGAGGCTTGGAAATAAGGCACAGGTGTTCTCGCAGCTTGGTGGAGCAGGAGGCTTGGCAGCGATTCTCAGATCATGGCACTGTGCCCGGTGAGGCCGTTAGCCTCCTTCTGGCTAGAGAGATGCAGAGGAAATGCAGAGGAGGCCGCGGCCACCTGTTCTCTCAGGATGTCACTTAGCTCTTGCACATTTTCCTGCAGAAGTGGAGTCCAAGCCAGGTGTTTGGCAAAATGGCACTGCACAAAACCTTGGTCTTTACCCTCTGCCATATCATCTCCATTCTTACTATCTAGACTCAAGGATCTCCCAGAGATGTTCAGTAGTTTCTGAAAGTTCACATCCTTGCCTCGAGTGACCCTCCAAATTAGCCTACAGAGACATCTCCCATGCCCCAGCTAACCCTCTCCTCACCCCCAAATTAGCAGGGGCTGCGCAGTCCCTTTCTTGCCCTGATCTTCACAAATGCCCTTGTGGTGATCTTAGCTGCTAAGTAGCTCACACTGAATTACTTATCCATGATGATGTCATCGAAACACATCTCAGGGACAGTGGCATGATTCAACATGTCCTTAAGTGATCTTCCTAAAGAAATCAAGAAAGATTGGTAAATGGATCGTGCTTAGAATTAGCGGAAGCTTTAGAGTTAGTAGAAGAATTCTACTTACTCGTCACCTAAGCTTTCCGTCTTATGGGTTTTGATAGAGATTATTTTCAAAAGTAAAAATCTTTAAATGACAAAATATCAAATCAGAAACACACCAGACACACACAAGTACACACTTACACACATGCACGCACACACACACACACACACACACACACATACACACACACACTCATATCCCCCCTCCCACACACATACTGTAACACGTAAGATAAAAAGAACAATGAAATAGTAAAAGATAAGTAATTCTATCTGAGGTATATAAAGATCTGAGGGACATATCACAACGCTGGGTGTACATCTCTACTGATACATTATATTAACATATCCAATAATAGTATAACTACCATATATACTATAAATCTTTATCTTAACCCTAAGTAGTATCACTAGGAAAGACTTTCTCAGTATATAAGTATAAGACACACTTGGTAATGAGAAAACAGATGCTTCCTCAACCCTGTCAAGTACTAGGTCTAATGTAATGGGTTTAAACATACAGCAGAACTCACCATAAAAATAGATCTTAAACCACATAACAGGAAACAATGCCCAGTCTCATTCTGTATCCCAACCTTATTATACCAGCTCTGTTCTGTGGCATTATTTATGTTGAACATTGAATTGATTTCATGCCTGACTGAAAGGTTATGACCAGTGTTTGAAAAACTGGAATTCTCTGGGATATTCCATAAGGCTTATGCACCTTTTTCAATCAACAATTCCCACACTCCAGGATTTTCTCATTTCCTAAACATCTCTAAGCCAGTGCACATCTACTTAATCCTTACATAAAAGTTGAGTCTTTTGTGATCACGTGGACAGACTGGCCTTTCAGGCTCATACAAGATCTGCATGTGTGATAATTCTAGCCACAGCACACAGTATTATTTCTAGCAAATTCTGTCTATCAACTTCCATCCACTCCCCAGGGTTAGCTTTTGCCCTTGTTTTTTCATTTCACATTTTACACTCCTGTTTTTTTATGGTTAGAGAAAATCCACCCCCAATCCCTCCTCTACAATGCTTTGTCTTCACAAAACAAAGTGTAGCAGGAGGAGGCATCCGAAGGCGCGCCAACTCTTTTCTGAATTTCTCCCCAGACAGAGCTTTGTTTTATTTAAGAACATGGTGTTTGTAGCATTAAAATTTACTTCTGAGCTGTGTGCAGAAAGGACATATAATCGAACTTTCTGATAAAGAAGATATGCCCTTCTGGTTTTATAAAGAACAAATTGGACCAGAAATGGTTCTCTGGTTTTCTCTGTGTTTAGTTGGCTCACAATTAGTTTCCTAGAAGATGATGAACGTTACTAAAGAATGAAAAAAAAAAAAAAAAAAAGAACGCTTTCAAATGTTTGTTATTAGGAAGTGTAAGTGGTCTCCACTCCCTTCTTCTATATTAGATGTCATGATCCATGGAAATACCACATAATACCAGCCAGAAAATAAGTCTTAACTTCACGTTCTCTTACTTACAGGTTGATGCAAACATCAACTAATGACCACCTTGGAGCTAGAGAGCCGGATCATCACTAAAGAGCTCTTACTGTCCTTGCAGAGGACCTGAGTTCAATGCCTACTTCCCACATCAGGTGATTCACAACCACAACAACTACAGCTCCTGGAGGATTTGATGCCTCTAGTCTCCACAGGCACCCGCACTCATGTGCACTCTCTCTCTCTCTCTCTCTCTCTCTCTCTCTCTCTCTCTCTCTCTCTCCCTCCCTCCCCCCCTCTCTCATCTCTCTCTCTCCCTCTCTCTCCTCTCTCTCTCCTCTCTCTTCTCTCTCTCCTTTTCTCTTCTCTTCTCTTCTCTCTCTCTCTCTCTCTCTCTCTCACACACACACACACACACTTTTTAAAATCTTCAGCAAATTATTAATCTATGCAAAACTAATTTATTAAAATAATGATTAGGAAGATGATTCTACCAGTAAAGTGCTGCTTTCCTTTTAGGCACAAGGGGTTTAATCAACCCACAATAAGAAAAGTCATGTTTTGTGGTTGTCATAGGGTTTTATTACTGTGAAATGACACCACAACCAAGGCAACTCTTAGAAAGGAGGACATTTAATTGGGGCTGGCTTACAGTTTTCTCTCATCATTTCTCTTATTATTATCATGGTGGGAATCATGACAGTGTCTAGGCAGACATGGTGCTGAGAGTTCTACATCTTAATCCACAGGCATATATATACCCAAAGCCTGCCTCCAGTGACACACTTCCTCCAACAAGACCACACATACACGGACATATCTCCTAACAGTGCTACTCCCTGTGGCCAAGCATTCAAACACATGAATCTATGGGGGCCATACTGTTCACACCACCACATTCCACTCCCTGGCCCCAACAGGCTTACAGCCATAACATAATACATTTGGTCCAGCTTCAAAAGTCCCCATAGTCTATCTTAACAATGTTTAAAAGTCCAAAGTTCAAAGCCCTTTCTGAGATTCATGTTATTTCTTAACCCTATAAAATCAAAATTAGAAAAATGAAACAAAACAAAACAAAACAGATTGTATACTTACAACATATCATGGCACAAGATCCGAAAAACAGGGAGTGGAGCATAGTGAGGAAATACGAAAAAAGCAAGACTAAAAGCCAGCTGGGCCAACTCCAAACTTTGCATCTCCTCACTTTAGCCTCAGGCAGACTCTCCAGACAAGGGAAAAACAGTCACATTCTTTACCAAACTATCACAAGGATGATCTCTAGATAAAATACTAAAATTCTTCTACTCTGAAGCCTCGGGAGCCAGGCCCCACAGCTCCAATCCCTCTCAGACACTCTCTTCCATGGTTCTACTAGTCTGGTCCATCAAGCCCCATTTAAATCATTCTACTGCTTCCCTAATCCAAAATCCCCAAATCCACATTCCTCCAAACAAAAACATGGCCAGGACTTTCACAGAAATAACACAGACACTGGTACCAACTTCTGTCTTAGTTAAGATTTCATTGCTGTGAAGAGAGACACCATGACTAAGGAAACTCTCATAAAGACAAACATTTAACTGGGCCTGGCTTATAGTTTTGGAGGCTTAGTCCATTATCACCATGGTGGGAAGTGTGCCAGCATGCAGGCAGATGTGGTGTAGGAGGAGCCAAGAGTTCTCACCGGGTGGGAAGTGTGCCAGCATGTGGGCAGATGTGGTGTAGGAGGAGCCAAGAGTTCTACATGTTGATCCAAAGGCAGCCAGGAGGAGACCGAGCTTAGCTTGAGCAGTTAAGACCTCAATGCCCCACCTCTATGGTGACACACTTTCTCTAACAAGGTCACACCTCCTTCAATAAGGCCATACCTCCTAATAGTGTAACTCCCTATGACTGAGCATTCAAACACATAAATGTATGACTCCCATAGATTTATTCACACCTATTCAAACCACCATAGTGGTACACATTAGTAATCCATACACCGGATGGAAGCAGGCTTATCCTTGAGGCTCACTGGCCACTCAGTCCAGACTACTTGGGCAAGCTTCAGACCAGTGAGAAACACTGCTTCATAAAACAAGTAGGTGGCACTTGAAGAATGACACCTGGTAATCCACACACATGAGTGCATCCCCTACATACATACATACACATATAAAAATTAACAAATAGTTTAGAAGAAAGGGTTTGTAATTACATAATTAATGTGAAATTCTTGTTCCTGGGACTTCACAGTATCTGCTTTCTCTCCCCACATGATCAACAGCTGGCTGGACAGCTGATAGAACAGTGAAGTCATCAGAGACCCAGGATCCCTGCAAGCATCATCCCAGGAGCCATGAGGAGGAACTGACACTTGCCTCACTGCTTAAATAACAAAGACTCCTTGACTGAAGATGTACCTCAGTGAAGAAGTACTTGGCTAGCATGTGCCAGGCCCTGTACTCAATTGTCTCCAGAAATTATATATATATGAGATGGATCAGAGGTTAGAAGACTGGGATTTGATTCCTAAACCCATGTTCAGTAGTTCACAATTGCTTGTAATTTCAGAGATAAGGTAATCTAACACCCTTTTCTTACCTTCATGAGCATCTCCACATGAATGGCTGACACACACATATGCATAACTAAAATAAAATTCTAAAACAGAAAATAAATAACCAAGCAAAGTAAGCAGTAATAAGAGTCAAGAATGAGAAATCACATGAGCAAAAATCTATCATCTGTTCAGCTACTCAAGGCTTATGCCCAGAACTGAGGATCTATAAGGAACATGGCAGAAGAGGTCTGTCCCTAGGTAGACGAGGAGGCACAATCCATCCTGCACTCAGAACACAGGCCACGGTGTTTCTGGCTTATCAGCTGATGAGGAAAACATGAACACAAAAGACCTCATCCTAAGATACCAGCACATAGGTGCTCACATCAGTACATCATCATTCGAGAAGGGAAAACAGCCCAGTTAGAGGTGCTCAAGGAGCCCAGTTGATCTGATTCCTGTCAGTGGTGGTGGGAAATAAAGATGGTTTATGTGTGGCTTTCATTCGATAGCTAATGAGTTTATTCTTTATTTTGTAGGTAATGGGGCTCAAAATAGTCCTCTGAGAAGACCAATGGCAGTGTTAGGAAGAAAAACTCTGGCATCCATGAGCTTGGTATATAGGAGAAAAGACTTGTTAGTCAGAGGCAGCAATAAACCAGGCCTACAAGAAATGGTGGTGTCCCACACTAGAACAATGGCAGGAGAAGTGTGAGAGTTGGGGTTGCTTTCCTTGTTAATTAGATGGAGGGGCTGTTGGTTTTGTTTTTTGTTTTTGTTTTTTGTTTTTATTCACATGAAGGTGATCAAAGACTGGCTCATTTCATTTTAAAATCTCGATTCTAAACAAATGCTATCATTTGAATATTTGTCCCTTGCAAAACTCACTTTAAAATTGAATGTACACTGTGGTAGTATTAAGAAGTCAGGCCTTCTGGGAAGCCATCAAGCAAACCAATAGATTAGTGTACTGTATCAACCATAGCATCTGCACTATATATATTAAGTACATATGAAATATGTAGTCACAGTCATCTTATAAAATGCCTGGTAGGGTCTAACTTAGGTCTCTATCACTTCCACCTTTTAAGAGTGAAGACTTAGAAACAAAGTTCTACCTCTGAAGGAGAAGAAATCTGACCCCTTAATATTGGATTTTCCAGCTTCTAGGGCTGAGAATACTTTTAATTCTTTGTAAACTATCTAGTCTCCAATATTCTGTTAGAGAAGAGTAAATGGCTTGAGACTCTTCTGCTGATGCAGCCTACACAGTCTGAAGGTCACTGTTAGGCCTGTGAAGGCTTAGAAGGCGCATCAATAAGTCCAACCGGAGTTAGACGAAAGATGCTGAAGCTTAGAGAAGGTGAAGGACCATTCTGAGGCATCACTATTGGAGGTGGATTAAGAGCCACACTCCTGTGACTCTGGTAGTCCAGATTTCATACACTAGTTTCTTTTCTGTTGCCATAATAACCACTACCATCAAAATCAACTTAGGGAAGGGAAGGATTTATTTGGCTTATTCTTCCAGGTCACGGTCCATCACTGAGGGAAGTATGAACAGGAATCAGGGCAGACTTCATGGAGGAACACTGCTTTTTTTGGCTTGCTCACAGGCTCCTGCTTACCTTACTTTTGTTTACAACCCAAGAGCAGCTTAGAGATGGTATCACCTAGTGGGTTTGACCTTTCTGCATCAACTAATAATAAAACAACCCCCCCCACACACACACATACACACATATACATAGATGTATCCACAGGCAAATCTGATCTAGACAATTCCTCAAGAGAGATTTTCCTCTAGTTGAGTCTAGGTCATGTCAAGTCAACCATCAAAGCTAATTAGGACACCACCCTTGATAGTAGATAAAGAGAAAGAAGCAGAGTGGGGTGTGCTCCTGACAGACAGTGGAAGTTCTTAGTTCTGAGCCTTTTCTCTCTTTCATAGGGAAAAGTAAAAACCCTTGATTTTTCAGAAATAGCTCTCTAATCACAAGTCCTCTAGCCCTATTCACTGGAAATGTATGGGCAAATGACTACCAGGCTTGTGACAAAGGTGTTACTGAAGTGTGCAGTGGCTCTATAGGTCTAGTAGCAATGGGACCTAGAATTATTATTGCTGTAAGAAGCCTGAAGATCTCCTGTGGCACGGGGCTAAAACACGCACAGGAAATGAAGTATGTTTTAGATGAGGTCTCTGAACTTGTCAATTTCTCCTCCCGAGAAAGGAGCCATTGCCCCAAATCATTTGCCACTGACTGGTCTCCTCCTGGAATTCGGACAGACTGACTGACATAGTTCTGACTTCCATTATTCTAAACGGTCCAGATAGTCTCTGAAACATTTGAGGCCCATAAAACCTTTTGTATTCTTCTAGAATTAAATCTCAGTTGTCATACATGTGTTTTAATCATAGTCACTACAAAATACCTAAAATAGGATTCATTTGGTCAATTCTAGTTCTAATCCTGCCTGTTTCTGCATATTCATGGACACCTGTTCTCTCTGTTGCAACATTAAACTGTTGCTCTATCACTAACAGTGGACTTAGAACCATGTTCTGCTTTCTCTGGGCCTCAGCACCCTAAATCTGAATCACAGTGGGCTTATGGGAAAATCTTCTAAGACTTCACATTCTTAGAATGATTTTCAGAATGTGCTGCTTCAGAAAAAAAATCATGCAAGAAACAATAAAGACATTACAGGCATGGGGATATAGTAATAATTCCCTAGGAGCCAAAAATGAAGTGGGATTCTCTGGTATTCTCTGCACAGAAGAAGATAAGTACCAAGGAGGAGGCAAAGATAATGGGCAGGTTCCATCACAAGCAGGGACCGCCTGAAGCCAGCAGAACATAGACATGGTCGTCCTGGTTACCCTTTCATTTTACTCGTGTATTATCTGATATGCCTGCAGTTGTTTCATTTAAATTAATCTTTACCTACAATCATTGGGCTTATTTGTGTTTCAAACTATCTCTGTGGGTTCTCATCTGAAGATGAAAAGTTAAACAAGCAAAAATCAACCATGTTGAACTATCAACTCAGAGTTCATCCTTTCTCTAATGAGCCACCAGCAGCCAAACAAGAGATGCTACCATTCTGTAGCCATGGAAACATACTTAGCAACAAAGAAACCTTGACCTTTCTCCATCTGTTTGGAATCCACACCATGACACATTAGTTTCAATATATGAAAACAAAAAAGAGAGGCATAAAGGCTATATTTTATTTAATCCCCAGGCAGTACCTAGTCCATGATGGGTACATTTATAAATGGTAAAGAAATGATGTGACTGGCTTTAACCCACGACTCCAAGGCAGAACCTGGATGATATACCAGTGAGATCAAAGAGCGTGCCTCAGACATGCTCTGTCACTGAGAGACTCCCGACAGAGCTCCAAAATTGGGCCAGAGATAGGCAGTGATAAGCAGAAGTACCAGCCAGCAAATAATCTCACAGACACAAGTGAAGACTGGCAGTAGCTAACCCTCTGTGAGCGTGAAAGCTTTCTTTTGATGAAGCTATTGTTAGTAGCCC
The DNA here is from genome assembly GCF_964271855.1 of Acomys minous. Taxonomy (NCBI): domain Eukaryota; kingdom Metazoa; phylum Chordata; class Mammalia; order Rodentia; family Muridae; genus Acomys; species Acomys minous. The sequence goes on from NC_140486.1 coordinate 54,860,077, forward strand.
TCATGCTGAAGGGAATGGAGACAGATTCAGTCCAATATATGAATGCTTAAGGAGGCTGCCTCTGTTTCATAGACAGATAGGAATTTATTAAAGAGACAGTATGAAATGTAGGTTGTCTATAAAAAGTAATACATTTTTTAAGACTATAAAGAGATACTAACTCGTTTAAATCAACTATACAAACTCTAAAAGACAAGCTATGACAAGAGAAGCACCCCACAAGTCACTTGGGGGAAACTTGAAGGAATGAGGTACTTTTCATGAAGGTAAGCCCATGTGAATAGAAATATACATCAATATGCATTTTACCTCTTTAATGAAAGAATCAGCAGGGTGGCAAAGCTGATTTGAAAAAGAAATTGAGGAGCACATCAGTGAAATAAAAGTATAAGATTTTATAGCAGAGCATGATGATACATACTTGTAATTTCAGCACCTGTAAGTAGGGGGATGATGAATTTAAGGCGGAGAAAGAAAAGGAGGAGGGAAAGGAAGATTTATATTTCAACTTGCATTCAAATTGATCTGTGTCCTACAGAGCAGCAGAACTTATGTTTGGGGGTTGTCTGTTTTATTTAACAAAAATTATTTGCCACATATCAGACACCCACAGTTTGACATCCAACTTTACAAAGCCTAATCTCAAAATAAATAATAAATGCAAGGAAATTATTTAGAGTAAGAGCTGGTAGTTGGTGAGTTTGTTACAGAGTACCTTAGTCTGACACTGGAAGGACAGGATCATCCGACTCCATCTCCAAGTTCTGGGTAATTGTCCTCAACAGTGACAAACCAGAAGTAGACAGGAACATTAGAAAGAAACATTAAAATTAAAGAAAGAGCTCAGGTGTCACGGTCATTATTCAGCAGCCCACTCAAGTGTAGTAGAAGAGAAACAACGGCCTCAGCTATGGATTACTTATGAGAAGGTAAAATTGTGTTCTGATTTGAACAATATATAGGATCAGAAGTACGTTAGGAATCAATTTTTTCCATTTACTAAAATCCTCGTGGGTTTCAAACAGATGAATAGTGGAGCGAGCAGTCAGAAAGAAATCCTTTCTGAGATTTACTGACTCCATAGGAAACAAATAAATCACAACCTGTATTCACGAAGGAACTTGATTTATTAGGTGCTGCTTCCCTAAGAGAAATATAAAATGGTCAACACATGCTGTTTTTAATAAATAGCTAACTAATATATCCAATAGCACCAACATATATTCAAAACCTATCTTACTCTTCAATCTCATGCTGAACAAAAGAAATGGAAGAAGGTAAGTGAAGGTAAAGAAGTGCAGGGAATGCAAGACAGGTTAGGTGAGCACGGATGTCCTATTAGGAAAAAAGACAAAAAACAAAATGGAGAGATGTAGAGAAAGGAAGCTGGCTAGAAGAAACATCAGAAATCAGGTCATGATCCAACAAAGAAGAAGGAGGAGCAGGAGGAAGCAGAGGAGGAGGAAGCAGAGGAGGAGGAGGAAGAGGAGGAGGAGGAGGAGGAGGAAGAGGAGGAGGAGGAGGAGGAGGAGGAATACCTCAGACAGAAGAAAAAGACATGGAAAGAGATGAGACACAACACAACTCGCTACCAAGCTACTAGAATGGCTAATCTGGAATTCTGAAGATGTCAGACAGCAAAGACTCATGTTCTGTGGTGGTTGAACTTCAACATGGCAGTTGCTTTGAAGCAGTTTCGTAGTTTCCTGTAAAATTCCCCAGATCAGTTTTCTTGTTGCGGTGACCCAAAAAAAAAAAAAAAAGCCCAATAAACGGGTTTATTTTCTCTCAGTTTTTGACGGTATATCGCATTCTTGTGTGAAAGTCACGGAAGTCCATAAGTGCACAGATCACACTGAGTCTGCAGCGAAGTGAGGTGAGGTCTGCAGAGAGAGGTGAAGGCTGGGGCTAAGCTTGCTCTCTCTCTCTCTCTCTCTCTCTCTCTCTCTCTCTCTCTCTCTCTCTCTAATTAAGTCTGGGGTTTCATCCTGTGGGATAGTGCCACCCACATTTAGGTCTTCCCACTTGACCTAAGCCAATCTTGAAGCTCCATCACAAATATAGCTAGAGATTTGTCCACTGGGAGATTATAGATCCTGCCAATTAGACATAATTAGCAGTCATAGTCCAACTGTACATGTCAGTTTTTAATATAACAGAGCATCATAAACTGGGGTCTTGAAGGACAGCAATTTCTCACAGTCAGAAAGGTCCAGATGGACAATGGAATGTAATTCAGCACAATGAAGAAATGAACAACTTAGCCGTGAAGACACAGGGAGGTGCTTCATATGCATATTATTAAGTGAAAGAAGCCACACCAAAAAGGTTAAGACCAGACGAATCCAAGTGCATGGAATTCTAGAAAAGGCAGGAGGTGGGGAAAGGGAAGCATGAAATCGGAGCATGGGAGACTTTCAAAGTCATGAAACAATTCTGTGAAATTCAGTGAATACATGTCCCTCGGGGGTGGAGGAATAGGATAAACCAGCATGGATCACTTTGGAATAATGGCTACTTTGAAGTAAACGGCATCTTTTTTTTTTTTTTTAATGTAGAGTAAACAAGGTCCCTGCTCATCTTGTAGGAGGAGAAAAGGATTCTTGTCACCAGGGATAGGACAGTTGAAAAAGATTTGTATGAAAAGAAACCTTGGAAAATAACTTCTAGCTTCTTTAGCCTTCACATACATGGTGGTTTCATTTCCATGATGCCACCTTTCTCTGACCTGTTTTATGTATTTAATCACTCTATGAACCCTGAGATTGTGTTCTTTACTGAAAAAAAAAAGCCAGTTTCTAGTTGTAGTGTGGCTCAGCCCTAGCACACATCTTTAATACAAGAGCTTTCTGCTTGTAAACAGGATAAAATAAAATCATAGCAAGCAACCAGTTGACAGAGAGTGAACATAGGGGAAAAAAACTATAGTGAGTAAGAGGAAGTCACAAGGATGGATTGAGAGACGCACAGGAAGTAGAAGGGAGAGAGATTCAGTTTGAGGGTATTTTTTGGAGACAGCATGGGGAAGAAGTCTTCCATCTTCTTCTGGGATGTTGACTGAGGAGAAAGTCCACCTGGGCACTTTCTCTGCCTCTCTGGGCTTTCTCTAGCTCTCTAGGCTTTCACCCCAGCACGGGACTCCCAAGTCTTTTTTAATAAATTAATTAATTTTACATCCCGACTATAGCCCCCTTTCTCCTCTCCTCCTAGTCCCAACCTCCCTCCCTCTTATTCCTATCCACCCTCCTCTACTCCTCAGAAAATGGGAGCCCCTCCCACCAACCTATCCCAGCACATCAACTCACATCAGGACTAAACACGTCCTCTTCTTCTGTGGCCTGGCAAGGCAGCCCCACTAGGGAAGAGAAGTCAAAAAGCAGGCAACAGAGTCCATGTCAGAGCCAGCCCATGCTCCCCTTACTAGAGGACCCACATGAAGCCCTAGCTGCCCATCTGCTACATCTGTGTAGGGACTCTAAGTCCAGTCTATGCATGGGCCTTATTTGTTGCTTCAGTCTCTGAAAGTGTCTCTGGGTCCTGGTTAGTTGGCTCTGTTGGTCTCCTTGTGGAGCCCCTGTCCCCTCACAATCATTCAACCCCCCCTTTTATTCATAAGATTATGCTTTGCCCAGTGTTGGGCTGTGAGTCTCAACATCGTTTCAATGCTTTGCTGGGTGGAGCCTATCAGAGGACAGATATGCTAGGCTCCCATCTGCAAGCATAGCAGAATATCCTCAGTCATGTTAGGTGTTGGTTCTCTTCCATGGGTGAGACTCAGGTTGGGCCATGTATTGGTTGGACATTCCCTCAATGTCTGCTCTATCTTTATCCCTGCACATCTTGTATGCAGGGTAAATTTGGGGTTGAAGTTCTTGTGGGTGAGCTGGTATTCCCCTCCCTCCACTAGGGGTCCTGTTCAGTTAGAGGATGTTCTCTTCAGTCTCCATGATCCCTGCATCTAACAGTCTCAGCTAGAGTCACCCCCATGTCCTCCCAGAAGCCTACCCTGTCTTAGGTCTCCAGCTTGTCACAGAGATGCCCCCACAACATGGTTTCTCTTCTCTCTGCATGCCCTCTGTCCTCTTCCCCAGGTCTGAGCTCCACCCTCATATTTCTCCATACTTCCTCTCCTACCTTGTTCTGTTTCTTCTACCACTTCCACTGTGTATTCTATTTCCCCTTCTGAGTGAGGTTTAAGCATCCTCCCTTGGGTCCTCTCTGTTACTTAGCTTTCTTTGAGTCTGTGAATTGTATGGATAAAATCTGCATATAAACGAGTACATAGCATGTGTGTCTTCCTGAGTCTGGGTTACTTCACTCAGGATGATCTTTTCTAGTTCCATTCACTTGCCTGAAATTTTCATGATTTCTTTGTTTTTAATACTTGAGTAGTAGTTCATTGTGTAAATGCACCACAGTTGTTTTTATCCATTTTTTGGTTGAGAGACATCTTGGCTTTTTCCAGTTTCTGGCTATTACTAATAAACCTGCTATGAACACAGTTGAGAAAATGTCCTTGTTGTATGGTGGAGCATCTTTCAGGTATATGCCCAGGAGTGGTACAGCTGGGTCTTGAAGTATCGCTATTCCCAATGTTCTTAGAAAGTGCCAGATTGATTTCCAAAGTGGTTGTATAAGTTTGCACTCTCATCAGCAATGGAAGAGGGGTCCCCTTTCTCTACATCTTCACCAGTATGTGCTGTCACTTGAGATTTTAATCTTAGCCATTATGATGGGTGGAAGATGGAACCTCAGAGTTATTTTTATTTTTATTTCCCTGAGAACTAAGGACTTATTGGTAAAATTGAACGTTTGAAATTTTGTTGCTAACTTTATAAACATTTTAGTTTTTCATTTTCCATGCAGGTCTCATGTGTGTATAAAACTGTGTGGACTGTTCTAAGAGTCTATTTTATATAAACATTAACACAAATTGAATTAGCAGTAAGACTAACAATATCTAATAATCAAATGGGAAATTATTGTTGTATGTATATGTATGCAGTTTTATGTGTGTATACATGTGTGTGTCAGACGACAATCTCAGATTTTGTTTCCAGATGTTGCCCGCCATTTAACAAAAATTGAGACAGGGTCTCTCACTGATTTGGAGTTTGTTGAGTAGGCAAAGTTTGCTGGCCTGTATGCCTCCCCAGTGCTGCGATTACAAGCACATCAATATGCCAGGATACGTTTTTAATGTGGGCTTTGTGGAACAACCTAAGATCCTCCATCTGGTTAGGCAAACACTTATCGAGTCATCTCTCCAGGCCTCAAATAGGAAAATTACAATAGTACAGTGTAATAAATGTTATTTCAATATGGTCTTTCTTTAGGAAGAATCAAAACAAACATATTCTGGCCCCGACTTACGGTGGGTAACACAAACTTTATAAAAGGGAATTTGTGCCTGTGTAGACGGAAATGCATTGAAAACAGATGCAAAAATCAGGTGAGAGTCTTTACTCCCTTCCCCTTGCTGTCACGGACACTGTCATACTGCTACATGTAACCATCAATGGCCACTATTCAATCTTCTGCTGTTACCCTGACTTTTAACTGCAAAGGTAGAAACTGTTTCAGCACCTACACACTATCCTGCTACCTAAAGGAACCATCAGCTAAAGGCTGAGACAGATTTCCTGAGGTTGGATTCCTGGCCCCATTGGAAAAGCAGCTTAGATCAGAGTGGCCTGGTGGCTTATGTGATAGTAATAATATGCTTGGTATGTCATAGTGACACAATCTAGCTCCAAGGTGTTGATCTGTGAGGACACGCTGCCCTGAGGTCTTTGCTTCTGCAGGTGTGACCCTGGGGTAGGTAGCAGGCAGCTCAGGATCGCCCCTCCCCCAGCAGGCCAGGCTGCATGATGGAGCACATACCAAGTTCTTCTCCTGACCAAACCTCATCCCACGGCCTGCGCTTTACCCTTGGTTCTAAAACTAAACCATTCAGCTTTGCAGAGGTTAACACTCGGAAGTTTTCTGCTTTTAATTTCTGTTTAATGACTTATTGGCCAGGGCACTATCATCTCATCCTACTAACAGCCTTTCTTGCACAATAAACTGCTGTGCTTGGAGCCCACCTCGGCCCACAAACTCTACAATTAAGTGATCGTTTGTCCTCGGAGCTTGACAGAAGCAAGAGTCTGAGGCAGGCTGGGAGGAGCTCCGATTTATTAAAGTAATAAATAACCTGGAAACCCCCTTCCCCGAGCTGCTGCCTCCCTTTCTTATTTACTTCCTTGTGCAGCATCTGAGATGGGGATACAGGGAACTTAATTGCTCGGAAAGACAGTTGTCTAAGAACAGTGCAACACTCGTATCCCAGGAACCATATAATAAAATTGGGGGCTGCAGGGCTACAGCCTTGGAATGATCCTACTGCTGGCTGCCTGGCTCCTTGGCAAGTGCTCACTCCCTGTATCTCTAGAAGAATGCATGTTCCTGTGCACACACATGCACTCATAGGCCCAGAGCAAGCTTTGGCTCTTGCTGGCCTTCCCCTGGGTTTGCAACCTATTTTATTTTTAATTATAAATTTAAAAATCATTCAATACATATTCTGACATTCCTGTTACCTTATACTCCACATTTTAAAATATCACTCCCTCAGTTATTTGCTCTTCCCCGGTTGTAGTTTTTAAATTATTATCACATTAGCTTGGCTATAGTGGGAGTGCAGAAGCTTGCTGTGTAGCAGAATTCTCCTCTCTTGAGTATCTTCCTATCCAAGTATTAATTTACTCAAAGCATTAATTAAAAGTGTTCCAGAAGGTCAAAATAGATGTCATGTAGCCTGTTCTAGCCTGATTTTTCTTTGTTGTCATCCACAGACTTCACAAATGTAGTTAGCGAGTTGCCATTTCCTAGCCTAGAAGATAATGATCTTCCATTGGCCACCATTAGACTGTTTAGATTCTCCTTGTCCAAGTTAACCTTGTAAATTTTGCATTACATGAAATGAGCTATCTTAGAGTGAATAATTCATTGGTATTTAGTACATTCATAATATTGTGCAGTCATTGCTCTGTCTCTTCAGAAACATTTTCATCATTGCAAAATCAAAGTCTGTACCAATTAGGCAGTTACTTCCCAGTTCTCAAATCAATACTTGGAAGCCTTTATTTCCCTGTGGATTCACCTCTTCCATGTATACCAGAGGAATGGATTCATATGCTCTGTGACAGCTTTTTATATGTGGGTTTTGGTTAGTGTTATCAAAGTCCCTCCCTGTATACTGCAGCATGTATTAGTACTTCATTTATTTCTCTAGTAAACTATATTCTATTGTATGGACACTCCACTGCCCATTAAAATTCTAATTATATCAGAAGGATAGGAAAAATAAACTCATGGTACAAAAGGTCTTATACACAAGGAATCATAGACACCATGGAAGCCAGGGTCAAGGAGACCATAGAACCCAGTATGGGGGTCCTAGAAGCCAGAAGCTTGGAGACCCCCATGGGAGGAGAAAACATGGAGACCATGAGAGGCAGAAGGCTAGAGACCATGGGATCCAGGATCAAGGAGACTATTGACGCCGGAGGCATGGAGACCAAGTCAGATAAATGAAGAACAAGTCAGAGGCATGGAGACAAAGCCAAATGACTAGAGACTATGTTGCAGGCATGTAGAACCAAGCCGGAAGCATAGACATAAAGAAAGCTAATGAGATGGATCATAGGGGCAGAAGTATACTGACTGTTGTATGGACACTCTACTACTCATTTAAATTCTAACATAAAATTCCAACATAGGGATAGGAAAAATAAACTCATGGCAGAAGCAATGGTATAAACAAGGCAGAGGCATGGAGACCATGGAATCCAGAAACATGAAGAACATGGCAGCCAGAGTCACAAAGACTTGGGATGCTAGAGGCAGAGAGATCATGCATATCAGAAACATGGAGATTTTGGAAGCTAGGATTCTAGGGACCAAGGAAGCCAGGGGCATGGAAATCACAAAAGGTGGAGACGCATGGAGACCATCAAAGTCAGAGGCATGGAGAGTCTGGGAGGCAGAGTAATAGGTATCAGGGAAACCGAGCTAAGGGAGACGATGGAGCTCAGAAGCATGAAGACCATGGAAATTGGGGACATTTCCTTAGTTACTCTCCTGTTGCTGTAAAGAGACACCATGACCAAGACAACTCCTATAAAAGACAGCATTTAAGTGGGGGTTTGATTACAGTTTCACGGGCTTAGTCCATTATCATGATGAGAAGCATACAGCCATGGCACGGGAGGAATAGCCAAGAACTTTCCATCCTGATCCACAGGCTCACTGCTTAATGGCTTACTCCCTCTGGTTTGCTCATCTAGTGCTCTTATACAGGTTACCTGCCTAGGGATGGTAATGCTTAGTAGGCTGGGCTCTCCAACATCAGTCAGCAATGAACGTAATGGCCCACAGATATGGCCACAGGCCAATACAATCAAGGCAATTTTTCGGTTGAGAGTACCTCCTCCCAGACGACTCTAGGTTGTGTCCTGATGACAACTGGAACTAACTATGACACATGGGGAGCGCAGAAAGTAGCAACATTAGGAACACACTTGCTAATGCCTCACAACAAGATGGGAAAGGGTCCTAAATGATGCTGAATGTGCTGTGAGTTAAATAAGAATTGATAAGAAACTGGAAAATATTTTGAGCTGAATCAAAATGCAAAATCAACTTGTACATTTTTATGAGATTATGGCGAGCGAGGGATATAGAAATCTGTAGCACCAATCATCTATATTATAAAACAATAAGGCTTTCAATCAAACACCCCCCCCCAAAGAAACCAATAAGGCTTCAAATTAATGCTGTTAGTTTTCATTTCAGGACCATAAATTAAAGATAATAAATATAATAAAAGATAATAAAGATAATAATATGCATAAGAGGATGGATCAGAGTATAGACCAATGAAAGCTCTAAACTATGACATTTTTCAAAAAATTTCAGGTCTTTTTATTTAATTTTAATTAATTAACTTTCCGTCCTGATCGTAGCATTCCCTCCATCCTCTCCTCCTTGTCCCTCCCTCTCCCATCCCATCCACCCCTCCTCCCTTTCTCCTCAGAAAAGGGGAGGCCTCCCACAGATATCAACCAGTTTTGGCATATCAATAGTTGCAATAAGACCAGGCATGCATCTTCTTCTACTGAGGCCAGCCAAGGCCGGCAGTTAGGGGAACGGGATCCACAGGCAGGCAGTAGAGTCAGATACAGTCCCTGCTCCCTCCTTAGGAATCCCATATGAAGACTCAGATGTGCAAAGGGCCTTGGTCCAACAGATGCACGATCTCTAGTTGGCTGTTCTGTCTCTATGAGTGACAATAGGCCCAGGTTAGTTGATTCTGTAGGTTTTCTTGTGGTATCCTTGACCCCTCTGACTCTTAAAATTCTTACCCCAACCCGCACACCTTCTGCAGGATTCCCCAGAGTCCACTTAATGTTTGGCTGTGGGTTTCTGCATCAGTTTCCATCAGCTGCTGGTTGAAGGCGCTTTGATGATAGTTATGCTAGGCTCCTGTCTGCAAGTATAGGTGTATATCATTAACAGTTTCAGGGGTGGGCTTTCTCTTACGGCACTGGTTGGCCCTATCCTCAAAGTTGTGTTTTGAGCAATACACATAAAATTACTACACTTTATTAGTAAACATACAAAATCTAAGAGAGAAAAAAACTAAGAGAAATTCTAAGGATTTTCAGGGGGAAAAAAACCTACTATCATTTTCTTAAAAAGAAATGATAACTTGATTGGTCTTAAATATTTGTATAAAGTGCAGAGGACAAAACAAAATAAAAACAAAAGCAAAAAAACCCTAATATCTCCAGAGCAATAGAAAATAATTAGCAGAATAGATTTTGAAAAGAACTAAGGCAGCGATGTGGGGGTCGAGCCATGGGCGCGGGGTCAGGGGTATGATGATTGTGTTCCAGAGCTACACAGAAATGTTCACCCCTGCGAGCAGCCTGATTGGGAGGAAACACTTGGCACAATGTATTAGAAATACCCAAGCCGATCATCCAAGATGGCGTCGATCATACACTGTGATCCACGGAACAGCAGAGACTGCACAGCCAACAAAGGACCATACTGAGAGCTCCAAAAACATAGTGCTGGTGTCTCCCAGAAAGAAATTCTGTCATGTGGATCATCCATGCCCTCCCACCAGGACTGTGGGACCATGCTCAGGTGAGCTCCCAGGGACTTGTGGAGGTGGTTAAAAATTTTTTTGGGGGGCTTTTGATGATGGATTGGAAACTTCACCAAAGAGAGAGAAACTTGGCTAAGATGTCGGTGACCAATTCTCACAAGGTCTGAAAACATCTAGAGGAGGAACTGACATGATAGGCAGGTTTTCATATTTTTGCAAGAGCTCCAGCAAAAGCCACAATTAACAACTGAGATTGGCTGGTCTAGTTCAGGTGAAAATGTGTAGAAAAGGAGGGCAAAGCTAGGGGAACCCCTTGGTTAAGCTATTTGCCACACAAGCATATCACATCTGCAAACTCTGCGTTTGATGGAGAAGCCCTGCTTCACCGGATGAGGTGTAAAGAACAGAGCATGAATCCTGACATCCATCAGCTTGAGATTGTGGGGAATAACACACACACACACACACACACACACACACACACACACACATACACACACACACACTTGCACTCACACATTTGTGTGCACTCATGCACATCCACACACTTGTGCCCACACACAGGTAAACATTTATATATATACACACATACACCCCCCACACACACACACACTCACACATTTGAAAATAGGAAAAATATTTTTTCATCTCCAAGAAATAAAACTTTCCCACTGAATCAAGAAGGGTAGGAGGAGGAGAGCGCCTGAAGAGGAAAGTAGATGCAGGAGTCAGGGGTGAAAGTCACCCCAGGCAAAGAGAAAAGCAGCAAGTCAGCACTGAGGTCAGCACCACAGCCATCCTGGAGAACCTTTCAGTGCGCTGAGAACAAAGGTATCTGAATACATGGTGGATCTCCTTTTTCCTGGATGCCGCCTCTTGTCTTTTGACTTTGAAGTATGGTCTCACTCCATCCCAAACGTCTTTGTGATATGAAACTCCAGATTCACTGGTACAAAGGGCAGAAAAACCTCATTCTTTTCTTTCTAAAATGTCAGTGTTAAGTGTTAATATTATCTTCTGGGCTGACTCCAGGAAAACACCTCCCAACATTGGGTTTCTGGGCATCCTTGGGGCTTTCCTCTTTGGCCTCACTAATATAAGTTCCATTTCATTATCTGAATGTCTGATTGTTTTCTGTGCAGTACTATAAAAATCAATTCTCTTTTGACATGCAGAATTGTAAATATTTTAAGACTAAATAGAGCATAACACACAAGGAAGACTGCATTCTCCATTTCTGTTTTCAGTTTATGTGAAGAACCGTAAAGGTCTCCAGTGATTGTTTCCACAGAGAAACCGGCTCCTACCCAGAAAACGGCTTTTCCACCCAGAATCTCAGGTTCTACATGGAAACCCTACATCCACACCGAAACTCAGCTGCCCAGACACCTAGCCTGTTGAGATTCGGTAGACAGCAGAAAGACCCATAGACATGCATCTTGAAGCAGAGTCCGCTTCCAAGTCCAAATACTCCTGAGGTACAAGGAAGTCATGAGGACCCAGGAAGATATCCTGGTGGGAAATCAATTCCTGATCACATGTGAGGAGCTGATTTTGATACCCTAGAACCCATGGAAAGAAGCTAAGCATAGAGGCTGGTGTCTGTAAGATGAACACTGCTTCTTACAAGAGGAGACAGCAGATCTCAAGGACTCTCTCACCATCTGGTATAACCAAAATGGTGAGTTTCAGGTTCAATGAAACCCTGTCTCAAATGGAGCCTGAGCCAGCCATGCCCTGTAACCCATCATGAGTTCCAGTGGAGGGACTGGGACATTGCCCCAGCCACAAAATCTGAGACTCACAATTTGTCCTGCCTACAAGGTGTGCAGGGGTAAAAGATGGAGTAGAAGCTCAGCTTGAGACCCATGCCATGAGAGAGAGCCCACCCCTGACACTATGAGTGATACATACTCCTATACTTCCAGACAGGAGCCTCACATAACTATCAACAGAGACTTCGCCCAGCAACTGATGGAAACTGATGCAGAGACCCATAGCCAAACACTGAGTGGAGCCTGGGGAATCGTGTGGAAGAGAGGGAGGAAGAATTGAAGTAGCTAGAGGGGTCGAGAACACCACAAGAAAACCAACAGAGTGAACTAACCTGGGCCCATAGAAGCCCACAGAGACTGAACCATCAACCATGCATGGGACAGACCGAGGCCCTCTGCACACAGGCAACCGTTGGGTAGCTCGGTCATCATATAGGAAGGACTCCTAAAGAGGGCACAGGGGCTGTGTCTGACTACACTGTCTCCCTTTGGATCCATCTCCCCTAATAGGACTGCTTTGTCTAGCATCAACAGAAGATGCATGCCTGGTCTTACTGCAACTGATATGCCAAGGCTGTTTGATATCCATGGGAGGCCTCCCTTTTTCTGAGGAGAAGGGGAAGAGGAGTGGGTGGGGGTTGAGTGAAGGGGAGAGGGAAGGACTGGGAGAAGGGAGGGGAAACTGGGATATGGATGTAAAGTAGATGAATAATTAATGAAAAAAAGAAAAGGTGAAGAGCAATAGAGATGATACCCATCATTGACCTCTGACCTTTACTTACACAGATACCACTAATATCACACACACAGACCATGCACAACACACTGCACATATATACCATACATTACACACACATACATACATACATACATACATACATACATACATACATACACACACTACACACAGCACATACACATAAAACATAGGCATACACATCACACAAATACACACCACAAATACTATATACATACAGCACACACCACAAATGCCACATACACACTACAACACACTCCCCCACTACATAATACACACCACACACATGCACCATACATCATACACACAAACACACCATATACACTTAACTCCTAACCCATACTAACACTACACACACACAAACACACACATACTAAAATCCCCACACACACCACATATAGATAACTCCTAATCCCCCCATACATACCACCAACACTACAACACACACACACACACACACACACCACACACCACATTTTAGTTTACTTTAAAGTAAAGGCTGAAAAATTATTTGCCAAAGACTAATATACTGAAAGAACTTAACAACAAGAAAAGAGGCAACTCAACTTATAAAGTGAACAGAAGACATGTAAAGATACCCTAGGAGCCAAGAAACTGATATACAGGAGCCAATGATCAATGAAAGGCTTTCAGCTTCTTACATCATATATCATTCATGAATTGACATTTAAAACACTGATGTCAGGCCTGTAGTTCCAGTTGGTCTGGAGGGTGAGATATTTGAAGGAGGCTTGGGCCACAGACTTGAGTCCAAGTCTAAGCTGCACAACTTAAGGAGACCCTGTCTCAAAGATAACAGAGAGTAAAAGGGGGAGGGAAGGATGCAATGGGGATGTAGATTAGAATTTGAACACTTGCCTAGTATATATAAGGACCTAGGTTTAAGCTTCAATAGTAGAAAAAAACTTATTAATTTATCAGTAATAACAATGGATAAATGACAGATCTATGGATAGATGATAGATAGATAGATAGATAGATAGATAGATAGATAGATAGATTGACAGACTGACAGACAAGCACTTCATACCCATGAGGATGGCCACATTCTGCACTGGTAACACTGAGGGCTGGTGAGGATGAGCAGCAGCAAGAGCTCTCATGGCTGAGAATACACGGCACAGACACTTTGGAACACAGTACATTTTCTTGGCCAAAAGTTGCTTCTAGCATACGTTTATTCCTTTTTCTTTTCTTTTTTTATATTTATTTTTTTTCTTATTTGTTTATTCACTTTACACCCTGATCATAGCCTCATCCCTCCTCTCCACCCTCCTGTAATTCCTCAGTAATGGGAGCTCCAACCCTTCCCATCCACCCCAGCTCATCAAGTTGCACCAGGACTGACCATGTCCTCGTCCCCTGTGGCCTGGCAAGGCCGTCCTGCCTGGGAGAAGTGATTTTTTAAAAAAGCTCTGCAAGAAGACCAACAGAGCCAACTGACCATTGAGAACTCTTGTCTCAAAATATATGATGGCGAGCAATTGAAGAAGACCCTGATGTTGACCTCTGTCTGGCCTCCACATGCACCCAACTATAGGGACAGGCACAGATAACTTCCTCGCATACACACGTAAACATGAAAAATTAAACCCTCAATCTGCCAAGGATGTACGGCTTCTGAGAAAAGAATAAAATGCGTGGAATCAATTTTCTGAGCGAGGAATAGAAAGCACATTAAGAGAGCGCAGAGAAAGAAGACTGCTGCACTGTTCGTTCCTCGCGGATGAAACCCGAGAGAATGCAACTCCGACTACATATTGCTGTCTTCGGAGCTGTTGCTCTTGTTATCAAAACCTTACCCCAACAGTGTGACTTTCTGATCAAATAGTATTTTCAGTGCTTAGCTTTGTTCTTTTAAAACAATAGTTTGCCCAGGAGCAGCATTTCTTATTCCTATATCCTCTTTAACCATGCAAATCAAGGTCTTTTAAAGAAAGAATCCAATTTTAAGAAAGAAAAAAAAAAAAAAAAAAGAACCAGATGTCCATAGGTGTGTGAACTTCTGTCTGGGTCTTCAGTTCAATTTTACTCATCAGCGTGTCTGTTTTGTGCCTTTTGTCATTATTAGAGGTGCTCTGTGGAAGAATGTGAGGTCAGGGATAATGATACTTCGTGAAGGTTTTTGATTATTTAAGATGTTTTAGCTATCCTGTGTTGCCTGAAAAATAAGGACTGCCTATTTAAAACAAAGAAGGCTTATCCCGGGAAGGCCACATGCTACCCTTTGATGCTGGACTAAGCTACGGCTGACAGATGTCATGTCCTAAGAGTGCCTGGTGCACACAATTGGGGCACGAGGAGGAGGCACTGTGCTTCTGGCCTACAGTACAGAATCTGGGCAGTTGGCCTAGTAGCCAAGCTCTGGCCTCTGGCTTAGTATGCACTGCCATCTAGTGGAAACCTACTGTATCTGCTCCATTTTGTCAGCTGACCACTTTTCTAACTCTCAGCAACAGCTGCCTCTGCAACCCTGAGGAAGATGCTACCATTTTAGCAATAGGGTTACTAAAGGTGAAGTAACACAAAGCCTCGGGCGTATTTATTGGTCATAGCTGCACTGCAAAGACACAAGTTCATTTCCGTTCTCAGAAAAAGCAGAATTTTCGAGGCCCTGTGGACATAGATACATTTGGCTGAAAGCTATTGCTTCTCTCTCCATTTAGTATTATGGCACACAGAAACCTAAACAGAGCATTTGAACATTTATGAAGTGACTAATAGGAGCCCAACTGCCTTTAATTGCATAAGGCCCACACAGGCCAATTAGGAGAGGAAGTAAGCTGCAGAGTTCAGAGGCAAACTATGAGTCTCTGCAGAGACTGCCATTCTCAGGGAGAAACCAGATGAAAGCAGACATGGAGGGCATGAGTGGATTCCACAGTGACCGGGGACTGGTATGTCATTTCTGTCCAGGCCCCTCTAATTGCTTTTCTGCCTCTGGGCCTCCTCTATTTCCTCCCTTCTCATTCATATTCAAGACCATGATTAGAAGCCTTGGACAGAAATGCAAAGTGCTTCTTAAGTGTAGACAATTGAAATATGAATGTTCCTCTCATGCGCTATTAATTATTTTATAGCCTCCCCAAGCACCCTTTGTATATCTAGCAGCCTAAACGATGGCTATAAAACAGGGCTGGTATTATCCCACGGTTTCTGTCTTTGCTTCTCTGGTCCCCACTCCATCCATCTGGACCCAAATGTCTACTCTCCAGGGATTATATTTTAAGGAGGAATAGCCACAGCAGTAACGCTGCTTTTCTTTCTTTGTCAACTGAGATTAGAAAGACTCCAAGACCTTTCAGGTGACCACGCCCACTGGCCAACCACGTGGCTGGTTATGTTAACTTGGGCTATAGTTTCTCCAGCTGTAAAAAGAAGAGAAATAGCAGCAACACGATTGGGGTGTGGACATTCAGTGAATAAAGTGCTGCCCAAGCATAGAACCTAAGATTGGATATCCAGATCCTGTGCAAAGGGCCAGGGATAGAAGGATGTCAGTCTCAGTGTTGGGGAGGCAGATAGCTAAATAGATTCTTGGGGTTCCCTGGCCTATATGAATGAGTGAGCTCCAGAGTCAGTAAGAGACCTTAAATCAAAAGGTAAGGTATAGAGCAATTGAGGAAGACCATTGGCATTCTCTGCCCTCCAAACTCCTCATATATATATATTACACACACACACACACACACACACACACACACACACACACACACACACAGACAGCAGCAGCAAATGGAGTCAGTGACTATGCTTCTAGCAGCAGGCAAAGCCATGGAAAACAGCCTCCTGTGGGTGATGTAACCAGTCATGAGTTTACTATCTGTTAGATGCTGCCCTTTAATAATTCAGTGACACGAATCAGGGAACTGCCCAGGGCTTGTCCACAATATTCTGCGGCTTTGTTTCAACAGGTGCTTAGAGACTGCTTTTGCTACAGTGCGGACTGCTAACTTGGACCAACGAAGTAACTAAATTCAGGTTTCCTGCTTGACCAGATGGGCTTGTTAACCACTCAGGGACTGTTGCCTACCTGCCCTACCCACCGCCTTTGAGAATAAACACACAGATAAGCTCCTGTCCTAAACTTGCCACCTCACATTCCAGGAATGACTGACTGACTGCCTGACAAAACAGAGTAGAAGTGATCATCTTGTAGGAAGCAAAATAATCCCCTTAACCCTCTTTTGACCAACTTGTAGAAACCGAACTGAGATCCTCATCAACAGATCATCCTGTCACCAAGACTGCTTTAGAAATAGCTCTTGCTGCCTCCTTTGCAGTTCTTCCTGTTAGTAGTCTGAAGAGGGACTCTGTTGCCAATTGTTTAAATGCTCTCTCTTTGCTTCTCACCCTTACACATCTCCTTGATCGAGATATGTGATGGATGGCTGAGCCAGGCCTTTGGGGGCTGCTGGAGCCCAAGGTTTTGTTCTAAAACACCAGTGTTACGTAATGACTACTACTTTTAGTAGTCAGGGAATGGGAGTTCTTTATATTATAAAAGCTGGCCAGTGTGTAAGGAAGGGAAATGAAGGGGTCAGAGGCAGCAGGCAATGCTGACAGTGAGGTTCAGCATTGCTGCTATATACCTGATTTCTTTGCAGAGGTGTCTGCCCCAGTGCAGAGGAGACCTTAGGCCTCAGAAGTTCAGAGTGAGTCAGTGTGAACTAAAGTCACAGTCCATTACTATGAAAAAGATGGCATATGCTTAGACTTAAGTGCAGTCATTGAAAAAAAAAAGCCTGTGGCTGATAATATCAGTTGACATGCCAGTGTGGACAGGGGAAATTGCACATGGTCCCACGCCTAGATGAAGAGCAGCAGGTGGTCAATGGTTGGCTGGTGAGAAAAGGAGATTTTTCTCCATGAACAAGCTCTTGAGTAGGTGTCCTATCCTAAGTGGTTAATGGACACTCAGTGATCTCAGTAGGGTGTGTGTGTGTGTGTGTTTTCATATATATATGTACATACATTTACAATAATGAATGTGGGAGAGTGGGAGGGGTAAAAGTGATAAGATTCAGTTCTCATGTAATAAGTTCCCAAGAAAATTTACATTTTTCATTTTATTAATTTATTTATCCACTTTACATCCCAGTCACAGCCCCTCTTTCCTCTCTCCCCAGTCCTACCCTCCCTCCCCGATCCTTCCTCCCCTATTCCTAAGAAAAAGGGAGCACCATACCACCCCAGCTCATCAAGTCACATCAGGACTGAGTTCATCCTCTTCCCCTGTGGCCTGGCATGGCAGTCTTATCAGCGGAAGTGATAGAAAAGCTGGCAACAGAGTTCTTGTCAGAGGCAGCCCCTGCTCCCCTTACTAGTGGACCTACATGAAGCCTGAGCTGCCCATCAGCTATATCTATGTAGAGGACCTAGGAGCAATCTATGCATGGTCCTTGGTTCGTGCTTCAGACTCTACAGGTGCCTCTGGGCCCTGGTTAGTTGGCTCTGTTGATCTTCTTGTGGAGCTCTTGTCACCTCTAGGTCCTTTTATCCTTCCCCCACTTTTCCACTAGACTCCCTATGCTTCATCCAAGGGTTGCTGTGAGTCTTAGCCAATCTGTTTTGAACAGCTGCTGGGTAGAGCCTCTCAGAGGACAACTCTGATAGGCTCCTCTCTGCAAGCATAGCAGAGTATTCTTAATAGTGTCTGGGGTTGGCTCTCTTCTTTGGGGTGGGTCTTGGACTGGGCCAGGCATTGGCTGTACATTCCCTCAACTTCTGTTCTATCTTTATCCCTGCATGTCTTGAAGGCAGGGTAAGTTTTAGATCAAAGGTTTTGTCAATGGGTTGGTGCTCTCCTCCCTCCACTAGGAGTCTTGTCTAGTTAGAGGGTGTCCTCTTTAGTCTCCATGGCCTCTGCTACTAGGAGTCTCAGCCATAGTCCCCCTTATATCCTCTCCAAGGCCTATTCTGACTTAGGTCTCCAGCTTGTCACAGAGATGCCTCACCCACAGTTTCTCTTTTCTCTGCAGGCCTTCTGTCCTCCTGACCTGCTCTCCCCAGATATGATCTCTATCCTTATTTCTCTCTGTGCTCCCTCTCCTACCATGTTCCCCCTCTTCAACCACTACCTCTGTCTATTCTATTACTCCTTCTGAGGTAGATTTAAGTATCCTCCCTTGGATCCTCCTTGTTACTTATATTCTTTTGAGTCTGTGTATTATAGTATGTTTATCCTGTACGGAATGGTGAAAATCTGCTTTTAAGTGAGTACATAGCATATATATCTTTCTGGGTCTGGGTTACCTCAGTCAAGATGATCTTTTCTTGTTCTATTCATTTGCCAGATTACTATACCCAGTAAAGCTTTCAATCACCATAGAGGGGAAAAAACCAAGATATTCCATGACAAAACCAAATTTAAACAATATCTATGCACCAGCCCAGCCCTGCAGAAGATAATAGAAGGAAAACTCCAACCCAATAAAGTCAATTACACCCAAGAAAACACAGGATATAGATAACTACACAAGAGCAAAACCAAAAGAAGACAAGCGCACAAAACCACTATCACCACCAACACCACAACAAAAGAAACTAACAATCATTGGTCACCAATATCTATCAACATCAATGGACTCACCTCTCCAATAAAAAGACACAGGCTAACAGAATGGTTGGGTAAACAGGATCCAACATTCTGCTGCATACAAGAAACATACCTCAGCAACAAAGATGGACATTATCTCTGAAAAAAGCTTTCCAAGCAAATAGACCCAAGCAAGCAATACAACCATCCTAATATCTAATAAAATAGACTTTCAGCCAAAGTTAATCAAAAGAGATGGAGGATACTCGACTCTCATCAAAGGAAGAAATTTACATTTTAAAAGGAAATAAATAAGGCCCAGGGAAAGAACAGCAGTGCTCACCCACAGCAAGAGTCACATGCTAGTATTTTTGGTCACTCGTTTTATGGACAAATTTAGTGGAGTGGTACGTTTTACTATTATGGCCAGTAAATGAGTCAGGGAGTTTTAGAAATGAGTTAATACTTTTCAATAAAGCTTGCCTTCTCTTCTGGTGTTTATATGTTGTTTTCCAGCGGTGACAGATTCATGCTGTGAGTGAACAATATTGTAAGGTCAATGTAATGTCTTGGGGTAGCTCTAAGCAAGCGAGAAACTTGTATGATAGAACTTTAAGATATTGAAGAAAGAAATGGAAGGTATTAGAAAACGCAAAAATCTCCCATGCTCATGGGTTGGTCATAAAAATGTCCTCCACCAAAAACAACCTGAAGCTGCAATGCAATCCCCATAAAAAATTCAATTCAGTTCTATACAGAACTTGGAAGGACAATTTTCAGTTTTGTATTGGAACACACACACAGAGGGAAAACCCAGGATAGCTAAAACAATCCTAAATAATCAAAAACCTTCACGAAGTATCATTATCCCTGACCTCACATTCTTCCACAGAGCATCCCTAATAATGACAAAAAGCACAAAACAGACACACTGATGAGTTAAATTGAACTGAAGACCCAGACAGAGGGTTCACACACCTATGGACATCTGGTTTTGTTTTTTGTTTTTTTTTTTAAATAAAGAAACCAGAAATATACATTGAGGCAAAAAGACAGCACTTTCAAGAAATGGTGCAGGTGAAACTAGATGACTTCACACACAAGAATGCAAATAGATCTGTATCTCTCACCATACACAAAACTCAACTCTAAATTAATCAAATTAACTTCAGCATATGATCAGATCAGAATCTGAATCTTGTCAGAATTGGATAGAAGAGAAAGTGAGGAACAGTTTTGAATGCATTGGCACAGGAGACCACTTCCTGAGCAGAACACAGCTCAGGCACTAAGATCAACAATCAGTAAATGGGACCTCATGAAACCGAGAAACTTCTGTAAGACAAAGAACACCAACATTCGAACAAAGCAGCAGGCTACAGAATGAAAAATTATTATTGTTAGTTTTTTTTTTACCAGTTACCTTGCCAATCAAGGGCTAATATCCAAAATATATAAAGAACTCAATGGAAACAAACCAGTTAAAAATGGGGCATGATCTAAACAAAGAAGTTTTTTAATAGAGATGAAATAAATATTTCAATCTCTTGTCTGGACATTAGTTCATTATCTGTACAGTGCATACAATGATTATTCATCCCATGAGAGGGCAGTTTTGTGACTTAGAAAACAAAAGCACAGCAGATGTCTTTGCTATAATGTGAGACCCTGGATCCATCCTCAGCAGGGGTACAAACGAGAAAGGGGAGCAGAGGGAAATAGAGGGGAGAGAGTACACAAAGAAGATGAGGAAGGAGTAGCAGGGCTGGGGAGGAAAGGAAAGGCTAAAAGGGAGAGGGGAAAGAAGTGACAGACTATGCACCAACACATTGCCAAATTTCTGTTGCAAAGATTCCTAAAGAATTCTCTTCTAAATCTGCAGTGTTTGAGGTCTCCAATGGGCCATTTAAAATAGATAGGAGAGAGACTGACATTTTAAGGGCTACCCTGCAACAGAGTCCAGGGTAATTTGGCGATTCTGTGGATACACAAATGGGTGTGATGAAAAGAAAAAAGGAAAAAGAAAAGAAAAAAGAAAGCCTTCATTTCACACAGTTGACTACATGCCACACTAACCCTAACGGGTCACAACCCTAAGATCAAGAGGACCCAGAACTAACAGTGAGACAAATCTCCTCAGCTTTCATCTTAGCTTAAAATAATAATTTATTTTTCAAGTAATATCTGGGATACTAAATCAACCAAGAACATTCATCTGATAAAGGATATGCAAATATCTTTATAAATATACAGTATCATCTATAATGTTGACAAGTCAGAAACTCTAAATTCCAAATACAGGTTGCAGATACAGAAATCTCTCTCTCTCTTCTCCTACACACACACACACACACACACACACACACACACACACACACACACACACTTTATTTTCTGCTCCACAGATGGTCACAAATTGTATATGTTATTCAGGCTCCCAACTCCAACTTATATTCATGTGCAAGTCAGACTTAAATATAATAGGTAGCTCCAATGCTAAGACCTGAATTTTAAAAACTGATAGATTATCAGACTAATCTTGGAAATGAAATTAGGGCACATATCATCATTGGACATATTAAATAAAATATTTTTTTAATACAACTGAAATTAAAAGCAGTCAAAGATTCCAGAGCTCACCTTGCACCAACTGTCCATGTCTACCTCATGCTATCCAGATTTTGTCAGCCATTCCTTTAGCTGCCCAGGCAAGTAATTGTGGTGTAAATTTGAGAAGGCAAAGCACAGACTCATCTGGGACTATTAGAGGAAATAGTTCCACGCATTGTGATGGTTTTAAGTGAGGAGGTAAAGTCTGGAACAGTGCTTTCCAAAAACCAATTTGACCCATTACTAGCAAAGTATATTTCTTGTCTCCAACTTCAGGAAACACAAGGGGGTGGGGGCAAGGAGAAGTGGGAAAATGTCTGTCCAGAGTGGGCACCACATGGGGCTTGCCAAACATGTCATCTATTTTTAATAACTTCTATCAAGCTACCTCCCATCCATAATCCCAAATACTTGCTAATTATCATCATCTGGTCCAAGTCTCCGTACATGCCAACCATGTGTTTCTTCTCCACTTACCTCAGGGCCCAACCTTCTCCTCCTCTCTCCTTCGGTCTCTCCTCCTTCCAAGATTCTCTCTGTCTCCCCAAGCCCTGGAACCTTAGCCTGCCCATTCTATTTGCCTTACCCAGGTGTGATGCCCTTTTATTGGTGAAACAGGTTAGGCTCTTAAGCAAGGTACAGGTGGGGCACAGAGACAGCAAGCAGTAATTAGCATCAAAATACACCAGACCAATCTCCAACAGCAGGCAAGTACCAGAGCAGTTTCAGAGCCATACTACTCAAGTCTGCAAATCTCCTTCCCTTTCACCAGCTTTGTACCTCGTAAAGGATGTAGAGAGAAGTCCCGTGCAATGTCACTACCTTCTCCTGGACGGACTACACAGTCCCTCTCGGCAGACATCCCGGTGGGAGGACAGCAGCTGTGACTCTAGGTAATCATGGGAGTTTCAGCTGCTGCTTGCAACTGTCTTAACCAGAATGGAGTTGTGTGCTTAGCAAGTAGTGTTATTATTCAAACATGAAACACGTGCGCGACATGTATCACGCTGTCATTGATGGATGGCAGAGAAGCTAGCCAGAGGGTGAGAATAAAGGGAACAGGGGGCACAAAGGAAGTGGCCCTTTTGGTCACACCCAGGAGTTTTGTCTGCGCAACATTGCGGCTGAGAGAACAAGGTGGCAGGCCCCAACTCACAGAGCGAGAGCTGCAGAGCTGGAATTAAACTCTTGCCTGTTCCTGCCTTCTCCCTTTTACAGCTTATACAGAATGGAGGAGGGGCAGGCTTCCAGCCGCTTGATGTATCTATGAAATATTCAGACAGACTTAAATTTAGAATTAAAGTAAACATGAAAATGGATTTCATTTTTATTCAAAAATACTTTAAAAAGGTTAGAGTGCAATCATTGCTTAAAGAAGAGATTAAATCAATTCTGTATTGACTTGAAGCTGCAATTTCTAGGATTTATGTTAATACCACTCCTATGGATATTTTAATTAGGATATGTGCTTATCCTGGTTTTTTTTTAGGCTAAATCTAGACTTGTAAAGTTTGTTTACTTCCTGAGGGTTATAAACTGCCCACTCGCTCCAATCCTGGCTTCCTTGAAGAAATGTTTCAATCTGGAAGAGACTGCTTTAGAAAAAGAGCCAGAGTCATGTTGTGAGAAGGCACGACTTGACAGGCTACTCACGGGACCAAGCCATGCTCCTTCCCACAGTCCCACTGAAATGGCGCCTGCGTGTGTGGAACTGGAAGAATAGAGAGCCGTGACCAGCTATGGATGCTCAGGAAGCCCTTGCTAGATGTGCCAATGTAGTCTCACGTAACTCTTGACACTCTCACTGCTCAAAATGGCATCTTCAGCTCCTCTACGATCTAGGATTGAGTTAATAAGAAGCTTTCAAGTTTGGCTCTTCTTCAGTCAAATATACCCTTAATGCCCTCTCATTTTCTAATACAGAACATTGACCTTCAGTCATTCTTGCTCTCCCCATCTCCCTTTCCTATTGTTAATAGATTTTTCTCTCTCGGTGACTCAGACATAGGCCAGATGAAAAGCAGATAAAGGCAAGTTTATTAGGAGTTGCTCCCAGACAGTTCATCAATCCCAAAGAACGGGACTGAGTAAGTCGCCTGCCTAGGCTAGGGCGGGTAAGTTTTATAGACTATGGGAGAAGGGTGGTGACGTGTCAGCCACAAGATGCATTTGTGCCCAAGTATGGTCAAGGGATGAGCATGTAGGCAGGGATTCTGCGTGGCTGGCAGTATCAGAGGAGGAGGTTTCGATTGCCAGAAAAGCGTTACTGGGCTCTTGGCTCCTTTCCTTTGCTTTGAGGCTTCAGCACAGGGAGGAAGGCTGACAGGGTTTGCCAGCTTGTGCAGGGGCGAGCAGGGGTTCCAGCCAAACACCACCAGAAATGCCTTTCTGGAATGAAGTGGGTACAATAGGTGGTGTTAGTTTGTCTTGTAGAAAATTGCTAGAAAGTTGATGTACATTTTCAAGGAGTCACAGAAAATATGAAATTGTAGGAGGCTGGGTGGGTGGTCTTTGGAAAGGTGGCAGAGCAGGAGCAAAACACAGGGAGTGGAACTTGTGGAACTCAGATGACCAAAGTCCCCTTCATCTTCTTTCGGAGTCTCGGCAAAAGCCTCCATCATATTAATAGCATTTCCCACTGGGTCTTTGGTGCTGTCAAGTCCTGGTCTCCCGTGGGGGTGATTTCCCTATGTGGACGGATGTACTCTAGAATATACTTACTTGTTTTCTCTTTTCGTGTATAGTTTGCTAGTCTTTCTGAAGGGTTAGCACGGCCTGCAGTAGCAGATGGTTGGGGATAGAGAGTCCAACTATGTTTCAGGTGTAGACAATGGCAGAGGCCTTCGAGAACCCTGGTTTATGTTGTGCCTGCTTTGGTGTTCCAATAACAGAAGCTGCATATGGCAAGAACACTTGTCTGCTGAGGGTGGCCATGAACAATTAAGAAAGGAGAAGCCATGGCTGACTATGGACCATCCCTCAGCCAGCTTGAAGAAAACATAGAGGTTCTGGAAAGGAGAAAGTTATTAAGTCTTTACCCAGCTGTGGAAACTGTGCTAAAATACCAACTGCCGGGTAAGATGTTGCCACCAGTGAAGTAGTGTAATAATTCCTAATAGGCAACTGCTTTCTCGTTGGATTTTAGGCCGACAGCACTGACGGGAACCCGTGCCTTGTACTATAAAGCTGGTCAGACCACGACTGGGGAGGTCCTTGGGCCTATGCAGGAAGCTACCATTGATGCTTTGCTAAATAAACAAGCTGCCAAACTGTCCTCTAAATACTTATGATTATACCCATAGATTAGTGGTACCCCCATCCTTGGTTACAGAAGCTTTTCTTTGCAGTAACTGGCGCCACCAGATACAGACTCCTAATGGGTCAGAGTGCTGAGAACGCGTAGCTGTCATTACTTGATCCTAACAGGGACATTTTAATCACACCCTCCCCCCTCAAGCATCAGAGTAAGAGAAAAGAGGGTACTGAAAGAAGAGCTGGAAGTTTGGGTCCTTCAAGAGCCCCTCAAGGAGGAAAGGAGAGCATGAGACCTCACTTCTTCCTGGGGAGCTACAGGCAGTTAATGCTTCTTTAATGAAGAGATCATATTCCTGCAGTGGAGCCACTAGGAAAACTGTCCTTGTTCAAGTAAGTACCCACAACGCATGCTCAGGAAGCATCCTGACAGTAAGTACTGTGTGTGTAAGAGTCTTCGGCTCTTCCTATGACTGTTAACCTTGCTCAGACTCAGGCCACAGAATGTCACTGCTTTTCATATTTCTCCTTTTGTTTGAGCCTTCTAAGGAGAAAGCTTAAAATACTTACCTAGATTTATTTTTCTGCTCAGCAATATTAAGCAGCTTATTTAGATTCAAAAACCTCTGCTAACTCTGGCGTTTTGATCCCTTTCCATCCATCATATTCAGACAAATGTTCCCCTCCAGCAGCCTAGCTAATTTTTCAAGCTCCTGGTGACACACAGTTGGTATCTCAACTCCTAACGAATCCTTGGCTATATTCCCTATTGTTTGCTGTTTCTGCTTTTCATATGGTCTCTGATGTCTTGGAAATTGGTGTTTCATATTTTGCTCAAAGTCAAGACAGTGACACTGTTAGCAGTAACACTCTTCTCAGTTTATGACTTGTTTTTATGGAAATGAGCCTCTTTCCTCTGCTGGAGTATGCAACCCTTTATCTGCATAGGAGCTCAACAGAGTCGCTGATATTTAAAAACCAACTGACTGGATATGAAAAAATATATGCATATATATGTATAAATAAATACATAAATCCAAGTTTTCAATCATTTTCTTAGCCCAAGGCATAGCTTTTTACTGGTAGCGCCTCACTACAATTTCTTTTCAAAATATTCATCATTGCTGTTTAAAAGACAAATGACCTAAAAACGGGCCCACAATGGTCTGCTGCAGTCTCCACTTCTCCCAGTTCTCTAACCCCAGTGCTCCACTGGGGCTACCACGGCTTCCTGGACGACGTCTTGGTGCCTCTGCCAACCTAGCTCTTGTGCTTCTGCTTAGTTTTCTAATATTGATTTCCCCCATGCTTAAAAGCTCCTAGTTCCTAGTTTGTTATTCAAAAGTTAGATATACTTTTTTTTGTTGTTAAAATAAGAAAATTAAAATGAAGCGCTCCCAGGATGCTCACGTCCCCAGTCACCTTTGAAAGCATGTTGTTGTATGCCTGCTTAGATCCTTCTCTGTTGTCATGTACTGCTTTTGAGGGGAAAGTCCACGAGGCCTCTACCCTACACAGAGAACTACAGGCATCTGAGGAAAGCTGGGGCAGCAGAGGTGATCCTCCACAGGGAACAGCACAGCAATGGGATGTCCAGTGGCCAATTCAGCCCCGAGAGCACACATACAAGTGACACTACATAGACTGAGCAGGTTATACCTAGGAATATATTTGTAGACATATACATATATGTGTGCAGTGACAATTACGGAAAAAAGAGGCCATGAGGTTGAAGTAGAGCAGGGCGGTGATATATTGGAGGGTTTAGAGGAAATGGAACGGAGAAATTTCCTAGTTAAATTATAATCTCAAAATAACAAAATTAAAATAGGGATTCAGCTATCTATCACATATTGCCTATCATAGACCGGCAAGTTAAAACAACGTTTTACCCAGAAAACAGGTCTTTGAAAATATTTTTATTAAAGAAAAAAAAATCATAAATTCTGAGCAGAAAGAAAAATGCTTAAAATCTTTTAAGAAGTTACAATTTTGGCCAATGGGGTGCTAGTTGCTCCATAATAGAAATTCCCTAATAAAAGAGCCCCCCTCACACATGCTGAATCTTTACAGTTGACCACCTCCCCCCTCCAATTTCTGAGAACGTCTCTCCGTTTTGCAGCTGATGTCACTCATTCAGGCATCACCATTGGCATTTGCTGCATTGCTTCATTTCTTCATGTGTTGACTTTAACTGCCCAGGATGGAATGACTTCCTTGTGAGTAAGTGAAAATAGCTCAGGTCACACCGAATGCCCAGGCAACTGTTAGCCAACATCCTTTGGTTTTATTTAGAGGCCTTTGTTCCTGATCTGGCTCCAGTTTCCCTACCGAGTATAGGCAATTACATCAGTCTTCCCGATAAAAGTGATGGAAAAACCAATTAGCTCAAACCCAAACTGTACTTGTCTGGTGTAATTGGGGAGACTAGGAAGATCCTTCAGAACGTATATACAGCAAGGATTCAAATGTCCTCTTTTCCTCCAAGGTGCTTAAGACTTTTTAAAACTTAAAATCTCAATGGTATAGCAATAGTAACTTCTAGATAACCCATGGAAAAGCATTATTCGCGTGATGAATTTTAGTGACAACAGTCAATTTTTAAAAATTTAACCCTAAGCATTTCCAATTAAGTAGAATGTGGGAAATCCGTGTTAACTGTAGGAAAAGTACCAAGGGCAGAGAAAGGCCCCAGAGGCTGTGCTCTCCACTATGAACCCAGTATGAAGTCCACGCCTTTCCAAGGAGACATACAGACAGGAGCAATGTGTGGTGACACTTACAGCTCCTTTCCTTTGGCCACCACTGAACAGTGTGTGTGTGTGTGTGTGTGTGTTGCGCATGCACGTGCATGTGCGCACCGCCCTTAGGTGTCTGAGTATGTACATGAGAGAAGTGAACGAACATGTCATTGCTAAAATGAATTATGTATGTGGCAAGAAGCTGGATTGGCTGGGCCCACGAACACAGCTGCTAGGTTATCTACTGGACGAAACTGGAGTGAAGGCCGCACTCTCATCAAACACCTGAGTGTGGTGGTGGCTGACACAGTACTTAACACGGAGAACACTTGTGATCATTTCAGGAGTTTTCATTCTTCCACATGCCCCCCACATCTTGTTTTCATTTACACATACATTCCAGAAGGCAGCCTTGGCCAGCAGCTCTCTCCTCTTCCACTCGGCGAGGCACTGTCTCTCGTTCTACAGCTCTCCCTCCTGCACTTGCCCTACTCCTTGCATTACTGGCTGCATTGCCAACACCAACTATGACTAATAATAATCTGTTTATACAAATGATCTCCTTATTGTCATCCATCTGGTCAAAAGCTCAAGAGGCCATAGGTCTTGGTAGTGGGGGGGTCTACTATTGTTATTTTGTGAAATGGTCATGGTGTCACACTGCCTCCTAAGTACACCCATCAGTATGGGCTTTCCACCTCAGTCAGAGAGACTTTTTTTTACAGTCAGCACATTTGGCTGGCCAAGGTGAGGAGAATAAATAATGGTGAGTTCTTAGCCCTAAATGGAACATCTGCATCATCATCGTCTCCAAAGGCTCAGGGCAGATTGTGGAAGAAGTGGAAACAATGTAAGAGCAGATGATGAGATGGAGTGCTATCTTCCTCACATGACGTGGCTGTTGGCTGCATGAACTCACAGTAGCTGCAGCTACCTAGAAAGGGTCTGCCAGTCAAAAAAAATCCAGCAAGGACTGCGGTGGAGGGCTCACAGTCTGAGAAGCTACTGGAAACTGATGGTTGTTTGGGATGGGAGAGTCATTGGCTTTTGGGTTGTGCTCACTGTAGGCTGGCCCTTCTTTACACATGCATAAGACTCAGAGGTACATAAAAAAGGGATATATATATATGTGTGTGTGTGTGTGTGTGTGTGTGTGTGTGTGTATAATTAAATATGTATATTAAAATATATATATAATAACAAATGAACATTTCAATGAAATGTAAGAAGGGTTATACTCTATGGGAAATGTGCTTATGCACCTTACACAAATACTTAAGGACATTATATTACTATTGCAGTAGTAAATATCTCACAATAACAGTTTAATTATAGAGTACTGTCACATTAAAGAACTATAAAAGGGAAAATTAATAGTAACTGTCACCTTGATGGAAATTCCTAAACGCAGACTAGTAATTGATTTTGCAAATTGAAAAACCAAAATGCCTTACAGATTAATAAGTCACTTTGTTGTTTTAGCAGAATATAGCTCTAGCTCTCACAGAAAAGACCTTCCTCTGACCCAAGAACACACTTGCTAACACACACATCTTAGGTAATAGTTCAACTACTTCAAACTATGAGATGGGAACAAACTAACCTGCTTTTTGGACTCCAGTGCCTGCCTCATGCCCTATAGAAAGACCCACAAATTTCAAGCTAATCAGTATCAAGATTCTGAGTATATTTATCAAACTCTCTCACCAACAAAATATATGTGACCTTCCAGTGGCTGAGTTTTCCAGTCACGAGGAATTTAAATCGTTAAAAATGACGGTTTGTAGTTTAGCCTTCAGTTTGACACATGCAGAAAGGATCTTAGCACACATCCTACCCCTTCCTCATCAAGTGTCTCCCCCACATTCACTATCAGAATCTTCTACAGAAAATCTAGAAACATCTGACAGGCCAAGGCCAGCGTGGACCTGCTGGCCACATCACCACACCTGGCATCTTTTCTTTTACCCATGGTTCCCTGCTCAGGAAACTCAAGGCAGAAGAGATCAGCTCACTGCCACCTCTTTCCTCACTTGGGGATTTCCGTCGCCAGCATTTCTTCCTCTAAGTGCCTTTTCCGATCTGGTCTATACTCTAGGAAACTCTAAATCTCAAATTCTTGAGAAAGGCATAGATTGGAATTAAATTCCAGAGTGTATGGAGTGCAGCAAGGCAGCTGAGCACTGGCAGATGCATGTTGCTGACTGCGAATGTAGTCCCAGCTGTTTTGAGTTCCTGCTGCCCTGACTTCCGCCCACGGTGGACTGTGCCTTGAAATGTGAGGTAAATAAAAAACACCTTTGGTCCCATAGGCTGTTATTATCACAGTAACAGAAAAGAAATGAACACAGACAGAAAGCTTAAGAGCAGCCCGTGCTACCAAGGAAGTTACAGGCCAGCTCCAGCTAATAGTGAGACTGTGTCTCAAAAATCTAAAAAAAAGTAAAGGAAGTTTAGACTATTGACATTCACGATCTTACGTAGATACATTTTCATGAGGAAATAACAAGGACTAGAACTGTATTACTAGTATGTTAAGTTTACGCTTGAAAAAGTCCAAGCCTAATTTTTAAAAGGAAGTTTAAAAGGTTGTTCGGGATCTAGGAGGAAGGGCAGGCACTACTAAGAATGAAGGCACAGCTCTGAAGGCTGTGGAAATGGTAGGTGGTACGCCAACATCAAAGAGAAACGTGACTCACCAGGTCTGGCTTACTGCACAAAACATTAGGGCATGGGGAAGCAGTCTCGGTAGAGCCAGGCCTAAGCAAGGTGTATCAGCACAGAATTTCCTATTAGTGCTGTCTGGTGTATGCTTCTATCTATACAATGTGTTGAGTTTGGAAAGATCAGTAAGTGATACAATTTTATCAGATAATGAACTCGAAAATGCTCAGCAGATAACAAAGCTCAGTGTGGGACCTTGCCCACTTGTTTATGTGTTTGTGGGAGGCTTGGTCTCCACCGCAGCAGCAGACATGGGGAATCCACAAACTTCTTAAAGCTGAACATGTTTTCCATGATGGCTGCCAACCCCTGAGACAAGAGTTACAGAAATAATGAAAATGTATTACCAGCAAATATGCTAATTATAACGCTACAGAAACCTTGTCCAGAAGTGGAGTCTTCGTTATCAACGGGGCCGGCCAGTCAGAGAAGACTGAAGGACAAGCCAACAGACAAGGGCTCAGAAGGAACCAAAGAAAGGTTAAGACTTGTGATCACGAAGAAAAGTGACACTGACAGACGAAGGGCAGGAGACAAGGGGCCTGGCCAATTACTTTAGGCACAAATTTCTAATGGTGATTTAAAAGATCTTTTCCTTATTGTTTCTCTAATCTGTGTGAGTGCGATATATAAATTGTGATGATAAAGATAATCTATAGCAAAGAAGCTCAGGGACACTATCTTAGCGATCATGGAAGCAGGGGATTTCCCCATAACTGTTTGCCTTACAGCTGTGAGAAATAACAATTAGTGGAAATCTCAGAAGCTGTGCAGCCATTTAACCTTTATACATCCTGTTATTTGACACTTATTATTTATTGGGTCTTAAATATGAAATACGAATTTTCCTTACAAACTCCCCTCACTGCAATACACAAAAGTACAGGCATAACTGGGGGACTCTATCACTACGGATGCCTGCTTTTTTCAAAGACTGTTTAGAAAAAGAGCAGGACAGATTGGTGGGAAATCTAGTCTTGAAAGGTAAAGGTTATTTTGCTTACCTCAGAAAGGACGCATAACATGCTTGAGCTATTTCAAATCTCAGTTTGCATAGAAAAATAACTTAATGGGCCAATAAGATAGCTCCTTGAGCAAAAAAGGTGATTGCCACCATACCTGGCCGCCTGAGTTTGATGCCTGGAACACACATGGTGGGAAGAGAGACCTGTGTCCTACTAAGTGCAGTGGCAAGCTGCCCTCCCCCCTCCAGATGCACACAACTACATGTCAAAACCTTCCATCATTTATTGCGGAATGATACTGTGTCTCATGAATGTGACAGAAGCTAATGTTGACTAATGCTACCTACAATCGTGCCACACTTGACCTTTCACTACATACACACAACTCAGGGGAGCTGAGAACTGCAGCGTATAGAACAAAACCTCAACAGTCATCATTTTAAGATAAACAACCATTTCGTGAAATGCAGCCCCCCCCCCCAACTACTCTCTTGACCATGTACATCTCCATTTGTCTACAAGCAGAAGCAACTGATCGGCAACTAACTGCTCCTGCTGAGTTCTAGCACACAACTCCACCACCTCGCACAGATATGCTCAGCGCTGCCTGTGGAGGCAGCAGCCAGGGTACAGGGCCCAGAGCAGGGGACAGGGCGCAGGGCACAGGGCACAGGGTACAGGGCACAGGACACAGGGTACAGGGCACAGGGTACAGGGTATACAGGGCACAGGACACAGGGCACAGAGCACAGGACACAGGGCACAGGACACAGGGCACAGGACACAGGGCACAGAGCACAGGACACAGGGCACAGGACACAGGGCACAGGACACAGGGCACAGAGCACAGGACACAGGGCACAGGACACAGGGCACAGGACACAGGGCACAGAGCACAGGACACAGGGCACAGGACACAGGGCACAGAGCACAGGGTACAGGGTACAGGGCACAGGACACAGGACACAGGGCACAGAGCACAGGGCACAGGGCACAGAGCACAGGGTACAGGGTACAGGGTACAGGACACAGGGTACAGGGCACAGGGTACAGGGTACAGGACACAGGGTACAGGGCACAGGGTACAGGGTACAGGACACAGGGTACAGGGCACAGGGTACAGGATACAGGGTACAGGATACAGGCACAGGGCACAGGACACAGGGCACAGAGCACAGAGCACAGGGCACAGGACACAGGGTACAGGACACAGGGTACAGGGTACAGGACACAGGGTACAGGGTACAGGACACAGGGCACAGGACACAGGGTACAGGACACAGGGTACAGGGTACAGGACACAGGGTACAGTACACAGGACACAGGGCACAGGGTATATAGGGCACAGGACACAGGGCACAGGGCACAGGACACAGGGCACAGGACACAGGGTACAGGACACAGGGTACAGGGCACAGGGCACAGGGTACAGGGTACAGGGTACAGGGTACAGGACACAGGGTACAGGGCACAGGACACAGGGTACAGGGTACAGGGTACAGGGTACAGGACACAGGGTACAGGGCACAGGGTACAGGGCACAGGACACAGGGCACAGGGCACAGGGCACAGGGCACAGGGTACAGGGTACAGGGTACAGTACACAGGGCACAGGGTACAGGGCACAGGACACAGGGCACAGGGCACAGGGCACAGGGTACAGGGTACAGGGTACAGGGTACAGGACACAGGGCACAGGGCACAGGACACAGGGCACAGGACACAGGGTACAGGACACAGGGCACAGGGCACAGGGCACAGGACACAGGACACAGGGTACAGGACACAGGGTACAGGGTACAGGACACAGGGCACAGGGCACAGGGCACAGGGTACAGGGTACAGGACACAGGGCACAGGGCACAGGGCACAGGACACAGGGTACAGGGTACAGGACACAGGGCACAGGGCACAGGGTACAGGACACAGGGTACAGGGTATATAGGGCACAGGACACAGGGCACAGAGCACAGGGTACAGGGCACAGGACACAGGGTACAGGGCACAGGACACAGGGCACAGGACACAGGGCATAGGACACAGGGCACAGGACACAGGGCACAGGGCACAGGGTACAGGGTACACAGGCACAGGACACGGCCAGGCCTGGGCCAATGCTGTGCATCACTGTGTCCTGTCTTCTCACTACTCCCTGTCCACAAAAGCTTTCTAAAAAACAATGTTTCAACTATAAAGAGATTGTAGTATATTGTATAAAACTTAGAGAAAAAGTAAAAGCAAAATATTATATAAACTAGGCAGAAACAAATGAACAAAAATAGGGGAGGAAAGAAGAGAAAGAGGATAAAAAACTATCTTCAAAACTAAGAAATGTGCTGTCCTTATGGGAAAGGAAAACGAGGCATTTCAGACTCAGAGGTTAAAACGCTTTACTGTTTCATAACAGAACTTCCCCAGGCTTCTTAAATCATACACATAATCTTCCTCTATCTTTATACATTATAGAACAAATATATACACTGACTTTTGGCTGGCCCGGAAGTCATTATGTAGCTTGAGAATGGCTTCAAACTTGCAGCAGTCTTCACACCTAGGTCTTCGGAGTTGTGGAATCACAGAGGTGACTATACACCATGTTCTCTACAGCGCAGCTTTCAACGGACCCTCGATGCCAGGATGAAGCAGCCCCACCCAAGGGCACGAAGCCTGGGCACGCTGTGGCTTCTGGACACCTTCTCTTCTTGGCTCTCTCTCTAACAGGGTTAGTACACAGCAGCGGCTTCTCATGTGCTCTCTTCCTGAGCCAGGCATCACCGTGTGCCAATTCCACTTATTTTCTCCAGTACTGTTAAAATTGAAAACAAACAAAAAAATGATTTCATTTACTGTTCATGAGAAAAGATTAAGACAACCATCAACAAAAGTGACTTCATTGCTTTGCTCAATGCCATGCACAAGGATCAGGACTGAACTGACCGTGTACGAGATCCCTGAGGCTTTCTGAGGAATTGGTTATGCGAGAAAATGTTTGGGGAAGGAGCTGCTGGCGCAAGACCGAGATGACAAAATTATTATGAGGGAGAGAAAAAAACTCTCCACCCAGCACTGGAAGGCAAAGCATTCCAAGTAACACTCCAAATAGTGTGCTCTGCATAATAGTGTGCAGATAACTGGACATGTGCCATTTCTTCCAGAATACAAGTGCTGAACTCCGCATTGGTCTGAAAACCAAACCTAAAGCGGTTGTGAAAGAACAAAGCCAGCATACAGCTCAGTCCAAGATGGGTGCGTCCGGAATGGCCCACAGCCCTCAGGCCTACAGTGCCTATGAACTGCACCACGTGGGAACTGACAGGGAGAAATCTGTCAAAAGTTCTAGTATGCAGGCACCCGTGAATCTGCCAAGATCCCTCTGATAGAAGGTAAAGTATCAACTTGAGTAAGAATATAGTAAAATGTTTATTTTATGCTAATGAAAGAAATAATTTGCATTTTCAGAAGCAACTTTAGTATTTTCATTAAAGCATCTTTCAAAGAAATGAACTCTCTAAAGGACTGTCCTTGACACAAAATCACAAGGCAGGAACCAGCATAGGCTCGGTGGGTAATATCTGCAGATGTTTCAGCCCCGACACACACTGGAACTCAACTCTTAACAGGAGCCCGCTCACCAGCAGGAAGTGCACTCTCAGCACAGCATAGCTGCACTGTTGGCTGGGCTCAGGGTGACACTATGGAGAGGGACTGTCATGAAACCTACAAGGTTCTTTTTAAAAGCTTTCCCATAATAAATATTGAATATGCTGGTAAAAGGCAAACTGTAAAGGACCCACACTGACATGCTAACAGTCTGAAGATCCTGGAAGCGCTTCAGAAAGAAAATCCCCATGCGTGTTTATGTATGTTTTTATGTGTGTAAGAATTTTTTTGTGACAGAACAGATGGTCTCAAATGCTTTCTCAAACACTTCAAAAGTGCCTGCTTTGGGGGGGGGGGGGGAAGGCGGGCGAGAGATTAAGAATACCAAGTATGAGAGTTGCTTCCAAACATTCAGCTCCCAACAGTCGTGAAGAACTATTTTAAAAAGGGCGTGAGCAATCCCACACCTAAGATCAGGGACCATCGCAGAAGAAGGAGCTGAAAGGCTGCCAGAGCTGGAGGATCAGGTGTCTGCTCTGAGACCGTGTCTCTTAATAATGTCAGAAGTCACACCCCAGAAGTTTTACCAACCTGACTGCCAAACATGAGCTGAACAGGATGGAACCAATGATCATGCCAACCTCGAGAGGGATGAGCCTACAAGGCCACAGAATATGCCAAGAGCTACATTTAACTAAAGAATGCTGGAAACAAGAGGTGGTTCTTCCCCAGGGAAGAGCACACCAACTGCTTGTCCAGTGCCAAACAGATAGCTCTGAAAATATACATACACTAACACTATATAGACTTAAGAGGTTCTATTTAGTGATAATATATCTATATCTGTATATATATAAATTGGACACCTATGCATAAAATAACAATGAAAAAAGAGGACATGAATTTTAAAGAAAGCAGGGAGGAATATATGAGAACGTCTGGGAGGGAAGAAACAGAAGAGAGAAATATAATTACAATCTCAAAAATAAAATTGTTTATAGTGATACAACTCTGGGGGGAAAAGAAAAGAAAAGACCAAACCAGCAAGTAGAAACTGGTTTTCCTTGAGGCAGATGAGCAGGCAGATGGGGACAGACAGATCGCATGGAAGTGTTTAGAAACCTTTCTTACACAGGTCAAACAGGGTATGTATGAAGGAAAAGTAATGTCCAGGGAGTTTTAGAGGCCCCAGCAGGCAGGTAGAGGACTGCCATCACAGTAATGATGCAGGTAGGGAACCACTGCCTCAGCCACACAGCAAGTGCCTGAAGTGCCTGGCAGCTGAGCTTCAGGGCTGACTGCAGTCAACAGAAAAGCTCAGGCCAGAGACACTCAGGATGAGCTTGACCAGCAGGTGAACCTGTGCTGCTCTACAATTACAGTATTTGCTTCTGCTTAACTATTCTGGACAATTCTTTTTTTTTTTTTTTTTTTTTAGACCAGGCTGGCCTCAAACTCACAAGGATCCGCCTGCCTCTGTCTCCCGAGTGCTGGGATTAAAGTCCAGGCACCACCATACCCCAGCCTGGACAACTCTTTTATGTATCTTTTTTTTTTTCCTGGTGGCTTTTGAACACTTTTTAAAGTATTTTCATTTAAAATTTTAATTTCTTGAGACAGGGTCTCTATGTAGTACTGGCTGTCCTCGTGGCTTTAAATTCACAAAGATCTATTTGCCTCTGCCCGCCAAGTGCTAGGATTAAAGGCATGCAAATTCATGCTGGTCAGTTTGCTTCTACTGTTGATCATCAGAAAATTAGGGAGGAAAAGATGAAATGATTTCTTTTTTATTTGCAAGATAATAATAATAATAATAATAATAATAATAATAATAATAATAATAATAATAATACCAACTCATAACAAACTCTACTCATGTTTAATAAAGTAGGGTTTGAGTACATAGCCATGGAAAAAATCTTTAGTGACAGGTATGGACCTGGACCTCGTTAACTATTGGCCTCAATTTTACAAATGGTGAGTGTGCGCAGGACAACACATGAGCTAATGCCGAGCGCTCACAGCACTGCTAGCACATACAGGAGCCTGATCGGTGGCTGCTGGGTCTGTTATTACTGTTTCTCAGCCATTGTGACTGCTGCCTTGTCGTTCCTCCTCAAATAAACCAAATGCATTAGGAGTACATGTGGGACATGGGCTGGCACATCATTGTTTGTGCCACACAATGAAGAAACCTTAGCTATTTAAACTGCTGCTTAGGGATTTATCTGGCTCTTCAGAGAATTTCTAAACTGATAAAATAAAAGGGGGGGGGGGTTCATAGTGAAGACTTTCGTTGGTAATAGACTCGGTATTTTGTTTTGTTCCGGAAGAAACTGTACAGTGCTATTCTTCAGTCCTAATGGTGAAATGAGTACCACATAATGGAAACTCTCAACGACATCTACAGCATTTCTTTAGAGTTATTTTGCATCTAGAAAAGAAAGTAGGCTGATACCTTGTGTTCCCAAAAGATTGGTTATTATGTACAAAGAGGCTCATTCTTTACCGAGGCAAGACAGAAGGAACTACATATAAAGAGTCTGTGCACCGGGCACCCTAAAGGATGTTAGTGTTCACTTAGAATGTGGCTAGTTAACAGCCATGGCTATATGGCTCCAGTCATCAGGGTAAGCATGATCAGTAAAGCCAGCAGAATTGGGTTTCACTGGCCAATATATACACAGGGAAACTTCAAAAACACAGAGCACAAGACAGAAGTATGGCCCCTGGAGTCACACAATTAAAAACAAAATACAAACACTGGAAAACTCTGCTACTTAGCACAAGAGAACCACAGGGGCCTCAATGGACTAGCTTCCTCTGTTCCCATTTTACAGGCTCAGTGATGATTGACATTTGTAGAAGGAAATAATAAGTTCATAAAAGGGTTTTGTGGAAATGTTTATTACTTATGACATTTAATTATGTGTTGAAAATTTAGTGTATATTTTATTTTCTACTTATTTATTCATAGTACCCAAAGTGGTAGCGCATGTCTAGGTGTAAGACTTAAAGTGTTTAAAGATAAAGTAACAACAATCCTTAAACAAGGTGATTTTTCTCTTCTGGATAGACATTAGCTGACCCTGGCCTTTTAAACTAATCTGGCTTCATCAGAGGAATTTGTTAAGAAAAATTGTCACCTAAAGTTCACCAAGTTCATCATCTGATAGACTCAAGCTTGGGAAATAATTAAGTATTTATATGATTATGCTGGCTAATGTTGTTAATGTTACAATCAAACATACAAACTTCCAAGCAACTGGAACAAAACACATAGTTATTAGCAGTATCACTCTGGCTTCTTGCCTGCTGCACGTGTTTTGAACATGCGCATAAACCTAACACAGAGGAGGTCATACACATAAACAAATATATTTAGAATAAAGGTAAAAGAATGAACAGAAATAGACTTAAATACCAGAAAGGGTTACAAAAAGCTTTTAATATTCAAGATATTATCAAACCAAGAAAACCTACACTAAAACACTCTTCAGGAAATGGCATTAAAGGAGTAGTAAAGAAATAACTAAAGAAACAGAGATGGCTTGGTGGCATACTGCGTGACAGATCCACACAAAGATGCTGAACGTAAGTGAAGAAGAGAGATTCCCTGAATACAGAGAGTAAGGCAAGACTTCAGAGAAGCAGCCTGCATTCTCTGCCAACCATCTTAGTGATGAAATCCATACAAGGGACATAGATCGGAGGTGATCATGCAGGGCCACCAGGCAAGTTGCCTTATACGCCAGAGATGCAGCTAACGTGACTACTGAGCCTCGTCAGTGAGGGGTACACACTGCCTTCCCTGTGTTCTAACCTCCTCTCCCTACACTGCAGTGTTTACCAAAACCCACCAGTGTCTAAGTCCACATGTCAAGACTTCTGTCCACCTAGAAGTTTCAAGGGGTTCTATAAAACTCTACAAGAAATCCTCCCAAGGGGTTCTACAATGCTCCTCTATGTAGAAGTGACAGAATTTCAAGATGTTCCCTTCACCCACTGCTGAAATGTTCCTAAGGTTTGATGGGAAACCAAACCCCAGGATAAGGATGCCAGGCAGTGTCTCTGAGGACTCCTCAGTACCTGGCCAGGGTGGCCGTGCACACAGTCTTGGAGAACTAACTTACCTGGGCAAACTTGTGGATCTGTTCCACCACCGCAGCGAACAGTGCGTGGACGCTCTCGTCGATCAGACTCTGCATGTAGTGCACGGCCTCCTCATCTGACAGGTCCAAGCGGAACTTATCCTGGACCTAGAGAGAACCAGAGACAGCACCGATCTTTTCGTGAAAGGAGTCAGGAATATGTTCTGAGGAGACAGACTCAAACTGACAGAGACATCATTAAGACACCAGGAGTTACGCCAGGAAGGAGCTCTGAGGGTCTTGCTTCCACTCACAGACACTGGTTCCTTTTAGAAACAGAAATGCCACTACTTTAACACCAAGTTGCACTTCATGCCTGAGCATTCTAGCTCAAGGTGAGAGCATGTTAACAACCCCACCCCCACACACCGGGACAGTCAGTGTTCACAGGAACTACATCAATCCCTGGCAAAATAAACAGACCTCCTCAGACGCCTTTCCTACAGACAGCAGCCCCTTGGATCTCAGCAAGGGATTATTTTAATAGGTCTGTAATGTCCAAAGGCAGCATTGTGTTTTTTAGCTTACATTTAAAGGCATCATTCATTTTCAATAGCATTAAATACTAGAAAAACACATGCATCTGTTTTTCCTAAAACAAAAAAAAGCCAGGGTGACTGAAAATCTATTTTAGATGAAACTCCTGCAAGTGGTACATAAAGTCTCTTATTTGATTCTGTGATGGCCCCATGAGGACAGCACGTCTGTCTTCAGAAACCAAGGGTACAGGAAGCAGCCATAGGAACACTTGAGTGGTGAAGATGTGTTTCCAGACAGTCTTATGCCCTGCTCACAATGACTGCACTCTACCCCTCTACTATAAATGACCCACATATGCTCCTTCAGCAAAAAATAGAAGTAGGATTTCCAAGTGGACAAACTACTTAATTTTGTACTTCCTTTTATTCTGACAATACTGTATAGTCATCAAATTCACCTTCCATTACCTGCTTAGCTGCCCCCACGCCTGTAAATGCCCTCGTCTTCTCCGCTAGTTCCTTGACCTTGCTTCTACTCTCCTGTGTCTTCCGTTTCTTTGGTTTGCTTGTACAAGCATGGGTAGGGAGCTTCTTATAGGATTTAACTATAGAACACTAGCTGAAAACGAGAAAGAGGAGGGAACGCAATCGACAGCCACAGCAAGCTGCAGCGTGGAGGTAGACCACTTTGAGCTGCAGCGTGGAGGTAGACCAGGTGCTGAAGTGTGGAGGTAGAACACGTGACTTGATTCCACAGCCCTGGACAGAGAGGCAACAGAAAGATAGACACAAAACGTAGGGACAGTCTGGCACTCTGGAGGGCTTGTCTTTACTGATCTGGTTCTTTCGTTTTGGATTCCACAGAAAAAAAATGTTCTCCTTGAGTGTGACTTTTTTTGCCCTTCATGTTTCTCTGTGGCTGGATATCTGACAACTTTGGTACTATTTCAAGAACACACAGCGGGGGAAAAAAATCAGAAAGCACAAGGATCAAAATAAAACTCTAGCCTAAGTTATCAAAATTTGTGTACTTAATTCAAGTGCCTACATTGAAGGAAAAAATATATAATTGGCACAAAACGTTCTTTAACAAATATGAAACCTTTTAAAAAAAATGGTTTCTGCACAAGTGGTCAGTTGGTGCTGCTGTGCTTGATTGTGCTGGGCCACCTGCCATTGCCCTCCAGCCTTCAGCCTCTTCTCTGCAGTCCATGTCACTTTCATAAACGGGAACCACATGCAACTTGCTGTTGGCTGCGTAAGTTAACGTTTTTCCTCCTGGGCCACACTTCCAGCTCTATCGCTTTCTTTTTGTCTTTTTCTTCCTGCCCAGTTCTTTGGACGCATTCACACGCCCAGTCGCTGCTCACCTGTTTTCCCTAAGTGCATGCACATGTGCAGCAGCGATGGCCTAGCAGCACCTGTACCATCTGAGTGTGCTTCCACTCACTGCTGCTGTATTCTCTGGCTTTGAGTCACATGTGTATCTCTTAACATACACATTCTGGATAGTATGGAACAGAGACTACATTCTGCTGTGTAGCTGTGAAGATCCCATCCTAGTTGGTAGGCAGTTAACCTGGCTGAGCCTACACCAAACACTAAGCACTGTTGAACACATGGCTCAGTTTTAAGCGTATTTATTTACTTATATTTACTCAAACAAACTGGAAATTGCCTTGAAGCTAAAAGTCATAAACTGACATTTTTATCCACTGTGACACAGCCACTCTACTCACATTTGTTGCTGGAAACTCAGTACTGTTTATTTGTACCCTGCCTTACAAGAGGCACTTGCAATCTTGGTCACTGTTGTGAAATAGGTTACTCTATCAGAACATGGAAAGACATCTGAACTTTTACAGTGCTTTCCAATTTTGGGAATGCCTGAAGTGCCTGGTTCCTGAAAATCCACTTGTGACCTTGTACCACAGTAGATCCATTTCAAACATTATATTTGTAACAAACAGACAGCAATAACATTTCCTCAGTGAGTAATTACCAGATGCTC
The DNA here is from genome assembly GCF_964271855.1 of Acomys minous. Lineage (NCBI taxonomy): Eukaryota > Metazoa > Chordata > Mammalia > Rodentia > Muridae > Acomys > Acomys minous. Next base: position 54,901,860 of record NC_140486.1, read on the forward strand.
AAATGATCTAAAAGTGTAAGTGAACCAATGCTGCACAGACATTGTAGTCAACCCTGGGCCACACATCTCACGGTGTCTCTAATGGCTGTAACACTGGACAGTGGTCCCCACACAAGTCTTAAACAGGTAAAGCACGGTGTCTCTAATGGCTGTAACACTGGACAGTGGTCCCCACACAAGTCTTAAACAGGTAAAGCACGGTGTCTCTAATGGCTGTAACACTGGACAGTAGTCCCCACACAAGTCTTAAACAGGTAAAGCACGGTGTCTCTAATGGCTGTAACAGTGGACAGTAGTCCCCACACAAGTCTTAAACAGGTAAAGCACGGTGTCTCTAATGGCTGTAACACTGGACAGTGGTCCCCACACAAGTCTTAAACAGGTAAAGCACAGTTTAGCTGGTTGCCGCCATTTGTTTCTTGGTGATAGACTTAGCCCTCACTTACCCTTGGCAGCCCAGTGCCTCTATCTGCACACGGTACGCACACACACTGCTCTCCAACGATGCACACAGCAACCGGAAAACCATTCTACGCTCCCAACCTGCATCAAGCTATACAAACCCCTACCTCTGAACAATGGTGTACTTTCCCCTGCTCCTGCTCACAATAAAAGTTAGTCTTTTATTTACAAAGAACAATTTATTAAGTGTGAATTTAACAAAATAAAACCTATAGATTGGTGTGAAGTTTCTGCAGCACACTAGAATTGTAAGGTCTGAATTTGCTATACTCAATCATACATATAGCTTTAACAATTCTAAGTTTGCAGGATACTTTTCCCAATAAGGCCCTAAAGCACATTTTCATACTAAAAAAGCACAGTGGTTGGTTTAAACTAAGTATTTTTTGTGTTCAATTTTACATGAGCTACTATAACAAGATCTTTTAAGAGATAACGCCAAATCTCCCACACAGCAGCAGCTTTCAGTTAGTGAAGTGTGGACTTCCCTCTTTAGATTTTCTTTATTCAGAAAGTTAGATTACATTGGGTGTGACTCTGGGAGATGAAGGCAGAATAGTCATGACTTAAAGGCTGGCTTCAGCTACACAGGATGCAATCTCAAAATTAAACAAATAAACAAACAGAGCAGAGAGAATACTTTTCCTAGCAACGCCTTAATAATGTAGTCATGAAAATGACTACAGCAAGGAACACATTTGATTCATCCCGATGAAAGGAAAAGGCTTAACTTATCATTTTCTTGCAGGGTTCATTTATCTGTGCTGTAATAGAATACAAACCCAAAATTCCTCAGTGTAATAGAAGAGGATTTAAAAGAATAAGTTTAAAAACAAATGAAAAGCAAATCCCCACCCAACATGGCTCTGGGAGAACCACCACTGGCATCTGCTTAACCAAGACATGGGCTGCTCAGAAGCAAGAGGAGCCTCCCAAACTGCATAGGAGCTAATCCAGTAGGAGCTATGGGTAATCTTACAGGAACCATGGGTAATTCAATTTTAAAGGTTACTTCAAATATAGTCAGCTATTTATAGCTTCTTATAATATATATAATTTCTTTGTTTTAAAGTTTAGTAGGAAATCAATGTCTCCGTTAAATTCTCCAATAGAAAACAATACTTTAAGTTACTGGATAAACTTGGCATCAGAGTTTACAAGTTTCCTTTTAATTACTGAAATAAAGGGAAAAGCCATGACAAAGCAGGGCTGTTAAGCCGTCGTGTTTATACGTGGATCCATTAAATATCTTCACTTTAGTGCCTTCCCCTCAACGCTCTAGAGAGGGCTATTCATTTTAAAAAGCTAGGAAGACTTAAAACTCCTAGAAGATAAGACCATTTTCTCCAACCCACCATCCCTAGTCCCAAAGCTTAGGTCTGTTAGGGAGTGGACGGTTTGTCTAACATGATGCACTCTTCCATAGTAAGAAGTCTTACTTCAGAGCTCCAGGCTTATGGAATGTCCCCTCCACATTTACTCAGGAAGAGTTTGTATCTTTCCCAGTGGGGCCATTCTTGGCCACAGCTAAAATTACTAACATTACCGCCAACTCAAGATGCTGCCCCTATTCCCTTTGTTCAGCTTTATCACCCACTGTTATCTAATAAGTAGGAACTTTTATTCACTTCATTCTGTTTGTTGTCTTTCTTACTACAAGGTAATTTTCATGACATACAGAGATGGATTATAGTAGTCACTATCATGCAAACACCAGTCATGACCTCACAAACAAACCAGCAGCTCACAGACACTGCAGTGAAACAGAAAGCGTGGATACCATTCAGGGAAAGGAGAGCGCTGACACAAACAGTGCAGGAGTGGCACTTTCATCAAGAAGAGCAGATCTGCAGACAACGGGGCCTTAACACAGGCCAAACACAGACAGTGTGTACACATATGCTTCATGCACTTCTGGTTTTTAATTTACTTACTTCGTTTTCTTTCTGTGATATTGTTTCATTATGTAACCCACATGGCACAGAACTTGCTATGTAGCCTAGGCTGGCTTAGAACTCAACACCCTCTTGCCTCCGCTTTCTAATGTGTATGTGTGTTCAGAGGCTTATTTATTTATTTATTTAGCATACTCCCATGTCTGTGGTGTGTGTGTGTATATAAAGATATGTGACTCTGGAACTTTCAGGAATTGAGTTTTGCCTTCCACCATTTAGGCTCTGGGGATCAAAGTCAGGTCAACAGGCTTGATAGCAAGCACCCTTATCTACTCAACTTTCTTGCTAGCCCAAAAGTTTATTATCATATGATTTCAGTACTTCACACATACACTTTAATATTTATAAAGATACATATTATATTTATATAATAAAACAACAGGGATCTATTTGCACACTACTGGATAAGCTTCGGTTATAGTAACAACAAATACTTAATTTTATCAAAATATATTCTTATTTATTAAACTATCTTGACAGTCTTTGTTCCAAGTAATTGGCTTGAGAGCCTTATGACAGTTTTAAGTGAGAATCTCATATAACAGAGCTTTGCTTGGCACACTGACCCCCAGCAACTAGGTAATTGTGTTTACAACTGGCGATGGCACACTAACTCTTGACCTGTGGGGACAGGAAGCTTCCCAAGACAAGCCTCAGGGTGGAAACCTTTGTGCAGAGCCCACAGGGACAAATGGTACACACACTTATCCATACATAACATGCAATGTTCATATTAAAAGAAAGGCACAGACATTTATCTGTAACATGCAGTATTCACATAACAGAAAGCCACACACATTTATCTATAACATGCAATGTTCACAGAACAGAAAGCCACACACATTTATCTATAACATGCAATGTTCACAGAACAGAAAGACACACACATTTATCTATAGCATGTAATGTCTATATTACAGAAGGGCATACACATTCTATCCGTGACATGTAATGTCTATATTAATAGAAGGGCACACATTTATCTATAAAATGAATGTTTAAGTGACACCAGAGCTCTTGTTCAGGAAGTGAAACATGTACTGTGTTATATATAAAAAGAAGAGTTACCTTTTTTACAGTTTTATCTGGCTCAAGAGCAATATCTGGAATGTTGGCATCAACCATCAAGGAGAACAAGTTCAAAATCAGATTTGAATACCTAAAAGAGCAAGAAAGAAAAGGAAAACAAATGAGTCAGAATTTTAGATTTCTTCGTCTTATTGAGAACACTTCCGAAGTAGTGGCAACTGTATCTTTGTGATTACTACTAAGCCAAAGGAAAAGACAGAATGAGTAAATATGCAACTTGTCACTGTACTTCCTGAATTGTTGTTTGGCTCCTTAGAGTGAGTGACTTGTGGGATGATATTTCCCTTTGATTCACGTAGCCATGGTAAACAGATGACAACCTAGGTAGTAATAGGAAAGTATATACTTGTCATCTACAAAGACAGATCTTCAATGTTACAAAACTCTACTTGAAGGAATATCATATTCTTTTTTGTTCTTTCATAAAAAATGTACTTTCTGAAAATGAGGGGAAAGTTAATTTTAAATGAAACCTATAAAAGTTTATTGCATAATATGAAGACTACAGTTTCTCCTTGAGACAACTAGTGTATGTACTCACACTGATGTTATCTGAGACAATCCTTCTCAGGCATCATTGAAACTATCCATCTGCAACCTCTTGTCTGCCCTCTCCTCAGGCATCCTGGGTCACACCTAATCACCTAAGGACTTCTCTACCTCCCAGGAGTGCCACCCTGTGAACAAAAGCTTAACACATGGCTCTTTGTGGGACAGACAAAAGTGAAGCATCTATCAAAAATGCTACAGTTAACATCACGCTCAGCTACAATAGACTAAATACTGTAGTAGGGTCCAAGGCAGGAGCATCTGCTCTTAATATTGTTATTTAAATTAGTATTAGATTGGTATTAGCTGTTCCAACAAACAGAACAAAGCAAGAGAAATAATTACAGACAAATAAAAAATAAAACTGCTGCTATTTGTAGATGATGCAATACTGTAATAGCATGGTAAGGTTAAAGGCACAGACCCTGTGGGTTGGCCATACCATCTTTCTTCATACTCTGGGAGGGAATGCAGGCATGTCTTGCACTAGGAAAATTCCCTTAGCACAGTTAGGTGCAAAATATTGCAAGAGCCCAGCGATCCTGTTGCTTTAGACTAACTGTCAGAGTTCTCTTTGTGCTCAAGCACTTGGCTTTGTTTTTTGGTTTTTTTTTTTCCCTCATAAGTCATATAGTCTTTTTAATCAAACCATGATGAAAGAAGAATAGACTGACACTGAAAAAGAAAGGATGGAGTAAAACCATCCTAGTCTAAAGCAGAATGAGTCATGAAGCATTGAAGAGATAAAAATGAAACCTCAGAATCATCCTGAACAGCATCTAAAACTGAAATGGAGAAAGTGCTAGAGAACAAAATGGCTGGAGGATCATGACTGTCCCAAAGCCAGCACAGCGGATGCAAGGCTGCTCGCCACTGCCTCCAGGGAGAAAGGATGGAGTAAAACTCCCCCTGGTTAGCGTACTCTCACACTCATAAGGCCAGCTTATTAACTGGTAGGTTACAGATGTGACAATTAGGAGGAAAGCAAGATATGCTTTGATGCTGGAGTTTTTATTATAATATACAGCAAATGTGTGTTTAAAATGTTGTCTACAGTGAGTGAATACAATTTTAAAATGTCATTGTCTTTCTAATAAAGGTCTAACAGCAAACACACATTTCCACCGCTGGTTCTAGCGTGCTGCGAGAATCCCAGCAACCCCTCACCTGCGCAGGTGGAGGAAGGCTGTGTAACACTGCTTCCGGAACTCTTGGTACTGCTCACTCTGGGTGCCACCCATTCCTTCCACCATCTCCTTGTTCAGCTTCATTGGAGGAGGAAGAGGCTTTGGATCTCGGCCCAAAATATACCCAAAATCTATGTGGAAGAGTTTGCCTGGATGTAAAAAAGAAACCCAGTCATGTGTACAATTACCTTTGCAAACCCAGAAGATGCTTTTGCATACATCTCTTAGAAGTGCCTTTTTGAAAAAGATTAACTCATTCATTACATTACTCTATATCTTCAAATATGCCATCCAAAGCACAGTGTAGTTCAATTCTTGGAAATGAAAAAACAAGCTTAAGATCGTCCCAATTAATATTAATTTAAATATTAAAATCTAATGTCTAGAATTGCACAATCAAGGAGGAAACATCTGGAGAGCTCTGAAAAGAATCATCATCAGAAGACAACCTCATGTATACTAAGCTTAGATGAACTGCTTTTTCTCTCCATAGGACAACCACTTGTTTGATTTTAGTATTCCTAACACAAAACCCTGGCCATTATGAAATTATGACTGTAAAAATAATCCTCCAAATTTCCAGTTATGGTGTTGGCTTATTCTTTCTGCTTTCTAGCTGGAGACTGAGAATCTGATCCCTGTACCGATGGCCACCAAGAGCCGAACACAGCTCCAGTTCCTCCTAGAAAAGTCTTAGGTCATTGCAGAGCAGACACATGGGGATGAGATCCTTCCGCTGGTGGTGATTCACCATGGAAACCATGAAGCACCTAGTGAATGACAAGCTGCATGAGGCTCGGCGTTTTAGAGTGAATTCTGAGAGCAGAGACTTCGGACTCAGCACTGCTAACTCTCAGACCATCTTCTGGCACACAGCAAGTACCAGCCATCGAGTGAAGGAACCAACTGGCTTAACAAGCCAACTAAAACCCTCTCTAGGGCAACTGACTTATTCTGTCATGCCATGCATTATGAGCTGTTTTCATGTGGAAATTTATCATCTACCTGATTTTTCCTATCAAGGGTACCAGTCTTGCCTCAGTGTACTGAATTTACTGACTGTGAGCACAAGGGATGCTGTGCAAACACATTTTCCACACTGACTACTGCTTAAGATGCTGGCCAGGACTTCCTGTTCACTGCTTTTCCTGAATACTATCACAGTCATTGTGTATAGTGTGTATATTGTGTATATCACAGTCATTGCAAACTGACATGCAGTCACTGCACAGTCATATACACACTGTGTATAACACAGTCACTGCATGCCTCCCTATGATCTTAGGGTCTTTGTCACTGTGAAGGAAGGGTCATTAAAATCAGTATAATTAATCAAAGTACAAAAGAAACCCTATCTGCTTGCAACCTTGCTGAACCCATCCTAGTGTCACCTACTAAATTATAATTGGCAATTATCTCAGATGTAACATCAAAAGAACACTGGAACACAGAACCTGGCACACAGTAAATGCTTGAAAGGCCAGTTGCCACTATCAATACACACACACACACACACACACACACACACACACACACACACACACACAGTAGATGGTCAAGAAAAGCTAAAAAACAAACAAATAAAACCCTTAAGGCAGGGGTGACTTAAAGTCTTAACTTGTTCTGAAAAAGGAGGAAATAATTTAAAATGATAGGATTCATTTAAAATTAAGTCAAGCCATTTACCATGCAATAATCAGGTCTCTTCAGTAGCTCATAAATACTTATCGTAAATACTTCAAATAACATGTAAATATTAAAACTATGAATTTCTCTCAAACATAAATCTTGAGGCTGGCAAGCTGATCAGCGGGTAAAGTATTTGCTGCCAGGCTGATGATCTGAGTCTGAGCACTGGGGCCCACATGGAGGAAGGGGAAAAGAGACTGCAGCGATCCTGCTCTCAGACCTCCACGTGCACACTCCGCCAGTAAATGAATGATTTAAAAAAAAATGTTAATAACAGCCACTTTAAAGATGTCTGAGCATCCAAACCTGACTGTACCTGAGACTCACAGATGACAGAAAATAGTACAATTAAATACTAAATAGAGGCGCCACCTCCCTTTCTGCAACTTTTAGGTATCTTTATCAGAAGAACAAACTCAGTGATTAAATAAGTTGGACATTTTCAGGCAAAAGAGTAAGGGAAACTGTGCTTGAATAGCTCAGCCACACACATCAAGTCTGGGAAACAGACCTCAGAGTAAAGGCCATGGGCGGCGAATACCCAACTTCCCAAGGGCACACAGAATAAACAGCTGCTACCGAGAAACAGTTACACAGAAAAGCCAACCTCTCTTTTACTGTGTCATTACCCTAAGCTTTTCTCTCAATAAGGAAGCGGTCCAATCATGTAGGAACTGGTTTGTTTTTGAAGGCTATTTCTGGTTTGGATGGTACAAGTGAAAGACAGTGAGTTACAGACTGAGACACCCAGACATCAGAGAAGGGAGCATGCACTGTTGCAAAGACAGACCACTTCGGTAACAGGGCATGAGGCTCTGCAGCCTAGAGCACATTTGCTCAGCAGTTCCTACCATGCTAAAGACAACATTTGAAAACATGTTAACTCATCTTTCTCCCCTCCTCTACTTATAATGAGGCAGTAAGAGTTCGAAATTAAGCATCATATTCTACTGCTATCATCCTGAAACCTGGGAAACTCCTAGTACCAGGAACTCTCATTGGATCTGTTTTGCTCTTAATTCCAGTTATAGCCCAGACAATGTCAAATGCTGCTGATACAGGAAACTTGCTTCTGGAGGCTGGAAAGTTATTAGGAGAAGCTGTTTGTAATTCCTTTCTTCCCTTCTTTGATCCTGTAGTAAACAGACAATAGAGACCATTTGAAATCCATGGTGGTGCTTACTGCTTTGACATGCCTTGTGACTTCTGGGTCTGAGATTGATATTGACAGCATAGCCATTCTAAATGGCTCCAGCTAATGATACTGACAGAGTGGCTGGCTATGCAGATGCTCCTTCAGCTATGATGGGGATTACATCTCTGCAAATGCACCATGAAATGAAAATATGAAGAATAAAAAATTCATGCACTGAATCTAACGTGCAAACCCCACACTCTGGCAACCACCGAATGCTACAGTGGGCCAGCTGTTTATTCTCAGGGTCACACAGATGTCTGGCAGATGTGTCTCTTTGTTGCTGCCCAGCAAATGGGGGATTCATACAACTAAACATTCAAAATGCACTTTTATGACTGTACATCAATCACATTCATTCAGAGACAGTTGGCACTTTGAAATTATTTGGCAGCATCAGAACAGACAGTTCATGTGGCAGCATATAGCTAAGCATTTCCACAGGGGCCAGACAGCCCAAATTCACACGCAAACACTGTGAACAGCACAAGCGTTCAATTGTATATTTGTTTATTTGACACATTAATGTCATTAGATTAAATTTTACTAGTTTGTAAATAAATCTGTTTTTATTTTATCACTATGTAAAACTATTCACACAAGAAGTCAATACCAGGTTTATATTACACACTGTGGGGCCTTCGTGTCCACTTGAGAGACTAACATCTCTTAGAATTGAGAAATACACTTTTAGAGGCTAGGATTCAGTGGTAGAGTATATGCATAGAGGTTTAAAGACAAGGTTTAAATCCAGCAGTAAAGCAGATGAAAAAGACACCTCTCTTAGAATCCCAGTTTCCCTCTAAACAGGATGAAAGGGTTTAGGAAATTCCTAAAGACATGAACTTTTCAAACAATAGACAATCAGTTTCAAAATAAGGCATCTACTACCTGCAGTGCTCAGTGTAATAGCATGTTTCCTAACCCTTACAATCCAAGGTCATCGTAGGGCATCGTGATGAGGATTTCATAGCTTTCCCTCTAAGTGCCACCCTCTGCCTAAGCTGAGCACCCTGCTCTTATGCTTCACTCCCAAGGATGAAGACGTGAAAGCTGACAGTGTTAAAGATGAGACAAGCTCTCCCTAACCACCCTGCATCCCACAAGCACGGCTCTGTTCCCACTCGGGACGCAGATGGCCAACCTGATCAGTCTTCCTCAGCAAACTCTATCATTTGTGATGTGTAATAGGAAACCTCTTCCAGTTTTCTTTTCAATATAAGCATTACTGGAATTCCAAGGTCAGCTGTTTAATCACTGCTTGTAAATGAATGTTATACTATTATCCTTCCTGTAGGAAAACTCTAAGGGATTGTGAGGTTACGGCTCAGAGGCAAGGGGCATGTGGCTCTAACAAGGAAGCATGGTTAAGTTTTATAAGTTCAAAGAGCCATGCATTTTTAAAAGAGGCTATCAGTTTTAAGAAAATTAATTCTCACAAATACTAGAGGCCATTTTTCTTTTTGAGAACTATACTTATTGTAAGAAAGCACAAAGATTTAAAAAGTGTACCTTATAAAATAAAAAAATTAAAAAAATCAAGACGGAGCCAGGCATGGTAGTGCACCCCTATGATCCTGGCATTTGAGGAGACAGGCAGGTGGATCGCTCTAAGTTCAAGGCCAGCCTGGTCTAAAAAAAGTCCAGGATAGCCAAGGCTAAAGAGAACCTCCCGCCCCCCCCAAAACAAAACAAAACAAAACAAAACCAAAAAAAAAAAAAAACAAACAAACCAAAAAACAAAAACCCACCCCAAAACGAAAACCAACCAAACAAACAAACAAAAAGAACTTCCAGAAGTGTACAGAAGTGTAGTCATAAATAAATCTCTCATCACATGAGACAAGATAAAAAGTGTGACAAAACAAAGCAGTTACCCACTTAGTTCCTCTATTCCTATAAAATACAGTAAATCAGGTGCTAAGTATTGTTGAATAACACAAACTTATTCTAAGACTAACTTACTGTAACTCTTAAATATATATTACTAAAATTAAACATACTTACTGGCATACAATGTGAAATTCACATTCACTCTGTCCCACGCCGCCTGCATCCCTGCTATTTCTCCATCCTCTGCAGCTCCCTGCTCTGCACTTCTGACCTCCCAGGAGTCTGTGTGCCTCACCTCTGGGGCTGCCCCTCTCCTCTACTTCATAGTTAGTGCAGCTTCTTTTTGTATGCAACCATTCTATTTTCCCTTAATTCCTTTATTTCTTTCCTATATGACTATATCTTTCTTGCTGCTGTAATAGTAAACTCAATGGAGCCCAAAACCACTGTAATGAACCTCAGGCTCAGGCAGGCTGTACTCCCACACAGATAACACACTAATACCAAAATGTCTATTAGATGGCGTCTCACCCACAGCTAAGGAAGCCCTTTTACAGTAATGGTTTTCTAACAAAGAGTAAGGATATAAATTCAAATTAGCACAGACATCCTAATTATCCACTAATCGTTCCCCTTCAACTTCAGATGAGCTTCTTCAGAACAGGAACAAGATAAACTAATGAAACCATGAGCAACACGGATAGCATACCTGACTCAACCACAAAGTTCCCCTGCAGAAGAAAAAGCCTTAACATGCTACCCGTTTTGAAACACCAAAGTTTACCTAATCTAATACAAATAAATTATCACACCAAATAGATAATCAGACTGGGTGTTTTTTTTTTAAATAAGCCACTAAGCTCTTGTTAAAGCATCATTTTTTAAAAAAAGGAGGAGATAAAAGGAAACATTAAATATATTAGCTAATTTATCTCTGAAATTATGAGTCCAACTAACAGGTTAAGCCAAAAAGGCATTCTTATCTCAGTCAGAATGTAGCCTAGCTCACCCTTGACGAAAGCCTACAGTGCTGAGAGCAGCAGCACACCTGGACCATACACTCCCGTCAGTCTCACACAACCCCCAGGAGGATAGGGTTCTGTCCTTACTGTGTTCAGCAAAGGAGATGCAGATGAGGTAAGCAGCCCAGAGTCATCGGACTTTCACTTCAGAGACAGATGCCTTCTCTGTTATGTCAGCTTTTTTGTCTCAGAATTTTTAACAAAGTTAATTACACATAAAACTAAGGAATAATAAAAAAGATCAGGACAGAAGATGTTCTGAAAAACCATCCCACGAGGTCAGTGAGGACAATGTTAAGCGAGATTTCTGACAGAAGCCTCGAGTCACTCTGAAGACCTGAGACAGACACAGAGGCACCACTGGTTTCTCAGGAGTGGTGGGCTGTTTGAGGACCTACAAATAAGATCTCATTTAGTTAGGATTCCCTAGCATCCAGTGTTCACTTCTATAGCTTTGTTACACTCTATATATCCTACGCAACATAAAAGTTCTTTGGTTATTTTGATTACCTGCCACAAATTTTCAGAAATAAAAAAATAACTCTTTATCAAAAGTTATGATAAAGTCAAACCTCATTTCCCTTGAGACCTGAAGTGGTGTAATGAGAATTTCTCCCATAGACTTATGCTTGAATGCTTGGTCCCCAGTTAGTGCACTGTTTGAGAAGGATCAGGAGGTGTGGTCTTGTTGGAGGAGATGTATCCCTGTAGGTGAGCTTTTAAGTTTCAAAAGCCCATGCCAGGCCCAGTTTCTCTCTGCCTGCTGTCTGTCAATCAAGATGTAATAAGCCCTTGGCTCCAGTGCCATGCCTGGCTGCCACCATACTCCCTGTCATATGGTAATGGACTAACCCCATGAAAATATAAGCAAGACCTGAATTAGACGGTTTGTTTGATAAGAGTTGCTTTGGTCACGGTGTTTCATCACAGGCAACAGATTAATAACTAAAGCAAGTCCTACCATGACTGATCACCCTACTAAACTATGGTTTCATCCACAGGCATCAACTCTGAATAACAAAAATCTCCCTTTAAACCTCATACCAATTTAAGTTTGTAGCTTCCTACTCTCTCCAGGTTTGTATAATTATTCAGTAGCAAGTGAAACACCATTTCAATCCCTCAAAAGAAAACACCCTTATAACTGACTATGAGGCTTTCGGATAAGGGCCTTCAATTTTATGATGGGTACATGGCGCCCTCTGCTGCACAACTAAGGAAACACCCAACAAGCTAAAAGTACTCAAACCAAGAAATTTGGGAGGAGTCTAAGTCTGTAACTCTTGGTTTACATTTTAGCATATTACCTGTAAACATCACTTTAATTCCCACATTACGTGAACCACCTTAGTTCATAGGTGCCTAGAGTCCCTAGCCAGTCCTTCCCTGGTCTGTCTATATGGCCTGGGGCATCAGTGAATTAAATCTGAAGCCTCAGGCTTCTCACATCAGGGAAACAGAGATAAAGGGGACCTTTACACACAGCAATCATCAAAACAGAGGCTCACTCAGACCTCTGCCATGCTGGCAGAGAGAACAGAAGTGAAGGGGCACTGTGCATCAGCTGTTGAGAGACGAAAAGGCAGCTATATAAGAGAAAAGTTCTAAGTTCTCAGTGTCTAATAAAGTGCAAGATACATGTTCATGGCACAATGGATCAAAAACAATCAATGGAAGATGATTAAAATGAAGCATTTTAAAAGAACTGAAATATACTTCCTGCAGTGAACCAACAGTCAAAATTCCTGTTGTTAGGAGACTCAGCTATGATACTATTTATAGATAACATAATTTAAAATGGCCTTGAAACATTGCCATCTGCCAAAGCAATTCTTTGTTTTGTTTTTGTTTTTTGTTTTTTCCTTTAAGACAGGATCTCACTGTAGAGCACGATGGTTTGGAACTTACTCTGCAGTCCAGGCTGCCTTATAGGCTCCCGAGTGCTGGGAGCCAAGAGTGAGTTATCACACCCAGCTAGACATATTTGGCTCTATTTCTAATTAATTTATCTAATAGAGAAGACTTAAGATGCTTCTGCAAGATGTACCTGGTTAAAATAATTACTGGGCAGATGAATTTTAAAAAACAAACAAACAAACCTGCTCTTTAGAAAAAGAATGTTTTTCATTTACATTTCATAGAAGTTTGACATCTAAACACAAACTTAAGCACCCTCTGGTGGAAACTATTGTAGGCTTAAAACTGTAAAAAATCACAATCTGATTTCTAGATCTCTGAAACCTAGGTGAAACAAAAAGCAAAAAGACCTAGCCAAACTAAACTAAACCAAAAATGAGACGGGTGACTATCCTCTCCAAATTAACCCCTAACGTTAACACACACCATGGAGATCACCTCTCACAATACAACAGCTGTATGATAACACCAAAAACTGCTATTCTGTTTTATTTCAAGTTTTATTCTCTGAGTTTTCTTCTAGGGGTTTCAGGACTTTTTTAGTTATTATTTAAGGCTCTTCATACAATATTTTTTTATCATATTCTTTCCCTCCCAGGTCCTCTTTTCCCTATAACCTTTCTATACACTCAGTTTCCTGCTTTCCTCTCTCACCTCTGACAACCAGATGGTATCCTTTGGGCTTGTCTACTAGACTGTCTTGTCTTGACAGGAACATGACATCCCAGACAGGAATTCAATCACAAATAAATTTCACATACAATCATTCAAAATGGGTATGTGAAATTCTGTTACAGTATGTGAGTTACCAGGGTTAGCATATTAATAACTGGTCAGACTACATTCAACTATTCCATTATATTCTGGCCACCATAATCGGAAGAATGCTAAAACAAAAAAATGTCTTCATATGAGAACAGATGGAAAAAGCTAAGGAAACGTCAGTTAGTTCAAAGCAAGGACTACAGGAACAAGCAGAGATGTTTAACTACCCATTACTCCAACCCTGCCATCCTGCATGCTTAGCTAGGTGCTGCCTGCAGCTCCAGAGGCATGGTGCTAACTGACAGGCAAGGCCCCGGCTCGCAGGCCTTGCACCCTGACTGGAGATGCTTCAGTAGTCAATGAGGCATCTAACAGGTACTTAAAAAGTAACAAAAACAAAAAACAAAACAAAACAAAAAAGCCTGTTGGAGTAAATAAACACCATCAACTAACATAAAGAAGACAAAATGAAGTGGTAAGTTTAGAGGGACAGAGGACAAGGCACCTGTCAGACAACTGCGGCTTTGCTAAGAACATCCTAATCCAGCTGACACAATAACCAATGTCTGCCCTGCAAAGGTTTGACCAAGGAAGGTGCCTTGAGGTGGCAGTGATCTCACGTGCAGACAGAAAATGAGGCGGGGGATTTTATGTTGGTGGCTTCAGTAAGGGACGCTGAATATGCAGAACCGGCATGTTACTGACGGGTCCTGGAGCTGAGGAACAGACTTGCGAATGATGGTAAAGCATGAGATGAGGCCAGGACAGGTATCAGTGGCCTCTGGGCCTGGGCTGTTACCTGCTGAAGGGGGAAGGGAGGGGAGGAGCATGGCTGCAGGGAGGTATCATGAATACAGTAGCTGGTATACGTGGCTATTACAAGCTAAAGAAATGGAATGGAGTGACATCTCGACCTGTAGGGTTAGAAAGTGTATTTAGAGGTCGGGGGCTAAGGTCAGGCAGGTGGCGTCAACTGGAATCCCAGAGAAAACTCTAAGAAGAGACAGACAAGCAAACGGGTTAATACACGATCAAGAAAAAGGGAAAAGGGAATGATTTTCACTTGTACACTATGGGGAAAGGAGACCGTGAGACAGCTGCTGAGGAGAGGAAGTTGAGGGGACCGGAAAAGGGACAACTAGGCTAGAGATGCTCAGTAAGGGTCTGGCTGCCTATGTGCATCTGCTTTCTACACAGCGGCTCCGCACACAGAACAGACAGGGGGTCACTCACAGGTCCCTGCTCAAGTGCTCTTACTCAGGCTGGGCTTCTCCCTAAGTGCCCTTCCAATGCCTCATTTTAAGAGACTTTAGAGGACTCTCAAGCCACTGCGGCTCAGCTCTAACAGGCACTTTCCGTGTGGGCCCAAGGACTTCAGCTGGACCCTCTGGACCCATGGGGAAGGCAGAGAACTGCTTCCCCACAGCTGTCCTCTGAAATCCATACAGATTTGCCACCACATGCACATAAACATATAGAAGTGAATTAAAAATTTCAAAAGCACCTATACTTTATCAATAAGTAGGTAACTTATTTTAATAATAAGCTGATTCTAGAACAAAAGAAAAATCACCACATACAAAAGTCAATCTTCTAATGCTACTGGTTCGTTACCTGTTTTTGTTAGGAGAAGGTTATCCAGGTGTCGGTCTCCCACGCCGAGAATGTAGGTAATCACACAGTATCCAGCTGGAAGACAACGGGGTTGGCAAAGGCACACTCAGCACAGAGCTCCCACACTCCACTGACTGTAAGAGTAATCTGTGCTGTTGTAATTCCTATGTGGTTTTTACTGTCTCCAATTTCCCCACCGATGTAAGGAAGCTGTGGCCTCCCTGGCTCTGTCAGTTATATACTGAACACTAGAGAGATTAGTATTTGCAACAACAAATCTTAAAGAATTTTTGTCAAATTAACAGGTTTTTTAGTAACATAAGCTAAATTAACTTTCATGAACTTTAACTGAAATACTCATTTAGCACTTGTCATTTGAAATGGATATGCTAAAGGTGACTAAGAGACATATAAGGAAAACTGTCAACCATCCCATAATCTATAACTAGCTTATTTGCCCAAGGTTCTAACCCTAATATCATCTCTTTTTAATCCCTCCTTTTAAAATGCTGTTTTAATGTTGAGCTGGGGAGATGGCTCAGTGGTTAAGAGCACTGGCTGCTCTTCTAGAGGACCCAGGTTCAATTCCCAGCACCACATCGCAGCTCACGACTGTCTGTAACCCCAGTTCCAGGGGATCCAGCACCCTCATACAGACATACTTGCACATAAAACACCAATGCACATAAAACTTTAAAAACACAGTATCAATAAATTATTTTTTAAATGCCATTATAAAATAATAACTTAAAGAAATGAAAATTTATTCATATGAATATAAGCTGCATGGTAACTGACTCACGTGACACAAAATTATAAAGAAATGTAAAGCACTGTCCTACTCCTTCCATCAACAAGTAACTTCAAAGGCCATGGGAATCATTCTCCAAACAACCTGCTAGTTCTGCTTAGCATTAACAAGAACAATGATTTCCAACCGAGGCTTTCCCCATACTTTACCTAATGATAAAGATCTGAACCAGGGAAACGTCAGCAGGAGTCAACAGGCTGCAAGACGGATGAGTGGTGAGCTAAGTGGGGGAAGCCTGGACCTAGGACGACTAACTGCGTTGTTACTTTGTCACCACTATCTTTGCAAAATACCAAGGATTTCTTTCACCACTTGTCCCTTTTACTTCTTTTCTTCTTAAACATTTAGACCTTCACTTCACATTCTGTAACTATGACTCAATACAGCAGTGTTGGCATGGCCAGCTTTTCCTTACTCAAATGCACCCACAGAGAGACAAGAGCCTGAAGCACTTACCACAGCTCTTGACATAAGTGTCCATGACCTCTGCACTGATGCCATTGGGTCCAGTCTCACTTGGGGCATGCTTCCTGAAAAAGTTCTGAAAAGACATGGCACGTAAGTTCCCAAACTTCACACAGTTAAACAAGTTAGGCATTACAACATCGTGAGTAGTGGCCAAGTGTCCAGTCTAAAATGGAGTCAGAAGACAGGCCGAGGCTGTGTAAACACAGCCAATGGCAGGGTTCCATAATACATGCTGTCCAAAGAGCCTGGAGACCTGTGGGGTACTTCCTTCGCCCCACTCCTTTCAGTGGGAGCTTTGCCCCGCAACATAACGTAGAAATAAACAGCACACTGAAGTCACAGGCTTCCGTTTTCATCTTTCTGAATCCTATGTGAGGAAGGCTCTGTAGCTGGAACACATGAGGGGATCCTCTACACTGATCAAAAGGCAGACGACCCGAGAGCAGCAGGCGGCTGAAGGAGCCCTCTGCAGGAGGTGCTCCTACTACCACATGCATCTGTAAACGCTCAACCGTGCACGCAATCAAGAAAAGGCAAAGGAGAGCTATATGAGATGCCACAAGCTAGAAATCTTATCGTGACGAGGGGCCAGACCATCCTGATGGGTGCTTTTGTGTAAGCGGGAATGGATACGGAAAAGCTGAAACTACTGTGAACATAACTATTAAATTCAATTGAATCTGGAAAACACAAGACACATGAGCTGCTAAGTTATTCATAAGCATCAGCTATGGAGGAATCACCAGAGGAAATATTAGAACGCTGGCATCAAAGGCAGCATACACAATCAACACCGTCATGAACAAGTTGACAATCTGATAGCTAAGGGACCCACAGACACCCAAGGCACAGTCCTGTCCATGGTGAGTCTTGGTTGCCACAGTGAAAAGACACACACAATACGATCAGATGGAAAAATGACATGGAAGCTAACTCTCTTCTGAGGGGATAAAATAAGCATCATTCTCCCACAAGACTAAAAAAAGAAGAAAGAAAAGAAATCTGTCAATTAAAAATCTGCCATAATATAAGCACAACTATACAAAGGATATTTGGGGAAAATTTTTGGTGTAGACCTGTTTTAAGAACAAAAATTGGAAATAACCAAAACTGAAAGTAAAGCTGTTTGGGAAAAAGATACACTGTGTGTTATTTTATTTCACGTATTTTACTTTTTATTTTTACTTTTCTGTGTGTGGGAGAGGTTGCAAGGACAGAGTACGAATTTGAAAGGATGAGGAGATGAGTGGGACTGGGTTGCATAATGAAATCCACAAACAAAATCAATAAAAAGTTAAAAAAAGGTTTCAACTAGTGGCTAAATAAATAAAAGTATTTATGTATTTTGGAGCAAAATGCAACTATAAGCCTTAGTTTGTACGGGGTGTGGGGGGGATGAGAGTCTGATTTTGCATGGTTATGGACCACGTACAGTTCAGAGGTCTGAGCATCCGAATGACTAACCGCACACCTTCCAACTACAAATAATTCTCACTTCTAACAAAAACAAGGACTTGCAGCAAGAAGAATAAGGGAGCCCTTGATTTCAACAGCGTCCTTCGGCGTCAGCTGTGAGGAGTGCATCATGCCATGGTTACCTGAATGCTTCCCTCCGTGTCAAGAACTTCGGCAACAGGAACCGACTGGATGAACTGCATGAAACCTACAAGGCAAGAAACATGAACTGCATTGAGTTCCACGCTGGACACACCCACTAGAAAGGGCTGGCACACTGCACTCCACCTGAGCTGCTTAGCCAGAGGAAGCCAAGGCTCTGGTAGCCGTCCCTTCCCCCTTTGAGTCACTTTTCTCTTCCCAGAGCAAGAAGGTCTGTGGCCACAGTGCTAACTTTATGCTGGCCACAGAACTACCAGGCAATTCTTTTTACTCAACTAGGTTATTTATTTGCATGTTTCCCTAGGCGAATTTCTATCAGTTAGCTCAAAGAAGACAAAGTAATAGATATTTCTCAAACATAGCATTCTTCCATAGCTTTAAAGCAAATAGGAATTAACAACAGTACAGATGTAAAAATCACTCTCAGAGCTGTGAAATTCTGCCCAGTCACTCCACCTCCCATCATCTCCTAAGAGTGAGAGAAGGGACGTGCAAACTCCTTACTCTACAAGAGAAACGAGAAGGGCATAGGATGCAAAACAATGAGAGAAAGAAGAGGGCTGGTCAACCCAGTACCCGAGGAGCATAAAACAACAAACACATTAAAAAAGAAATCTAAGCGAATGAGGCAGTGTTTCTGGATTTACTGAACGTGATCTAGGTTTAGTGACCCTGAAATTCTAAAAATCTATGGAGAAGGGTATCCTTGCAGAGTACAAAATTCAGGAAAACTTTTATTCGTTCATTGCAATAAGTATGTATTAGTTTTCTATCATGTTGTACAAACTGTGGCACATATGTAAAAAAAGATGCTAGCCCCCAACTATATAGCTTAAAGCTCAAGCCTTACGGGGATAAACATAAATAAAAGGGCACCATGAAGCCGAGGAGGGAGATCTAAGTTACACGGGAATCAGAGGCCACCAAGCAATCGGGCCATGTTCTTAAGATGCAGGGCACTAACACTGAAGGAAGCTCTGTGGGAAATAAAGGGTCAGATGCTGTTTGCAGCACTGTAAAGCCCGAGACTGAAAGAGCATTAGAGAGACCATAACCAAAGCTGATGAAAGTGGGAGGCAGCAAAGAGATGGCTAGACACAGCTACCGTGGCCTGTCACAACTCAGTACCGTGGCCTCTTTGTCTTTGTCCCAGGAGCACATAAAAGCTAGAAAGAAACTGATGCAGGAAAGCAAAAAGTCACAAAAAAGCACAATTTTACTTTTAGAGAGATTGTTCCATATATACATACATACACACACATGCGCACACATATATACCTCCATGTGTGTATGTGTGTGTTTATATATATGTATGTGTATTTCACAATGAGCATCAAGCAAACAGCCTTAAGTCATTCAATATCAGAAAGACTTACAGGTGTGTTATGTGTGAGCACAAATGTGTACATGCACATACATGTGTACATATGCATGCATGTATACACACTGTAAAATGCAGCAGACGATGCACCTGCTGAGAAGCTTCAGTAAGCATGTGGTTCAAAGCCTTTCTGGGCCACAGAAACTCTCATAGAGCTATGCAGGCAGCTGGGAGAAAACACTGTGAGCTACAGCCAATCAGAAGGTGGGGAGAAGTGAAAGCCCCTGCCACTTTATCTCTCAGAGAAGTAAAAATAGAGATGGGCAGAGAAGTAGGGGAGGCAAGAGGTGGGGAATGGGAGAAGAGGATGGAGGAAATGAAAGAGGAGGAGAGGGGCACACACAGAACAGGGAAAGAAGAAGAAAGCGCAGGGGGGAGAGGAGGATGGGGAGGTCAAACCCAGGGTCTTCAGGGCTCTGAAGTAGCTAATTCTTGCTCTAATGTTCGTGAGGATTTTCAGTTTAAAAAGGAAGCGTGTACTGACCAGACATTGAAGAAAACAATCACGATGCAAACAGAACTCACCGTGTTTTGTACTCGTGGCTAACACCTTGTAAGGTGTCAATTTCAAGTCCAGATTTTCTTTCCGCAACAGCTTTCATTGAAAGAGAGAGCACATTAACTATATGTAAAGACCACCAGGAGCAGGCTCATGGACACACAACACTGCACAGTAACACGGCAAAGACACGAGGAGATCTTACGGGTAACATACCTCTCAGTGTCAAAATGAGCTCACTTGTTTGAGTGACAAGACACATTTTCATCTATTTTGAATATGTCACACACTATTAATAAGCATCACTATTATTCCTAATGCTTTACGCTGACTTTCTGGGGCACAAAGTGACATAGAAGGCAGAAACAAAGACAAAGGGGAACCATATTTCTCTAAAAGCTGGCGACTGGCATGGCATTCACCAAAGATCCAACTCATTAGACTACTAAATCTGACACCATGAGAACTTTGGGAAAACAAAACAAAAAACCCCCATATGCGACATGTACAATCCCACGTGCCGTATCAGTCACTCTGAAGTGACGAAAATAAGCTTGATCAAGGTCAAGTGGTGACTGCTAAGCTGTAAGGAAACGACATGATAGACAGTAGTTTCTAAAATGAGGCACTGTCCCCGCCAGCACAGCTCATGCTCACCTTGTCCATGAGGGAGATGATCTGAAGGATAAGCTGGTCTTGTCGCAAGTCGTCTCCATGCTTGAAAATGACTGGGTATTTGCCTCCGTCCTCGGTCTTAAAGAACAGCTGCGCAGGCATGAGGGCACTCTGCAAGAGAAACACAGCCTGCCAACACCGATGGCAACTAATGAACGAACATCTACTACACACAGAAGGACACGCTGCCACTCGGCTGCCACTCAGCTGCCACTCGGCTGCCACACAGATGCACAGGGCCTTAAGAAAGGAACTGGCTGCCAGAAAGAAATGCAGGAAGCACGAGCGAGGCAGCTGCTGGGAGATTATGTGGTGCAAAGACCAGTTCTGAAATGAAACCAGAATGGACAGGAATGCGATACTACAGGTAGCAACCCCGTGACCTGTGTAGATTCTTTAAGCTGCTTTCTGATCTGCAAGTCAATGTCACCCTCTACTAAAACAGAAGGAAACCTCGAGGTCCAGGCCTGACACCTCTGGTGCCCGATGTAGAGTGACTCTGGACACATGTTCCCTGTGTTGTTTTGGTGTTGGTGACCTACTGAAACAATAAGGTGAAGGAATGACACTCAATAATGGGCAAGATTGAAGTCAAGAGTGCTGGTTTTCAATGGCAATGACATAACACTAACTCTGCATCTTTGAGACTTAAAACCATTTGTAACTTGAGACCGCAAATATCTGTGAGCCTTATTCTGAAACAGGAACTCGCTTTCCCCCAGAATTTTCTCTTACTTAAGGAAAGCCTCTAGAGTAGGTTAGCTATATGCTTAAATCAGCGCACATCAAACCTTAAACAGGAGAATGCCTCACACACAAGGCATTCCAAGGCCACCACAGTGGAGAAAACTAATCAGGAGACCGTGCTGAGAGGGACTCTATTTACTATGGAGAGGAAAAGATTTATAAAATGAAATTGTGGAGAGATTTATAACAACAAATAAACAAGTCCAATACAATATATGAGGTATACAATCTAAATACATGAGAAAAACTTGAAATAATAATAAAAATGAACAGTCAGGAGGAAGTGAACAGTAAAACGCCAGCAACACAATAAGCAGTGGGCACACAGCTCTTCAGCAGCCCTTCATGAGAACCCAGCTTCTTTCATGTATGCTTGAAAATCACTTACAAAAAATAGAGGGCATGACAGCAAAATAAAATAAAAAAAACAAAACAAAACAAAAATACAAACCACAAAACCAAAAACATCGAAAGCACTTCTGAGAATCTACATACAGAGAAGCACAGCAGACTGACAATCTTTCCCATCACCTTCCTTTGGGGCATCCCATCGCCAGCCCTGCTGAATACTGGCAGTACTCTGTGCATACAAGACAATATGAAAACATTCTACAACTGGGGAGAACATGTGTCTGGAATCCACCCAAACACTGTGGCAAACAAAAGCTCCAGCTCCTACTCTGAAGCTCCTGTTCTGCCTCAGATGGACTCTTCTAGCCTGACCGCAGAACATTAACCATGGTGCCTTCCCCAGATCATCCTGCATGATGCCTCATTTAGGCTGATTTAGTTTCTACCTGTACAGTTGGTAGCCAGTGAAAAGAACATTTGGTAGACCACTTAAGAATAAAGAGGAGTGTTTCTTATATCAGTCAGGGGCAGAGTAGTTGGCAGTCCTTTGCTCATCCTAGCTTGATGCCTGGCTTTGTGGCCAAAGCAGTTTTATACCTAGGACTCATGATAATCAAACCAAACTGAATCCAGGCATCGCAGCACAGGAGGAGGAAGACGGAGACCTGTGCTTTGGCATGCCACACAGAGCTCCGCCTACCACCCCACAGCAAAGCATGGGAGGAGGGAAGATGGAGACCTGTGGACCATCACGTCACCTACAGACCTGTCCTCAGGCAGATGACACAGGCTAGAAAGAGAGCGCAGTAGTTAAGAACACTTGCTGCTCCTGCAGAAGACCCACGTTCTATTCCCAGCACCCACATGGCGGGTCACAGTCCTCTGTAACTCGAGTTCTGGAGGATCTAACACCCTCTTCTGATCTAGGGCACCAGGCCCACAGGCAGGACACAAACATACATGTAAGGCATTAACACTCATGCAAATAAAATAAATAAAATTTTAAAAATAACCACAATAATACAAATAATAAAACATACAGTAAAAAAAAATATCAAAACAATATCTTTTAATCTACTACTTATCCAATGAAATGAGGTTAGTCCCTGAAACAGTCTCCTTCTCAGAGGCAGTGATTCTGCTCTGGTTCTGCACACAGTGAGGACCCCTCACACTTACCTTGAACAGCGTGGCTGTTTCTGGTATTATTCCTCTGATTTTCACCTGTGGCTCTAAAGGCAATGGGATCAACTCCACATCTGATAAGTTCATTTTTTCATTATCTCCAAGCAATGCTTGAAGTCTCTCATTCTAGAACAAATTAGAAAGGAGTAATGAGGCGAAATGAAGGAACAGTTCATCCTAGCATGCACTAAAGGCATAAGACTGATTCTAGCACTGTATTTGCAAAACATACAAAAAAATCTGAAACCCACAGCCACAAGGGCCTGCCCTCACCTGAGAGACAACCAAGGCCGCACGCCGTCGCAAGGCAGTGTCTGATGTCTGGTAATGGAGTTTTTTGTTAGTCTATGGTTCTTGTAGGGAGCACTGTGAGCCCACCTTACCTAATTTCCTTTGACACACACATGTTGTAGGTAAATGTGCATATATACATATTTATATATTGTGTATAATTTTAGGTAAATAATAAAAGAGCATGACTCCTTGAGGCTTTATTGAAGATGTTTGGTGTCCTTTGCTCCTATTGCTAGAGACATCACACACTTAGGATACATCACTAAAAGCTCTTTTCTAAGGTCTAATGTTCATGGGTCCAGGAAATAATATGCAAGCTGCCAAGGCAGGGAAGCAATCCCTCAGTGCTAGCCAGCTGCGATACCTATGAACCACACTTACCGGCAAGGCAAGACACACACAAAGGTGCAAAATGCTACGTTCACACAGCAGCAGCCACCAACAGCTGTCATCCAATGTGACTTTAAAGCCACTTCAAAGGAGGGAAGTCGTGCCTGGTACTGGAAATCTACTTAATTTCCTGGGGCTAGTGAGGTCATGGACCTCAGAAAATAATCTACTATTTCCACTTTGCTAGAGCAGTATTGATTCCTTACTACATTCTAAATCTTCTCCTCACAGAGAAGTGTAGCTACCAGCCCCTCAATGCCATCACAGAAAATCATAACTGGACACAGAGATCAGACTGCAGGGAGCCCAGCCTCAATGGACATATCTACACCATAGCTTCTGCATCCTTGGCTCAGTAAAAGGGGGCAAAAAAAGGGGGCTAAAAAGACTACAGAGGCCAAAATACAAAGAGTGCTAGAACACAGTCCAGGAGTGGAGAAATGCAAGGAGAATTCTACGTGCTGGTGAGAACACTACAGGAAAACAAGACATGAGTTTCGTGAGCTCAGTTTCTTCAAAACACAGAACTGTTCTTGGAAGGTGTTTCGTGAGCTCAGTTTCTTCAAAACACAGAACTGTTCTTGGAAGGTGTTTTCCTGAGCCTCCCAATGTAGCGGATAGGAGTGAGTGTACTTCACACTATTTGTTGCTGCTTGCTGGGCTAGTCAACTACACCTCTATGGAGAAACATGGTTTGCTATGTGCAGCTTGTCTTTGTGACTGTATACAGCTTGAGAGCATGAGAGCTTCATTCAAGTGACCTTCTTAACTCATAGAGTAGACGGCGTCTCAGGCTCTGAATAAAGTTGCGTTTGCATGAGACTTTAGTCTGCGCCTCTATAGCAGTGACACCAGGAAGCCTGCTGTGAAAGTCTCTCCTAGGAATGGCTGTATAAATAAAACCAAAACAACAGCAATATCAACAGATACACTAACAATGAAGAGGCAAAGCCACAAGGTCCCAGGCCTAGGCAAAGAACCACAGGCAATTTATTGACTGCTGGGAGACAAAGAATTAGACTCTCAGGAATGATCTGCCTTAATGGTTGTCCTATGCAGAGTGGTCAGCTCTATGCACACCATACACACACCACCAACAAAAACAGAATCAGTGCCAGACGGTGGAGGGGCACGCCTTGTATGCCAGCACTCAGGAGGCAGAGGCAAGCAGATCTCTGTGAGTTAGAGACCAACCTGGTCTACAGCATGAGTTCCAGGACAGCCAAGGCTACACAGAGAAGCCCTGTCTCAAAAAACCAAACCAAACCAAAAACATCCACTGTAGTCCGCAGGTTTTCGTTATATATATTTGTTCATACAGATATATGTACATGTAACAAATATAATAAAAGAAAAAGTGGCTATCAACTTGAATAGGGGCTGGAAGGGACTAGAGGGAAGAAAGGGAAAGGGGAAGGAATATTATTCTATAGCAATTAAAATGTTTTTTAAGAATATGAAAACACATGGAAAAGAGCTATGTATTTCACTTGAGTAGGAAACACAGAGTACGTATACAAGCAACGGCCTGCTATAAATCACCTGCCTTGTAGCAGCAGCAGTGTGGCTTCAAGAAGTCGCTCCTACGAAAAGCTAGACGTCTTCAAGAGCAACAGGAAATGCATTTCTTCCTGCAGCTGAGGAAGAGCTAGGAACATACATTCAAGTGGAACTTAAAGTTGAATTTCCTTGTCCAAAGGATTTTTGAAGCCACAGAGAAGTATAATTTTATTTGAAGCTTAATTTTGCATGACAAATATTAGCCAAGTATTCCATTATGCTACCCCAGTGCATCTTTAACTTAAAGAGGGAAATTTCAATCATTTGGAGGAAGCTGCTACCTACTACCCCTGACTCTCATTTTCACTAGCTCACAGACATACTGGATAGGACACAGATCTCAGAATCTGTCTTTTACACCCACTAAAGCTCATCTACCCAACTTCATAACAATCCATTTTCTCTGAAGCTGCCAGAATCTTACAGTCTTTAAATAGGCAAAGCCTGTGCTTTAAGAAGAAAACCCTGACTTCCATATCCAGAGAGATAAAGTGTTTCAATTATGACATATGTATCAGAGGAGAAAGTTCTAGAGTCAATAAAAACTAGATGTCAAGGAATAGTATTAATAACTGCCAAGCAGTTCTTTCCCTTCAGTAATACTTCAAGGCCTCTGAGGGTAAAATCAGTTCGTATCAGGCACAAGTCTGTTTATATATCTCATCTCAGTAAAGGGCACGAACAATCCTCATTCACAAGAGGGATGTGTGAACCAGTGTCTGTGTTCAGGCCTTGTTGTCACTTTACTGCATCTGCAGGTTCCACTCTCAATCTAACAGACTAACTAGAGCACTGCTGATAAGATCAAAGGCCCAAGCTTCGGACACACCCACTGCTGGGGACCAGGTAGGCACTGCTCGGCCATGGACATAGTGGCTCATGTTTTTAACCTAGCACTCCAGAGGCTAAACAGCAGCATGAATACAAGGCCTGCCTAGGCCACACAGCAAGTAAGAAACTGTCTCTAAGGAGGAAGCAAACCATGTAAATTTGTATAATGTGACAGCCCAATGACAAAACATTCAAAACTCAGGATTTTAGGGTGCAAAGCCACTTTCAGCCATCAACAGAAAGCAAACCCTGTGGCTTACCTTTTTCTTGCGGTTTCCACTCTCTCTCTGTACTGCCTTCATCAGGTGGACAAGCCGGTCTACAAAGGTCTGCTGGGCCGCCAACAAGGAGCGCATGACTCTCACTGACTTGTCACCCTGAGGGAGCAGAGCAGGGAGAATCAGCTCTGCTTTCCTGGTGTGATCTTTCCCTTCCTCCTCGAAAGCTATAGACATCAAAGCAAAGTAAGACTGAAAAAGACGGATTCTCTTGATTAAGATGGATTCTCTTGATTCAGAGGTAAAGAGAA
The DNA here is from genome assembly GCF_964271855.1 of Acomys minous. Taxonomy (NCBI): domain Eukaryota; kingdom Metazoa; phylum Chordata; class Mammalia; order Rodentia; family Muridae; genus Acomys; species Acomys minous. Next base: position 54,928,475 of record NC_140486.1, read on the forward strand.
ACCTGCTGTCAAGGGTACGCACAACCAACAGGCTAGGGGAGAAACTTACCTGCATCCTCAGCAATCCTTAGTTAATATATATGACCATGTGACAGAACAGGATTTATTTACCCTACAATGCTTCTGTTTGCTAACAAAGACTCTGATTCTAAAGAAGCATTATATAGAAATCTCTTTGAGAAGAAATAATAAAAGGCAGCATACATTTGTTGAGTAAAATGTCTTAATAAACTGAAATCACCAAGTAGTTATTCCCAGTTCATAAAATATTATATAATTTACTTTTTAATTTATTCTTCCCAATTATCTGGAAAGTAGAATGGAGAAAATATTCACTTAAAAACACACAAACCTCTTAAACTTGAAGGGGTAAGATCAAGGAATCATCTGTTATAAGCCTGACACTGCTGTGAGAGCTGTACACACACTTAGTCTACAACTGGTTGTCAAGCTGTGGTTTAGCTTATTGAGAACTTGAAACAGCAAACAGCAGATACAGGAAAAAGCAGCACAGCTGGGGAGTACTGTAATTGTTTTTCTTTGCCCTTGCGCCCTCTGCTGGCCTGTCCTGGACACTGCTTTAAAGAAGCAAAAGCAGTAGAAAATGGCCCTTTAAGATGTTAACTAGAAGAAAAGTGAGGGGATAGCAATTGGGACATATGTGAATAAATTATAATAAATTTTTAAAATGAAAAAAAAACGTTACTGGGGTCAGGTAAACTACAAGAGAACAAGACTACTAAGTCTAGATGGGAAGAGAGGACAGAAAAGTAAAATGAAAGGAGCAAGGATTTAGTCATTGTTTGGTTCAGGTAAGGCCTGTTTAATAAAGAGCAAACGCCTGCTCTAAGGGTGAGAGTAAATATAAGCCTTGTCTAGTTTCTTATGCAGTGATTCACCCCTGGGTGTCAAACAATGCAGCCTTACACACTCGAAAATGAATAACTAGATTCAGTAGTTTTGTATAAACACAATTTGGGATTTCAAATAATTTTTATGTACCACAGATATTAATCTCATTTTTTAACTTTAAAAAATAATTCACTGCCAGGTACAGTAGCACACCCTTTAATCCCAGCACTCGGGAGGCAGAGGCAGGTGGATCACTCTGAGTTCAAGGACAGCCTGGTCTACAAAGTGAGTCCAGGCCAGCCAAGACTACACAGAAAATCCCTGCCTCGGGGAAAAGAAAAAAGAAAAAACAAAAACAAAACAAAACAAAACAAAAACCAACAACAAACAATTTTACTTTTATTTTATTTGTCTGAGTGTTCTGTGCACCACAGGGATGCCTGGTGCCGACAGAGGCTAGAAGAGGGTAGGGTGTCAGACCCCCTGGAACTGAAGTGACAGCTGGTTCTGAGCTGTCATGTGCATGCTGGGAATTGAACCCAGGTCCTCTGGAAGAACAGACAGTGGCCACTGACCACTGGCCATCTCCCCAGTGCCCTCTTACTTTTTCTCAGCTCATAAGATTACAGAAAGAAGAACCAGTCAGATCCGGGCAACCCAGGTGCAGCATCTGAGTACCTTCAGCAAGGCTTGGCTGAATCTCCTCATGACGTTCAGGTACATCTCATGAGTCTTCGGGTCTCTCTGCTGAGTGTCCTGATCTTCGCACTCCACAATCACATACCTTCAAAAACACATTTAAGATGCTCATATGATGAGAAGTGCAGCTCAGATTCATCTTGTCAATATTGGTATCGTTTCATAAACTAGATTAACACACGAGTTAAGTGGGATTGAGGAAACCTTTCATCTCCATCCCTTTAAAGTTAACACTAAGCAGGAATGTAAGCCACCATGATTGATCAACAGGGCTAGCATCAACCTGTGCTAGGTGCCATATTTTCTAAGTGATGCCACAGAAATGTGTTCCACTACGGTAGGAGATACTTGGAAACACTGTGTTCCTGTCAATGAAGTGCGCATATCCACCAAGTGACTGCACAACAAACACATCCCTTCCCTGTCTCATACTCGCACAATAAAAGGCGTTCTTACTCTGAAAACCCCTCTAGAGCTGCCTTTTTCTCTGACATATTTTTGCAAGAGGACTAAAAGTTTAAATTGATTTTTCCTTTCAATCCAATTTCCTTATTTCTCAAAAACCCATATAAAATCTTTGTTTTAGACAGTTAGCAAATTGTTTTTTGGATCTAAACCCCTTGAATGATTATAAACATCACACACACACACAAATGAGGTGAGAGGGAACGTACAACGTTTTGATGGAAACAGCATAATCCATAGCAAAGGTGCAGAATGTTAAGCAGCAGAACCATATGGTACTTGATAGTTCTTACAGTCTGCACGGTTTAACAAGGCCAAACTGTAAAGAAGCTTATAAACCACTCTCAGTGGCAGCGATAAACACACGCTTAGCTCAGCTTGCTTGCTCTATTGACCTTGGAGGGAAGGGGCAGCTGGGTAGGGCTAGCTGTAGCACTGGGAGGCAGAGTCAGGAGTGCTGTGTGACATGAGACCTTGGCTCACAACAGTGAAAACGGGGAGATGGGATTTATTTCTCACAACGGCACTCTGGTTGATTCAGAAGATGGCAGCCAAGTTGCAATCCACACAGTCAGAGTCATTCTTCCTCCCCCACACTGCACGCCCTTGTGTGAGGACACAGGTGTGCTCAGGAGCGTGTGTATACACTAGTAGACACCCACCTGTATGTATATGTGCTCCTGCCTGTGAAGGTCAGAGGTTGAGTCTGCTGTTTTTTTTTAAGAGAGGAACTCTCACTGAGCCTTGAGCTCACAGCAGGCAAGCTGTGGGCACTGTCTTTCTTTATCCCCGAGGATGGCAATTACAAGTGTCCTCCACTCACCTGCCTTTTTTTTTTTTTTTTTTTTTTTTGGTCAAAACAGGGTTCTTCTGTGTAGCCTTGACTGTCTTGAATTTGTTTTGTAGACCAAGGTGGCCTCAAATTCACAGCACTCCCCTGCCTCTGCCTCCCTGAGTCCTGGGATTAAAGGCGTGTGCTACCGCACTCAGCTCTCACCTGGTGTTGTGATACAAACTTATGCTTGACCAGCAAATGCCCTGCTCTCTGAGCATCTCTTTGGCCTCAGCAGAATCCCTTCCATTCTGCTAAGCTTACTCAACTCTACTCCAACTCCAAGAGCCACAGGACACTCACAAATTCCTTAACTGGTAACGCTTGCCAAACATCATCCTTTACACTGTTCCTAGAAGCATCCATTCAGCCATGTAGAGGATAAACTGCCAAGACTAGAGAGCTCATGTGTGTCTTCTCCACTGTACCACAGCAGGCTGACTTGGGTATCACGCATTTAGGCAAAATCTCAATAATGGTAATTCTACAATGTGAAAATATATATATTTCGTTCCTGTGAGATATAATTTCTATTTTATTACATGGCCTGATTTCATGTTTATCCAGTGATTTTTCAAGCACTAGAACCTTAAAAAATGATGTAGTATTTTAAAACAAAATATATAAAATTGAACTTTTCTTTAATTACTGAATGGCCTATGAATAACCTTTGTGATTTTAGGATGAAATTTTTACACTGTAAATAAATTGACAAAAAATTAGTTTTTCTCCAAAGTGAATCAGGAAAGATGTATATTAATCACATGAACAAGAAGGGTGAGGCATGACACAGGCAATCAGAGAACACATGGCCTGACTAACACCTATACTCATAGTGTGCTCAGTGCTGGTTCACATATGTAGAGACATGTTCAGCCTGCGGCCCTCTACCTACCCTACCACACCTCTGCCAGGTCACTCAACCCAGCCTGATACCGCCTCCACCAAATGCTTGTGATGGCGCTTGTGATGGCCCTTGTGATGGTGCTTGTGATGGCACTTGTGATGGCACTTGTGATGCGCTTGTGATGGCCCTTGTGATGGTGCTTGTGATGGCACTTGTGATGGTGCTTGTGATGGTGCTTGTGATGGCACTTGTGATGGACCTTGTGATGGTGCTTGTGATGGCACTTGTGATGCGCTTGTGGTGATGGCTGTGCACCAGCCAGTGCGCCACCACCAGGAATTCCACATTCGCTTCACACTGCTTCAGCTCTAAGAACATTCTTATTCCTCAATCACCTTTAAAGTTTCTTTAAAATATCCTAATTATGTCCTGCCTACAATAGCAGAAGCATCAGCATTCCCCTTTCCAACTACTGGAAACAGACTGTGCATACCTGAGCTTGAGATGCACGCCCACAGTCTCAGGTATGCACTCATACCACAGGCAGGTTGGTCTCCTTTGTTGCCACTAAGCAACAACTTTGTGATTTGGCAAATATGGCAGCATCTGCCAAAGACACCTTCCTTTTCTGTCTCTTCATCCTCCTGTCCCCATAATGTATTCATTCACAGCTGAATCCTGTCTCGTTTGGGGAAGTCTATGCCCCTTGCTTCCGGACTTCCTTTATAAGCGAGATCCTTCTGACAACTTGTACTGACATGATTATATATATGTGTGTGTGTGTGTGTGTGTGTGTGTGTGTGTGTGTGTGTGTGTATATATAAAATCACAAATGGATTGACTGTTTTAAAATAGGTTGTTGTCCTCTCTCCCCTAAAGCTAAGCTATACAACAAAGCCCAATGCTCTTGAGGCCTTGGAAAGTGCTGCAATGAGTTGAGCCATGACCCTAGATATAGTACATCATTTCTCTCCAAGAGTTGTAGACTAAAGGTATGAGGGATTAGAGGTGCTTTATGTAACATCCAAAGCTACCATTAGACACAGGAGACTCTTTAAATGAAATTAATTCCAATTTTCCAGGTATTGTGATGCATGCCTATAATCTCATCACTTTGGGAGGCTGAGGCATGTGCAACTTGACATCTGGACCAGCATAGACCAGGAAACAAGATCCTGTCTCAAGAAACAACAAAACCAGTAAGTACTACATCAGATTAGACTCAAACATTAGTGCTTCATACTGCCAACATCTTGGGTGCAGACGGCAGGCGAACAGCTGAGGGTCATTTACCCAGCAAGGGTCAGAGGGTAGCTCTGTTCTAGAGGATTGAGCCAGGATACAAACAAAATAAACTCACATTTTCTATTACATTCAGAATGTGTGGTCACCTAAGGACTGCACATAAGACTTTCAGAACAAGAGTGGTTTGCAAGCTCCAAAACCATCAATGTGATTGCACCAGATCTAAGCCTGGCCGCTCAAAGTCACTGGTGGTGCCACCACTGTACGTTTCACTTCTTTCCTATGTACTGAAGTAGCAAACTCATTCACAAACCAGCATGAGCATGGCCACAGCACTCATCCCCGACTTTGTTCAGTAATCCCTAATCACAGTGTAGACACCATGGGGACCTGGCTGTACGTGCTTAACTCCATAATTAAACGCCTTTCTAGTACTTCAAGTCAATGTTCTGCTGAAAATCAAATGAGTCGCCTAATGTACAAACGAGCTTCACTTCCATGGTTGGATGAGGACCAAAGTCTACTCATTTCACAACTCGGTGTTCAACAGAGCACTACATGACAGTGTTTCCTGGAATGCTGTCATCTGAAGGGAAACGTGAGAACCTATCCAGGTACTCAAAATAAGATGACATCAGTAGGCTCACTCTTTCATGACAATTTCATTTTGTGATGTAACTAAGTTTCATGACTTTGAAAGGTCTTAGAAGTTAAGAGAAAAAATGTTACAGCATCATTGACTTTCATTTTCAACACACCAAAATTACTGTATAAAAAAATGCAAGGATTTATAGATTCTGATGTCAACATTTTACAGACTAGAGCCATAACTCACTTTGTATATTAAAATGTTGACACTACTCATTTCAAAGGGGCTGTCTGTCTGCACAGTTATTGGCCCCTCAAGGATTTGGCTACAGCAGGAATCCTATTGAAATCACTGGAAAGGGGAGAAAAATGGCAAAAGAAACCCAGAGTGTTCAGAAGAAGCCAGCACGGTCAGTTAAACTTGAAATGTAAATTCATTTGTTAGGACAGAGAAAGCTCATCCAGGCTCTACAGTTTCAGACTTGGTTCACATTTAGAGGAAACGATCACTTAAAAAAAAAAAACTTAGGAAAAAAACTTAGAAATTATTTCTCATATAATTACCCTATACTCATAAAACACCAGTTTTGTCACCAATGAGCATTTCTAAATATATAATATGTAAAGTGTAAAAGTTGTGCCTCTGATAATGAATAGACGGTCCAATGAATCAAAGACATGGTAGGGAAACCCACATGGAGTCTGAGTGTGATAGGATGCGCTTAAGAGTGGAAAGCAGCTGGGGAGGCAAAGGTAGGTGGATCACTGTGAGTTCCAGGCCAGCCTGGTCTACACAGTGAGTCCAGGACAGCCAAGGCTACACAGAGAAACCCTGTCTTTAAAAAAAAAAAAAAAAAGGAATGCTCATGTTTTATGTTCTCTGTAAATATGTTTTGTCTTTTCTTTTATAAATATTTACTTAGCTTTTCACAAGGACATGTTTTTCTGTAATAGTGCAAACAGAAGCACACTAAAGAAATCAAATAGGAATCTAAAACATTAACTGAAGGTTTCTATTAAATCAAAATAGCAATTTGGCAATATGAGAATTTGTAAGTAAACTCTTAGAAGGAAAACTGGTAGTTAAAACTAACCAGAATGTTCTGTGATCTATTTTCAAGGGCATCCTAACATTTAATGTGAGAATATATTTTTATGACTATTACCCTCAACTGCTGAAGTAGACACATGGAGCTACTTTGCTTTCTAGAATTTCAGCCATGGGGCAAGTGGAAAACTGACAGGTCCCAATGAAGAAAACGACGGATGTGTTAAAAATCTTTGGTTTCAACTGTTCTTTGTGGTAGAGAAAACCATAAAGGCTTAGGCAATACTGCATATGCGGACCAGCACCATGTTTTTATAAGTGTTCTGGCTCTCCTCCTTTTTGAGAGGGAGCAGCACACATCATCACCTCTGGAGAAGTGAAGAATGAACTGACGCTTCACTCAAAGCACACAGCAGGTGTGTCAAACGCAGCCGAGAAAAAGATGACATTAAAAAGTAAGGGACTTACAGAATGAACAGCTATTAATTCGTGCCATTTACGTTAAGGCCATAAATTAAGATTAAAGCAGACATCATTCCTATCGTTAAAAACCCAGGTTTCCAGTAGGGCTCACCCAGCTAGCTGTGCCCTAGGATCCTCTGCAAAAACAGACAGGGCTCACCTGTCAGTCTAGAATCCCTGGGATTTCTTCCATTCACTCAGTGTTTTTCAACATGGCCTCCACCGCTTAGAGTCTAAGGGAGCTACACTTCACACTAACTTTGGCACAAGAAGCAGCCTCTGTGTGCCTCAGTTTTACACGGCTTTCATGTAAGCCATGATGGTTATCTTTACCTCACGTACCTACACGGGGAGGAGTGGGAATGAATGAACACCGAGACTCCTGTAGAAGTGGCAACCCCTCTCTCCTAACCAGCGCTGACTCATTCAGCTAGAGCGCCCTCCTGCCTCAGCCCTTCACCTTTAGTATGAGAGAAGGAGGTAGTTTTTAATTTTCAATTTCTATTTTGATAGGATCCTAATTATTTGGAAGATAATGTAGAACTATTATACTCTTGAAAAGTTATAAATTATGATCTATTACATAAATAAAAAAAAAAAAGACCAAATTGGGGAAGGAGGGTCATCACAGCTGTTTACATCTTAGGTCTCAGAAAACTAGCAGAAGACAGACTATGATGACACTGACTTCTATGAACACAGCTGTGATGGAGGTGGGTGGCTTAAGCACTCCACCCAGGCACCTAGTTATGGTCTTCATCTTCAATTTTTCTTTACAGCATGAGACAAATAGTTCAAAGGAGTGATAGAGAGCAAACAAAATTATTGTCACTTACCAGTATAAATAATTAGCCAGTGTTGAATTCTTACAGGCTCTTGATATCAAGAAGGTACATAGATCTTGCTGAAAAATTAAAAGAAATACATATCACCACCTGAGATCCCAAGCTGCTCCATCAGTTCTCACCTGCAGTTATAGTACAGATTTTCATCCATCCATGTCTCCCATCCATCCTACAAGCCACCCACCCCAGGTTGACTATAAACTAAGACAATACATAAGATTTCATGGAGTTCCTTGTTCCCTTGACCAAATTATTTGGTAATGGAAAAAGACAATGAAAAACAATCATGTAGTTTGAATGAATCTGAAAAGACAATGGTGAAGCCATCACACTTAGGCCAACCCAAGATGACAGTATATAAAAAGGCTCTATGCTTGGCAGGCAGCTCAATTAAGATAAACCATGTTTATGTAACAACTGTTGGCTACAATCTAGAGTGTGAACTGTAGTGAAAAGCAGTGGCTGTCCATACACAAGAAAATACTTCAACAGGAGTTGTGGACAGTTTGGTTAACATTTAGTTAGTCCAGGTGTCTGAAAAGTACAGACCTACAGTCTGTTAAGGTGTTTTACAACAGTCTAGAAAGTGAGGACAGCAAGTAAAACAAGGTAAAAAGTGTTTAGAAATCATAACTGGAAAACATGAGATATATCTTATAAATTTAAAAATTCAGTTTACATGATGCTTAAAATTTTTAAACATTTTAAATAAAAACAACAACAAAATCAAGCATACTGTGGACAGAAACAAAATGAACTCACACTGCAGATCAGAGAAAGAATAATAAGAATACAGGTACTATTATAGGCAAGTATCTCTACATTTTTCACAAATTACAACAACAATAATACCATCTAATTTAGAAGTGAAGAATACAGACCTAAGACACTGGGTAACAATGACACACCAGGGTCTGTACTGCTTCAAAGAATGTTATGTATTGTTTGGAAGAAAAGTAATGACTATGAAACATTTAGATTAAGAACATAAGTTAAAATATCTAAGTTAACCAGAAAAGGAATATATAAAGACAGTAGAATCTATAACAAGGGGCAAGGTAGAGGATTGGAAGAAGGATGTACCGAAAGATGAACAAGGAAAAACATGTATTTATATATAACTAAAAAAGAAGAGAGAGTATTATACAAGACGCTCTATTCAAATACAGCAATAATCACAAAAAGCCAAACAAACCAAGCAATCAAACACGTAAACAGCTCCAGCTTAAACAGAATGCTAAACAAGATTTAAACTATCTGATATGTTCAAAGGTAAACTTGACATACAAGGCTACAAAAGTACAATTCACTTAACAAGGAGATTCAAAAATATTTCAAGGAAATACTTACAGGCACACAGAAAACAAAACAAACAACAACAACAACAAAACAAAACAAAACCTCTCACGATTTCCCCATCTACAGGGAATTCTGACCCTGTATGATAGATTTAATTGTCAGCTTGATGTAATCATGTAGAACAAGAGTCTAAACAAAGGACCTCCTGGTTCAGGCTGTGAGCATGTCTGAAGAGGTTTATCTTGGTCATATTAATTGAGGAAGGAACTCTCACCCACTGTGGGTGGCACCATTCCCTGGGCAGGGGATGCTGAACTGAAAGGAGAGGGAGTAGGTAAGCACAAGCATGGCTGTGTCAATTCACTGCTCTCTGCTCGTGACTGCGTGCTAATGCTTCAAGCTCCTGTAACCTTGCCTCCTTCACCCCTTGCAATGGTAAACTAACTGGGAATTGTGAAATCAACCTTTTCTCCCTTAATTTGCTTTTGAAAGGATATTATATCATACCAACAGGAAACAAAACCAGGAGACCTACTTATTTCACAAAGCAGCAAACTCCTCAGGAAAGGCTACAAACTGTCCAAGAGTTCAGTGAGCTTGCTCTATGCCATCTGTACAGTGCTGGACCTGACACTTTCTAATCAAGATCTCAGAAAGTCAGGCTTTAGCATTTAGCTGGCCATAAAAACTGATGTCCAAATTTCCAAGAAAGAAAGAAAGAAGTCAGAAGACAGCTCAGGGGTAGAGGAGGAGCGGAGGCTGTGGGTGTCACAAGCTATCATACAAACAACTGAATCTTCAGAGCCTTGGTGAGTATCAACTTGAAGGTGCTGATGGCTGGTAGAATACAATTACTTTTCTGAAGCTACGAAAGAGGGAGGGTCATCACTCAAAGGGGCCCCCACCTTTCTATGATGATTTAGATTATCTGAATTCTGTAACAGTCAGCCTAGGAAATGTTGGCCACAAGAACAATGTCAGAAATAGATTAAAACGGTTTAACTTACAGTTGAACGCTAGGTAGTCAGTAAGCAGGGTGACACTGAACACACATTCATAACCCGGTCAGGTCACAGCATTCTCAGCATAAGCTACGGCTGCCAAGCTCTCCCCTCACATAGTTCATCAACTTGTAAGAAAGTGCACGTATGGCCTGCAGGCCCTATACCAGTGACCACCTACGTCTCCCTCAGACATCATTTTCTCCACGTTCAGGTCCTCGCCTAGGACTGGGCCCCTGGTGTTACCCAACACTCCCCCTACACACACACACACACACACACACACACACACACACACACAGACAGAGAGAGAGAGAGAGAGAGAGACACACACACACACACAGAGAGAGAGAGAGAGAGAGAGACACACACACACAGAGAGAGAGAGAGAGAGAGAGAGAGAGAGAGATGAACCAATGTATTTTTTCAGTTGTTTAAGAGAGCTGTTTCCCCAACATCTGCTTAATGTACAATTGTATATACTGACCATTGCACTAACATTCATTAATATATTAAAATGAACATCCTGAGTATCCTTAATAAAATATTTGAGCTTAGTCTATTTTCATATTATATCTAAACCCATTTATATGCCCCGAGTACCAATAAAATCAACAGCAATACCCAGCACATTACATGAGGGGAAATGTCACAAGAATGCACCATAATCAATTACTGAACAAAGTTACAATGATAATCAAATGAAGGTCTTAAAGACTGACACAAAATGTCCACTGACATGGCCTCTTCCACCACAATCTCGGAAAGCTTTGTACTCACCTCAAGATTTTCCCCATCTGAAACTTCCTTTGATTTAGATGAGGGAGGAGGTGGGGAAACCGGAGGAAGAGGGTTCGTTATAATTTGGGAGCTGAAAACGTAACAGAAGAAATAACCAAGATGTAAAATCTGTTGTAATCATTTTATTTGCAGGCAAGGAGCTGCTACTTTTATCCTCATTTTTAAGATGAGAAAACAGAGCCACATCATCGAGTATACAACACAGTAGGCTTGCACATCTAGACAAAGGCTGACCCCAGACTGTAACCCAGGTCCTCTGACTGGGCAGCAGGCAGCACACAGGGCTCTAGTCATCTGTACATGTATACTCTTGAGTTCACTTGGTGAGTTTCCACACCAAAGTCAGCGTCAACAGGAGAAAAGCTAGAGTCTGTCTGGTACGTGCGGTAAAGAAGGAAAGACACCAATATAAAGGGAAGAAGAGGATAGCGTGAAAAGAGAGAAAGTGTCATATGTAAATCATCTCTGGAGCGCCATACCTATCTGTTTCTGCAGAACTAATTCCAGAATTTGACAGACTTTCTGACCCTGAACCCTGACTATCCTTCTTGGTAGGTTCCAAGCCGTTCTTGATGTCATTGAAGTTTTCATATTTCAGAGCCTGGACCAGCTGCAGCAAGTACATCAGCAAATCCTAGAAATAAATGAATGAAAAAGAAACAGGTATTAGAAGATCAAATAGCACACAGAGTACAGACATGGTTCTTTGCAGAGCCAGGAAAGCATGTGGTCTGCATGTCTACCTCTTCCGTTTGCTGCCTCTGGGTTGTTATGAAGCTACTTAACTGCTGGCCGCATCCTTGTGTCTTTATTTACACAAACACCAGAACAACAAAGACCACAGAAACAGTCACTATCATAAAATAAGTTAGTAGAAGACGGAGGCTGGAGAGTGCGCAGCACACAGTAAGCGGCCAGCGGATGATTTAAGGAGGTGTGTCTCAACAGCACAACAAGAAAGTGGGGAAGTGAGGAGAAGGTGGAGACGGCCCCTGGAGAACTAAGGGGTTAAAGGGCCTTGTGAGCAGCAGACAGTCCCCCACGTCTATGACTGCTGGAGCACAACACACTTCACAGTTTCAAAAGAATGTCTGTTTCAGGACATTTTCTGAGGTAGATTTTTTTGTTCTTCTTTCCCTTAGAAGCCAGAGTTCAGAGAATCTGGAGCTGCCGCCCATCTCCTCTTCTTCCTCCTCCTCTTCCCCATTACATAGTTCTTTGAAAATTCCATTTATGTATACTATGCATGTTCCATATCCACAGACCCCTCTCAACCTTCCAGGGTCCCACTACCACACCCCTCTAACAACCTCATGTCTGTCTTTTCAAACACACATGGGAGACACCGAGCAGATGCTAACATCTGCTTAAAGGAAGGTCTTGGAGCCTCGCTGGCTCAGTTTAGTCCCTCTGCTGCTTACTGGCTGTCAGTAGGAGCCTGGAACTGAGGCACACCAACAAGAAGCTGCTCCTCATCTGACTGGTCTCTATTGTGAAACCTCTAACATTTGTGAGGGAGTGCTACGTGCCTCTATAAATGGAGCAATGTGCTCATTTCCAGCACTATTAAGGAAACACTAAAACAATTTACTTTTTAAAAAGGAAAGGCTTTCCCAGTGATGGACAAGACTCAGCCATCAAAAGCAAAAGGACGGCTTCTCACTGACCTGCCCAGGGCAGGGGAAGCTGGAGAAGACCCTCCCTAAGTCACACGTCCCCACATGATTGGCTGGGCATTTGGTACTCTACACTCAAACAACTCATCTTTTCATTTCTATGGAAATAAATTCACAGGAACACTAAGGAAACCACTTGCTTTCTCATTATACAGTCAAATGCTGAAAAATACAAATTCCTCTAAGCATGGAAGACATTAGCTTTTAAGTAAAACAAAGCAAAAGCAGGGGAGGGATTAAAAAAATCAGATTTCTAACCAAATCGATGAAACAGAAAATTTTCAGAAGCCACGAGCATGTGTAATGATCACTGCCTTCCCCAGGAACAGTTGCTCTCTGTACGCAATCAAACAACTTGTCTTCGGTGTGTCTCAAATAGTATCCTCACTCAATTCTCATGAAAAGCTTTCCCATCTGAACCATGTACCCTAAACATTCTAAATAGAATTACAAAAAAAAAACCTAAATCATAAATGTATTAAGAGATTTACTTTATGAGTGGTAAAGCCCTAGGAAAATACATCACAATGCTGATTAACATGACGAGAACAAGAGCCAAAAAGTCTATCCTGACTTAAGCTTACACACTCACAACTCAGGCATACACAAAGAGCCAACTGAACACAAGAAGAATTAAATACAAGTACCAATAAATGCACATCAGATGGCAAGGCACTAACAGCATTCTCATATCAGTAAATGCAAGGCAAACGTCGACAGTATTTGTGCTTAGCTACAATGAGAGGAGAGCAATACAGACTTGAAAACTTGACATGGCTTTTCTAGTATCATCTTACACCTGGAAAATATGAGAGCTCAAGAAACATGTATAAGAATCAGAAGAGAGATCAAAAATGGGCATTATACAATGACAGCTTTTAATTTTACCTAATGAATAAGAGAAATGAGTGACTACTTTGTCATCTCTTACTTTGACTCTTATGAGGTTTCATAAGACAACAGTTATTCTAAACACCGTGGAAAGAGTCAATGTCCAAAAGCTAGGTCTGCCTGTCCAACAGGGCAGTCTTAGCTACCAATGGCTTCATTACTCATGCCAATGTGAAGAAGTGCCCAGAATACAAAATGATGGCATGAACTGTGTGTCCACAGAGGACAATGCTAGGCCTAAATGTCCATGGGAACAGGGGCTCCAAGCTCAGGACTACACCCAAGGATTCTATCAAATGCCTGTTCTAATTACCGGGCCATAGTTCTGTAACTCGCTCTAGCAAATCATCCATCCCAAGGAAGTAGACATGGAAGTCATCTCAAAGCCAATTGGTAAGAGAAGAGCACACCAATTGGTTATCCTATTCTTAATGGTCAGGCCTGAAAACATACGTACAGAAACATAACATTACACAGACAGAACACACAGAGTGTGCATACACACACACACACACACACACACACACACACACACACACGTAACAACAATTAATGAAAAATGAGACCATGACTTTGAGAGATAACAAGAAGGTGTATATGGGAGTCAAAAGGGTGTCTGTGTCTCCATAGGGGCGACTGTGATGGAAACTAGTGTTGCAAATGATGGCTTTAGACAGGTAAATTCTTTGGAAGCATTTACTGTACTATTTAGTATGTATGTACATACTAAATATGTACATATATCAATCATAATGTTTCATTTGCCTCTTGAAACTCATGACATTTCTAATTTAAAATGACCTTTAATATATCATTAATAATAGCTGTTCCACTGGTTCAGAACCCATTTACAATAAGGTTTCACACTGTGTTATAAGTCCAAGCACAAACTAGTAAGTCATGTTTAAGAACACATTCACTCTATAACACAAGAAAAACTGCAGATGAGTCTACCTCGCTGGGAATTAGTAAAGCAAAGTCCAACAATACCTGTGTCAACTAGTGTTCACCCTCCTCAGCAGTGTCAGGTACACAGACATCAGCATAAAGTTTACAGTTGCTCTGAGTACCCAGAGAACTCAACACCATCTTGGGAAATTTGTCACATGTGCACAACTGCCAGCAACTCATGTTCAAGGCAGAGGTTTGAAGGAGAGAGCTGGCCATGCATTTCTGCATTTCACAGGCTCACAGGCTCTGCAGGGCTACAGTTCATGTAGCCTGTGGTCTACTGAACTACTCCCCAGCTGGTGCTGTGGCATTAAAGCAGTTTTCATTAGAATCCTTTTCTCCGGCCAGAGGAATACAAGCTCTGGCACCAGTGGAAAGCCCTGAGGGAGAGCCCCATCATGTAACCAAATGGAATTCAGTTTTTCTCTTACAGCAGTCCTTACAGAAATACTTTAAATACTACTGGAAACCTAACTAGTATATCTGTATATATCAATGGTTCTCAAACTGTGGGTTGGGACCTCTCCCTTTCACAGGAATCCTAGCAGACATTCTGCATATCAGACATTTACATTACAATCCATAACTAGCAAAATTACAACTATGAAGCAGCAACAAAAATATTTGTATACCCAGCACTCAGGGAAGCAGAGGCAGGTGGATCCCTGTGAACTCAAGGCCAGCCTGGTCTACAAAGTGAGGCCAGGACAGCCAAGGCTACACAGAGAAACCCTGTTTCAAAAAACAAAATGTACGGCTGGGATCACCACAAGAAGAGGAACCATATTAAGGGCCTTAGTCTAGGAATGCAGTGAACCACTGGTACATATGCTCCCTTAGAAACTCTTTTTGTCTCTCTTACAGCACACACATAAAGGAATTTGCACCTAATGACTAGGTGCACATCAACTAGGTGTGTGATGAATGTACTTGTCAGACTGCCAAGCAGGAGTAATGAACAGTAACTACCTCATCATCGGCCTGCCGCAAGCGGGCCACAGCGTAGCGCCTCACTGTGGGGTTGGTGTAATGTGAGGACAGCAGCTCCAAGGAGTCCTCCACATCCATTGGCTTCCACTTCCCCAGAAGCTCCAGTGCCTGCTTGGCCTCCTGGGGTAGGTCCCAATTAACACACTTCAAGAACTTTGTCAAAGCCTAGAATCAGAGAACAGTAGACAGTTAGGAACTATATCCCACTGCCAGGTAAGGGCAGAATCTGTACAGCACACAGGTCCTGGTCCTAGAGCACAGTGGCAGACAGAAAACAACAGAAAAGCATCTTCCCTGTAACTTAATATTTGCCCATTCTGAAGTAGATGGAGGGAGGGAACTAGGTGGGAGAGGGAAGGGGGGAGGGGAGCAACTGGGGTGGGAATCAGATGCAGGGAGGGGAGGAGTGGCAGAGGACTGGGAGAGAGAACAGAAATAGGTGTTGAGGTGGGTCTGGGATGGGGAGGCTCCCAGGAGTCTATGGTGATGACTCTAGCTGTGACTCCTAACAGCAGGGGGAGGATATGGATCTGAAGTTGCCACCTCCTATAGCCAGGTGGGACTTCCAGTGGAGGGAGGGAGGCACCAACCCACCTACAAAACCTTTGACTCAAAATTTGTCTTGCTTACAAGGAGTATAGGGATAAAGATGGAACAGAGACCGAGGAAATGGCAAACCAATGAGTGGCTCAACTTGAGACCCACCCCATTGGCGAGAGCAAACTCCTGATACCATTAATGATACTCAGCTATGCTGGCAGACAGAAGCCTAGCATAACTGTCTTCTAAGAGGCTGCATCCAGAAGCTGATGGAAACAGATGCAGAGACCCACAGCTGAATAACAGGCTGAGCTCCAGATGTTTTGTGGAAGAGTGGGAAGAAGGACTGAGGGAACCAGAGGGGCCAAACATACCACAAGAAGACCTACAGTCAATTAACCTGGGCCCATGGAGATTTAGAGACTGAACCATCAACCAAAGAACATTCATGTGCTGGACCTAAGCCCCCTACACCTATGTAGAGGATGAGCAGCTTGGTCATCATGTGGGTCCCCTACAATGGGACAGGATACGTTTATTACTGTTTAAAGCTAGGCCTTACATGGGCACACACTAACTAGAGCATGTCTCCTTTTCCTTTTCAGCTCTGCTCCAATGTACCTGAGCTCCTCTTCCCTATAGAACCACGTGTGTAGCCACACTTCCTGTTGTGGGCTTTCCAGCTGCCAGTGAGAGCCACTCCTACAGACAGAAATCTAGACTGATACAATCTCATCCATCTCCTTTCCATAGCACTGTTCCTACCTGAACCTAAACTCCTGCTTACAATGAAAACTCATAAGCAGCCAACGAGCGCATTCAACTGTGGTATCTCCCTCTGTGCACAGAATGCAGGCATTGTCCTTCACACTTTATTACAATAACAGCCTATGTGTTTGCTAAAATAGTCCATTACTACCCCATCTGAACTAGATGTCAACAGTCTTTGTCAAAAACACTTTTAATGTATGGAAGCAGGAACATGTTACCTTAAATGCAGTGAGGCCAAAGGCAGATATTAAGTGAACCTAGCTAAACTCATTTCTTTTCTGCTTCAATACCACCTAAGTAGGCAACACAAAGATATTTCTGGCCTGATGTCACCATGCCAAACATTGCCTTCTAAAAACAATAAGCAAATCTTTATTAGTATCACTGAGACAGGATCCCCTTACTACTTTTTCCCAGATTGAATCAAAGAACAAGAAATTAGTTACTTTAAATATATATAGATAGATATTTATTTACATGTATGCATACATTTGACTGTGAATGTGTGTGTGCATGTGACTATGTGTGCGAGAGTGCATGTGTGCTTGTGTGTATGTGTATATGTGTGTGTGTGTGTGTGTGTGTGTGTGTGTGTGTTTGTGTGTGTAGAGAGGAGGACAGCATTCAGGAGTTGGTTCTCTCTTTCTATCACGTGGACCCTGGGGACTAAACTCAGGTCATCAAGCTTGGCGACACGCACGTGTAACCACTGAGCAATCTCAATACCTAATATTTATGATTAATTAATAATTTTTGAGAAAAGTTCATATTATGCTAGGTTAGAAAATTGCAATACTTAAACTACAAAAATGAGTCATATTTTGTCTGATGTAAACCAAAAATGTAAGTATATTTTATAAATATAAATGGTCTTATCAAACAATGTTATTACTATGAACTTTCTGTAGCAAATAAAGTAAGACTTCAAAATTATCATCCAACATTCTTCAGACACATCATTTAAGGAAAGAAAATAAAAGGAACAAATTTAATGAAAAGTGTAAAAAGTGTCATTTCCTAATAGCTAATTTCCACCAAATTGTTTCTAAAGTCCTTCTGAGACCACAAATGAGAAATTCTTCTGAAGCCCAAATGGCAACCAACCCCATTCCCATGTGAGAAAGAGACCAAAAGAATGCCTGGGTGTCAGTGGGGGGTGGCGCACAGGCATTTGCATCATCTTAACATCCACAGGCGGCTTGTGTGATGAGCACTCAAGCCTCTTAAGTCCAGTTTGCATTGGTTTCTTGAACAGCCCTTCCTGAGCATTAAAAACACTATTTACTCTACGCCAATGACCTAAGATCCTTCATGTCTGAGAACTACAGCTTCAGCAGCAGCTTTGGGGACAACATGCCACATGCCCCACAATTCACATCACTCAGGCACTGTAGTGATGAAGCCATGGTGTCTGTGACCACAGGACTCTTCCCTTAGCACAGCTAATTCATGCTCTACAGAATACAACAGCACAGGCCCATGCTGCTGAGGAGGAGGAGCAAGCATTCAAAGCCAGAGTAACATAGATTCCTTCTCCCCTTTTCACAGACATAAAGGATCAAGTTAAGACTCATCCACAAAGGGTTCTCAAACATCAATAAATGAAACAGGAAAAGCTGATGAATTACGATGATCCCTAGTTCATTTTCACTTTTACAAGTCGAGGACGCCATGAGACTGCAACACACTGGGTCATTCTGCAGCATGCGATGAGTTTCCTGATGCTAAGCTTTCCTAATGCATCTATGGCCTCTTCTCTATCGTCACTGAGCCTTCCCTCTCACTCATAATCATGACCATCTCAAGAAGCAGCATGTATAACTCTGTGGCTCTGTAATGAATCCTTATCTGTGTGACAGTGATGTACCATGTACAAAGTGGCTTTTCTGTGGATTTAAAGGTCCCTCACATTTCATCAGCTCTTTAAGAATGCACATGGTGCACATATATTCATGCAGATCAAATGTTCATACATGTAAAATAAAATAAATGAATCTTTTTCTTTCTTTCCTTTTAAGAATTAATCTTTGCCTCCTCCACCTAAGATAGAATACTTTAGGAACTGCAAGAGACAGAAAATTCATTATCACGGAATCATCCCGTATTAAGAACAGGAAACTAAAGTGTCAATCCATCAAATAACTGGCCCACAGTTAAGAAGCTGCTCGGTGGTAACAGTTTAGACACAACAGGTCCTTACATTCGAGGCCAGTCCTGGCAATTCATCACAGCTCTCCCTCCACAAGCCCCAACCCTGCAGTTTCCTCACCAAATGTGCAGTGCTCAGCTCACCTCCATCCTGCAAGCCTGACGCTCTACTAACTCAGTTTCTACATGTCTACACCACTCATGTTCTTCCTCTGTCTGCATCGTCCCCACAACTCACAAACTTCCTACTCACCTAATCACCCGGGAATGAAGAGGCAAAGAGGATAAGAAAGGAGTTGGGACTGACACTGCTTGTGCTATGGAACAGGTACTGTGTCACTTCACCTGTGACGAACGCTGTCTCCATTAGAACAAGGAAAAAATAAAGTAAGCCACTTTCTTTCTTTTGTTTGTGCATGTTTGTGCATGGGTGTGTGTTTCCTTTGTTGTTGTGGTGGTGGTGGTGGTGGTGGTGGTTTTGTTTTTTTCAAGACAGGGTTTCTCTGAATAACTTTGAGTGCCCTAGACTTGCTCTATAGATCAGGCCGTCCTTGAACTCACAGAGCTCTGCCCACCTCTGCCTCCCTGAGTGCTGGGATTCTTTTTTTAAATTTAATCACCTCACAACCTGATCCCTGCCCCATCCCTTCTCTCCTCCCAGCCCCATCCTCATGCCCCTCCCCCCATTACTCATCCTCTTCTCAGAGAAGGGCAGGCCCCCAATGGGTACCAACCCACCCTGGCACCTCAAGTTGCAGCAGGACTAAGTGCATCCTCTCCCACTAAAGCTTGACAAGGCAGGCCAGCTAGGGGAAATGGATCCAGAGGGCGACAATGAAGTCAGAGACAGGGCTCTAGGTCTCATTGTTAGGGGACCCACATATTGTACATCTGCTACATATGTGTAGAGAGTCTAGGTCCAGCCCATGTATCCTCTTTGGTTGGTGGTTCAGTCTCTGTGCCCCCATGGGCCCAGGGTAGTTTTACTCTGTAGGTCTACAAAAGGCAGAGGCAAAAACTAAACCCAAATCCGCCTTCAAAATTCATTCAGACGTTTTCTAGGGGTTGATAAGCAGGAACATTTGTCTCTATTTTGACACCTCTTACTGTTTTTAAACAGCAGTACAGCACGCACACTGCTGTGTGGCATGTTTGCTTACTATAGCTGAATTTGTAGCTTGATACCCTATGAGCATATACAGGGGGAGGAAATCCCCCTCAGGAACAGTCATACGGGAGGGGAATAAAGGGAAAATGGGAGGGAGAGAAGAATGGGAGGATACAAGGGATAGGATAACCATTGAGATGTAACAAGAATAAATTAATAAAAAATTTTAAAAAAAGGAAAAAAAAGAGTCTGAGGTAAATTTGATACATAAACTATTTAAGAAACTCACTTTTTCTTGATTAGTAAGATAATATCTAAATTTCCAAACAAGATCTTGTTCTTCATATGTGAGCTGCTTGGTTGGTGGATAACTCACAATAATCTAAAACAAAAGAAAAAGAACTAGATTTGCCAAGCATACACTTAATACATATTTCCATTTCATTTTTTCATTTGCTTGATATTTCTGTAACATAACTAGTACACAAGGGGGAAGAAGGCACCCAGAGCCAAATAAGGCAAAAATGAGCCAAGGCATCTATTCAAGAAACAAGTCATTAGGACATACAGGGAAGGAGGAGACAGCCAAGCTCCATATGAACACATGATTTCAGAGCTTATTACATTTGGCTAGATAGTAAGGAAGCCGAAGTACAATGTCCCTCATCATAACAGCAAAAGAAACAAAACGAATCTTCCTTTTGTCAAATCAAACACAATTGTGAGTGCTTGCTTACATGGGAGCCTTCTTAAGGAGCACTTCAGGCCTCATTTCTAAGAACACTAAACTGTGAAAATATTTACAATTTTCAAGTTATGTCTCCACAGAAAAAAATTACTAGGAGACCTGAAATGATTTAAAGAAAAAACATTCTGCAGACAACATGAAACTGTTGAAATCATGAAGTTACAAAGTTCATCTAACTTTGAAATAATGTGCAGTACTGGCTGCAAGACACGTCCACTGAGCTGTTTTTGCGGGGCCCTTAAGTTCTCTTACATTTAGCTGGTCTCGGGTGGCAGCGTTGGGTTTGAGATCGTGGTCAGATGGTCCACTTCTTAAACTCCGAGCAAGCTTGTGGTGTTTGCTCTCCACCAAGTTCTCCTGTAAATTATTTAGATATACAGAGAATGCAAACTCTACAAAGGGAAGCTTCGGCAGTCAGAAATGGCAACGTCCTTTCTTAAAGCCATTTTAAGATGTCTGCTGTGTGATTCTCGTGCCGTTTCAGTGCTGTGGACCCACTGCAAGACTGTGAGACTATGCACGAGTCAAGCTCCAGTAGTGGAACGCACACATACACACGTGGCACTCTGCTTCCTAGTGCTTCCACACTCCCGCTATCCTTCCATCCTATCAAGTTTCATCGAGTTCACACTAGTAGCTACCACACCAGCCACTCAAGACCTGTGATGTCACTGTACAAGCGAGCCAGTGAACCTGCTGCTTGAATGCACTCATCTGCTGCTGAACCATCAGCCATATTATTAATGCTATCTGTGGAGCCACTGAAATTTGCCTGTAGGTATGTAGATACAGAAAACATAAATTTAGGTTTTAGTTCATTAAAAACACATTGTTTGTAATTTTGTCTCTGGACTAATTTTTAATTCTGAGTCCATTGTCCTTGCCCCTAACACCTCTCTGCATAAGCCTATTGTCTGGTAGACATGGTGGCTATAACACTGTTATAAGAAAGTCCATCCAGAGAAAATGTTAATCCACTGATCTTACTTAGGCCCGCTCACCTTCTATATAACGACCTTTCTGTGACTGTGATGCTTAGTTTTGTCAATCTGACACAAGCGTGTGCCATCTGGAAACAGGAACCTCAGTTGAGAAAACCCCATCAGACTGGCCTGTAGTCAAGCCTGTGGGCCATTTTCTTAATTAACGATGGGTGTAGGAGGGCCCAGCACACTGTGTGTGGCGGGCAGGTGGTTCTGGATGGTGTAGGAAAGCAAGAGCATTCCCTCACGGTCTATACCTCAGTTACTGCTTCTAGCTCCTGTCTTCGCTTCTTGTGATACTGGACTGTAACCCAGAAGCCAAATAAATTATTTCTTCCCCAAGTTGCTATTGGTTCTGTGTTTCAAGCAAACTGGGACGGTGACTGGCCATGCCAACACTTTCTCAGCAGCTCCCTTCACCAGCAATTCACAACTTAACTAAGTAATTGCTCACTCTTGAATTAGTCAGACCTTTCTTTCAGGGTGTCAGTGCTTCCTATAAGTTGACATAGTTCCAAATAGCCGAAGTGCAGTATTACAAATGGTGTCTGCATAGCTGATATATGCATTACTATTTTAAAATACATTACATGGGTCTAAGTTGTGTTCATTCTAGAGAAGAAAGTGTTCTTAAAAGCTTTGTAAAACAGCTTACCATAGACATTTGGGGATCAGGAACTTTCACTAACTCAAAACTTGTTAAAATTGGAGATGATTCGTCACCATCCTAGAATATAGTGCAGGGTTTTAAAGAAGAAGAAAAAACACATTTTACCCAAATGATAAGTGGACATAATATTATAGAATGCTAATAAATTTAAATTCTACTTTTAAAACATCACTGTTTCAGTTATAAATTCTTGTCTTCTTTCAATTCCATATTTATTTTCTATCTCTACCACTAATATTTTAGAAAATAAATAGAAAAAATGTATTATAGTTATAAGGATATGAAGCCTAGAAATGTTTTACTTCTTATTGTTTGTGGCTATAATTTTGTAATTTTAGTTGATGTCAATGAATAAGAAAACACCCTGGTTTAACTTAAATCAGTCCAGGTTTCGTCACCATAACTTACTCAAAGACTCAAGTGTGGGTCACGTTTCTGGCCAGTCAAAGACAGCAGTAACAAGGCATCCCAAGGGACAACACAAGCCACCTCAAGGACAAGAATGCAGCATGAATGCAGAATTCTTGACACGTTAAAAATTAAAGCTGTCTTATCTTGTTGGTGTCACCAATCTTGAAGAATAAACTTTTGTTTTTAATCCAACTCAGCATAATAAGTATCTCTTCCAAATTACTGCAACAGGCTAGTATTGGTCAGTATTCATTCCCTTGTGACTCTGTGCCTAGAGGTCAGTGTGTTCTCAATTTTACATATACGCAACCAAGTCAGGCGGGGCTGAAGAAGCACCTCAACTCCACTTCAGTAATTGAGTCTTACAGGAAACAACGGATTCCCACAGCTGTTGTTAACAGGCTTGTTCTCGGTCACAGCACCAGAAAAGGCATTTATCAGCCCGACTGTGACAGGTAATCTTCACTAAGGCTATCTGTCACAGGAGACAGGTGACAAGGAAGTCTGTTTCCATTAGACTGTGAAGCTCTGGCCCAGCCATCCTTATACTAAGTGGAAATATGACAGGGTGGGCAGGCAAGCATTAATTCATGAGCAAGTACTAGAAGGAGTAACCTTTCAAAAATGCTGAAAATTCTTCTAATTTCTATTCTGTTATTATACCGTCAATTGCCTAAGCTGTTTTTAAAAAAAATCCCTCACAATGTTTGAATGTTTCACCCAGTTAGCAGGTTCTTCACACAGAAGCCCCATAGGAGCAGCAATGTGGCTTTAATAAATATGTATCATACAAAGTAATTTCAGAATATACTGGTAAACATTCTGAGCAATAACTTTTTCCCTTTGTTTGAGGCAGGTTTCACATTCACATCTTTCCTAGTCTTTCTCATATATAAAAAGCTATAATCTGCTAAATTATCCTAATCTTCCATCACAGTGAAAAGAAAAAAGTGATTAAGGGAACGTAAGAGCAATAATTGGAGAAGGATCACAAAGTATTGAAGAATTAACAATACAAACTCAAACTGTTTCTTATGAAAATCTTTCAAGTAACCATTTTCAAAGTGTATAAGCACAAAGTAACTGGGGCAGCATCTATAAACAACACTCACGTGCAAGTGTAATTTAAAGAGCTACTTCTAATGAACAAGTGACCCAAGTATAAACTTCACTGTGTGCTACAAGTATTCATCTCTGGAGTCATGCACAAGAACTCTGTTCTCACTTACTGATCTCAACACTATTTTCATAGTGATAAGAGAAACACTACTTATAAGGTTTCAAACTATACATACATGACAGTAAGTATACATTTATGTATATAAGTACACATGTAAGTATATGAGTATACATTTATCTATATAAGTATTTCTGTAACATTTAAAGGAAACTCCTTCAACATGAATTTAAGGCAAAGAATTTAAAATAGCTACATACTGAACAGTAGACTATTTCTTTCCATGAGAAAGTATGAACAATACCCAACTGTTATTCAGTCTAGTAAAAACATTGTCTCCAAATGTTGAATAAACTGTCAATGAAGCCTTTCATAAGCAGAGACACATAATTTCTTCAATGTCGTGCCAAGGAAATATGGATTTCCTACTTTATTGTGTGAATAGATAACTGTACATAATGTTATTACATTAATGTCATTTGTAACAATTTACAGAACAATTCATCAGAGAGCTTTAATCACTTGCATACTTATCTAATTTTGTAACTTGGAACTGCTTGAGCCAAATGGGCTGCAGCTATTTGTGTGCAGGGTCAGCTGCTACTGAAAACTGTTGGTTGCTCTCTTGCAACCAAATACTGTGTCTCAGTGGCGAGAGCCATCATGGATGTTAGAAAGCATAGAGTTCCAAGGAAAATACCTTTTCATAGTAAACAATACCATACTCCTTATCATCACACTTGACACAGCGAAACTCAACCATCAAGTACATGAAATTAGAGCTTCGTTTCTCACTCTGAAAAAGAAAAAATATATACATAAATGACCACTTCCAACCTGTTTGAATAAGGGTTCCACCACAACTCAACAGTATATGAATCAACCAACCCACTATTTACAATACAACCACATGCAACAGCCTAGACAGAATCACTGTTTTACTTATAAGGAATGTACTCAGCATGCCATCTCCAAACTTGATAAACTGTTGTTTTACTCAGCACCTTGGATTTTATGATGTTAAAACTTGAAAGTGTTTTGAGAACTATTTTATTTTACTTCAAAAATAAAGATGACAATTAATACTTGTAACAACTTCAGCAGTTTCACTTTTGAACTACATAACTAGCCCACTTCATAGATAGTAAATTTACAGAAAAATAATCTTGTTTTTGTTTTCTTAGGTTGTACCCAAAGAGGCTTGACTAATTTTTATAAGGTTCTCACAATTTCTGAATGTTCCTAAGATTACTCGTTATTAACAACTTTTATCAGGATGCCCTCCTCTGGCCTCTGCTCGCAGTGCACATGCATGGTGCACAGGCATGTAAGTATACACACACTAAGGTCACTTAAATTGTCCAGCTCCATAAACAACAGTCTACTGCCTGGCGACAAGCAAATCGGAAGAGCAACACAGCAAAGGTGGGAAGTGTGCCCAGTGCTGCATCTCTACACACAAAGCACTGACCTGGGAGAAAACATACATGTTTTGAATGAACAATTTTTCCACAGAACCATTATTAAAAGTGCAAAAGCTAACTCTCCTAGTGTTTGGGTTGAGAATGTAGGAATAATTTAGAAAAGATCTCAATTTTACAATCAATGTAAGTGTTACCCTCTACCACATTCATTTAAGACAAGAGCAATGACTCAACTTGTTCTCGATCATCTTCCTCCTGTCAGGGAAAACCCTACTAAGAACCCTTAGAGGTGTCATAAGAATTAAGTCATGTGACGTGTAGGCCACAGTGGTCACTATCAGCTGTACAGAGTCTTTTCCTCTCAGAATTTGATTCATAAAAATTGTTTCCATTCTCTAGATACACATTCTTATAGCAGACGTAGGCTATTCTTAAAACAAGGTTACAAAATACTACTAGCTTTAAGAAATATAACTTTGTAACACACTCACTGCCATCACCTTTAATTAGATATTTACAATGGCTCAATACACAAGGTGAAGAAAAAGTAAGCTGTGTGTAAGGGAGAGCTTACTGAGTGTATCACATCCAGGAGGTAGCAAATGAGACAGCTGAGCATAGGTGTGGGCTGGAGACGTATGTAGTGGCCTTGGAGCAGAGACAGAACAATGACAGGAACTTGAACAACATTAAGTGAGAGCACATGAGGCGCTGAATCCTCACATACAACAGGCAGCCCCTGCTAATGGCTCAAGTTACAGTAACATTTAAAAGGCCAAATTAGTTGCTTCTTAATATAAAACTCAGGGACTGAAGTAAGCCCACATCTGCCAGATAGTTGGCAATAAAGAATTAAAAAAAAAAATGTTAACCTAGTAAATCTACAGAATGTATCCTGATATAAAAAAGGAAACAACTCACCTCATTTATCATTTCTATCTCTCTAAATGTTAGTCTGTCCAACCAATCCACTTTCACCATGTGCCCTTGCCGATGAGCCTTGGTAAGCTGCAGGAAAGAACAGGGTTAGTCTCTGCATGGATCCAACAAGCAGGAAGATGGAGGATGGAAACTGATCACTCCACCCTGACTTGAAAATCAAGAATCTATAACACTACGAAATTCAAAGCATTTAGGCCACAGAGGGAAAACTGCATACTGACCTCATAGCATTGGTCACTGTCAACAATACATTAAAAATAAGTCTTATACTACTTAAGACAATATAATATACATTAGAAACAAGTGAGTTTTATGCTGTTTTGGGGGCCTACTCTCAAAATATCTCACCAAGTATATACAAATACTTCAAATTCTAAAGTGATCCAAAACTCCAAACACTTTGGGGTTTTAAAGATCTAAGCTGACAGAGGCTGAGCCTGTGATACCCACACAGGAAGCTCTTCTACACATCCAGTTCCACCCACACTGTTCTACACAGCCGTTCACACGGACAAACCACTCCTGTACATTTGAGTCTACACATCAGAACATGAGATTCCACAGGTGAAGCACTCCAACACTTCAGATTCCCACATACAAAGCACTAGTACATATCAAAACCACATACCATATCAGAACACGAAACTAGGCAAGAGACAAACCTTTTTCTAAATATGAAAATCACTTTTAAAAACACTTCTTAAAGCCAAGCCAGCAGACTTGTCATGGTTAGTGTGCAGGAACAGAACAAAGCCTGCCCTGAACGTTAGCTGCATGTTCTATAGTTCTTATGTGTTGACTAGCATAAATGAAATTATGATAAGAAAGATCCTCTAAGGGAAAATAAACCTTTCTCTATTCTTCCCATTTTTAATGTAACAAACATTCTAAAAAAAAAAAAAAAAGAATAGTTATACAAAGAAAGGCAATTCCTGGGGACCAGTAAATCATCACTCTAAGGTTTACGTATATACACACACGCATGTGTGCCTTTATCTTAGGAAAAACGATACAGGAGTTAAAATTTCTAACGTTGCTGATGTTTGAGTACATGCTAATCTTGATCTACTTTCATAAATTACATCATACTGGTTTTTTTTTTTTCTAATTCAGAGAGAAATTGCGATAAGCTGCCAGGTCCTCAGATTAGAATTTGCTTTTTCACTGACAGTATATATTTTAAACATCAGCTTAACCTATTTATAAAAACACTTTCTCAAAAAATTCATGAAATGAAGCAAAACTGAGTATCAAACCCTTCCATTGGCACCTCGCTTAGCTCATCAACTTCCTCCCCACTGTCCAAGCCGTGGCAGTATTCCCATCAAGAGTCCGATTGATTATCACCTCACTCAGAACCGAAAGCAGTAACCACCAGTATTTCTTCTCTTCCTTGACAACATCACAAATATGAGTTCACAGTTCCAGAAATAAACAAGTGATAACCTTCTGTAAAGTGTTTGAAGCTCAGGGGCTAGAGAGATAGCCTGGTGGTTAAGAACATTTGTAGCTATCACAGAGGACCAGGGCTCAGTTCCCAGCACCCACACAGTGACTGACATTTGTCTCTAACTCCAGTTCCAAGGGGCCCAATGTCCTCCTCTGCTGTCTGTCAGCACAGCCTACATGTGGTGCATTTACATACATGCATGCAAAACACTTACCCATATGTAATAAAACCTTTAAAAAGAAGTTTGAGGCCCACTGTAATGCAAAACAATCAACTTTCTTTGCATAGCAAACAGCACCATTTTCTTCCAAGAAAACAGATACAGAGATATTAGTAACGGCCACTCCTGTGTATAGCTGTACAATTCACAACAGCTAAGAGATGGATCCAGTGTAGCTGTCCAGCAAAGATGACCTGATAAAGAAAATGTAGTATGCACAAATACACACGGGAACATTACTCAGTGTAAAGAAGGAAATCACACTGCAAGAAAACCATGCAAGTGGAAGGAGATCATTATTCTACATGAAATATGATGAGATTCATATAAATACTGCATATTTTCTCATATGCTGAATCTAGATGTGAATTTGTGTGTATGTGTGCATGCATGTGTGTGCATGTGCGTGTGCGTGTGTGTGTGTGTGTGTGTGTGTGTGTGTGTGTGTGTAAAACATGAAGTTAGAAAGTACACTGAGAGTAGGAAGAGACCTAAAAAGGAGAGAGGACAAAGGAAGGATAACGACACAGGTGTGACAGGAAAGCCAACAGGACTACCAGGGACAAGGAAGGGGACCAGTAAATGAGAGGAGGGACGTCAGAGAGCGCGCAGAATAAGAATGGAGTGCAATGCAAGGTACAGAACCCCACCTTGAAACACCTGGCATTTCATGCTAGCTTACACAACTAATGAACAGAGGACCCCACTGAGCGCGTAGTCTAAGGACTCACACACAGCAAGGAGCAGACATTTTGTTAGTGCTGGTAGAACATCTGATAGACGTGTGAGCTAGACCAAAGACCAAGCACTGGGACTTATGGGAGAGTGTCACACCACAAGCTGTAGACCTGGTTCTAACACTGACAAATTCTTTTCAAACTCTGTCACATTTGAGCCCATGCAAGAAGTAAAAAAATATTATTTTCTATTTTCCATTTGTGGCCTAATATGCAGGTAGATGAAAAACATGACAGACAGTAGGTATAGTTCCATACCGTTACTAAAGGCAAAAAGATGTGTCTTTTTGTTTCTTTCCTTTACAGAGCATATAAACTCTTACTGACTTCTATTACTTTGCTCATACAAACAAACAAAAAAAATATGTACTATAACTTTTCATACTGTCTACTGTAAAAGCCAGTTTGGAACGATAAAGTGAGCCTCTCAACCATTTTCCACCTGCTAGCCTTTGTTACTCCCTCTGTTGGTAGACTTATTATTATGTCATTTCAGCTCCTCTAATTTCAGTTATTTACAAACACTAGTTCTGTGTTGATGAGCCAACAGTTGGTCCCTGCAATGATTTGCTATGAGGAAAGAACTGCCAACGCAAGTTGTTTCTTGATGTGGAAAGTGAAATGAGGTTTCCAGCGGATACACTGGGCGCTTCCTGCTGCAATCTGTACCAGTTGTGTTTAAGCACTGCTAATACATGGCACTCCTTACACAGGCTAGGCCTTGGTTTTTTCCTTAGCTGCACATCAAATATGACGTTCTCAGTCTTTTGAACAGCCATCACAGAAGCAATACTAAATCTGGTAAAGTCACCACAAAGGCCAAGTGTAAAGTACCTCTCAGACCTCAATTGTGGAAGATGTTCGCTCAGTGATGGAACTCGCACACTCTACAATGCTGCAATCAGAAACAGTGAGGACTGTCTGTGAGCTTCAACAGAGAAGAGTAATGATGAATTTCACACGTGAATGGAAAATCAAGCGTAATTTACATATATTACGATGACTATTCAATAGCTGCCTAGATCACATCTTGATATTTAAAGGAATTCTAGCTACTTCTCAGCTTAACTTAGTTACAGAAGTTCTGCAAAACTAAATAGTTGCCACTGAAAATGTCCTCCAGGCATTTACCCTATTTACCTATGAGTTAAAGCATGTGAAGTCAGTGGCTTACAGCATTCACGTCATTATTTCCCATGATCTGAAGAAGCTACCCTCTTGAGAGGCATGTGGCTGCATGTGGATCACCCAGAACAGCTTCACTGAAGGTTGCACACCAAGGTGGGAATGGTGGGCTGGGTGGAAAACTTTTCTAAATAATTCATCCGAATTCAATATACTCTAGCAAAGAAATCCCTTTTAGAACTTCAAGCCATACTGGCTTTAATTTTAGGTAGGGCTCAAAGCACATGAAGTAACAATTTTTAATAAGGAAAGGCTAATTAACATTCAAATGCATTAAACTTACATGCCTATAATCCTTGTGCACACTGAAAGCAGCTGCTCAGAGCCCCTGCTACTTCATCTCCTGTTGGTGCAGATGGCAGCGTATCTAAACAAGAGTGTCCTGCAGTCTACAGCAGCTTCCCGTTACCTCCAACTTCTACCAAAGCAGAGGATCAAAAATGGACTTCTTTCAACACAGGTGAGTGTAGAAAACTTGTATGTGTACTGGGATAAACCGTCCTTTTATTCTTAGCCTGAAATGTCAGTGCCCTACATCTTTCCAATATAAG
Organism: Acomys minous; assembly: GCF_964271855.1. Taxonomy (NCBI): domain Eukaryota; kingdom Metazoa; phylum Chordata; class Mammalia; order Rodentia; family Muridae; genus Acomys; species Acomys minous. Next base: position 54,959,032 of record NC_140486.1, read on the forward strand.
ATAAGTACTGTCTGCTTCACAACGGAAAGCCCACAACCCATCACTGTAGTTAGGTGGTCCTCTGACTCCACCATGCCCGCTGCCCTTGGCGCTATAGTAGATAAACCTGCTTCCCTTCCATTCTGGTCTAAAGTGCTAATTTCTTCACCATCTTGCCAAATCCTCCATCAAAACTGTTCCGGTGGCCCCATAGCTAATTAAAAGCAGGCATTTGTTTTGTTTTGCCACTTTTCTTTGATACTTAAGAAGTACATAAAACTAATTTGGTTTTCAGCAGATAGTGAAGCCTTCCAATTAACAGAACCTATGTGAAGACAACGGCCTGGCCAGGCCCTCTGCTCCTTACCATAGACAGGACCTTTTCAGCCTAACCATACCAGGTATACTTTTGCCAATGCCTGCTATTTTACTCTCTACTCCCTTAACGTAAAAGGTCAATACTTTACTCTTTCTTCTCTAGTACCTTTCTTTATTTTATTCTTTTCCTTTTATTTTTATTTATTTATTTATTTATTTATTTATTTATTGCCTTTTTGTTTGCTTAAGGTAGGGTTTCATCATGTAACTCTGGCTAACCTAGAACCTTTTTTTATAGACCAGGCTAGCCTTGAACTCACAGATCTGTCTGCCTGCCTCTATCTCCCTAAGTGCTGCTATTAAAGTCATGCACTATCATTCCTGGCCTAACACCTTTCATAAGCCTCAAGAAAACTGATGTAAATAAATACTCAAAAAAAAAAAAGTATTCCTGACCTAATATATGATGTGTGTGGGGACAGACCAGATACACAGACTATGACTGTCTTATAGGTTTCTATTATTTAAAGATGTATCTCTGAAATAAACAAAACACTGAGTCCTGTCTGCATCAACTCTAATATACACTGAAATAATCTGTAACTAAGATATAAAACAGCCATACATAAAATAAAGTTCATCTGAACAACTGACACATGTGTCTGTCACAGTCTGACTGTGCCAAAAGATTTTTAGCAAAGTAATTTCATCTAGATTTTCGTATCTCCTTGATTAATGAAGTCCTGTCCACAATTCTTCAATTTTACTATTAAACATCATTCATAAATTCAGGAAGGGTAGTATTTGCCATATAAAAGTTTCATGTAGCTAAACTTTTTGGAGATTAATCTAGCTTTAAATGCATGTGATTTTTCTATTCCTCAGGCAGAAACTATAGCTGTAAAAACAGAGAATAGGTTTTTCAGAACATCAATCAATAGTGTTTTAGGGCTCAATACTCCACTGGCATCAACACTCTCATTCTACTTGGTGCCACTAGTTTTAAGGTAAGTCTAAAGGCTTTGGCAGCAGACAACTGTGAGCAAACCACGTGACTAATTGAAAAGATGCCACTCAGCAGAATGAGGACACAATTGACAAGGCATTCCCAAACCCTGGCTGTAACATGAAACAGGTGATACGTCATTAAGTCAAAAAGCTGCTTATAAAAGGTATGTTATCTAGAGCAAAAATCATTATGAATGTCATACAATAAGATATTTTAGGTAATGTCAATGACACCATTTAACATGTCTCATAACCTTGAAGAATTTCCGCAATTGCCTTAGTTACTTTTATATGCTATGCTAAAACACAATGACCAAGGTACCTTATTCAAGAGGCATTTAGTTAGGGGCTTTATAGTTTGCTCACGATGGTGGAGCAAGGACATGGCTGTAGAAGATCTGAGGGCTTACATTTTGATCTGCAAGTAGGGGTTATAGAGAGCTAGCTGGAAATGGTGTGGGCTTTTAAATCTCCAAACCTGCCCCCAGTGACACATCTCCTCAAACAAGGCCACACGTCCTCCTCCTTCTCAAACAGTTCCACCACCTGCTGACCAAATATTCAAATATATCAAAGTATGGGGAACTTTCTCACTCAAACCACAACAGCCATTATCATAACTCCATTTTTTTATTATTATAATTTTAAAAACCACCTAAGAGGATTAATGACACAACAAGAGACTCTTAGACCCAACCCAAATGTTGGGGCCAGGAGTGCATGTTCCCATTTGTACAGTAATAAATGTCTCTGTGAACTCTAGCCAATCATTCTCTTCCTCTCTAAGGTAAGCAAGAAAAACAAACAACAACAACTAAACCCAGAAATTGTGCTTGTTCATCAGGATTAAAGTCCATTCCTACAGTGAAAACATGTGACCAGGGGTGCTAGTGCTCCATGCGCATGAGACCGACTGACTGCAGTGTGTCCATTACTGTCTCTATTGGGACTAACTCCCTAAAAGCACTTTCAATTGGTTCTTCTCTGTATCCATGCACTCCTTAAAAATGTGGTATTCTTTGTTACATACACACACTTTATTAGGTCGTCATTTGGTTACCTTTCAAACTATCATTTTTTTCCATTGTGTTGTCACTTAATGATTTAGATTATAACTGAAAAGGTTCATTGAAGGCACTCTGCATTCCATTCAGTTCTTTTATAAATTTCCTTGTTAATGATGTGAGGACAGTGTGCAGTGCAGTACTACTGATAGGTATAGACAGCACTTAAGAACATAGGTATTCCACTGTCATCTGCAGCGCACACCCAGGCAGCATGCGTCAGGATGGTTATGTTGTCTGCCCCGTTTCTGTGTATTATGTTCACCTTCTGCCCTCTGTGGTTCCTGCTGTAATAACCCTGAGATCTAGACCCCAGCCCACCATGACCAGACACAGCACTGTGACATTTCATGGCTTCCCCTCTTCTCTGCTTCAGTGCTCAGCTCCCCACACCCTTCGCATCTCCACTTGGACCACAAAGCATTTTTCATCTGCTCGTTACTTTCTCTTTGCCGCTCTTAATCAAACTGACAGAAAGGAAAGCACACTGTGAAGGCATCAAGCAGAGCTGCTGAAATGAGAAGGAGATAGGGGAAAGCATGCTTCTGTACTAACCTTTCAAGTCCAAAGACACACGTTCAGTATAAATCAAACACCAGAGCCCAGTGGTCACACCCAAAGCCCCAGGAGAATAAGCATGCTATCATAAAATTCTTACAGTATGGCAAGCTGAGAAAGTTGAAGGGAACAGTGCACACACTGACCCATCATTACCAAGAGGTAGGGCCAGGCTGTGAAAGCTAACAGACAGCCCTGAAGTCTGCTCTATCAGTTGAAACAGAAGTAAGCATTAGTTAAAACATTTAGAGATGGGGGAGAGGGGAAGGGAAGGCAATGAATAAGACATGGGGTGGCATATTTTAATACATACATTTCCTCCTGTCCCTCATTAAAACTCTAGGAAATCCAAATTATTTATAAGAAAAAAAAAGCTAAGCTGCACACTATACAACATTATTTCCTTCTCTCATAAACATTTTTCCTCAAAGGAAAATTAGGTTTATAAAACAGTCTAAATCATTAGAGAGATTTATTCCATTAAAATTACTCTGAAAGAACTGATTTCTAAAAGTCAAACTTGAAAGCAGGCTCATTATTCATATTGTAGTCAGAATTTATCTTCCATAGCCAAGCAACAAATCAGAATCAAAGTATTAAATCCAGCTTGTAGTTGACACTGATCGTTTAATAATTACCCAACATCTTTTCACAGGCTATTTAAATGGTTGGTCTTCACTTCCCAGTCCCGTTATCCTTAGGCAGCCCAGACTAAACCTATGTTCTTCTGACTCTTAAAAATGGAATCTTTCCAATTTTAGTATCCCACAGACTATTTATGAGATGATTCTAATAAAATGTCTATTAACTGATGGAAAGCAGCCAAATTAAATGTCACTGCAGATAAAGTCTTAAAGAGAGGGCAGATATAAAAGAAGCTATAAACTGTCCTACATACCCAAGCAAAACCTGGAAACGAGCAGGTGAAACACATCTTAAGTTTTATTAATTTGGAGCAAAGATCAAGGAAGCTGAAAAAAGTGTATCAGTGAATATACTTATTAGGGACCTTGAGCACCTTCTCCACTTAAAAGAGCAACGTAGAAAATAGCTATGCTAATGAAAATTCTAGAGACCCACATTTCCAAATCTGATGCAATTCTAGACAAAAGGCTGATAATGTGTGATTACATGCATGCAGAAGTCTCCCCCAGATACAAAGCACAAGAAGACTGGAGTGAGGAGTGACCCAGTACATGGAGCTTTTAGAGGTGAAACTAACCTAAACTCATACAGTGAGGATGATTATACAAGGCTCTGGAACGTAACGCCTTTTGAGAGTGAAGGCACATGAATCCTCTCTCAAACGGTGACTAAAGTTAAATGTAAACCAACAACTGATAGGAGTCATGACGCCAAGTACCCTAGAATCCGGCCTGCTCAGAGCGTGTCTTGTCTTAGACACCTGTGTACCTTGGCAAGACGGCTCATCTGATCTTCTGAGAGCGTGCTGCTCGTTCTGCCAGGAGTCCTTGTGGGTTCAGAGCCATCTGCCTCCACATTAGGCCAGACCTTCAAGTCATGCATTCCTTGGCGAAACATACTATAAGGAAAAAAAAAAGTTCAGAGTAGAAGCAAACTGAGGCAGCTCATCACAAAGCAACGTGTGACAAGCTTGCTAAGCTCTGAGGCCCCCATGGTTTGTGCAACAATGAGCTAAGCTGCTAAAGCCCACAAAACTCTCTTCAGGCCACTCTTTTCTTCCTTAGATAATCAGAAAGTGAGAGAGGTCTATAGAAATGGTCTACAATCCAGTATCTACTTAACCGTTGTTGAGGGAACTTGTTGCTAGGCAGACTTAAACAAATATGTACCTCTTTCTTATACGGCGCCAGTGGCAAACCAAGGCAAAATTCAGAGCATGAGTGAGCAGTTACTTAGAGCAACTTATGTGACTCAAAGACAGCTAGGCACCGGCAAGGCTCATCGCAGAACAGATGGATCCCCACTTCAGTTAACCTGCCACAGTTGTACCTCCTGGTACAACAAGCCCACATACAGTGGAGCAGAAACGCATATGAATGGCTGCAAGGTGCAAGAGGGACCAGCGTGAATCCCTGTGAGGGCCCAGTGACTCTCCAGATACCCTCCTTTTATGTAAAGTGCCAAGTCACTGAGGTCAGGGTACCCCTGCGAGTGTTCACTGCTGTTCTGATGAAAATGGTGTCCGCTGTGCTTTGAGGACAGCACTTAACAAGCACTTCAGAAGACATCCTAGCATGGCAGACACTACATTTCTAGGCAACAGAACAATATCGGATTTACAGGATGGAAAGTAAAAAAAAAAACAAACAAAAAAAATCAAAACTTGTTAGTTACATAACTTTTCTATAAACTTGTCTGGGTTTGGGTAACAACTGTACCACCTACAGCATATCTGACTGTGACCGTGAATAAATAACGTTACTCCTTAGTATTCATCAGTTTTCTCATTAATAAAAATACTATATTAAAGATTTTCATAAAGGTTATTACAAAAACACACGAATACAATCTCTTATTAAGTTAAATTCTTTCATGTTTAATACCAAACAGATCTGACAACACAGTGGCAAGAGGATCACAAGTTCTAGACTAACAGAGGCATCTAACGAGGCCCTGTCTCAAAACAAAGTGCAATACAGAACAACCTTAGAGCCGTCTTTAAGGAACTGGCTACCATAAAGCACCTAAAAGTGAGGACCCTCACTTACTCCTTCAGACACAGCACACGGCGGCCCTTCCTCCTCTCTACCTCTCTGCTCCTCAGTGACTACTTGGGCTGAATTTAACTAAAAACAAAAAGCCACATTTGAAGCCAGTCTAGTAAATGATTTAAGCAACTGGGATACGTCTGGAGAGAGTTCAGAATGGGGTGTGATGGAGCGGTACCCTAAATGCTGGTGACTGTCAAGTGCTCACACCATTTTCTTTGGACTAATGGAAACTTAGGAGAAAATCACAGCTATAGGGAGTGAGGTAGACCATGTGCAGAGCCTTGTGCCCACTTGGGAAATTAGGGCAAACAGACAAGACAGAAGAACAGCAGGCCGTCCTTCACCTCCATCAGAGGCTCAGTAGCAGCTACCACTGCAGCTCTGGCTGGCCGGCCCATGCCGTATAGCCAGCCACTGCCAGGACTTCAGAATTACACACACACACACACACACACACACACACACACACACACACACACACACACACACACACCCCTGCGCATCCTCTGCCCTTTGCCTATGGTTCTACCAATTCAGGCAATGCCCAACCTGCTCTTAGGCTACTAAGAAATCTCTGAAGCTACATGTTCAAGTTAAAGACAGTTTGCTGCTGCACAACTACTGTCCAACATGTCTCTGTATTATTCATGAAAATTGACTAAGATGTTCTCTCTCATACTAACACACATGTATAAAACAGATGTTGGCACACAGCACAAGCTGGCAGTTACTGTATTATCTTCCAGTAGTATGAGCTTTGGGCCACTTATACAAGACACTCTAGTAAGTGCATACCAGGGTCCTTTGGGAGAAGAGGCCACCAATATTGTATTGCTAAAGAAACATCTGAGAAAATGAAGGCCCAAAGCAGTGCTTCCCAAAACCACAGAACTGTAGTGGCAGGACATGAAGAAATAGCATGAACAGATTTTTCTAAGATTTAAAACTCTTGGTTCGTGGCAAGCAAACAAACTTCACTCCTAATTATTACTACTAACTTTGCCAGTGCTTGTGATTGAATTTGTATTTCAGGCACATTTTCCACTTCCTTTAGATGGGAGCCAAAGAAAACGTGACTCAATGAGCTACATAAAGAATTACAGACGTGCTCTGCCAGGGTCTAGGCCTGTGAGTCTGGCTGATCCTCCTTATCAGGTGCCCTCCCCTAAGCCCCAGATCTAGGCCAGGTCAGTCCAGTGTCCCTGAATTTTCTAGGCATCTCTAGACTTCTGTCAGGACCCTCCTAGCATGCCCACAACCTCCAGGCTCATCCTCCATCCAGTTAAGCCCTGCCACCCAGCAGAAGCCATGGAGGAAGACTGCTTCCTAGCTTGCTCTTCCTGGCTTACTCAGCCTGTTTCCTCATACAGCTCAGGCTCACCTGCTCTGGGCTGACACTATCTACAATGCACCAACACATGTATTATTTATAAATACAATATTTATCAGGCTCACTAAATGTACTTATATATAAACACGTATATGTACATATATGTGTGCACCTATGTGTATATGTACACACACATGTGCGCGTGGGCACACACACACACACAACAACAAACCAAAAAACTCTACTTTTTTAAGTAATTGCTTAACACAGCACACAAATAGCCAATTTTCTTCATGTGCAAACACTCCTCACACATCACTAAAAAAAGAAAAATTAGGACAAAGGCACTTTTAGCTGGGCATGGTGGTACATGCCTTTAATTCTGGAATTCAGGAGGCAGAGGTAGGCAGATCTTTGTGATTTCAAGCCCAGATTGATTTATATAGTGAGTTCTAGGCCAGCCAGGGCCACAGAGTCAGATCCTGTCTTAACAACATTAAAAAGGGCTGTGTGAAAACTGTATTTAAAAAAAGGAGAGGGAGGCAACAGATATCATTAAAGCAATTTACAGAAATAATCAAGAAACCTATTAAGACAATAATTCTCATTTATATTTAATGATGAGTAAATTAACATGTTTAAACTTTAAAATGGACAAAAACTGAGGCATCTGGTAACATCCAAAAAGTTACAGTCAGTATCCTGTTCCACTGAAAGGCACTACACATCTTTTCAGTTTCCAGATCTGGACCCTAGGTTCTCATTGCTAATGAGTCTATTTTCCTAATATAAATGACATTAGCATTCATTTTCAGTAGAGTAATACAAGTTGTGTTTCTTTTCATTTAGCTGCTGTGGTGGCTAATTATGGCGGTCAAATATCGGTACACATGTGTGAGGCAGTGGTGTTAACTCAGGTGACCCACCCTAATGTGCGGCAACACTCTACAAGCTGGTGTCCCAGACCACATGAACAGAGGGAACAGGTCATGAGTTCTCATCTGTCTTTGTTGCTGATGGCAATTGTAACGGACCAGCTAGCTGCCTCACACTCCTACATCCATGCCTTCCCCACCCACGGTGGACCATACCCTCAAACTGGTGATTGCTTATGCTGCTTTTGTCAGGACTTTGTTGCTGATTTAGCAATGAGAAAAACAGCTAATACAGCATATCTTGGAAGAAACCCATTTCAAATATAATCTCAAAGTGTGTAAGGCCCAGGTACCTAATGTGTTTTCATTGCAACAAAAACCGTATTGCATAAATAATCAAAGTTCTCTAGGAAAGAAAGAAGCCAGCCCTCTGTGGACTAGTGGGCAGAAAGCTTACCCATACTTTCCAAAGAGTGACACAGTTGTTCCTCCCACGGGCACAGCTTTTCCTGGTCCATACACATCCCATATAGTCAAGGCCACTTGGGCGTTCCTGGGTAGGTCAGGGTATTTCACAGGTAGTTTTAGCCATTCGTTCCAACTATGGAAACAAAATCAACAGACTAAATACATATCTTTCTTTCAGATTAACCAATGAAAGATGGCTCTGCAAGATGAGAAGACTCTGAAAATTTCAGGTTTGTATGCTAAAAAAAATATATATATAGAAATCCCATCAATTTTGCTTGTTCAAATATAAAACATGAACTTTTATATCAAGACCCTCAGGCTGAGCAGGGTGGCATGTGCCTATAATCCCAGGACTCAGCCCAAAGCAAAAGTAGTATTATTATTGTTAGTTCAAGGCCAGCCAAGAGAGCTTTGTGAGTTTGAGTTGAGCCCATGCTACACAATGATAGCGCCCAAAACACAAAGTTATGTCACTAAGATGTATGAAAATAGAATATCTGAAAAATAAAGATAAATAAACAAATTCAGAAATACATTTCAACATATTAAAACTTTTAAGCCAAACTATCATTTTCTGTTAACAATTTTCCAGAGCACAACTTCACATCAGGAAAACAACCAATCATATAACAAATTACAAAACAATAATCATATTATAATTATAAAATCATGGATTGCTAGTGCATTTCTGAGATAAGACAGCCCCCGAATAACCCTAACCTCACAAAGCCAAAGCTTACTTGCTTTTGTAACACTTGGACATTACCAACTTGCACATCTGTTTTATCTCAGTAAGCTCTTTTTTATAAATTTTTTTCGAAATATATTTTGATCATTGCCCTTCAACTTACTTCATTGGCACGGAAGACACTTGGCTATTAGCATCTTATGCTTCTCAAGAACGCCTGCAAATAACTTGTTAATGGGTGTTTGTTAATAATGCAGAATAATAGAGAAATAACCAGCAATTTCTCCCTCCATACTCGTCTCTGTAAATATTCTTCTGCATTTAAAATAGGCTCATTTGACAATTGCTACTCCCTTAAGCAGATGGCTTTTAAAATCCCCACAGAATTCCATGCAAAACCATGAATACCCAGAAGGCACACAGAATTCTGTTTACTCACCATTACCCTCGAAGCAGATTATCTCTAGATCAAATACATATGTATCAGTTAAAAAAAACAACAGAATTTTCAAAAACAATAAAAAATATTTATAGCCACGGTAAAATGTGAAACTCCATGAAAAGTAGAGATGTCCACTAATTCTCATTAGAAGCAAAATATCATCAAATCTTTTTTATATAAATTTCTTAAAAAACCAAATTGCATGTTTAAGAGAGCCATTATCTCTACAGATGATTATAAGCAACTAAGTAAATTACTGCTCGAGTGGCAAAACAGACTGACATCTCCTGATACTGAAGAGTGTTATCACTTGTGATGAAGAAAGCAGAGCAGTTGATTGACATGTAGACAATTAACGTGAGGTAAAGAGAAAAAGTGGTGCCAATATCCAAATTAATCTGTGGAACTGTTCATCTCTGTCTACTCCTTAAATTCTGAGAGACAGTACCTTGATCAAGAGAACCTTCCCCTCAAATCTTTTGCTATCTAACTCCTGGCCCCAAGATCTCTTTAAATCAAAGTAAGCATAGCCCGACCTGTTTCACACACTGGGTTTCTGCAGCTCGAGTTCTCTAGGGGGAAGGGTTCCTTCAGCTAACACATGTAAAAACCACTCTAAACACTCCAAAACCCATGAAAGGATCAATCCAAACACCAATGAGGCTGTGTGCTCTCAGCATCATCTCGTCGTCTTCCTCTCTATCCATCACTGCTAACCCAATCCCTAATAAGCCTTCTCCAGATTGCAAAACCTAAATCTGGACACTAGAACCCATAATACATCCCATGGGACTTATTCTCTAGACCAATGGAGACACACTTTGAAATGGAAATTATCAGATTAATACCTCCCTCTCGCTCTCTTTCTTTCTTTGTCACTGTTTAAACTGTTTTAGAGAAGAAGACAGAATCAAAATATTTCTAAAAATTTAAGGGGCAGGGGCTGAACCTCCGTGGTACAGTGCCTACCTAGCATGCACAAGGTTGTAAGTTCCATCAGGATAAAAACAAAACGAAAACCTACCTAAAGAAAAATCCTAAGAACAGTACCAACAACAAATCTCTTCATTTGAATTATAGAAAACTAACATCCAGACACTGCATTCTCTGTGAAGATCTGCATTAGCTGTGACTAAGGTCAGAGAACAACGTTCAGGAGAGAGTTCTCTCCTCCCAAAGTGAAGAGTCCAGGGAAGAGCTCAGGTTGTCAGGCTGATAGACAGTGCCTTTACCCACTGGGCCACAGCCTCCTTTATCATGAGATCTGTGTGTAGGACATGACAGAATAGGAGGCATTAGGACAGACTTGGATACATTTTGGGTGAATTCCTTACTAGAACTCACACAAGTCACAATCAGACCTTTAGATGACAGTGCGTTTTAGTACCCCAAAATATATTATCTAAACCAAGGAAAGGCAAAAATTCATATAGCAAGAGGTTCTTTTACAAAATATTTTTTTCTAGTTTATAGACTACTTCTGGTAGGTACCTACTTATACTGGACAACGGAAGTGTTTATCCATGATTTTTACTTTGGTGAGTTAGGCACTAAATGCACCTTTCAAATAGTGATAGTAGACTTCACAAAACCTGTGAATTTTCCTCTTAATTTCAGTCCACTTTTGTTTGTTTGTTTGTTTTACAAACACCTCCAAGTAGTTTCTCAATCTACTTTCTACAGTTGTCTTAAATCTTAGTGGTCAGTATGTTTTGTTTTGTTGTAATTTTACAACCTTATAAACCATAGCAAAAACAATGAATGAAAGATCTAGTAAATGAGTTGAGACAAAGTTTTTGTTCTAAATTTGTTTGGACAGTGTAAGGAATGGACAATAAAAATTTTCATACCAAAACAAACAAAAGACAGTAGTGGCTGTCACCAAAGACACTGACATTCTATATCTAAGTATATTTTGAGGAACACTGGTGCACTGTATTAGATGTAATGATGGTACTATAATATATTTTTGTTTTGGTTTTTAAGTCAAGAGTCTGACTATGTGAACCATGCTGGCCTCAAATTCATGGAGATCTACCAGCCACTGCCTCCTGAATGCTGGGATTAAAGGCATCCATCACCAATGTCTGGCCATATTACATTTCTATATTTTTGAATAGTTAAAAGAGCCTTGAACTCATTGGCACATGAGACAATTTCCTGAATAGAATACCCACACCTCAGGATCTAGATCAACAATTAATAAATGGGACCTCATGAAATTTGAAAAGCTTCTGTAAGGCAGAAGACACTGTCAACAGAACATAAAGGCAGCCTACAGATTGGACAAAGATCCAAAATATATGAGGAACTCAAGAAATGAAGCACCAACAAAGCAAATAATCCAAATAAAAAATGGGGTACAGAGCTAAACAGAGAATTCTCAACAGAGGAATATCAAATGGCCAAGAAACACTTAAAGAAATGTTCAATGTCCTTAGTCATCAAGGAAATGCAAATCAAAACAACTCTGAGATTCCTTTTTACTTGTACCCATCAGAATGGCAAAGATCAAAACCTCAAGTGACAGCAAACGCTGGTGAGGATGTGGAGAAAGGGCAGTACTCCTCCATTGCTGGTGGGAGTGCAAACTTATTTAACCACTTTGGAAATCAATCTGGTAGTTTCTCAGAAAATTGGGTGTAGCTCTACCTCAAGACCCAGCTGTAAAAGTGGCTTTTATTCTACAATTTTTCACAATTATTGTCTGGGAGGCTTACTGCCTCCTTCTGCTAACCTAGGTCTAGGCCTGGAAGCTTCTAGCCTCCATACAATCTAACCTAGGACTCGAATATTTTCAGCCTCTAAGATTTACTGCTTAATAAGCCACCCTTTCTTGTTCTTTCTGAGCTCTGGGCTGGTGGGTTCAACTCAGCTGTTCTAGCTCAAACTCTTCTTCCAGCTCACCTATAAAATATGGCTTCTCTCTCAGTCCAGAACTAACTCAGCAATCTGCTCTAATCTTCTGGCTTCTCCTCATTTTCTGGATCATTCCATCTTCACCTGAGTTTTCTCTCTGCAACCCATCTCTCTATTACTGTTCTGGTAAAACTGCCTCCTCTCTCTCTCTGAAAAACTGCCTCTTAAGTAGCTTCTTTTTTCCTCTCCCTGTGAGAGTTGGATGTACCCTATTCTGTCACATCTTCTCTGATTCTTCACCTTTTCTGCCACGCAATTAGACATTATTTTCAAATATAGGTGCTTCTTTCTACAAACTAACTTTATCTTAATTTGGGATTAAAGGCGTGTATCATCACACCTGGATCTAAGCTTTTCTTACCTGATACTTGCCCTATATCAGGCTGGCCTTGAACTCATATCTGTTTGCCTGTCTCCTGGATTAAAGGCATGTTTGCATTTCAGCTAGATCACACAGACCTTGAAGATCTTTATATGTGATCTCTTGCCAGAACAGCCATGTTCTGAATTAACATTACTCTACAGCCAGTTTTACCACTCCTGGGCATATACCCAAGAGATACTCCACCACAAAACAATGATATTTACTCAACTATGTTCATAGCAGCTCTCTATTCATAACAGGCAGAAACTGGAAACAACCCAAATGTCCCGCAACTGAAGAATGGATAAAGAAACTGGTACATTTATACAATGGAATACTACTTAAATATTAAAAACAACGAAATCATGAAAATTGCAGGCAAATAAATGGAAATAGAAAAGACCATTCTGAGTGAGGTAACTCAGATCCAGAAAGACACAAATGGTATGTACTCCTTTATAAGCACATATTAGCTATATACTACAATTCACAGACCCAAAGAAGCTAAGAAACAAGAAAGACGCCAAGGGAGGATGCTGGAATCTCACCCAGGAGGGGAAGTAGAAGCAGAAGTAGTTGAAGGAACAGGATAGGAGAGGGAACATGCAGGGACATAAGGGTGGGGATCAGATAAATGGTGTGGGCGGGGAACCAGAGGACAGAAGGCTTGCAGAGCGAGCAGCAACCACGGATGGGAGGACCTCTTAAACTAGCTGCAGATCTGCAATAGGGTGGGCTCCTGGGAGGACATGAGGGTGACTCTAGCTGAAACCCTTGCTGGTGGGGGTCATGGAGACTAGAGAAGCCACCCTCTAACAAGAAAGGACTCCTTCCAGCAGGAATGTACCTGCCTTCAGGATATGCAAGGATTAAGATAGAGCAGAGATCAAAGGCATGTGCAACTGATGCCTGGCCCAGCCTGAGACCCACTCCGTGGGAGAGAACTAACCCCTGACACTACTGACGATGCTCTTCAGTGTTTGCAGATAGGAGCCTAGCACAGCTGTCCTCTGAAAGGCTCTGCCTAGCAACAGACTGAAACAGAAACCAAGACTCACAGCCAAAAATTGGGAGGGGCATAGGAAGCCTTGTAGAAGAGTGGGGGGTAGGAGTAGGAGATAGGATGACCCAGAGGGGACAGGAAGACAACAGAAAACCAACAGTCCCAACTAGCCTGGGCCCAGAGGAGCTTGCAGAGACTGAAGTACTAAGCAAGGACCAGGCATGGACTAGACCTAGGCCCTCTACAACATATATACCCAATGGGCAGCTTAGCCTCCATGTGGGTCCCCCAGAAAGCAGATGGGGGCTGTCTCTGACATGGTCTCAGTTGCATGCCTTTCGATCACTTTACCCTGGTTGTGGCTGTCTTGCCAGGACACTGTGAAAGAGGAAGTACACAGTCCTGATGAGATCGAAGTGCTAGGGAGGGTTTGCAGGGTAGCGGGATGAGGGAGTGAGGGAGGGACAGAGGGGAAGGACCAGGAGGAGAGGAGGGAAGGGGCTACAGTTGAGATGTAAAGTGAATAACTAAATAATTTTTTTTAATTTTTCTTTTTTTATTAAATATTTTTATATATACATTTATATTATTACACATATAGACAATAAACTACCTACAGCAAGAAGAACCACAGAATAATCAGAAATTATACATATGTTGCATTCATGTTTTGGCTATTTGTATTGATAATGACGAAATATGATAGATGTTGATTTACTTTCAGAATTTTAGACTCACTAAGATAGGCAAGATGCTTTCATCAAAGCTGCCAAATACAAATAAAAAAATTTTTTTGCAGAATGAAATGTATTAGTTATGTATGTATGCTTTTTCTAGATATAAATATTTATATTTATTTTGACACCAAGAAGAAAACTAAAGACATTATACTATTGAAATAGTTGATTTGGATGTAGGTAGACCAACAAAGTTTCCTCTCTCTGAAAAGTCTTTCCCAGATTGAGTATAAAAGACCAGTATATAAACAGGGATGTACAATCAACAACAGTGTGACTGTGCACATGGCCATGTCTTGTCTTCCGTGACACTGGTAACAGATATCTTTCCTCATGGGCACACACTTGGGACTGGAGAGACAACTCAGCTGTAAGAACACTCACTGCTCTCATAGATGATCTGGGTTCAGCTCCCAGTACCCACCTGATAACTCATATGTTTATAACTCCAGTTCCAGGGAATCCAACACTCTTTTCATAGTACAAATATAATTATACTCACAAAACGCTTATACACACATAAAATAAAAACTAACCTATACCTATCTATTTCCCATCCTAATTGATTGTAGATTAAAACTGACTAAACATTAGAAATGCCCCCATAAAGTCTATCAGACAAAAAGTACCAGGACATTAGATTAAGGATCCACAATACTATTCTCAAAATCAGAATTTCATGACATCTTACACTGACCCTATATCTCAACAATGTATTGCTAATATGTCATGCAAATTCATAAATAAACTATGAAACTAAAATAGAGTTTCATTTGGAAAACAAAAAATCTATAAATCTGTTGGTCTAATGTATTTTGATGCTAATTAAAAGGCTGTCACACTTGGGAAGGGCAAATGGGATCGGCGTGGCTAAGGGTCCCGTGCTTGGGGAGACAGAGAGAATCTTGGGAAGAAGAGAGACCAGAGGAGAAGAGAGGAGAAGAAGGCGGCCATGGGTTAGATGGAAGAGAAGTACATGGCCTGTATGGATGGACATTTGGCCCAGATGAAGAACATTAGAAAGCATTTGGGATTACGGATGGGAGGTAGCTTGATGGAAATTATTAGAAGCAGATGGCATGGGATTGAGGCAGGGATCCCATACCTGCCCCACTATGGGAAGTAGTTTAAGGGCTTACTATCTGCCCTGCCCCAGGTTAACTAAGGCTGTTTTAAAATATAACAAGTGTCCGTGTCTTGATTGATTGCTAGCGGGTTATACTGCCATAAAAATAATTATAGGCCTGATAATAAACATTATTAGGCCATAGTGGTAATTCAATAATAACATAAAGCTTACCTGAACATATGATGTAAGATCTACTTCTAAAGATCCAAACAACAGATTGGCCATTTCAAACTATCTTAAGTATTTGTGTTGAAGGCCACAGAACAGTAGAGAGAGAGAGTCCAGACATGGCTGTGTTCTGGTTCATGTTGTAAATGAGTAAAATACTTACTCTGCAAAATGCTGACATACTAAATAAGAACGTGAAGTCACTACCACATCCATACAACCATGTGTCCATGGGTAGCATGTGCTTTCAACAGTCTAATGCTTATAGGTATATAGGTGTCACTTCTTATAACATTCGTAAGGCAATGAAAGAACAGTCTAGAATCTTTCTACAACAACAACAAATAAGAAAATAAAATAACTTACTTCCACCTTGTACTAAATGCCTTGTAGGATGTTCTGACTGGTAAGGCCAGAGGCTTCCCTTCAGCAAAGACTTGACAGGTCACATACAGGTCAGAGCAGGTCTCTTGGTACAGCCCGGAAAATTTTAGCATCGGATCTTCTAGGACTGCCTTGTAGCTCTTTTGTTCTCTCTTTCCTTCTAAACTTCCTCTGAAAGCACAAACACAATGTTTCAGAGGTATAGTTTTACAGAACACATGGATATATAGAAAGCTAAGGAGTTTATGCCTGTTAAAGTAACCAGAAACTAACAATACCTTCCTATTTTTAAAAGTAATGTCGCTTTTACATATGGAACTCTGAGAATCCTAATGTTGCTAAGCTCATTCTGTTTATTAAAGATGTCTCCTGTGAAAGCAAATTTTATTTGACAGATGTAATTGTCATCTTGGAGGCTTACGGCCTCCACCCACTAACCTAGGCCTAGTCCTGGAAGCTTCTAGGCTCCGTACAATCTAATTTAGGCTTAGAATTTTTTCAAGCCTCTGGGACTAACTAATAAATAAGCTCAACCTTTCTAACTCTTTCTGAACTCTGGCTGGCTGGTTCAACTCAGCTGTTCTGACTCAAACTCCTCTGCAAGCTGATTGATTCAATCTTTCTTTGATTTATCTGCCTCTCAACTAGACATCACTTTCAAACACGGTTGCTTCCTTCTACAAACTAACTTTACCTACACTGTTTGGGACTAAAGATGTGTACTAAGGGCAAGTCTGTATTCCAGCCAGAGGAGTTTAAAGGTGTTTCATTCCAGCCAAATCACACAGACCTAGAAGGTCTTTGTTTGTGGTCCTTTGCCAAAGAGGCCATCTTGCTGGATGAACATTCCTCTACAGTGTTTTCCTAGGGATTCTTCATTTTAAACCCTGTCACCTACTCTTGATGCACGTCTTAAGATTAACTTTACTCATCTTAGCACTTGGGAGGCAGATGTAGTTGGATCTCTGAGTTTGAGACCAGCCTGGTCTACAAAGAGAGTTTCAGAACAGCCAGGAATACACAGAGGAAACCTTGTTTCAAAATAATAAATAAAATAATTAAATAAAAATAAATAAATAAATTACTGATTTCAATGTATCTGCCCAGCCTTTAAGTGAGTATAGAGACTAGAAATATATATATATGTATATATATATATGTGTGTATATATATATATATATATATATATATATATATATATATATATATAAAGTTACCCAATATAGTAATGCAAGGAACTGTAAAGTCACACATGCTGATGCATGCCTTTAATTCTAGCACTCAGGAGGCAGAGACTGCCAGATCTACATGGTGTCTTCTAGGCCAGCCAGAGACACATAGTGAGAGCCTATCAAAAAAACAAAAAAGAAACAAACAAACAAAAAAAAAAAACCTATGTCTTGCTCTAAGGGAGAAAAACTTACTTTTACCAATTATGTTTTTCCATACTATATACTCATATTATCCCACCATTTCATAATACAAAAAGAAGCTGTACTGGATAGGAATAAACACTATTAAGGAAGTAGGAACATTTCTTGTACATCAATATTGTATCAGCTATCATACTAGGAATCTCATCTATGCTTTTTAAAACCACATTCTCATTTTATACACGAAGAAGCAGAAACTCGAGAGATCACACTCCCTATCAAGATGGAAACACTAACAAGTGAGACTATGAACCAGCATGAGGAGTCCAAGACCGGCTGTCTTCCCACCATAAGAAAACCCAAGTCTGCGTCTTAGACAGACGTCTGACATTTGCCTAAGGCTTCTAGGACATAGGCGCAAAAGAGGGAAAGAACAAATATGCAGTTTTTGGCTCCAGGTAGGAGTGCAAAGTCCTCGACAGCAAAAAGGCTCTCACCAGGCACAGCCCTCAAATTTGTCTCCTATACTCAAGAAATGGCACAGGGTCAAAGTTCTGACAATAGGGAAACTACACAACAAAACTGCACTTGCCCGGAAGGGTGGGTTTCCCTACTTACGCAAATGTTTCTATGGCTCTTGAAGTTAGCATCTCGGGGAAGCCGTCTTTCCCACTCCCGTTCTCATTTCACGACGTGCTCCTGACCTTTATTTCAAGCACGCTGCGACGAGGTTTTACTAAAAGGCTCTTTCCTCCCATCTTCTTGATCCTTCTGTAACTGACGCGGTCTCCTACTCCCTCGCCCTCAGTTCCTCTGCCTTTAAAATGTCAGGCTGTGCAAAGGTTTAGATATACACGACCCTTGTGTGTGATGAAATGGTCTTGTGTGTGATTAAACTGCACCCACGTGCTCAGTTACCCCACCTTCACGATTTCCTAAGCCCCATTCAACCCTCCATCCTTTGCTCTAAAGGGAAGATCTTCCTCTTTCTTAGGCGGAGAAACTTGTCTCCTAAGACTTGATTTCGTCCTGCGTCCGACGGGATCGCAGTACTCCCCACAAAAGCGGGAATGCAAACTGCTCCACACCCCTCTGGGGGCTTCTGTGCAGCTTACACCAGCGATGCCCTTCTCGGCGCAGCCCCTCTCCGCCCCCGCTCCCCGCTCTCTCACATCTTCAGCTGCACGTTGATGTCCAGGTCGCAGCTGTAGATGTAGTGGAACTTCTCCGCTTCCCCCATGGCCGGCTCGGACAGCTGAAGCCGCAGAGACTGCCAGGCACCAGAAAGCCTCCGTGAAGAATCTGCCGCGGCCTCAAAACATGAAAACTTCCTGTTCCGTCCCTCCGCCGGGTAACCTACCAGTCCCAGTCCGTAACGCAATCATGTGCGACGGAACCGCCCCTCGGCGGGCCGCTGTACGCATGTGCACCTGGGGCCCGCCATCTTGCTTAAGGGCAAAGGAGGAGCCAGGAAGCATGACTTCTATGGTTACATTCCAGTCTTCCTGCTTTGACAAAACTTTTTTTTTTTTTTTTGAAACCGGGAAAATTCGGCTTGAAGTTAATGTAATGGCATTCACTTAGTGAAAGCCAAATAAAGAAGAGGCACAAAACTTTTTTTACAAATTTATATTCTAGTCTCCATTAAAAGATTTGATTATTTTTTACACATGAAAATATGTATATTCTTATTTATTTCAAAAAGAGACATGCTTTTAATTCTTTATCACCTCCCAAGAGATTTGATTATTAATTGGTTGTTTCCAGCAGACTTTTTGCTTTGTTTTGTTTTGGGTTTTGGTGGTCGTTTTTGTTTTGTTTTGTTTTGTTTTGTTTTGTTTTGTTTTGTTGGAGCTGTATTGGGGTGTAGTGAGGAGGATAAAAAGGACTAGACAAAGACTGAAAAAGATCTGGGTTTCACTTTGGCACTGCCAATATTTCTGCTCTAGTGCTTTGTATTGGTATATTCTGATCCTGTACAGTTCAAGACAAAACTCTACAACTGTTGCCTAGAAAGTGCCAATAATAACATAAACTCAATTTTTCAACCTTCTGAGTTGCTGTAATTTACTCTTGTAACATTTAACGTACTCTAACAGTTTCGGTCTTTGTTTAGAATTACAATTTAAAATTATTTGAGCAGGGCGTAGTGGTGCACACCTTTAATCCCAGCACTCGCACTCGGGAGGCAGAGGCAGGTGGATCATCGTGAGTTCAAGGCCAGCCTGGTCTACAAAGCAAGTCTATGACAGCCAAGTCTATACAGAGAAACTCTGTCTCAAAAAAAAACAAAACAAAACAAAAAAAAACAAAAAAAAACAAGAAACAAAACTCAAACAAACAAAACACCGGCGTGGGGTTGGGGGTGGGAGATCCCTGAAATCAAGTGTAGCTTTTTGCCATATACTTCTGTTTTCTGTCTCCTTGGAGTCTAATAACACTTCTACCGTTAACTATTTATTATTAGAGTTATAGCAAAAGTCCGACTTTTCTGGGTGTTTCTCAGATTTACACATGCGTTGTCAGAAAGAGTGCTGTTACAGGCACACCAAATAGAGAAAAGAAGACTGCTACCAGGGAGCTGGTTTTCTCCTTTCACTTGTGCCTTCTGGGCATCACAACTCCTGCTGCTGTCAGACTTGGTACCTACTGAACCATCCTGATGGCAGAGTGTATTTATGTTTAAGTACCATGTTTCAAAACAATAACACCCAGATCATCCAGGTTCAAGTTATTTAGAATTTTGAGTGGTCAGATGAAAAAACAAACAAACAAACAAACAAACAAAAACAAAGAAACTTTGAGTGGAACGGGGCTATTTAGTTAGACTAGAAAGAAGGAAATGGTAAAGGCATGATATTCTTCCCAAAGTAAATTCTAAAAGATATTCTTTGATGCAGTAAAGTCCACATGTATATAAGTAATTATCACGATGGTTATCTTGTATAATTGAAGATTTAAACAAAAAGAACACATTTGTCAACATATAACTACCACCAAATAGCTATGACTTAACAGAAAACACATTTTCAGCAATAAAATAGGAAATTTGTAAATACCAGAGCTGTGCAACAGTAAAACAAATTGCTGGAAGCACTCTACTTTTTGGTATACTTTTGGCAGAGATTATGAAGCTAGTTTTAAATCAGGTTTTTTAAACATTAGTGATTTTTGTTGTTGTTGTTGTTGTTTTTTGAAGATCAGTGTATGTGTCTGTGTGTTTGTCATGTGTGTATGCAGGTGCCTATGGAAGCCAGAAGAGGATGTTATATCCTCTGAGGATGGAGTTCTAGGATGTTGTGAGCTGCCCCCATGTGGATCTGGGAGCTGAATTTCAGGTCCTCTGGAAGAGCAACAAACCCTTTTTAACCAATGAGCTATGAAATCCTGACATGTGAAAATAATTATATCATTGGATCTAGAGCTAAAATTGCATTTGGAGTAATGCAATTTAACATATATACATGTATATGAATTAAACATAAAAACTTCAAACTGGAAATTTAGTAAATTACAATTTTTTTAACTCGATGGCTTGCAGTATGTACAGCATCCAATACTGGCTGTTCTTACTGAACTGGCTCTTTAACTTGGCTTGAAAGTATCTTTTTCATTTTATTTTAACTCTATTCTTTCCCACTAGTTTACAACAATTAAAATAATAATAACCGGATCCCTCATAATCATGAACACAGCACAATATTAAATGTATTGATAAGTCAAGAAAAGCAAAGGCACTGTTAAGGGTTGTCTTAGTAATCCATGTATGCATAGTAAGAGTCCCATAAACTCAAGCTAATAGTGTGTCTTCTAGACTACGCATAAGTCAGATTGATTATTGGTGGATTTTTGACATCTAATTGGCAAGAAACATCCATAGGGAATAAGAGCCTCAGGCATCTTCACTATGAAAAGAATGATTTTTTTTCCTTTCCACTCATGAATATAACACACACTAATAATTATGCAACACAATTTGTACTGAAAGCAACCACAATTGCCTGCCTGTAGACAAATAGCTTACAGCTGTAAATGCTTTCTTTGTGTAATAGCCCATCCCATTGACTATGTGATCTGACACTTAATTTTCTTTTGAAGGTGCAGTTTTTATTTTGTTTCTGTTTTCCATTTCATTTCAATTTCATGTTTAATTATTCTAATAGCAGTTTTTAATAATGGTTTAGAAATTTGTTCATTGTGATTTCTTCCTCCAATTGCTCATGACTCATAGTGATAATCAGTTTAGCTTTTTCCCATTTCTACGATCCAATTTATTCTATCTTATAATTTAAAAAATGCAATTAGAGCTTTAAAGGCAACTATCTATTATTGGGCTTCCATCATGAACAAATTATGATACTGTAAGATTAAGAGTGCCTTGCAAATCCTTTTTCTCTAATTAAAATTTTTCTTACAAGTTTTCTAATACCATTTAAGTATTTTAAAATTCAATAACTTGATAGAACATACAATAGTACTAAGAAGAGCTAAAAGTGTTACCCTAATTCAAGATGTTGACAAGTTTTCAAGTGACAATGTAGGAAAGTGTGGGCTTAATAAATATCCACCACTCATTTCAATGGAGAAGCCCCCAAGGCCAAGGGGATTACATTCAAGAATACAATTTATATTAGCTATGAAATGGAAAGGATAGAAAATGACTTATTCTGAAAATATTGAATCATACTAAAATGCAATTTACTTTGTGATCATTTGATATCGTAAAGAAGGAACTGCCTTCTCCAAGGCACAAGTAAGGAAAGAAAACCTGGATTTGCATAATATCCTTGTCAAGCAATTAAGCTTTAAAGCAGGAATGGGGTGAGACTTATTTCCCCAGAAAATATAATCCGAAAATCTTGGTTATGGAACTGGGAAGATGGCTCAGCCAGTGAAGGATTTGCCTTGCATCTTCCTGTGTAAGATGAGGACTTGAGTTTGAAGCCTACAGCCTATGTACAATGTTGGACATAGTGGTGTGTTCTTGTAATTCCCATGCTGAGGAGATGGAGGCAAAAGGATTCCAGAAGCTTGCTGGGTAACCAGTCTAGACTTATTGGTGTGTGTAGTATGGTCATATCTGTCTTAAAAACTAAAATCGTGGTGTTCCTGGGGAATATGCCTAAAGTTGGTGTCTGGTCTCCAAATGCATGCACTTTCACTTGCACACATGTATAGAGGGAGAGGAATCAAACTCTTGGTTCCTCCCTCCTCTATAATAAAGGGGTGATCTCTAGTACTCAGTAATAGGTTTTCTCCCCTCAAGTCAGATTAAAGCATAAAAGGAGGTTTATTGGATGCATCTCTTGGGTCAGTTCACTTGTCCCAAGGAACTAGGACTGGGAAGTCACTATGGGGAGGGAAGAAAAAGAGAGAAAGATCTTCCACACATAGGGTGAGAGAAAATGCAGAGAGGGAGAGAAGAACTCAAAACATCTGGGTTATATAGGGAATCCCACACCCTGGACTGGAAAGTTTAGGGGAGAGGGTGGGGTATGCCAGCCACGCCCTGTAACACATTTGGACTGAGGGATGCTGGGAGAACCTGGAAGCCCCGTCCTCTTTGGTGTGTTAAATATGCACCTCAGCCACTTGTCCCAGGTTTGAAACCCAACACTCAGACCTCAGCACATAGGACTGAAAAAGTCCTATTTCCAAGCATGGGAAAGATCTTGTTATTTTCATTTTTGTGATAACGTTTTAATTTTTGTTGAATACAGCTTTTACTCTACTAGACTTATTTATTGTGTGTATGTGTTCCTGGAAGATTATGATGGAGCAGCTAATGTCTTAGTTCCAGCAAAGCTGTGTTTTTTTTTTTTTATTAATACTGTACCACTACACATTTCTGGTATTTTTGCTAAGGCTCATGGCCTATGAGAATACAGCACACACTGTTGTGTTTAGTATTTGATAATGTTAACAGAAGACTGTCATTGGCTTAGATATTTACTTTGCTAAATTATTTGCCAAAATTCCAGTGTAATAATACCCCCCCCTACCAAAAAAAAAAAAACCAAAACAACCCAACTTCAGTGAGCCAGAGGTGGTGGTACACACTTTTAATCCCAGGACTCAGGGAGGAAGAGGCAGGTGGATTTCTGTGAGTTCGAGGCCAGCATGGTCTACAAAGTGAGTTCAGGACAGCCAAGGCTACACAGAGAAACCCTGTCTTAAAAAAAAAGCAAAATAAATAAAAAAAACCAAAATAAATAAATAAATGAAGGAAGGAATGAAAGGAAGAAAGAAACTTCACTGTAAACAGTATGATGTGTTTTACCAGGAGCAATCTCATAGAATTTGTGTTTTCTACATCTAACAATGAAAATATTTCTATGAGCTTAATTTACTTTCACTTTTTTGAGTGCATTGTGATCTCAATAATAATAATATAAGCACGCATAAAATATGTAGTATATTACAAAGTACATAAACATTTCTCTATATATGTGTATATATAGAGAGACTATATATATTATACCCTTTAAAGGATGTATATATATACATATATAGAAAGATTATATATAGATATTATATCCCTTTAAAGTATGTGTATCATCATATATGTATGATATATGAATATATATGTATTCAGAAATAAGTTTTTCTAATAGTAAGCTATACCATGAAGATCTCTGTAAGTGTAGTCCATAATGTTTTCATGCTGCTGCTGCTGCTGCTGCTGCTGCTGTTGTTGTTGTTGTTGTTGTTGTTGAATTGCCTTCCCTGTGAGAACTCAGACAAGGCAAAGGCTGTATTTTAGAGTTTATTTTTTTCTCCAGCAGCATGTCTGGCTTGTGGCAGATGCCCAATAAATATCTGCTGAAATTGTTAATAGATGTCAGGTGCAATAATAAATATGCATGCTGCTCTGGAGTGGAAAATACAAACATAAATTAATTTTGGCTTCCATCCATTTACATAAGATGACAACACAGATATATATATATATATATATATATATATATATATATATATATATAGTTTCAATTGATAACTTGAGGTTTGGGACAGTTGTGTCTGAAGATCAAGGGGGACTATAAGAATGAGTTAATTACTGAAGACAATGAGAAAATGGGAGAGACTTTAGGAAGAGGCTAGAGCATTTAGAAGCTATATGAAGGAACCTAGAAACAGAATATCCACATTGAGAAGAAGCAGAAATCGAAGGACCTGGAGGGGATAAGAACGCTGCGAGAAGACCAACAGATTCAACTAAACTAGATCCACGGGGGCTTAGAGAGACGGCAGCAACCAAAGAGCATGCATGCACTGGACCTAGGCACTCTACGCATATGTAACCAATGGGCAGTTTGAGCTTCCTGTGTGTCCCCCAGTGGGTTGAGCAGGTGCTGTCTATGACATGGACTCTGTTGCTTGTTTTCAGTCACTTCATTTTAACATGACTACCTTGCCTGGCCTCAGTGGAAAAGGATGTGCTGGGGTGGGGTGGGAGGACTCCCGTTTTCTGAAGACAAGGGGAGGTGGGATAGAGAAAGAGGATGGGAGGGAGGGACCAGGAGGAGAGGATGGAGGGGGCTATGATCAGGATGTAAAGTGAATATATAAATTTAAAATAAATTTATGGAAAAAAGAGAGAAGAAACAGAAAAAAAATGTATCCAAAGAGGGACAGAAATAAGAATCTAGAAGATGGAATGTTCTGAAGAAAAAAATAATAATCTTGATTTTATTCCAAGGTATTGGATTTGCCATTGGAAGGACAAACTAGGTGTGAAATGTGTGAAACATAAACTGGGTAGAAAGAATGGAATTATCTCTTAGCAAAATTTTGTTAGCAAAAGGTTTTGAAGGCACTTAAGAAATGTGAGAAGGCTCTTTTCAGTTTACAGATGTCTTCAAAAATCTCAAACGGTATTGGGGAAAGGGTAGAGAAAGGCAGAATCAAGAAACCGCCAAGGCAAGTCACAGCCTCTGGTTCTCAGTGCCTGGAGCATCTCAGAGAGGCATCATGTGAATGAAATCTTGAAACTATATTGAAGTTGCAACTCTCTAATTCCACAATTACCAGTATAACCATGGGCAACTTACTATACTTGATACAGGATTACATTTCCAAAGCTTCAAATGACAAGAAATGAGGGATCCAAATTAGTATGCTGTAGGCAGTTTGAGCTTTGTTCATGAAAAATGAAGGCTCTTGTTCTTACAGAACAAATCCACACCTATGAGATCACGATCCTCCTTTCTGTAAGACTTCACATATTTAGTGGATCACGCCTAGAGTAGAGCTTCATTTCCTTCTGAGAAAAACACTGTTGATTTCTGTTATTTGAGAATGTTACTACTGCCAATTTGTCTATGTGATTAAATGTATTTATAATTCCACAATCAACACAAAGGCAGAGTGGAAAAACATTAAGGCTGGATTGTACATTTAAAAAAACTTTTTATTAATTCTTTGTGAATTTCACATCAGGTACCCCAATTCCCCCACCTCCTGTATTGATATCCACCTTCAGCCCTTGCAGTCCCCCCAAAAGAAAACAAAAAATAAAAATAAAACAAACAAACAAGTGAAAAAGCATCTCTCCATGGACGTTGCAGTGTGTCACACAGAATACTCTTTATAATCAGCTTTCAAATGTTCATCGCAAGGAGTCATTGGTCTGGTTTGAGGCCTCTGGCTTCTGTTACACCATCAACAGTGGATCCTTATAGAGATAGGAAGAGAGATGTCCAAGCACCCACCTGGACACCGGGTGGGCACCACTATGATGTGCAAATATGTAGTGGAGAGATGAAAAGAAGAAGTACATGATGGAAAGATGGGAAAAAAAATCAAAGCCAGGGGGTTTGCTCCCTATGGAGAGAAGTGAAACCAGAGACATGATGTCAGTAGGAACAGGCTGCTTTTGGAAGATACATTCTTTTTCTTTTATTTTCTTTTTGTTTGTTTGTTTGTTTGTTTTGTTTTTTGAGATAAGGTTTCTCTGTGTAACCTTGGCTGTCCTAGACTCACTTTGTAGACCAGGCTGACCTTGAACTCACAGAGATCCATCTGTCTCTGCCCTTCTCCCTCAGCCCCCTCCACCCCGCCTGTGCTGGGATTAAAGGCGTGTGCCACGACTCCTGGCTAAACTGTGGGTCTTCCATCCTCAGCTATCAGTTTGTAAACAAATGCCCTTTTTGTGTTTCATTTGATAATTTTCATTTGCAATTTTGTGCATTATGTTGATGTATTCAAAGTTTAATGGATTTCCTATGTGGTTCATAAAAACTCAAAGCTATGGTGCAATTTATGCAGATAGTTCTGAGTTGGGTAAGTTTCTTTTTAGACAGTAGTTACAGCACAGATGACCATAAGTTCAATGTTAACTAAGCAATAGCGTACATGAATGAAGAGGTTCTTATGCAGAAACACAGACAAGGTCCATGTGGTGCTTTGAATAATGGCCCCCACAGTCTTATATTTTTGAATGCTTGGGCATAGGGAATGGTACTGTTGGAGAAGAGTGTGGCCTTCTTTGGAGTGGGCGTGGCCTTGTTGGAGGAAGTGTGTCACCAGGTGTGGGGTTGGAGGTTCCCAAAGACCATACCCAGCCCAGGGGCTTTCTCTCCCTCTGTCTGCTGCCTGAAGATGAGTGTGCAGGTCTCAGCTAGCTCTTTAGCATCATGCTTTCCTGTGTGCTGCTGTGCGTCGTGCTGTGATGATGAAGGACCAAGCCTCCCAAGCTGTAGGCAAGCCCCCAGTTGCCCCCAGTGATTAAGACAATAAAAATATTCATAATTTAATGACAATATTGTGACAAATGTTTCCAAAAAACATACCCCTGATTCCATGTTGCAACATTTCATATTTTGCAAATTTTCTGCTCACTGTGTCTTTATAGAGCTACCACAAAGAGAGATCAAACATACTACTAGTGGGTAAAGATAAAGGTGTGATCTGATTTTGCAAGGAAGGACATTATTCAGAAGTGTCATCCTCAAGCACGGTGGGAAAAAAAAAAACAGTAACAATTTCAAAAGTAAGTAAAACCTGGCTATGTGTCCTGCAGGTTTCCGGGAGAGTCAAAGCAGAATGACACCTTGGTTTTGTTTTATGACAAAAGAGAGGAGAGAAACTTGCACAGCAGTACCCTGGTTTGACTCGGTGTCTCTAAGAGCATGGAAGTCTGGGTATTTTATTTCTCATTGGAATCTTTGTTCTCTACCCATATCTCATGTCCAGCCCAGACAAGCATTCCTTTCTTCATGGTAGGAGCTTTAACTCTCAGAAGTCTTAAAGTGACACATAATTAAAATTGAAGACACTGGAGTGAAAATTTTTATTCTCTTTCTTTCTCTCTCTCTCTTTCATTCTAGACTTTAATCCATCTGTGCTGTCCTTGCTATAACTCATTTCCCTCCCACTTGCCTTTCCCTCCCCCCACCTCCCACTCCTTTAAGGAGGAGCCTGGAATGCTGAGATAAGAAAGGATGGTTCTGCCTCACGTTGGAGTGGCTTTTTATCACTGTGCTTTTCGGCAGCATCTCTATCTCCTCCTTCCAGTTGGTACTAGCTTCTCCACTGCCACAGTGGAAACATGGCCTCAGGCCTATATTCTCAGGGATTAAGAAAACATTTTCATTCCTTTTAAGTAAAAAAAAAAAAAAAGTGATCACAACGGTCTTAGTTAGGGTTTCATTGCTGTGAAGAGACACTGTGGCCGTGGCCACTCTTGTAAAGAGTCTCAGAGGTTTAGTCCAATATCATCATGGCAAGACGCGTGGCAGAGTGCAGGCAGACATGGTGCTGGAGAGGCCAAGAATCCTGCATCTTGAATCACAGGCAGCAGAAGAAGACTGTGCTCCCGGATGTAGATTGAGCATAGGAGACGTCAAAGCCCCACCCCTTCAGTGACCCACTTCCTCCAAGACCACACCTCCTAGTAGTGCCGCTCTCTGTGGGCCAAACATTCAAAAGATGGGGCTCTGGGGCCATTCCTACTCAAACCACCGCAGTAACCGACTCACTCATTCTTTACACTCCTCAGTGTTTTCACATAAAGGAAGTGGCCGATACGCTTCATGTCACCTAGCCGTATATGGCTTTGTTTCCAATCTCTGCATCTTTCCAAGCTTTGTAACCGTCATTAACATACTCAACTAAGGACGAGGAACCTGCCCTTATTCATTGGTGACCCATTTTCTTTGGGACTCATTCTCTTAGGCCTCTGCTTTCTTTGTCAGCTATCTGGAGTTGAAAAGGGGTGTGTGTGTGTGTGTGTGTGTGTGTGTGTGTGTGTGTGTGTGTGTGTGTGTGTGTGTGCACATAATTAAACAATAAGAAAAGGGTCAAGGGTAAGATTGGCACACAATACTTTCTGTTCAGCCATGTCCTTGCAGGCATTGAGGAAGTTTAGAATCTACAGTGAGGGGTTATTATCAGCCTGAATGAGAAGAGCTGTAGCAGAAACAGTATAATCAACTGAGGCCAAAGCCAAAAGAATAATTTTGGAGTTTTCTTTTCTTTTTTTTTTTCAACCTGATTTTTGAGACTATTTATTTTTTTATTTTATTAATTTATTCAGATTGTTATCCCCTCACTTTAAAAACAATATATTTTATTAATGTATTCGTATTATGTCTCATCATTCATACCCTCCCTCTCTGTTACTCTGTAACCAGTTAGAGCTGCTGAGGGGGTGGAGGGAACTGGTCACTTCTCTTAGAGCCCAGGTACTGTTCAAGAGTGCTTCAGGCTCAGGAAATGTGCTTCCAAAAGACAGAGCCCTTGTTTACCTTACACTAGCCCCTAGTCTTGATTCCCAGTACAGGAAGAAAAACATGTCCTTGAGTTTTAGCCCTGGCTCCCCAGACCACAGCCTGAGAATCTCAAGCTCTTAAAGGGGCTGCTGATGCCATGA
Organism: Acomys minous; assembly: GCF_964271855.1. Classification (NCBI taxonomy): domain Eukaryota; kingdom Metazoa; phylum Chordata; class Mammalia; order Rodentia; family Muridae; genus Acomys; species Acomys minous. The sequence goes on from NC_140486.1 coordinate 54,988,410, forward strand.
ACTTCAGCTTGGCACAGGTAGGTAGTATTCATTAGGCAGGCACAGGAGAAAGCCATCCTTCAAGGTGCAAAAGCCTGTGGGGTGGGGTGGGGGGAGCAATGCTGGGCCAGATGAGCTGTGTCCTAGGATTGCTGCAAGGGAAGAAAGATTGCCTAAGGTCAGAGAATGACTTTGTCCTAGTAACTTCTCTCTCTCTCTCTGTCTCTCTTTCTCTGTCTCTCTCTCTCATTCTGTCTCTGTCTCTGTCTGTCTGTCTGTCTCTCTCTCTCTCTCTTTCACACACACACACACACACACACACACACACACACACACACACACCTCTAACATCAAAGCCTGCATCCATACACTGTTTATACCAAATATGATTTGATATGCCAGTCTAATTATTTTTCATAAATTATTTTGGGGAATTTTATGCATACATACACTGTATGCTACTTACAGTATTTCTACCTCTCCTTCTTCTCCAACTCCTCCCCCTGAGACTCTTTCTTGGATTCATGACCCCTTTCTCTATAATTATTATTACAATGGTCTCTCTCTCTCTCTCTCTCTCTCTCTCTCTCTCTCTCTCTCTCTCTCTCTCTCTCTCTGTCTCGCAGTGAAGTTTCACCTGAGAATCAGTTCAGCTTCTCAACATGGAATACTACTTCTGTGCAAATGGATTGATGGAGTGTTGGGAGAAGAGGAGAAGAAAGACAAAATGATTTGACGAAGTCACTCTGAGATTCAAATCACATAAACGGCCCTGCTAGCTTCCTTTTGCATGAAACTTGGTGTCTCAGGATTTGTTCTGTAGGTGGGAATTCTCTACTGCTCTGCAAACCTTTCTTCAGTCCTGGGCTCAGTCTCTTCACCTATTGAACTTGCAAACTCAGTCTTCTCATAGCTGTTCACCCTTCCCACATAGGAAGAAAGGAAATTAAAATTACTGAGGTTTGGGTTTTTTTTTTTTCCACTGAATTTATTGTATTTCTTCTGGAAAAAAAGACTTTAAACTAGTTTTCTCTAATGGGATGCCTTGAGGGTATTTAGTTTACTATTCATTCCAGTATTTAAAAGATTAACAATTAATAAACACAGGGCTTTGTAAATTCTCACTGTCATCTACCAAGAAGACAGTACTCAAAAGATAAGCAATTTGCCATCAATCACTCTTCTTTTGAGTGTCAACGTCTGCCACTATTCTTAGATATTTAGTGAATACTAGAAAGCAAACCTCATATCCTATGCTGAAGGACGTGTGCTGGAAAAGCAGATGCATGTGTAACAATAGCAAATGATAAAATAAAAAAAAGTGCCAACAGACACAGCAGTGCGCCTTATGAATTCTAAGTGTTCCACACAGATGCTGAATAAGTAAAGCTTATGACTTATGTATAATACTCACCTGAAATATACATTTGCTTTTCATGGGTGTAATCATCTCGTCCATAGGACATGCAAATCCCTGGTTCAAAGGAAATGGGAAAGGGAGAGGTCTCTCTCTTATTGAGCTGAGATTGTTTCTGATGCTGAAAAAAGGAGAATAATAAACAGTGAGGGGGAAATCACATAAAATACTTTACTCTTTTCCTTTGTGCGAGGTTTTATTAAATGTCTTTACGGAGAAACATCCATTCTCTAGATGTAGCTGCCGAGACTTTATTCTTAATTTTTCAGTTGTTTTATAAAGTGTAGGTTTTCATATGGGATTTTTCATATATGTTTAGGTTTTGTTACTCATTCCATCTCCCCCAGCAATACTCTTTAGACAGTGGCATTCCGTACTTGTACTTTGATCTACTGTCTTCTCTAGCCCCTCCTTTTAAGCCTTCTCCTGACCCCAGTCTCTGGAGACTCTTTCTTGTTTCTTGGCCTTTACCTATATTAACTCCCACATGGCCACACATGTCTAACAGTTAGAGCCTAAGATTTACACATGAAAAAAAAAATACAGAATTTATCTTTCGGAGCCTGAGTTACCTCACATGTTTCCAGCTCCATAGAAGGATGCTCAAGTCATGAGGTGACTCTTCAAGCAAGGTGGCAGCTCCATAGAAGGATGCTCAAGTCATGAGTTGACTCTTCAAGCAAGGTGGAAAAGATTAGTCTTTAGAAGGTGTTTGCTCCACAGTAAAATCTTTTATTCAGTACAGTGAAAAGGATTTTCAGTAGTTCTGAAGTTGACTGTGAAACTGAGTATGAGATGCGTTCAAAACATATTCAGATCACATGACACACCTTCACACCAAGTGCTATCAAAGATCAAAACAGCGCGTAGCTTAATGTCACCCTCAGACATTTTCTTTCCATTTATTTATGTAGCTGCAGATGACTTTTAGCTTAAGTTATAAATAATTAAATATATTAAGATGTTTTTATCTTTTTATCACAGGGTTGTTGAGTAGGGAGCTGCCCAACAGAAATCGCAAGATGAAAACTACAGATATATAAAGAGAAGTGGCTGATGTGAGAGTGCACACCTATAATCTCAGCACCCCGGAGACTGAGGCAGCGTTATCTCTTTGAGTTTGAAGCCATCCTTGGCTACATAGTTTGTTCAAGGTGAAGGCCATACTGGGAGAGACACTCATACTCTCTTAAATCCTTCATTCTCAGGAAAAAGAAGAGAAAGGAGAATAGAGCTCTCCCTGCAATTGCCTCAGGAGGAAGAGAATGTCCCTGAATCTGCTATTTTTCCAGAGCTCTTTGATGACACTTGAAATGTACCTTAGAAACTACTAATTAGAGAAACTCATTTTAATCAAGTTGTTGAATAGTAACAATACCCTAGACTAAAGTTCCTTTGCCAGCTGCTTTTATACTAGACTTCTATAGTGAAGAGTAGGCAATTACTGGTGAGGGGATTTTTAAGTTAAAACTACATTTTTTTTTGTTTTGTTTTTGTTGTTGTCGTTGTTGTTGTCTTTTAGTAACCTTCAAAACAATATTCACATGTCAATATTGGGGAAGATAAACAGTTCATAGTCTAAAGGAATTCATGAACAACATTTGTCTATATCACATTAGCAAGATTGGCTCTTGGAGGTAAGCTCTTTACCTTATCACAGTGTCTAGTTTTCTTAACCGTCCCTCATTTCCAAAAACAAGGGACTTACAAAATTCATCATCATTTACCAGGAAAAAAAACCCTCTTTCCTCTTAGGAGTGGATCTAGTGTGTAACCTGCTGACTTACATACACAAGTTGTCCTTTGTTAGCATGCCATTAAAGGCTTCACAGTGCTGTGCAAGATGACTTTCAGAATATTGTAAGAACCATGTCTTAGTTTGGGTTTTATTGCTGTGAAGAGACACCATGACCACGGGAGCTCTGATAAAGACAAACATTTAATTGAGAAAGGCTTACAGTTTCAGAAGTTTAGTCCATTATCATCATGAAAGAAGACAGCATCACAGTGTGCAGCAGACATGGTGACAGAGGAATGGAGAGTTCTACATCCTGAACCACAGGCAACAAAAGGACACTGTGTCACACTGGCCAGACTTGATTTTATAAGACCTCAAAGCACATCTCCACAGTAACACTTCCTCCAACAAGGCCACACCTTCAAATAGTGCCACTCCCTACGGCCAAGCATTCAAGTATATGACGCTATGGGAGCTATTACTATTCAAACTACCACAAACAATAACTTTTATTTACATATAGAAATAAACATATGTTAATTATCTTCTTCTCATTACTCAGAGTACTGGAATCCAACAGATGTCATAGATATGTGCAAATTAAGAATACAAATCCAAACATGATTTTGGGAAGTCAATTGAATTTGTACAGGAATTATTTTGCATTGTAAATTGTAGTCACAAAACATTAAAATAGGTTAAAGACAACAGAAGACTAATACCATATAATCTTGAAGACTGTCACTAGGTGAAGTATAGTTCTCTATTAAAGCACATTTCCCCCTCCCCCACTGCATTTAGAGTAAAGGTCACACTTTTCAGAGTTCTTATGCTGGCCCTGGTTCCAAATCTCTCAACCATTGTTTGCCGACTTTGTGTGGCTTGATTTGTGTCTCCCCCCCCCCCCATTTTGATTTTAAAGTCTTCGCTCTCAGTTATCCCAGGATGTAACCTTATTTGAACAAAAGACATTAGCAGGCTTGCATTGTTAAGAAGTCACACAGAAATCCCCTATTCCAATATGATTGGTTTCCTTAGAAAAGGAGGAAATGCAGATTTCCGGCAACTACAGAGAGAAATGTTATATACAAGTGATATTACATAAGCCAAGAGACTCACAGCTTATAGGCAAACCATCAGAAACCAAATAGATTATCATAATTCCCTGAAGGAGTCAATCTTGGTGGCCTTGATCTTGAACTTTTAGGCACACCATGAGTGGTATTTTGTGTGCCCGTTTCAGATGACTATTTAATTGCCCTTCCCCATGTCATGATTCCATCATACATCTTCTCTCTATGAACTCAAGTTGCTTTCTGTACCCAGACCAGTTGCATTTTTCAGTCACCTAGGCAATGTCTACCTACCCTTCATAGCTATGATCCATCCACTCCTTTCCCCGTCTCATCTGCCTGGCACTACTGTAAGGATGGGCTTCTGTACTCCATGTTTTGCTTCCTACACTTATAATAGCTAGCTACAGATGGCTCTAGTTATTTGTTCAAGTAATGTGCTACACAATACTATAAATAGTAAGCTATCCAACACAGAAGCATTACTACAGCTGGTCATACAGAGTTAAGATTCCACAAGTCTTTGGTCACACTATCTTCATTAACCAATGTATAATTTCACTTTCAGCATGTTGTATTTAAAGGCAACTTGTTTGATATATGTTTTCAATTAAGTAAGCAGAATTCTTAGCCATTAACACTGTCATTCATTCCTGAAGGAAGGGCCTCTAACATAAATGTTTCCTAAGTAAAGCGTATGTCAAATATTTTATACTTATAAACACTTAATGGTACAGCATTGAAGTGTTGGACTCCAAAGCCACTTCAAACAATGAAAACTCAACTAAAGTAGGCAATGAAGAAGAAAAGACTGCAGCAAATTTGTTTGTTTAGTATATAATATCTGAAGCAAGAGGGCAGAGACTTATCTTGTTTGACAATCTTGGTATTGTCCTAGTTTGCTTTTCTGTTCCTGTGATAACCACTACCAGAAATAACACGAGGAATGAAGGGTTTATATTATCACTCAGGTTACAGACCATCACCAAGGGAAGCTGGCAGGAACTCAAATCACAGGCATAAGCAAAACCATGGAAGAACACTTTATTGGTTCCTTCTCGAAGTACAGTCCAATGCATAAAGCCACATGGTCTGGTTTTTGTTGTTGTTTATTTGTTTGTTTTCTTTCTTTCTTCCAGCAATACCCAGTCTCTAGGAAAAAGTTTTATTGTGCTTTGATTTTTGCTATTGGAATGAAACTCTGACCAAAACTAACTTTGGGAGTAAAAGGCTTATTTCAGTTTATAGAATAAAACCCATTCTCAACTGAAGCCAGTGCAGGAACTGCATGGTGAAGTGCTGCTTACTGACTTACTCTCCCTCTCTCTGGCTTTCTCAACTGTCATTCTCTTAAGTTCAGGCCCACTTTTCCAGGGTGGCATTGATCAGAGCTGACTTGGGCTTACCTGTGGTGGTTTGAATGAGAATGTCCCCCATAGGCTCAACATTTACTAGTGTGCATTTGCTGGAACTTTTTGGGAAGCATGAGGAGGTGTGACCTTATTGGAAGCGATGTGGCATGAGGGTGAGGCTTCGAAGTGTAAAAACCCCATGGTTAATCCTGGGATTAAAAGTGTGTGCTGCCATTGCCTTTCAAGTCTGTGTTCCAGCCAGATCATACAGACCTAGAGTTCTTTGGATGTCACCTCTTTCCAGAGCACCCATGTTCTGAATGAAAATTCCTCTATAATTTTCTATGATAGTAGAACCTCCATAAGACAACGTGTTGACAATCCAAAGAAATACTTGTTTTCCTGGTAGTTTAGTGGGACAATGGAATGTAGAGGATTATAATTGGACATAGACAATGGTGGAATGGTTATAAACCAAGGAAGAATTAGTAAGGCTTGAATAATGAGAGTCCTTTCTGTGATCCTGTCTTCAGGACAAAGACGAAACTTTCTTCTGGGCACAGAGAGGACACCTTTCAAGTGAAGACATCACGACCTGATTCCAGGGGCAATCAGAACTACTTCCAATGTTCTGTGACCTGCTTGTTTTAGAGTGATCCCTGCTACTATGATGTTTTCTCAACTGTCGTGTCACTGGATCATAAGGATGTATCCTAGACCCTGTTAAGGAAAACATGAATTTGAAGCTTGATGTGCTTCCATTTGTCACAAGAATTGCATATCAGTGTGTGGGTAGTTTACTGGAGTTCTGCCATGAGAGTGGAATTCTGTGGAACTCTAACCTTGGCCATGGAGGACCTCTTGTTGCAATGGATACATTTTTAAACACTGTATCTCATTTTATTCTCACAATAAACCCATCATAGATAGGAGAACACAGAGAAATAGCTAAAACTTTGCCTAAAGGTACTCATTAGTAAGGCCTCCCCGTTTTTCTCTATATACACATACACACCAAATGTTGTATTCTTATATTTTTGTTTGTGAGCCTAGCCTTCAATGGCTGAGCCATCTCTCCAGCCCTACTCAATATGTATATGTGTGGGGGGCTATGCATGCGTGTATGTATGAATGGGCCAGTATGCTATCTTTGCTGTTATTTGTAGTGTAACACAAAAAGTAGGTTCCTTCCTTGTTACCTCATGGTCTATAAATGTATTAGGGCAAAGCTTTTATTATCCATGTTTAATTCACACGTCCTACAGTCTAGCTGTCTCAAGTGAAGGGGAAAACCATCAGTGTTTTCCAACAGTGAAAAGGCAATTGTTAGATTCTTATAATAACATTATTGGCTTCTGTCTGTGGTCCTGGATGATAACTACAGTGGGAAGACAGTGAACTTTCCCATAGGCCCTTGACCCAAGCCTGGCTTGCAGAGCTAACACTTCCCCAGTGGTGTTTACTATTTATAAAGAACCATTGGAAATATTTCTTGGGAGTCAGCAGCTGCTCAGAAAGCAGCAGTGATTATGAGTTCTCTGAAATGTCTTCTACTTGGAAAGTGCCTAGACTTTGGGAACTCAAAGACACCCTAAAGGGTTCCTTATCAAGGAAAGTGGCAGTAATACATAATGTCTACCATCACAGGACCCAAGAAGACATACACATAGTTGCAGGGCTGCAGAAACTTCTGAACTACGACAAAAATCAACTCCATAATAGTAAAAGGAGTCAGAGAATTACCTTCGAAGATGGTGGTTTTTAACTTAAGTGTGTGTGTGTGTGTTTGTGTGTGTGTGTGTATGTGTGTGTGTGTGTGTGTGTGTGTGTGTGTGTGTGTGTAAAGGGTGGTCCTCACTGTCTAAACTAGAGGGTGGTCATCACTAAAACTGTCTGTCCTTTATGGTCATCTCTACAAGAACAAGGCACTATGGAGGAGAAAAGATACTCTGCAATGGCCCCTCCTTTCCATCTTACTATCCTCACTGAAACTTTTCAGAATCAGATAGGCTACTCAGTCAAGAGTAACATGGGCCACAGGGGAGTCTTTCCTGTCTATATTCCTTTTCTATTCTTCCTATCTCTCTCTTGTAAGTTTATTCTTGCTAAATGAGCAGCAAAAACTCCAAGCTTAATGTTTCTCAGAATCAACAGTAAAGAGTTCTGTGTTGCTCATAGTGTTTGGAGTTTTCACCTCTCTGGGAATACAGGCCTTTTCACAATGCTGATGTGTGGATTTTTGGCTGTGTTAGTTCTGTGAAGTTAGTTCTGAATGTTTTCATAATATTCCCCTGGTAGTTAGAAGTGGGAAAAGATTTATCTTAAAGGGAAGAAAAATAGATCATTATTTCAGCCCCAGAGTCACAAGTTAAGAAAAGAAACTTGGAATGTGTGAATGCAATACTCCCAACTCGAACTCTAAACCACCCCAGGCTCTGCCCAGATCATTTCAATTACAGAAGAGGGCTGCTGCTACTGAGGCATATTTGTATTGTTTTCTAAAAGAAGGAAAGGCAATGTAATATTTTGACTATTATTCAAATATTTTTTAACTCTGGAATTTGGAAATAAAGAACTTTATGTATATCAAATCTCTTCTGCTTTTCAAATCATTTAAGTGTAAAATATGCATTTCATTTCTGTGGTATTTCATGCATCACTTTTTGTCAACGCATAGTTATTATGCCTTAGAATGTAAAGTTTCACCTTTAAAAATCATATGGGTCTAACACACAAAAGAGACTGAAAAGGTTCACTGATTTGCATGCTCACTAAGGGTGTCTTTATCAAACTGTGTTCAACAGCGTTTTCCCATAGAGCATCAAGGTGTGTATTTTCTAGTGGCACTGAAAACCAGAGTTTTAACCACCATCCCCAAACAAACCTGCATTTAGATATACATTTTAAAGCAGTGGTTCTCAACCTTACTAATGCTGTGACCCTTTAGTACAGTTTCTTATGTTGTGGTGACCCCCAACCATGAGATTATTTTGTTGCTACTTTAGAACTGTAATTTTGCTACTGTTATGAATAATAATTTAAATATCTGAAATGCAACCCCAAAGGAGTCACAACCCACAGGTTGAGAACCACTGTTTTAAAGGCACTATTACTATTTCAGTGGGAAATACTATTTCAGTATTCACATTTCGATGGGAAAATCAGACATGCCCGGCAAAAAAAAAAAAAAAAAAAAGAAAAAAAAAAAAAAAAAAAAAAGAAAGAAAGAAAAAAGAAAAAAAAGAAAAAAAAAAAGCATTCATTCCTAAGTAGAGCAATTTGGGAGACTCCTAAAGCAAAAGCAGTTTATACAGAGCTATGAGACATACATGACCTAATATGTAAATATAAACTAGAAAAGTAGTGTTCTCAGTTTCTATAAATACACATATACCTACATGTTTTCAAAGTGCACTAAAAAAAAGCCAGAATGCAAAAGCTGATTATTTTTCTACCTTTATGAAATAGACCAGATCATTTGTATCAATATGATTGAAATAGCCTTTTGAAATAAAGATTGAAGGACAAATGATCTAGCCTAACAAGAGAAGTGAGGAGATGGGAAAAGGGCCCTAGCAAGGAGAGACATAAACACACCTGTTTCTCTCATTACACTTCAACAGTTGGACTCCCAACTAAAAAGACTGAAGATTAGGGATGCTGCAGCCTCCAGAATCCAGGACACATCAAGCATCACTTTTCACATTGAGAACTAGGAAACGTACAATGGAAATGGGAAAACACATAAGAACACTGACACAAATGATACGTTGAAAAGCCCGACAAAGTCCTTAAAGCAGCTGTCATTGAGTTTTTCAACTATGAGTTTTCTCGAAGCAAATAAAAACATAGGGAATCCCAGCAAAGAAATAAAAAACTTAAAAGAAATGAATGAGGTAAAATATTAGAAATAAAAATTGTGATAACAGAAATGAAATATTAGTAGATAAATTCAGAGATAGACAGGAGAATGTTGAACTTGAGGAAAAGGCAATAGAATTTGCCTTACTTGACCCAAAAGAAAAGATGCTGAAAAGATTAGAATATAAGAGACCTGAGCTAATCTTGACATCCTTAGAATTTCCAAAAGAGAGAGGTATTTAAAAAAAAAAAAAGGGGACTGGCATGTCCTTAAAGTTGGCGAATGACATTAATAGTAGAGATAAAAATCTGAATCTATTCCAAATAAGTAGGTCTGAAGCATTGCCCCCTGCATGCCCGCCCCCTCTTGTGACTATACATACTAGAGATAAAATGGGAGATAGCTTCCGGGTTACAGAGCCAGAACCTAGGAGCACTTTTTTTGTGTTGCCCAAAGCCCTGTTTATGAAATAGATTTTATAAACCAGTATCAGTATGAGTTAGTTGACTTGACCTTTTACTGAAGAACTCAGAGAGAGCAGATCAGTCTTCTCCCTCACCAGGCTAGAACCCTAATTAAACTTTCACTCTCTGCAGCAGGAAACACAAAGAGAGTGGAAATTCAGAACTTAAAGAGTGAAAGAATACATTATTTATAACTTCAGAAATCAAAATGGCAAAATTTTAAAATAAGGAAACTTTTCATACATTACTTAGGAGGTATCAATAGTTGATTCACAAATTGTATGAAGTTGACCTGCATCTATTCT